>NW_028123724.1:0-585420 GCF_965194805.1 Balaenoptera borealis | reverse complement strand
TCTAAAGGGTCTGCGTTTGCTCACCCAACCTCACCAAACCTCTCAGCCCCAAGAGTGTCCACCCTTATGCCTCAATCAGCTGTGGGTCTAGATATGGTCAATCCAGGTGGCATCACAGCCCTTGAACGAATTTTGTAAGAATTTCTCTCTCTTTCACTGTCTTTGTTTCACGGGTTTTTAAAAGTGATTGATTTTTATAAAGGGGTTTAGCTGCTTTTCACTGCTGTGTTTATGCCGCTTTACACCCACTTGACTCACTTACAGAGAGATATCAATACATAGGTTTTAAGATTCTTACTAGTCAGATATATTCTTGGGCGGTGAATAGGGGGTTTTGAGTCCAGATCACTGAGCAAGGAGTAGGTCTTGTCTATTACATATTGGGTTTATGGAACGGTCTCTGAGCTAATTTGAAACCCTTGTTTTATGCATCACCCCACCTCACCTTTCCCGTTAAGCAGCCATAGTGTGTTTTCTAAACGTGTGACTCTGTTCTGTTTTGTAATTCAGTGCAAGGGTAGCGGTTTTTACATTCCCTCTATAAGTGATATCTTATGATAAGTGTCTTTTTCTGTGTGACTTATTTCACTTAGAATCGTCGTACCTAAATCCACTCATCATGCTGCTACTAGCCTTATGACGTTGATTTCATGGCTGAGTGATATTCCATTGTACAAAAGGACCACAACTTCTTTATCCATTTTTCTCTTTCCTGGGATATTTAAGGTGTAACGAAGTGGAGGTTCTTGTCAACAGAGCAGCCCTAAACTTTGGGGTGCCTGTGCCTTGCTGATTTTTAGTTTTCCCAATTTATACGCCCATGAGTGGAAGTGCCCTATGCTGTCGAAGCTGAGTTTTTTCTATGTTTCAGGACACACCGTACACTTCTCCAGAGTGGCTGTTGGCAATTTACGTCACGCCCATCAGCGTAGCAAGTCTCCCGTTTCTCCATGGCCTTTCCTGCATTTCTGGTTTTGACACTTTATTCAGCATGGCCCTTTTGACCGATGGGAAGCGAGACTTCTTTGTAGCGCTGATTTGCCTTTCCAGGTTGCTTGGTTGGCCAAAAAGGGCGCATGCGTTTTTTCCTGAATATATTCAGGAAAAAACGCATGCGCCCTTTTTGGCCAAGGGCATCATTGTCGAGGTTTTGCCGCTTTTCCCGTGCTTTAAAGGCGATTCGAATCTACCTCCTGAAATCTGTTTCCTGCAATTCTGCCTTGCTTTCAAATCCTCTTCGTTGTCTTCCGTCAATATATTTGTGGACGAGAGTTATCATTTATAACTCTGCAGGTTTGTGAATTGCAGTGCCCCTGAGCTCCATTTTTCAACTCGCTTTCTTGGGAGCTGGCCGCAAAAGCGCAGGATTGCTTCAGGCCCTATTCTGGTCCCGGGCGGCAGGCTGAGCCTGTGGTTAATTCTTCTTCCTGATGGGAAAATAGAGCGACCTGTGCCTGTCCCCTCACCTAGAGCTAGTGTCTCATTGGTTCCCCCTCTTCCCGTTCATCCTCAGGACAAATTGCAACCTGTACGGAACAGGAGGTTAAAGGTGCTGATTCTCCAAGGAGGGAGATTGCTAGTAAAGCGGCTGGAATGGCGAACCCGAGCACAAGGAGATGAGAAATGAGGTGCGTTTTAGAAACCTTTCCCGATCACACGGTGTACCATCCTCTGGGATTCTCCTGCATGTTTTCGATGTAGGAAGATGCCCTTGAACCTGGAGATTTGGGACCCATGGGATGGGTACCACGCAGTATTACTCTAAAGGGTCTGCGTTTGCTCACCCAACCTCACCAAACCTCTCAGCCCCAAGAGTGTCCACCCTTATGCCTCAATCAGCTGTGGGTCTAGATATGGTCAATCCAGGTGGCATCACAGCCCTTGAACGAATTTTGTAAGAATTTCTCTCTCTTTCACTGTCTTTGTTTCACGGGTTTTTAAAAGTGATTGATTTTTATAAAGGGGTTTAGCTGCTTTTCACTGCTGTGTTTATGCCGCTTTACACCCACTTGACTCACTTACAGAGAGATATCAATACATAGGTTTTAAGATTCTTACTAGTCAGATATATTCTTGGGCGGTGAATAGGGGGTTTTGAGTCCAGATCACTGAGCAAGGAGTAGGTCTTGTCTATTACATATTGGGTTTATGGAACGGTCTCTGAGCTAATTTGAAACCCTTGTTTTATGCATCACCCCACCTCACCTTTCCCGTTAAGCAGCCATAGTGTGTTTTCTAAACGTGTGACTCTGTTCTGTTTTGTAATTCAGTGCAAGGGTAGCGGTTTTTACATTCCCTCTATAAGTGATATCTTATGATAAGTGTCTTTTTCTGTGTGACTTATTTCACTTAGAATCGTCGTACCTAAATCCACTCATCATGCTGCTACTAGCCTTATGACGTTGATTTCATGGCTGAGTGATATTCCATTGTACAAAAGGACCACAACTTCTTTATCCATTTTTCTCTTTCCTGGGATATTTAAGGTGTAACGAAGTGGAGGTTCTTGTCAACAGAGCAGCCCTAAACTTTGGGGTGCCTGTGCCTTGCTGATTTTTAGTTTTCCCAATTTATACGCCCATGAGTGGAAGTGCCCTATGCTGTCGAAGCTGAGTTTTTTCTATGTTTCAGGACACACCGTACACTTCTCCAGAGTGGCTGTTGGCAATTTACGTCACGCCCATCAGCGTAGCAAGTCTCCCGTTTCTCCATGGCCTTTCCTGCATTTCTGGTTTTGACACTTTATTCAGCATGGCCCTTTTGACCGATGGGAAGCGAGACTTCTTTGTAGCGCTGATTTGCCTTTCCAGGTTGCTTGGTTGGCCAAAAAGGGCGCATGCGTTTTTTCCTGAATATATTCAGGAAAAAACGCATGCGCCCTTTTTGGCCAAGGGCATCATTGTCGAGGTTTTGCCGCTTTTCCCGTGCTTTAAAGGCGATTCGAATCTACCTCCTGAAATCTGTTTCCTGCAATTCTGCCTTGCTTTCAAATCCTCTTCGTTGTCTTCCGTCAATATATTTGTGGACGAGAGTTATCATTTATAACTCTGCAGGTTTGTGAATTGCAGTGCCCCTGAGCTCCATTTTTCAACTCGCTTTCTTGGGAGCTGGCCGCAAAAGCGCAGGATTGCTTCAGGCCCTATTCTGGTCCCGGGCGGCAGGCTGAGCCTGTGGTTAATTCTTCTTCCTGATGGGAAAATAGAGCGATCTCTGCCTGTCCCCTCACCTAGAGCTAGTGTCTCATTGGTTCCCCCTCTTCCCGTTCATCCTCAGGACAAATTGCAACCTGTACGGAACAGGAGGTTAAAGGTGCTGATTCTCCAAGGAGGGAGATTGCTAGTAAAGCGGCTGGAATGGCGAACCCGAGCACAAGGAGATGAGAAATGAGGTGCGTTTTAGAAACCTTTCCCGATCACACGGTGTACCATCCTCTGGGATTCTCCTGCATGTTTTCGATGTAGGAAGATGCCCTTGAACCTGGAGATTTGGGACCCATGGGATGGGTACCACGCAGTATTACTCTAAAGGGTCTGCGTTTGCTCACCCAACCTCACCAAACCTCTCAGCCCCAAGAGTGTCCACCCTTATGCCTCAATCAGCTGTGGGTCTAGATATGGTCAATCCAGGTGGCATCACAGCCCTTGAACGAATTTTGTAAGAATTTCTCTCTCTTTCACTGTCTTTGTTTCACGGGTTTTTAAAAGTGATTGATTTTTATAAAGGGGTTTAGCTGCTTTTCACTGCTGTGTTTATGCCGCTTTACACCCACTTGACTCACTTACAGAGAGATATCAATACATAGGTTTTAAGATTCTTACTAGTCAGATATATTCTTGGGCGGTGAATAGGGGGTTTTGAGTCCAGATCACTGAGCAAGGAGTAGGTCTTGTCTATTACATATTGGGTTTATGGAACGGTCTCTGAGCTAATTTGAAACCCTTGTTTTATGCATCACCCCACCTCACCTTTCCCGTTAAGCAGCCATAGTGTGTTTTCTAAACGTGTGACTCTGTTCTGTTTTGTAATTCAGTGCAAGGGTAGCGGTTTTTACATTCCCTCTATAAGTGATATCTTATGATAAGTGTCTTTTTCTGTGTGACTTATTTCACTTAGAATCGTCGTACCTAAATCCACTCATCATGCTGCTACTAGCCTTATGACGTTGATTTCATGGCTGAGTGATATTCCATTGTACAAAAGGACCACAACTTCTTTATCCATTTTTCTCTTTCCTGGGATATTTAAGGTGTAACGAAGTGGAGGTTCTTGTCAACAGAGCAGCCCTAAACTTTGGGGTGCCTGTGCCTTGCTGATTTTTAGTTTTCCCAATTTATACGCCCATGAGTGGAAGTGCCCTATGCTGTCGAAGCTGAGTTTTTTCTATGTTTCAGGACACACCGTACACTTCTCCAGAGTGGCTGTTGGCAATTTACGTCACGCCCATCAGCGTAGCAAGTCTCCCGTTTCTCCATGGCCTTTCCTGCATTTCTGGTTTTGACACTTTATTCAGCATGGCCCTTTTGACCGATGGGAAGCGAGACTTCTTTGTAGCGCTGATTTGCCTTTCCAGGTTGCTTGGTTGGCCAAAAAGGGCGCATGCGTTTTTTCCTGAATATATTCAGGAAAAAACGCATGCGCCCTTTTTGGCCAAGGGCATCATTGTCGAGGTTTTGCCGCTTTTCCCGTGCTTTAAAGGCGATTCGAATCTACCTCCTGAAATCTGTTTCCTGCAATTCTGCCTTGCTTTCAAATCCTCTTCGTTGTCTTCCGTCAATATATTTGTGGACGAGAGTTATCATTTATAACTCTGCAGGTTTGTGAATTGCAGTGCCCCTGAGCTCCATTTTTCAACTCGCTTTCTTGGGAGCTGGCCGCAAAAGCGCAGGATTGCTTCAGGCCCTATTCTGGTCCCGGGCGGCAGGCTGAGCCTGTGGTTAATTCTTCTTCCTGATGGGAAAATAGAGCGATCTCTGCCTGTCCCCTCACCTAGAGCTAGTGTCTCATTGGTTCCCCCTCTTCCCGTTCATCCTCAGGACAAATTGCAACCTGTACGGAACAGGAGGTTAAAGGTGCTGATTCTCCAAGGAGGGAGATTGCTAGTAAAGCGGCTGGAATGGCGAACCCGAGCACAAGGAGATGAGAAATGAGGTGCGTTTTAGAAACCTTTCCCGATCACACGGTGTACCATCCTCTGGGATTCTCCTGCATGTTTTCGATGTAGGAAGATGCCCTTGAACCTGGAGATTTGGGACCCATGGGATGGGTACCACGCAGTATTACTCTAAAGGGTCTGCGTTTGCTCACCCAACCTCACCAAACCTCTCAGCCCCAAGAGTGTCCACCCTTATGCCTCAATCAGCTGTGGGTCTAGATATGGTCAATCCAGGTGGCATCACAGCCCTTGAACGAATTTTGTAAGAATTTCTCTCTCTTTCACTGTCTTTGTTTCACGGGTTTTTAAAAGTGATTGATTTTTATAAAGGGGTTTAGCTGCTTTTCACTGCTGTGTTTATGCCGCTTTACACCCACTTGACTCACTTACAGAGAGATATCAATACATAGGTTTTAAGATTCTTACTAGTCAGATATATTCTTGGGCGGTGAATAGGGGGTTTTGAGTCCAGATCACTGAGCAAGGAGTAGGTCTTGTCTATTACATATTGGGTTTATGGAACGGTCTCTGAGCTAATTTGAAACCCTTGTTTTATGCATCACCCCACCTCACCTTTCCCGTTAAGCAGCCATAGTGTGTTTTCTAAACGTGTGACTCTGTTCTGTTTTGTAATTCAGTGCAAGGGTAGCGGTTTTTACATTCCCTCTATAAGTGATATCTTATGATAAGTGTCTTTTTCTGTGTGACTTATTTCACTTAGAATCGTCGTACCTAAATCCACTCATCATGCTGCTACTAGCCTTATGACGTTGATTTCATGGCTGAGTGATATTCCATTGTACAAAAGGACCACAACTTCTTTATCCATTTTTCTCTTTCCTGGGATATTTAAGGTGTAACGAAGTGGAGGTTCTTGTCAACAGAGCAGCCCTAAACTTTGGGGTGCCTGTGCCTTGCTGATTTTTAGTTTTCCCAATTTATACGCCCATGAGTGGAAGTGCCCTATGCTGTCGAAGCTGAGTTTTTTCTATGTTTCAGGACACACCGTACACTTCTCCAGAGTGGCTGTTGGCAATTTACGTCACGCCCATCAGCGTAGCAAGTCTCCCGTTTCTCCATGGCCTTTCCTGCATTTCTGGTTTTGACACTTTATTCAGCATGGCCCTTTTGACCGATGGGAAGCGAGACTTCTTTGTAGCGCTGATTTGCCTTTCCAGGTTGCTTGGTTGGCCAAAAAGGGCGCATGCGTTTTTTCCTGAATATATTCAGGAAAAAACGCATGCGCCCTTTTTGGCCAAGGGCATCATTGTCGAGGTTTTGCCGCTTTTCCCGTGCTTTAAAGGCGATTCGAATCTACCTCCTGAAATCTGTTTCCTGCAATTCTGCCTTGCTTTCAGATCCTCTTCGTTGTCTTCCGTCAATATATTTGTGGACGAGAGTTATCATTTATAACTCTGCAGGTTTGTGAATTGCAGTGCCCCTGAGCTCCATTTTTCAACTCGCTTTCTTGGGAGCTGGCCGCAAAAGCGCAGGATTGCTTCAGGCCCTATTCTGGTCCCGGGCGGCAGGCTGAGCCTGTGGTTAATTCTTCTTCCTGATGGGAAAATAGAGCGACCTGTGCCTGTCCCCTCACCTAGAGCTAGTGTCTCATTGGTTCCCCCTCTTCCCGTTCATCCTCAGGACAAATTGCAACCTGTACGGAACAGGAGGTTAAAGGTGCTGATTCTCCAAGGAGGGAGATTGCTAGTAAAGCGGCTGGAATGGCGAACCCGAGCACAAGGAGATGAGAAATGAGGTGCGTTTTAGAAACCTTTCCCGATCACACGGTGTACCATCCTCTGGGATTCTCCTGCATGTTTTCGATGTAGGAAGATGCCCTTGAACCTGGAGATTTGGGACCCATGGGATGGGTACCACGCAGTATTACTCTAAAGGGTCTGCGTTTGCTCACCCAACCTCACCAAACCTCTCAGCCCCAAGAGTGTCCACCCTTATGCCTCAATCAGCTGTGGGTCTAGATATGGTCAATCCAGGTGGCATCACAGCCCTTGAACGAATTTTGTAAGAATTTCTCTCTCTTTCACTGTCTTTGTTTCACGGGTTTTTAAAAGTGATTGATTTTTATAAAGGGGTTTAGCTGCTTTTCACTGCTGTGTTTATGCCGCTTTACACCCACTTGACTCACTTACAGAGAGATATCAATACATAGGTTTTAAGATTCTTACTAGTCAGATATATTCTTGGGCGGTGAATAGGGGGTTTTGAGTCCAGATCACTGAGCAAGGAGTAGGTCTTGTCTATTACATATTGGGTTTATGGAACGGTCTCTGAGCTAATTTGAAACCCTTGTTTTATGCATCACCCCACCTCACCTTTCCCGTTAAGCAGCCATAGTGTGTTTTCTAAACGTGTGACTCTGTTCTGTTTTGTAATTCAGTGCAAGGGTAGCGGTTTTTACATTCCCTCTATAAGTGATATCTTATGATAAGTGTCTTTTTCTGTGTGACTTATTTCACTTAGAATCGTCGTACCTAAATCCACTCATCATGCTGCTACTAGCCTTATGACGTTGATTTCATGGCTGAGTGATATTCCATTGTACAAAAGGACCACAACTTCTTTATCCATTTTTCTCTTTCCTGGGATATTTAAGGTGTAACGAAGTGGAGGTTCTTGTCAACAGAGCAGCCCTAAACTTTGGGGTGCCTGTGCCTTGCTGATTTTTAGTTTTCCCAATTTATACGCCCATGAGTGGAAGTGCCCTATGCTGTCGAAGCTGAGTTTTTTCTATGTTTCAGGACACACCGTACACTTCTCCAGAGTGGCTGTTGGCAATTTACGTCACGCCCATCAGCGTAGCAAGTCTCCCGTTTCTCCATGGCCTTTCCTGCATTTCTGGTTTTGACACTTTATTCAGCATGGCCCTTTTGACCGATGGGAAGCGAGACTTCTTTGTAGCGCTGATTTGCCTTTCCAGGTTGCTTGGTTGGCCAAAAAGGGCGCATGCGTTTTTTCCTGAATATATTCAGGAAAAAACGCATGCGCCCTTTTTGGCCAAGGGCATCATTGTCGAGGTTTTGCCGCTTTTCCCGTGCTTTAAAGGCGATTCGAATCTACCTCCTGAAATCTGTTTCCTGCAATTCTGCCTTGCTTTCAAATCCTCTTCGTTGTCTTCCGTCAATATATTTGTGGACGAGAGTTATCATTTATAACTCTGCAGGTTTGTGAATTGCAGTGCCCCTGAGCTCCATTTTTCAACTCGCTTTCTTGGGAGCTGGCCGCAAAAGCGCAGGATTGCTTCAGGCCCTATTCTGGTCCCGGGCGGCAGGCTGAGCCTGTGGTTAATTCTTCTTCCTGATGGGAAAATAGAGCGACCTGTGCCTGTCCCCTCACCTAGAGCTAGTGTCTCATTGGTTCCCCCTCTTCCCGTTCATCCTCAGGACAAATTGCAACCTGTACGGAACAGGAGGTTAAAGGTGCTGATTCTCCAAGGAGGGAGATTGCTAGTAAAGCGGCTGGAATGGCGAACCCGAGCACAAGGAGATGAGAAATGAGGTGCGTTTTAGAAACCTTTCCCGATCACACGGTGTACCATCCTCTGGGATTCTCCTGCATGTTTTCGATGTAGGAAGATGCCCTTGAACCTGGAGATTTGGGACCCATGGGATGGGTACCACGCAGTATTACTCTAAAGGGTCTGCGTTTGCTCACCCAACCTCACCAAACCTCTCAGCCCCAAGAGTGTCCACCCTTATGCCTCAATCAGCTGTGGGTCTAGATATGGTCAATCCAGGTGGCATCACAGCCCTTGAACGAATTTTGTAAGAATTTCTCTCTCTTTCACTGTCTTTGTTTCACGGGTTTTTAAAAGTGATTGATTTTTATAAAGGGGTTTAGCTGCTTTTCACTGCTGTGTTTATGCCGCTTTACACCCACTTGACTCACTTACAGAGAGATATCAATACATAGGTTTTAAGATTCTTACTAGTCAGATATATTCTTGGGCGGTGAATAGGGGGTTTTGAGTCCAGATCACTGAGCAAGGAGTAGGTCTTGTCTATTACATATTGGGTTTATGGAACGGTCTCTGAGCTAATTTGAAACCCTTGTTTTATGCATCACCCCACCTCACCTTTCCCGTTAAGCAGCCATAGTGTGTTTTCTAAACGTGTGACTCTGTTCTGTTTTGTAATTCAGTGCAAGGGTAGCGGTTTTTACATTCCCTCTATAAGTGATATCTTATGATAAGTGTCTTTTTCTGTGTGACTTATTTCACTTAGAATCGTCGTACCTAAATCCACTCATCATGCTGCTACTAGCCTTATGACGTTGATTTCATGGCTGAGTGATATTCCATTGTACAAAAGGACCACAACTTCTTTATCCATTTTTCTCTTTCCTGGGATATTTAAGGTGTAACGAAGTGGAGGTTCTTGTCAACAGAGCAGCCCTAAACTTTGGGGTGCCTGTGCCTTGCTGATTTTTAGTTTTCCCAATTTATACGCCCATGAGTGGAAGTGCCCTATGCTGTCGAAGCTGAGTTTTTTCTATGTTTCAGGACACACCGTACACTTCTCCAGAGTGGCTGTTGGCAATTTACGTCACGCCCATCAGCGTAGCAAGTCTCCCGTTTCTCCATGGCCTTTCCTGCATTTCTGGTTTTGACACTTTATTCAGCATGGCCCTTTTGACCGATGGGAAGCGAGACTTCTTTGTAGCGCTGATTTGCCTTTCCAGGTTGCTTGGTTGGCCAAAAAGGGCGCATGCGTTTTTTCCTGAATATATTCAGGAAAAAACGCATGCGCCCTTTTTGGCCAAGGGCATCATTGTCGAGGTTTTGCCGCTTTTCCCGTGCTTTAAAGGCGATTCGAATCTACCTCCTGAAATCTGTTTCCTGCAATTCTGCCTTGCTTTCAAATCCTCTTCGTTGTCTTCCGTCAATATATTTGTGGACGAGAGTTATCATTTATAACTCTGCAGGTTTGTGAATTGCAGTGCCCCTGAGCTCCATTTTTCAACTCGCTTTCTTGGGAGCTGGCCGCAAAAGCGCAGGATTGCTTCAGGCCCTATTCTGGTCCCGGGCGGCAGGCTGAGCCTGTGGTTAATTCTTCTTCCTGATGGGAAAATAGAGCGACCTGTGCCTGTCCCCTCACCTAGAGCTAGTGTCTCATTGGTTCCCCCTCTTCCCGTTCATCCTCAGGACAAATTGCAACCTGTACGGAACAGGAGGTTAAAGGTGCTGATTCTCCAAGGAGGGAGATTGCTAGTAAAGCGGCTGGAATGGCGAACCCGAGCACAAGGAGATGAGAAATGAGGTGCGTTTTAGAAACCTTTCCCGATCACACGGTGTACCATCCTCTGGGATTCTCCTGCATGTTTTCGATGTAGGAAGATGCCCTTGAACCTGGAGATTTGGGACCCATGGGATGGGTACCACGCAGTATTACTCTAAAGGGTCTGCGTTTGCTCACCCAACCTCACCAAACCTCTCAGCCCCAAGAGTGTCCACCCTTATGCCTCAATCAGCTGTGGGTCTAGATATGGTCAATCCAGGTGGCATCACAGCCCTTGAACGAATTTTGTAAGAATTTCTCTCTCTTTCACTGTCTTTGTTTCACGGGTTTTTAAAAGTGATTGATTTTTATAAAGGGGTTTAGCTGCTTTTCACTGCTGTGTTTATGCCGCTTTACACCCACTTGACTCACTTACAGAGAGATATCAATACATAGGTTTTAAGATTCTTACTAGTCAGATATATTCTTGGGCGGTGAATAGGGGGTTTTGAGTCCAGATCACTGAGCAAGGAGTAGGTCTTGTCTATTACATATTGGGTTTATGGAACGGTCTCTGAGCTAATTTGAAACCCTTGTTTTATGCATCACCCCACCTCACCTTTCCCGTTAAGCAGCCATAGTGTGTTTTCTAAACGTGTGACTCTGTTCTGTTTTGTAATTCAGTGCAAGGGTAGCGGTTTTTACATTCCCTCTATAAGTGATATCTTATGATAAGTGTCTTTTTCTGTGTGACTTATTTCACTTAGAATCGTCGTACCTAAATCCACTCATCATGCTGCTACTAGCCTTATGACGTTGATTTCATGGCTGAGTGATATTCCATTGTACAAAAGGACCACAACTTCTTTATCCATTTTTCTCTTTCCTGGGATATTTAAGGTGTAACGAAGTGGAGGTTCTTGTCAACAGAGCAGCCCTAAACTTTGGGGTGCCTGTGCCTTGCTGATTTTTAGTTTTCCCAATTTATACGCCCATGAGTGGAAGTGCCCTATGCTGTCGAAGCTGAGTTTTTTCTATGTTTCAGGACACACCGTACACTTCTCCAGAGTGGCTGTTGGCAATTTACGTCACGCCCATCAGCGTAGCAAGTCTCCCGTTTCTCCATGGCCTTTCCTGCATTTCTGGTTTTGACACTTTATTCAGCATGGCCCTTTTGACCGATGGGAAGCGAGACTTCTTTGTAGCGCTGATTTGCCTTTCCAGGTTGCTTGGTTGGCCAAAAAGGGCGCATGCGTTTTTTCCTGAATATATTCAGGAAAAAACGCATGCGCCCTTTTTGGCCAAGGGCATCATTGTCGAGGTTTTGCCGCTTTTCCCGTGCTTTAAAGGCGATTCGAATCTACCTCCTGAAATCTGTTTCCTGCAATTCTGCCTTGCTTTCAAATCCTCTTCGTTGTCTTCCGTCAATATATTTGTGGACGAGAGTTATCATTTATAACTCTGCAGGTTTGTGAATTGCAGTGCCCCTGAGCTCCATTTTTCAACTCGCTTTCTTGGGAGCTGGCCGCAAAAGCGCAGGATTGCTTCAGGCCCTATTCTGGTCCCGGGCGGCAGGCTGAGCCTGTGGTTAATTCTTCTTCCTGATGGGAAAATAGAGCGACCTGTGCCTGTCCCCTCACCTAGAGCTAGTGTCTCATTGGTTCCCCCTCTTCCCGTTCATCCTCAGGACAAATTGCAACCTGTACGGAACAGGAGGTTAAAGGTGCTGATTCTCCAAGGAGGGAGATTGCTAGTAAAGCGGCTGGAATGGCGAACCCGAGCACAAGGAGATGAGAAATGAGGTGCGTTTTAGAAACCTTTCCCGATCACACGGTGTACCATCCTCTGGGATTCTCCTGCATGTTTTCGATGTAGGAAGATGCCCTTGAACCTGGAGATTTGGGACCCATGGGATGGGTACCACGCAGTATTACTCTAAAGGGTCTGCGTTTGCTCACCCAACCTCACCAAACCTCTCAGCCCCAAGAGTGTCCACCCTTATGCCTCAATCAGCTGTGGGTCTAGATATGGTCAATCCAGGTGGCATCACAGCCCTTGAACGAATTTTGTAAGAATTTCTCTCTCTTTCACTGTCTTTGTTTCACGGGTTTTTAAAAGTGATTGATTTTTATAAAGGGGTTTAGCTGCTTTTCACTGCTGTGTTTATGCCGCTTTACACCCACTTGACTCACTTACAGAGAGATATCAATACATAGGTTTTAAGATTCTTACTAGTCAGATATATTCTTGGGCGGTGAATAGGGGGTTTTGAGTCCAGATCACTGAGCAAGGAGTAGGTCTTGTCTATTACATATTGGGTTTATGGAACGGTCTCTGAGCTAATTTGAAACCCTTGTTTTATGCATCACCCCACCTCACCTTTCCCGTTAAGCAGCCATAGTGTGTTTTCTAAACGTGTGACTCTGTTCTGTTTTGTAATTCAGTGCAAGGGTAGCGGTTTTTACATTCCCTCTATAAGTGATATCTTATGATAAGTGTCTTTTTCTGTGTGACTTATTTCACTTAGAATCGTCGTACCTAAATCCACTCATCATGCTGCTACTAGCCTTATGACGTTGATTTCATGGCTGAGTGATATTCCATTGTACAAAAGGACCACAACTTCTTTATCCATTTTTCTCTTTCCTGGGATATTTAAGGTGTAACGAAGTGGAGGTTCTTGTCAACAGAGCAGCCCTAAACTTTGGGGTGCCTGTGCCTTGCTGATTTTTAGTTTTCCCAATTTATACGCCCATGAGTGGAAGTGCCCTATGCTGTCGAAGCTGAGTTTTTTCTATGTTTCAGGACACACCGTACACTTCTCCAGAGTGGCTGTTGGCAATTTACGTCACGCCCATCAGCGTAGCAAGTCTCCCGTTTCTCCATGGCCTTTCCTGCATTTCTGGTTTTGACACTTTATTCAGCATGGCCCTTTTGACCGATGGGAAGCGAGACTTCTTTGTAGCGCTGATTTGCCTTTCCAGGTTGCTTGGTTGGCCAAAAAGGGCGCATGCGTTTTTTCCTGAATATATTCAGGAAAAAACGCATGCGCCCTTTTTGGCCAAGGGCATCATTGTCGAGGTTTTGCCGCTTTTCCCGTGCTTTAAAGGCGATTCGAATCTACCTCCTGAAATCTGTTTCCTGCAATTCTGCCTTGCTTTCAAATCCTCTTCGTTGTCTTCCGTCAATATATTTGTGGACGAGAGTTATCATTTATAACTCTGCAGGTTTGTGAATTGCAGTGCCCCTGAGCTCCATTTTTCAACTCGCTTTCTTGGGAGCTGGCCGCAAAAGCGCAGGATTGCTTCAGGCCCTATTCTGGTCCCGGGCGGCAGGCTGAGCCTGTGGTTAATTCTTCTTCCTGATGGGAAAATAGAGCGACCTGTGCCTGTCCCCTCACCTAGAGCTAGTGTCTCATTGGTTCCCCCTCTTCCCGTTCATCCTCAGGACAAATTGCAACCTGTACGGAACAGGAGGTTAAAGGTGCTGATTCTCCAAGGAGGGAGATTGCTAGTAAAGCGGCTGGAATGGCGAACCCGAGCACAAGGAGATGAGAAATGAGGTGCGTTTTAGAAACCTTTCCCGATCACACGGTGTACCATCCTCTGGGATTCTCCTGCATGTTTTCGATGTAGGAAGATGCCCTTGAACCTGGAGATTTGGGACCCATGGGATGGGTACCACGCAGTATTACTCTAAAGGGTCTGCGTTTGCTCACCCAACCTCACCAAACCTCTCAGCCCCAAGAGTGTCCACCCTTATGCCTCAATCAGCTGTGGGTCTAGATATGGTCAATCCAGGTGGCATCACAGCCCTTGAACGAATTTTGTAAGAATTTCTCTCTCTTTCACTGTCTTTGTTTCACGGGTTTTTAAAAGTGATTGATTTTTATAAAGGGGTTTAGCTGCTTTTCACTGCTGTGTTTATGCCGCTTTACACCCACTTGACTCACTTACAGAGAGATATCAATACATAGGTTTTAAGATTCTTACTAGTCAGATATATTCTTGGGCGGTGAATAGGGGGTTTTGAGTCCAGATCACTGAGCAAGGAGTAGGTCTTGTCTATTACATATTGGGTTTATGGAACGGTCTCTGAGCTAATTTGAAACCCTTGTTTTATGCATCACCCCACCTCACCTTTCCCGTTAAGCAGCCATAGTGTGTTTTCTAAACGTGTGACTCTGTTCTGTTTTGTAATTCAGTGCAAGGGTAGCGGTTTTTACATTCCCTCTATAAGTGATATCTTATGATAAGTGTCTTTTTCTGTGTGACTTATTTCACTTAGAATCGTCGTACCTAAATCCACTCATCATGCTGCTACTAGCCTTATGACGTTGATTTCATGGCTGAGTGATATTCCATTGTACAAAAGGACCACAACTTCTTTATCCATTTTTCTCTTTCCTGGGATATTTAAGGTGTAACGAAGTGGAGGTTCTTGTCAACAGAGCAGCCCTAAACTTTGGGGTGCCTGTGCCTTGCTGATTTTTAGTTTTCCCAATTTATACGCCCATGAGTGGAAGTGCCCTATGCTGTCGAAGCTGAGTTTTTTCTATGTTTCAGGACACACCGTACACTTCTCCAGAGTGGCTGTTGGCAATTTACGTCACGCCCATCAGCGTAGCAAGTCTCCCGTTTCTCCATGGCCTTTCCTGCATTTCTGGTTTTGACACTTTATTCAGCATGGCCCTTTTGACCGATGGGAAGCGAGACTTCTTTGTAGCGCTGATTTGCCTTTCCAGGTTGCTTGGTTGGCCAAAAAGGGCGCATGCGTTTTTTCCTGAATATATTCAGGAAAAAACGCATGCGCCCTTTTTGGCCAAGGGCATCATTGTCGAGGTTTTGCCGCTTTTCCCGTGCTTTAAAGGCGATTCGAATCTACCTCCTGAAATCTGTTTCCTGCAATTCTGCCTTGCTTTCAAATCCTCTTCGTTGTCTTCCGTCAATATATTTGTGGACGAGAGTTATCATTTATAACTCTGCAGGTTTGTGAATTGCAGTGCCCCTGAGCTCCATTTTTCAACTCGCTTTCTTGGGAGCTGGCCGCAAAAGCGCAGGATTGCTTCAGGCCCTATTCTGGTCCCGGGCGGCAGGCTGAGCCTGTGGTTAATTCTTCTTCCTGATGGGAAAATAGAGCGATCTCTGCCTGTCCCCTCACCTAGAGCTAGTGTCTCATTGGTTCCCCCTCTTCCCGTTCATCCTCAGGACAAATTGCAACCTGTACGGAACAGGAGGTTAAAGGTGCTGATTCTCCAAGGAGGGAGATTGCTAGTAAAGCGGCTGGAATGGCGAACCCGAGCACAAGGAGATGAGAAATGAGGTGCGTTTTAGAAACCTTTCCCGATCACACGGTGTACCATCCTCTGGGATTCTCCTGCATGTTTTCGATGTAGGAAGATGCCCTTGAACCTGGAGATTTGGGACCCATGGGATGGGTACCACGCAGTATTACTCTAAAGGGTCTGCGTTTGCTCACCCAACCTCACCAAACCTCTCAGCCCCAAGAGTGTCCACCCTTATGCCTCAATCAGCTGTGGGTCTAGATATGGTCAATCCAGGTGGCATCACAGCCCTTGAACGAATTTTGTAAGAATTTCTCTCTCTTTCACTGTCTTTGTTTCACGGGTTTTTAAAAGTGATTGATTTTTATAAAGGGGTTTAGCTGCTTTTCACTGCTGTGTTTATGCCGCTTTACACCCACTTGACTCACTTACAGAGAGATATCAATACATAGGTTTTAAGATTCTTACTAGTCAGATATATTCTTGGGCGGTGAATAGGGGGTTTTGAGTCCAGATCACTGAGCAAGGAGTAGGTCTTGTCTATTACATATTGGGTTTATGGAACGGTCTCTGAGCTAATTTGAAACCCTTGTTTTATGCATCACCCCACCTCACCTTTCCCGTTAAGCAGCCATAGTGTGTTTTCTAAACGTGTGACTCTGTTCTGTTTTGTAATTCAGTGCAAGGGTAGCGGTTTTTACATTCCCTCTATAAGTGATATCTTATGATAAGTGTCTTTTTCTGTGTGACTTATTTCACTTAGAATCGTCGTACCTAAATCCACTCATCATGCTGCTACTAGCCTTATGACGTTGATTTCATGGCTGAGTGATATTCCATTGTACAAAAGGACCACAACTTCTTTATCCATTTTTCTCTTTCCTGGGATATTTAAGGTGTAACGAAGTGGAGGTTCTTGTCAACAGAGCAGCCCTAAACTTTGGGGTGCCTGTGCCTTGCTGATTTTTAGTTTTCCCAATTTATACGCCCATGAGTGGAAGTGCCCTATGCTGTCGAAGCTGAGTTTTTTCTATGTTTCAGGACACACCGTACACTTCTCCAGAGTGGCTGTTGGCAATTTACGTCACGCCCATCAGCGTAGCAAGTCTCCCGTTTCTCCATGGCCTTTCCTGCATTTCTGGTTTTGACACTTTATTCAGCATGGCCCTTTTGACCGATGGGAAGCGAGACTTCTTTGTAGCGCTGATTTGCCTTTCCAGGTTGCTTGGTTGGCCAAAAAGGGCGCATGCGTTTTTTCCTGAATATATTCAGGAAAAAACGCATGCGCCCTTTTTGGCCAAGGGCATCATTGTCGAGGTTTTGCCGCTTTTCCCGTGCTTTAAAGGCGATTCGAATCTACCTCCTGAAATCTGTTTCCTGCAATTCTGCCTTGCTTTCAAATCCTCTTCGTTGTCTTCCGTCAATATATTTGTGGACGAGAGTTATCATTTATAACTCTGCAGGTTTGTGAATTGCAGTGCCCCTGAGCTCCATTTTTCAACTCGCTTTCTTGGGAGCTGGCCGCAAAAGCGCAGGATTGCTTCAGGCCCTATTCTGGTCCCGGGCGGCAGGCTGAGCCTGTGGTTAATTCTTCTTCCTGATGGGAAAATAGAGCGATCTCTGCCTGTCCCCTCACCTAGAGCTAGTGTCTCATTGGTTCCCCCTCTTCCCGTTCATCCTCAGGACAAATTGCAACCTGTACGGAACAGGAGGTTAAAGGTGCTGATTCTCCAAGGAGGGAGATTGCTAGTAAAGCGGCTGGAATGGCGAACCCGAGCACAAGGAGATGAGAAATGAGGTGCGTTTTAGAAACCTTTCCCGATCACACGGTGTACCATCCTCTGGGATTCTCCTGCATGTTTTCGATGTAGGAAGATGCCCTTGAACCTGGAGATTTGGGACCCATGGGATGGGTACCACGCAGTATTACTCTAAAGGGTCTGCGTTTGCTCACCCAACCTCACCAAACCTCTCAGCCCCAAGAGTGTCCACCCTTATGCCTCAATCAGCTGTGGGTCTAGATATGGTCAATCCAGGTGGCATCACAGCCCTTGAACGAATTTTGTAAGAATTTCTCTCTCTTTCACTGTCTTTGTTTCACGGGTTTTTAAAAGTGATTGATTTTTATAAAGGGGTTTAGCTGCTTTTCACTGCTGTGTTTATGCCGCTTTACACCCACTTGACTCACTTACAGAGAGATATCAATACATAGGTTTTAAGATTCTTACTAGTCAGATATATTCTTGGGCGGTGAATAGGGGGTTTTGAGTCCAGATCACTGAGCAAGGAGTAGGTCTTGTCTATTACATATTGGGTTTATGGAACGGTCTCTGAGCTAATTTGAAACCCTTGTTTTATGCATCACCCCACCTCACCTTTCCCGTTAAGCAGCCATAGTGTGTTTTAAACGTGTGACTCTGTTCTGTTTTGTAATTCAGTGCAAGGGTAGCGGTTTTTACATTCCCTCTATAAGTGATATCTTATGATAAGTGTCTTTTTCTGTGTGACTTATTTCACTTAGAATCGTCGTACCTAAATCCACTCATCATGCTGCTACTAGCCTTATGACGTTGATTTCATGGCTGAGTGATATTCCATTGTACAAAAGGACCACAACTTCTTTATCCATTTTTCTCTTTCCTGGGATATTTAAGGTGTAACGAAGTGGAGGTTCTTGTCAACAGAGCAGCCCTAAACTTTGGGGTGCCTGTGCCTTGCTGATTTTTAGTTTTCCCAATTTATACGCCCATGAGTGGAAGTGCCCTATGCTGTCGAAGCTGAGTTTTTTCTATGTTTCAGGACACACCGTACACTTCTCCAGAGTGGCTGTTGGCAATTTACGTCACGCCCATCAGCGTAGCAAGTCTCCCGTTTCTCCATGGCCTTTCCTGCATTTCTGGTTTTGACACTTTATTCAGCATGGCCCTTTTGACCGATGGGAAGCGAGACTTCTTTGTAGCGCTGATTTGCCTTTCCAGGTTGCTTGGTTGGCCAAAAAGGGCGCATGCGTTTTTTCCTGAATATATTCAGGAAAAAACGCATGCGCCCTTTTTGGCCAAGGGCATCATTGTCGAGGTTTTGCCGCTTTTCCCGTGCTTTAAAGGCGATTCGAATCTACCTCCTGAAATCTGTTTCCTGCAATTCTGCCTTGCTTTCAAATCCTCTTCGTTGTCTTCCGTCAATATATTTGTGGACGAGAGTTATCATTTATAACTCTGCAGGTTTGTGAATTGCAGTGCCCCTGAGCTCCATTTTTCAACTCGCTTTCTTGGGAGCTGGCCGCAAAAGCGCAGGATTGCTTCAGGCCCTATTCTGGTCCCGGGCGGCAGGCTGAGCCTGTGGTTAATTCTTCTTCCTGATGGGAAAATAGAGCGACCTGTGCCTGTCCCCTCACCTAGAGCTAGTGTCTCATTGGTTCCCCCTCTTCCCGTTCATCCTCAGGACAAATTGCAACCTGTACGGAACAGGAGGTTAAAGGTGCTGATTCTCCAAGGAGGGAGATTGCTAGTAAAGCGGCTGGAATGGCGAACCCGAGCACAAGGAGATGAGAAATGAGGTGCGTTTTAGAAACCTTTCCCGATCACACGGTGTACCATCCTCTGGGATTCTCCTGCATGTTTTCGATGTAGGAAGATGCCCTTGAACCTGGAGATTTGGGACCCATGGGATGGGTACCACGCAGTATTACTCTAAAGGGTCTGCGTTTGCTCACCCAACCTCACCAAACCTCTCAGCCCCAAGAGTGTCCACCCTTATGCCTCAATCAGCTGTGGGTCTAGATATGGTCAATCCAGGTGGCATCACAGCCCTTGAACGAATTTTGTAAGAATTTCTCTCTCTTTCACTGTCTTTGTTTCACGGGTTTTTAAAAGTGATTGATTTTTATAAAGGGGTTTAGCTGCTTTTCACTGCTGTGTTTATGCCGCTTTACACCCACTTGACTCACTTACAGAGAGATATCAATACATAGGTTTTAAGATTCTTACTAGTCAGATATATTCTTGGGCGGTGAATAGGGGGTTTTGAGTCCAGATCACTGAGCAAGGAGTAGGTCTTGTCTATTACATATTGGGTTTATGGAACGGTCTCTGAGCTAATTTGAAACCCTTGTTTTATGCATCACCCCACCTCACCTTTCCCGTTAAGCAGCCATAGTGTGTTTTCTAAACGTGTGACTCTGTTCTGTTTTGTAATTCAGTGCAAGGGTAGCGGTTTTTACATTCCCTCTATAAGTGATATCTTATGATAAGTGTCTTTTTCTGTGTGACTTATTTCACTTAGAATCGTCGTACCTAAATCCACTCATCATGCTGCTACTAGCCTTATGACGTTGATTTCATGGCTGAGTGATATTCCATTGTACAAAAGGACCACAACTTCTTTATCCATTTTTCTCTTTCCTGGGATATTTAAGGTGTAACGAAGTGGAGGTTCTTGTCAACAGAGCAGCCCTAAACTTTGGGGTGCCTGTGCCTTGCTGATTTTTAGTTTTCCCAATTTATACGCCCATGAGTGGAAGTGCCCTATGCTGTCGAAGCTGAGTTTTTTCTATGTTTCAGGACACACCGTACACTTCTCCAGAGTGGCTGTTGGCAATTTACGTCACGCCCATCAGCGTAGCAAGTCTCCCGTTTCTCCATGGCCTTTCCTGCATTTCTGGTTTTGACACTTTATTCAGCATGGCCCTTTTGACCGATGGGAAGCGAGACTTCTTTGTAGCGCTGATTTGCCTTTCCAGGTTGCTTGGTTGGCCAAAAAGGGCGCATGCGTTTTTTCCTGAATATATTCAGGAAAAAACGCATGCGCCCTTTTTGGCCAAGGGCATCATTGTCGAGGTTTTGCCGCTTTTCCCGTGCTTTAAAGGCGATTCGAATCTACCTCCTGAAATCTGTTTCCTGCAATTCTGCCTTGCTTTCAAATCCTCTTCGTTGTCTTCCGTCAATATATTTGTGGACGAGAGTTATCATTTATAACTCTGCAGGTTTGTGAATTGCAGTGCCCCTGAGCTCCATTTTTCAACTCGCTTTCTTGGGAGCTGGCCGCAAAAGCGCAGGATTGCTTCAGGCCCTATTCTGGTCCCGGGCGGCAGGCTGAGCCTGTGGTTAATTCTTCTTCCTGATGGGAAAATAGAGCGACCTGTGCCTGTCCCCTCACCTAGAGCTAGTGTCTCATTGGTTCCCCCTCTTCCCGTTCATCCTCAGGACAAATTGCAACCTGTACGGAACAGGAGGTTAAAGGTGCTGATTCTCCAAGGAGGGAGATTGCTAGTAAAGCGGCTGGAATGGCGAACCCGAGCACAAGGAGATGAGAAATGAGGTGCGTTTTAGAAACCTTTCCCGATCACACGGTGTACCATCCTCTGGGATTCTCCTGCATGTTTTCGATGTAGGAAGATGCCCTTGAACCTGGAGATTTGGGACCCATGGGATGGGTACCACGCAGTATTACTCTAAAGGGTCTGCGTTTGCTCACCCAACCTCACCAAACCTCTCAGCCCCAAGAGTGTCCACCCTTATGCCTCAATCAGCTGTGGGTCTAGATATGGTCAATCCAGGTGGCATCACAGCCCTTGAACGAATTTTGTAAGAATTTCTCTCTCTTTCACTGTCTTTGTTTCACGGGTTTTTAAAAGTGATTGATTTTTATAAAGGGGTTTAGCTGCTTTTCACTGCTGTGTTTATGCCGCTTTACACCCACTTGACTCACTTACAGAGAGATATCAATACATAGGTTTTAAGATTCTTACTAGTCAGATATATTCTTGGGCGGTGAATAGGGGGTTTTGAGTCCAGATCACTGAGCAAGGAGTAGGTCTTGTCTATTACATATTGGGTTTATGGAACGGTCTCTGAGCTAATTTGAAACCCTTGTTTTATGCATCACCCCACCTCACCTTTCCCGTTAAGCAGCCATAGTGTGTTTTCTAAACGTGTGACTCTGTTCTGTTTTGTAATTCAGTGCAAGGGTAGCGGTTTTTACATTCCCTCTATAAGTGATATCTTATGATAAGTGTCTTTTTCTGTGTGACTTATTTCACTTAGAATCGTCGTACCTAAATCCACTCATCATGCTGCTACTAGCCTTATGACGTTGATTTCATGGCTGAGTGATATTCCATTGTACAAAAGGACCACAACTTCTTTATCCATTTTTCTCTTTCCTGGGATATTTAAGGTGTAACGAAGTGGAGGTTCTTGTCAACAGAGCAGCCCTAAACTTTGGGGTGCCTGTGCCTTGCTGATTTTTAGTTTTCCCAATTTATACGCCCATGAGTGGAAGTGCCCTATGCTGTCGAAGCTGAGTTTTTTTCTATGTTTCAGGACACACCGTACACTTCTCCAGAGTGGCTGTTGGCAATTTACGTCACGCCCATCAGCGTAGCAAGTCTCCCGTTTCTCCATGGCCTTTCCTGCATTTCTGGTTTTGACACTTTATTCAGCATGGCCCTTTTGACCGATGGGAAGCGAGACTTCTTTGTAGCGCTGATTTGCCTTTCCAGGTTGCTTGGTTGGCCAAAAAGGGCGCATGCGTTTTTTCCTGAATATATTCAGGAAAAAACGCATGCGCCCTTTTTGGCCAAGGGCATCATTGTCGAGGTTTTGCCGCTTTTCCCGTGCTTTAAAGGCGATTCGAATCTACCTCCTGAAATCTGTTTCCTGCAATTCTGCCTTGCTTTCAAATCCTCTTCGTTGTCTTCCGTCAATATATTTGTGGACGAGAGTTATCATTTATAACTCTGCAGGTTTGTGAATTGCAGTGCCCCTGAGCTCCATTTTTCAACTCGCTTTCTTGGGAGCTGGCCGCAAAAGCGCAGGATTGCTTCAGGCCCTATTCTGGTCCCGGGCGGCAGGCTGAGCCTGTGGTTAATTCTTCTTCCTGATGGGAAAATAGAGCGACCTGTGCCTGTCCCCTCACCTAGAGCTAGTGTCTCATTGGTTCCCCCTCTTCCCGTTCATCCTCAGGACAAATTGCAACCTGTACGGAACAGGAGGTTAAAGGTGCTGATTCTCCAAGGAGGGAGATTGCTAGTAAAGCGGCTGGAATGGCGAACCCGAGCACAAGGAGATGAGAAATGAGGTGCGTTTTAGAAACCTTTCCCGATCACACGGTGTACCATCCTCTGGGATTCTCCTGCATGTTTTCGATGTAGGAAGATGCCCTTGAACCTGGAGATTTGGGACCCATGGGATGGGTACCACGCAGTATTACTCTAAAGGGTCTGCGTTTGCTCACCCAACCTCACCAAACCTCTCAGCCCCAAGAGTGTCCACCCTTATGCCTCAATCAGCTGTGGGTCTAGATATGGTCAATCCAGGTGGCATCACAGCCCTTGAACGAATTTTGTAAGAATTTCTCTCTCTTTCACTGTCTTTGTTTCACGGGTTTTTAAAAGTGATTGATTTTTATAAAGGGGTTTAGCTGCTTTTCACTGCTGTGTTTATGCCGCTTTACACCCACTTGACTCACTTACAGAGAGATATCAATACATAGGTTTTAAGATTCTTACTAGTCAGATATATTCTTGGGCGGTGAATAGGGGGTTTTGAGTCCAGATCACTGAGCAAGGAGTAGGTCTTGTCTATTACATATTGGGTTTATGGAACGGTCTCTGAGCTAATTTGAAACCCTTGTTTTATGCATCACCCCACCTCACCTTTCCCGTTAAGCAGCCATAGTGTGTTTTCTAAACGTGTGACTCTGTTCTGTTTTGTAATTCAGTGCAAGGGTAGCGGTTTTTACATTCCCTCTATAAGTGATATCTTATGATAAGTGTCTTTTTCTGTGTGACTTATTTCACTTAGAATCGTCGTACCTAAATCCACTCATCATGCTGCTACTAGCCTTATGACGTTGATTTCATGGCTGAGTGATATTCCATTGTACAAAAGGACCACAACTTCTTTATCCATTTTTCTCTTTCCTGGGATATTTAAGGTGTAACGAAGTGGAGGTTCTTGTCAACAGAGCAGCCCTAAACTTTGGGGTGCCTGTGCCTTGCTGATTTTTAGTTTTCCCAATTTATACGCCCATGAGTGGAAGTGCCCTATGCTGTCGAAGCTGAGTTTTTTCTATGTTTCAGGACACACCGTACACTTCTCCAGAGTGGCTGTTGGCAATTTACGTCACGCCCATCAGCGTAGCAAGTCTCCCGTTTCTCCATGGCCTTTCCTGCATTTCTGGTTTTGACACTTTATTCAGCATGGCCCTTTTGACCGATGGGAAGCGAGACTTCTTTGTAGCGCTGATTTGCCTTTCCAGGTTGCTTGGTTGGCCAAAAAGGGCGCATGCGTTTTTTCCTGAATATATTCAGGAAAAAACGCATGCGCCCTTTTTGGCCAAGGGCATCATTGTCGAGGTTTTGCCGCTTTTCCCGTGCTTTAAAGGCGATTCGAATCTACCTCCTGAAATCTGTTTCCTGCAATTCTGCCTTGCTTTCAAATCCTCTTCGTTGTCTTCCGTCAATATATTTGTGGACGAGAGTTATCATTTATAACTCTGCAGGTTTGTGAATTGCAGTGCCCCTGAGCTCCATTTTTCAACTCGCTTTCTTGGGAGCTGGCCGCAAAAGCGCAGGATTGCTTCAGGCCCTATTCTGGTCCCGGGCGGCAGGCTGAGCCTGTGGTTAATTCTTCTTCCTGATGGGAAAATAGAGCGACCTGTGCCTGTCCCCTCACCTAGAGCTAGTGTCTCATTGGTTCCCCCTCTTCCCGTTCATCCTCAGGACAAATTGCAACCTGTACGGAACAGGAGGTTAAAGGTGCTGATTCTCCAAGGAGGGAGATTGCTAGTAAAGCGGCTGGAATGGCGAACCCGAGCACAAGGAGATGAGAAATGAGGTGCGTTTTAGAAACCTTTCCCGATCACACGGTGTACCATCCTCTGGGATTCTCCTGCATGTTTTCGATGTAGGAAGATGCCCTTGAACCTGGAGATTTGGGACCCATGGGATGGGTACCACGCAGTATTACTCTAAAGGGTCTGCGTTTGCTCACCCAACCTCACCAAACCTCTCAGCCCCAAGAGTGTCCACCCTTATGCCTCAATCAGCTGTGGGTCTAGATATGGTCAATCCAGGTGGCATCACAGCCCTTGAACGAATTTTGTAAGAATTTCTCTCTCTTTCACTGTCTTTGTTTCACGGGTTTTTAAAAGTGATTGATTTTTATAAAGGGGTTTAGCTGCTTTTCACTGCTGTGTTTATGCCGCTTTACACCCACTTGACTCACTTACAGAGAGATATCAATACATAGGTTTTAAGATTCTTACTAGTCAGATATATTCTTGGGCGGTGAATAGGGGGTTTTGAGTCCAGATCACTGAGCAAGGAGTAGGTCTTGTCTATTACATATTGGGTTTATGGAACGGTCTCTGAGCTAATTTGAAACCCTTGTTTTATGCATCACCCCACCTCACCTTTCCCGTTAAGCAGCCATAGTGTGTTTTCTAAACGTGTGACTCTGTTCTGTTTTGTAATTCAGTGCAAGGGTAGCGGTTTTTACATTCCCTCTATAAGTGATATCTTATGATAAGTGTCTTTTTCTGTGTGACTTATTTCACTTAGAATCGTCGTACCTAAATCCACTCATCATGCTGCTACTAGCCTTATGACGTTGATTTCATGGCTGAGTGATATTCCATTGTACAAAAGGACCACAACTTCTTTATCCATTTTTCTCTTTCCTGGGATATTTAAGGTGTAACGAAGTGGAGGTTCTTGTCAACAGAGCAGCCCTAAACTTTGGGGTGCCTGTGCCTTGCTGATTTTTAGTTTTCCCAATTTATACGCCCATGAGTGGAAGTGCCCTATGCTGTCGAAGCTGAGTTTTTTCTATGTTTCAGGACACACCGTACACTTCTCCAGAGTGGCTGTTGGCAATTTACGTCACGCCCATCAGCGTAGCAAGTCTCCCGTTTCTCCATGGCCTTTCCTGCATTTCTGGTTTTGACACTTTATTCAGCATGGCCCTTTTGACCGATGGGAAGCGAGACTTCTTTGTAGCGCTGATTTGCCTTTCCAGGTTGCTTGGTTGGCCAAAAAGGGCGCATGCGTTTTTTCCTGAATATATTCAGGAAAAAACGCATGCGCCCTTTTTGGCCAAGGGCATCATTGTCGAGGTTTTGCCGCTTTTCCCGTGCTTTAAAGGCGATTCGAATCTACCTCCTGAAATCTGTTTCCTGCAATTCTGCCTTGCTTTCAAATCCTCTTCGTTGTCTTCCGTCAATATATTTGTGGACGAGAGTTATCATTTATAACTCTGCAGGTTTGTGAATTGCAGTGCCCCTGAGCTCCATTTTTCAACTCGCTTTCTTGGGAGCTGGCCGCAAAAGCGCAGGATTGCTTCAGGCCCTATTCTGGTCCCGGGCGGCAGGCTGAGCCTGTGGTTAATTCTTCTTCCTGATGGGAAAATAGAGCGACCTGTGCCTGTCCCCTCACCTAGAGCTAGTGTCTCATTGGTTCCCCCTCTTCCCGTTCATCCTCAGGACAAATTGCAACCTGTACGGAACAGGAGGTTAAAGGTGCTGATTCTCCAAGGAGGGAGATTGCTAGTAAAGCGGCTGGAATGGCGAACCCGAGCACAAGGAGATGAGAAATGAGGTGCGTTTTAGAAACCTTTCCCGATCACACGGTGTACCATCCTCTGGGATTCTCCTGCATGTTTTCGATGTAGGAAGATGCCCTTGAACCTGGAGATTTGGGACCCATGGGATGGGTACCACGCAGTATTACTCTAAAGGGTCTGCGTTTGCTCACCCAACCTCACCAAACCTCTCAGCCCCAAGAGTGTCCACCCTTATGCCTCAATCAGCTGTGGGTCTAGATATGGTCAATCCAGGTGGCATCACAGCCCTTGAACGAATTTTGTAAGAATTTCTCTCTCTTTCACTGTCTTTGTTTCACGGGTTTTTAAAAGTGATTGATTTTTATAAAGGGGTTTAGCTGCTTTTCACTGCTGTGTTTATGCCGCTTTACACCCACTTGACTCACTTACAGAGAGATATCAATACATAGGTTTTAAGATTCTTACTAGTCAGATATATTCTTGGGCGGTGAATAGGGGGTTTTGAGTCCAGATCACTGAGCAAGGAGTAGGTCTTGTCTATTACATATTGGGTTTATGGAACGGTCTCTGAGCTAATTTGAAACCCTTGTTTTATGCATCACCCCACCTCACCTTTCCCGTTAAGCAGCCATAGTGTGTTTTCTAAACGTGTGACTCTGTTCTGTTTTGTAATTCAGTGCAAGGGTAGCGGTTTTTACATTCCCTCTATAAGTGATATCTTATGATAAGTGTCTTTTTCTGTGTGACTTATTTCACTTAGAATCGTCGTACCTAAATCCACTCATCATGCTGCTACTAGCCTTATGACGTTGATTTCATGGCTGAGTGATATTCCATTGTACAAAAGGACCACAACTTCTTTATCCATTTTTCTCTTTCCTGGGATATTTAAGGTGTAACGAAGTGGAGGTTCTTGTCAACAGAGCAGCCCTAAACTTTGGGGTGCCTGTGCCTTGCTGATTTTTAGTTTTCCCAATTTATACGCCCATGAGTGGAAGTGCCCTATGCTGTCGAAGCTGAGTTTTTTCTATGTTTCAGGACACACCGTACACTTCTCCAGAGTGGCTGTTGGCAATTTACGTCACGCCCATCAGCGTAGCAAGTCTCCCGTTTCTCCATGGCCTTTCCTGCATTTCTGGTTTTGACACTTTATTCAGCATGGCCCTTTTGACCGATGGGAAGCGAGACTTCTTTGTAGCGCTGATTTGCCTTTCCAGGTTGCTTGGTTGGCCAAAAAGGGCGCATGCGTTTTTTCCTGAATATATTCAGGAAAAAACGCATGCGCCCTTTTTGGCCAAGGGCATCATTGTCGAGGTTTTGCCGCTTTTCCCGTGCTTTAAAGGCGATTCGAATCTACCTCCTGAAATCTGTTTCCTGCAATTCTGCCTTGCTTTCAAATCCTCTTCGTTGTCTTCCGTCAATATATTTGTGGACGAGAGTTATCATTTATAACTCTGCAGGTTTGTGAATTGCAGTGCCCCTGAGCTCCATTTTTCAACTCGCTTTCTTGGGAGCTGGCCGCAAAAGCGCAGGATTGCTTCAGGCCCTATTCTGGTCCCGGGCGGCAGGCTGAGCCTGTGGTTAATTCTTCTTCCTGATGGGAAAATAGAGCGATCTCTGCCTGTCCCCTCACCTAGAGCTAGTGTCTCATTGGTTCCCCCTCTTCCCGTTCATCCTCAGGACAAATTGCAACCTGTACGGAACAGGAGGTTAAAGGTGCTGATTCTCCAAGGAGGGAGATTGCTAGTAAAGCGGCTGGAATGGCGAACCCGAGCACAAGGAGATGAGAAATGAGGTGCGTTTTAGAAACCTTTCCCGATCACACGGTGTACCATCCTCTGGGATTCTCCTGCATGTTTTCGATGTAGGAAGATGCCCTTGAACCTGGAGATTTGGGACCCATGGGATGGGTACCACGCAGTATTACTCTAAAGGGTCTGCGTTTGCTCACCCAACCTCACCAAACCTCTCAGCCCCAAGAGTGTCCACCCTTATGCCTCAATCAGCTGTGGGTCTAGATATGGTCAATCCAGGTGGCATCACAGCCCTTGAACGAATTTTGTAAGAATTTCTCTCTCTTTCACTGTCTTTGTTTCACGGGTTTTTAAAAGTGATTGATTTTTATAAAGGGGTTTAGCTGCTTTTCACTGCTGTGTTTATGCCGCTTTACACCCACTTGACTCACTTACAGAGAGATATCAATACATAGGTTTTAAGATTCTTACTAGTCAGATATATTCTTGGGCGGTGAATAGGGGGTTTTGAGTCCAGATCACTGAGCAAGGAGTAGGTCTTGTCTATTACATATTGGGTTTATGGAACGGTCTCTGAGCTAATTTGAAACCCTTGTTTTATGCATCACCCCACCTCACCTTTCCCGTTAAGCAGCCATAGTGTGTTTTCTAAACGTGTGACTCTGTTCTGTTTTGTAATTCAGTGCAAGGGTAGCGGTTTTTACATTCCCTCTATAAGTGATATCTTATGATAAGTGTCTTTTTCTGTGTGACTTATTTCACTTAGAATCGTCGTACCTAAATCCACTCATCATGCTGCTACTAGCCTTATGACGTTGATTTCATGGCTGAGTGATATTCCATTGTACAAAAGGACCACAACTTCTTTATCCATTTTTCTCTTTCCTGGGATATTTAAGGTGTAACGAAGTGGAGGTTCTTGTCAACAGAGCAGCCCTAAACTTTGGGGTGCCTGTGCCTTGCTGATTTTTAGTTTTCCCAATTTATACGCCCATGAGTGGAAGTGCCCTATGCTGTCGAAGCTGAGTTTTTTCTATGTTTCAGGACACACCGTACACTTCTCCAGAGTGGCTGTTGGCAATTTACGTCACGCCCATCAGCGTAGCAAGTCTCCCGTTTCTCCATGGCCTTTCCTGCATTTCTGGTTTTGACACTTTATTCAGCATGGCCCTTTTGACCGATGGGAAGCGAGACTTCTTTGTAGCGCTGATTTGCCTTTCCAGGTTGCTTGGTTGGCCAAAAAGGGCGCATGCGTTTTTTCCTGAATATATTCAGGAAAAAACGCATGCGCCCTTTTTGGCCAAGGGCATCATTGTCGAGGTTTTGCCGCTTTTCCCGTGCTTTAAAGGCGATTCGAATCTACCTCCTGAAATCTGTTTCCTGCAATTCTGCCTTGCTTTCAAATCCTCTTCGTTGTCTTCCGTCAATATATTTGTGGACGAGAGTTATCATTTATAACTCTGCAGGTTTGTGAATTGCAGTGCCCCTGAGCTCCATTTTTCAACTCGCTTTCTTGGGAGCTGGCCGCAAAAGCGCAGGATTGCTTCAGGCCCTATTCTGGTCCCGGGCGGCAGGCTGAGCCTGTGGTTAATTCTTCTTCCTGATGGGAAAATAGAGCGACCTGTGCCTGTCCCCTCACCTAGAGCTAGTGTCTCATTGGTTCCCCCTCTTCCCGTTCATCCTCAGGACAAATTGCAACCTGTACGGAACAGGAGGTTAAAGGTGCTGATTCTCCAAGGAGGGAGATTGCTAGTAAAGCGGCTGGAATGGCGAACCCGAGCACAAGGAGATGAGAAATGAGGTGCGTTTTAGAAACCTTTCCCGATCACACGGTGTACCATCCTCTGGGATTCTCCTGCATGTTTTCGATGTAGGAAGATGCCCTTGAACCTGGAGATTTGGGACCCATGGGATGGGTACCACGCAGTATTACTCTAAAGGGTCTGCGTTTGCTCACCCAACCTCACCAAACCTCTCAGCCCCAAGAGTGTCCACCCTTATGCCTCAATCAGCTGTGGGTCTAGATATGGTCAATCCAGGTGGCATCACAGCCCTTGAACGAATTTTGTAAGAATTTCTCTCTCTTTCACTGTCTTTGTTTCACGGGTTTTTAAAAGTGATTGATTTTTATAAAGGGGTTTAGCTGCTTTTCACTGCTGTGTTTATGCCGCTTTACACCCACTTGACTCACTTACAGAGAGATATCAATACATAGGTTTTAAGATTCTTACTAGTCAGATATATTCTTGGGCGGTGAATAGGGGGTTTTGAGTCCAGATCACTGAGCAAGGAGTAGGTCTTGTCTATTACATATTGGGTTTATGGAACGGTCTCTGAGCTAATTTGAAACCCTTGTTTTATGCATCACCCCACCTCACCTTTCCCGTTAAGCAGCCATAGTGTGTTTTCTAAACGTGTGACTCTGTTCTGTTTTGTAATTCAGTGCAAGGGTAGCGGTTTTTACATTCCCTCTATAAGTGATATCTTATGATAAGTGTCTTTTTCTGTGTGACTTATTTCACTTAGAATCGTCGTACCTAAATCCACTCATCATGCTGCTACTAGCCTTATGACGTTGATTTCATGGCTGAGTGATATTCCATTGTACAAAAGGACCACAACTTCTTTATCCATTTTTCTCTTTCCTGGGATATTTAAGGTGTAACGAAGTGGAGGTTCTTGTCAACAGAGCAGCCCTAAACTTTGGGGTGCCTGTGCCTTGCTGATTTTTAGTTTTCCCAATTTATACGCCCATGAGTGGAAGTGCCCTATGCTGTCGAAGCTGAGTTTTTTCTATGTTTCAGGACACACCGTACACTTCTCCAGAGTGGCTGTTGGCAATTTACGTCACGCCCATCAGCGTAGCAAGTCTCCCGTTTCTCCATGGCCTTTCCTGCATTTCTGGTTTTGACACTTTATTCAGCATGGCCCTTTTGACCGATGGGAAGCGAGACTTCTTTGTAGCGCTGATTTGCCTTTCCAGGTTGCTTGGTTGGCCAAAAAGGGCGCATGCGTTTTTTCCTGAATATATTCAGGAAAAAACGCATGCGCCCTTTTTGGCCAAGGGCATCATTGTCGAGGTTTTGCCGCTTTTCCCGTGCTTTAAAGGCGATTCGAATCTACCTCCTGAAATCTGTTTCCTGCAATTCTGCCTTGCTTTCAAATCCTCTTCGTTGTCTTCCGTCAATATATTTGTGGACGAGAGTTATCATTTATAACTCTGCAGGTTTGTGAATTGCAGTGCCCCTGAGCTCCATTTTTCAACTCGCTTTCTTGGGAGCTGGCCGCAAAAGCGCAGGATTGCTTCAGGCCCTATTCTGGTCCCGGGCGGCAGGCTGAGCCTGTGGTTAATTCTTCTTCCTGATGGGAAAATAGAGCGACCTGTGCCTGTCCCCTCACCTAGAGCTAGTGTCTCATTGGTTCCCCCTCTTCCCGTTCATCCTCAGGACAAATTGCAACCTGTACGGAACAGGAGGTTAAAGGTGCTGATTCTCCAAGGAGGGAGATTGCTAGTAAAGCGGCTGGAATGGCGAACCCGAGCACAAGGAGATGAGAAATGAGGTGCGTTTTAGAAACCTTTCCCGATCACACGGTGTACCATCCTCTGGGATTCTCCTGCATGTTTTCGATGTAGGAAGATGCCCTTGAACCTGGAGATTTGGGACCCATGGGATGGGTACCACGCAGTATTACTCTAAAGGGTCTGCGTTTGCTCACCCAACCTCACCAAACCTCTCAGCCCCAAGAGTGTCCACCCTTATGCCTCAATCAGCTGTGGGTCTAGATATGGTCAATCCAGGTGGCATCACAGCCCTTGAACGAATTTTGTAAGAATTTCTCTCTCTTTCACTGTCTTTGTTTCACGGGTTTTTAAAAGTGATTGATTTTTATAAAGGGGTTTAGCTGCTTTTCACTGCTGTGTTTATGCCGCTTTACACCCACTTGACTCACTTACAGAGAGATATCAATACATAGGTTTTAAGATTCTTACTAGTCAGATATATTCTTGGGCGGTGAATAGGGGGTTTTGAGTCCAGATCACTGAGCAAGGAGTAGGTCTTGTCTATTACATATTGGGTTTATGGAACGGTCTCTGAGCTAATTTGAAACCCTTGTTTTATGCATCACCCCACCTCACCTTTCCCGTTAAGCAGCCATAGTGTGTTTTCTAAACGTGTGACTCTGTTCTGTTTTGTAATTCAGTGCAAGGGTAGCGGTTTTTACATTCCCTCTATAAGTGATATCTTATGATAAGTGTCTTTTTCTGTGTGACTTATTTCACTTAGAATCGTCGTACCTAAATCCACTCATCATGCTGCTACTAGCCTTATGACGTTGATTTCATGGCTGAGTGATATTCCATTGTACAAAAGGACCACAACTTCTTTATCCATTTTTCTCTTTCCTGGGATATTTAAGGTGTAACGAAGTGGAGGTTCTTGTCAACAGAGCAGCCCTAAACTTTGGGGTGCCTGTGCCTTGCTGATTTTTAGTTTTCCCAATTTATACGCCCATGAGTGGAAGTGCCCTATGCTGTCTAAGCTGAGTTTTTTCTATGTTTCAGGACACACCGTACACTTCTCCAGAGTGGCTGTTGGCAATTTACGTCACGCCCATCAGCGTAGCAAGTCTCCCGTTTCTCCATGGCCTGTCCTGCATTTCTGGTTTTGACACTTTATTCAGCATGGCCCTTTTGACCGATGGGAAGCGAGACTTCTTTGTAGCGCTGATTTGCCTTTCCAGGTTGCTTGGTTGGCCAAAAAGGGCGCATGCGTTTTTTCCTGAATATATTCAGGAAAAAACGCATGCGCCCTTTTTGGCCAAGGGCATCATTGTCGAGGTTTTGCCGCTTTTCCCGTGCTTTAAAGGCGATTCGAATCTACCTCCTGAAATCTGTTTCCTGCAATTCTGCCTTGCTTTCAAATCCTCTTCGTTGTCTTCCGTCAATATATTTGTGGACGAGAGTTATCATTTATAACTCTGCAGGTTTGTGAATTGCAGTGCCCCTGAGCTCCATTTTTCAACTCGCTTTCTTGGGAGCTGGCCGCAAAAGCGCAGGATTGCTTCAGGCCCTATTCTGGTCCCGGGCGGCAGGCTGAGCCTGTGGTTAATTCTTCTTCCTGATGGGAAAATAGAGCGACCTCTGCCTGTCCCCTCACCTAGAGCTAGTGTCTCATTGGTTCCCCCTCTTCCCGTTCATCCTCAGGACAAATTGCAACCTGTACGGAACAGGAGGTTAAAGGTGCTGATTCTCCAAGGAGGGAGATTGCTAGTAAAGCGGCTGGAATGGCGAACCCGAGCACAAGGAGATGAGAAATGAGGTGCGTTTTAGAAACCTTTCCCGATCACACGGTGTACCATCCTCTGGGATTCTCCTGCATGTTTTCGATGTAGGAAGATGCCCTTGAACCTGGAGATTTGGGACCCATGGGATGGGTACCACGCAGTATTACTCTAAAGGGTCTGCGTTTGCTCACCCAACCTCACCAAACCTCTCAGCCCCAAGAGTGTCCACCCTTATGCCTCAATCAGCTGTGGGTCTAGATATGGTCAATCCAGGTGGCATCACAGCCCTTGAACGAATTTTGTAAGAATTTCTCTCTCTTTCACTGTCTTTGTTTCACGGGTTTTTAAAAGTGATTGATTTTTATAAAGGGGTTTAGCTGCTTTTCACTGCTGTGTTTATGCCGCTTTACACCCACTTGACTCACTTACAGAGAGATATCAATACATAGGTTTTAAGATTCTTACTAGTCAGATATATTCTTGGGCGGTGAATAGGGGGTTTTGAGTCCAGATCACTGAGCAAGGAGTAGGTCTTGTCTATTACATATTGGGTTTATGGAACGGTCTCTGAGCTAATTTGAAACCCTTGTTTTATGCATCACCCCACCTCACCTTTCCCGTTAAGCAGCCATAGTGTGTTTTCTAAACGTGTGACTCTGTTCTGTTTTGTAATTCAGTGCAAGGGTAGCGGTTTTTACATTCCCTCTATAAGTGATATCTTATGATAAGTGTCTTTTTCTGTGTGACTTATTTCACTTAGAATCGTCGTACCTAAATCCACTCATCATGCTGCTACTAGCCTTATGACGTTGATTTCATGGCTGAGTGATATTCCATTGTACAAAAGGACCACAACTTCTTCATCCATTTTTCTCTTTCCTGGGATATTTAAGGTGTAACGAAGTGGAGGTTCTTGTCAACAGAGCAGCCCTAAACTTTGGGGTGCCTGTGCCTTGCTGATTTTTAGTTTTCCCAATTTATACGCCCATGAGTGGAAGTGCCCTATGCTGTCTAAGCTGAGTTTTTTCTATGTTTCAGGACACACCGTACACTTCTCCAGAGTGGCTGTTGGCAATTTACGTCACGCCCATCAGCGTAGCAAGTCTCCCGTTTCTCCATGGCCTTTCCTGCATTTCTGGTTTTGACACTTTATTCAGCATGGCCCTTTTGACCGATGGGAAGCGAGACTTCTTTGTAGCGCTGATTTGCCTTTCCAGGTTGCTTGGTTGGCCAAAAAGGGCGCATGCGTTTTTTCCTGAATATATTCAGGAAAAAACGCATGCGCCCTTTTTGGCCAAGGGCATCATTGTCGAGGTTTTGCCGCTTTTCCCGTGCTTTAAAGGCGATTCGAATCTACCTCCTGAAATCTGTTTCCTGCAATTCTGCCTTGCTTTCAAATCCTCTTCGTTGTCTTCCGTCAATATATTTGTGGACGAGAGTTATCATTTATAACTCTGCAGGTTTGTGAATTGCAGTGCCCCTGAGCTCCATTTTTCAACTCGCTTTCTTGGGAGCTGGCCGCAAAAGCGCAGGATTGCTTCAGGCCCTATTCTGGTCCCGGGCGGCAGGCTGAGCCTGTGGTTAATTCTTCTTCCTGATGGGAAAATAGAGCGACCTCTGCCTGTCCCCTCACCTAGAGCTAGTGTCTCATTGGTTCCCCCTCTTCCCGTTCATCCTCAGGACAAATTGCAACCTGTACGGAACAGGAGGTTAAAGGTGCTGATTCTCCAAGGAGGGAGATTGCTAGTAAAGCGGCTGGAATGGCGAACCCGAGCACAAGGAGATGAGAAATGAGGTGCGTTTTAGAAACCTTTCCCGATCACACGGTGTACCATCCTCTGGGATTCTCCTGCATGTTTTCGATGTAGGAAGATGCCCTTGAACCTGGAGATTTGGGACCCATGGGATGGGTACCACGCAGTATTACTCTAAAGGGTCTGCGTTTGCTCACCCAACCTCACCAAACCTCTCAGCCCCAAGAGTGTCCACCCTTATGCCTCAATCAGCTGTGGGTCTAGATATGGTCAATCCAGGTGGCATCACAGCCCTTGAACGAATTTTGTAAGAATTTCTCTCTCTTTCACTGTCTTTGTTTCACGGGTTTTTAAAAGTGATTGATTTTTATAAAGGGGTTTAGCTGCTTTTCACTGCTGTGTTTATGCCGCTTTACACCCACTTGACTCACTTACAGAGAGATATCAATACATAGGTTTTAAGATTCTTACTAGTCAGATATATTCTTGGGCGGTGAATAGGGGGTTTTGAGTCCAGATCACTGAGCAAGGAGTAGGTCTTGTCTATTACATATTGGGTTTATGGAACGGTCTCTGAGCTAATTTGAAACCCTTGTTTTATGCATCACCCCACCTCACCTTTCCCGTTAAGCAGCCATAGTGTGTTTTCTAAACGTGTGACTCTGTTCTGTTTTGTAATTCAGTGCAAGGGTAGCGGTTTTTACATTCCCTCTATAAGTGATATCTTATGATAAGTGTCTTTTTCTGTGTGACTTATTTCACTTAGAATCGTCGTACCTAAATCCACTCATCATGCTGCTACTAGCCTTATGACGTTGATTTCATGGCTGAGTGATATTCCATTGTACAAAAGGACCACAACTTCTTTATCCATTTTTCTCTTTCCTGGGATATTTAAGGTGTAACGAAGTGGAGGTTCTTGTCAACAGAGCAGCCCTAAACTTTGGGGTGCCTGTGCCTTGCTGATTTTTAGTTTTCCCAATTTATACGCCCATGAGTGGAAGTGCCCTATGCTGTCTAAGCTGAGTTTTTTCTATGTTTCAGGACACACCGTACACTTCTCCAGAGTGGCTGTTGGCAATTTACGTCACGCCCATCAGCGTAGCAAGTCTCCCGTTTCTCCATGGCCTTTCCTGCATTTCTGGTTTTGACACTTTATTCAGCATGGCCCTTTTGACCGATGGGAAGCGAGACTTCTTTGTAGCGCTGATTTGCCTTTCCAGGTTGCTTGGTTGGCCAAAAAGGGCGCATGCGTTTTTTCCTGAATATATTCAGGAAAAAACGCATGCGCCCTTTTTGGCCAAGGGCATCATTGTCGAGGTTTTGCCGCTTTTCCCGTGCTTTAAAGGCGATTCGAATCTACCTCCTGAAATCTGTTTCCTGCAATTCTGCCTTGCTTTCAAATCCTCTTCGTTGTCTTCCGTCAATATATTTGTGGACGAGAGTTATCATTTATAACTCTGCAGGTTTGTGAATTGCAGTGCCCCTGAGCTCCATTTTTCAACTCGCTTTCTTGGGAGCTGGCCGCAAAAGCGCAGGATTGCTTCAGGCCCTATTCTGGTCCCGGGCGGCAGGCTGAGCCTGTGGTTAATTCTTCTTCCTGATGGGAAAATAGAGCGACCTGTGCCTGTCCCCTCACCTAGAGCTAGTGTCTCATTGGTTCCCCCTCTTCCCGTTCATCCTCAGGACAAATTGCAACCTGTACGGAACAGGAGGTTAAAGGTGCTGATTCTCCAAGGAGGGAGATTGCTAGTAAAGCGGCTGGAATGGCGAACCCGAGCACAAGGAGATGAGAAATGAGGTGCGTTTTAGAAACCTTTCCCGATCACACGGTGTACCATCCTCTGGGATTCTCCTGCATGTTTTCGATGTAGGAAGATGCCCTTGAACCTGGAGATTTGGGACCCATGGGATGGGTACCACGCAGTATTACTCTAAAGGGTCTGCGTTTGCTCACCCAACCTCACCAAACCTCTCAGCCCCAAGAGTGTCCACCCTTATGCCTCAATCAGCTGTGGGTCTAGATATGGTCAATCCAGGTGGCATCACAGCCCTTGAACGAATTTTGTAAGAATTTCTCTCTCTTTCACTGTCTTTGTTTCACGGGTTTTTAAAAGTGATTGATTTTTATAAAGGGGTTTAGCTGCTTTTCACTGCTGTGTTTATGCCGCTTTACACCCACTTGACTCACTTACAGAGAGATATCAATACATAGGTTTTAAGATTCTTACTAGTCAGATATATTCTTGGGCGGTGAATAGGGGGTTTTGAGTCCAGATCACTGAGCAAGGAGTAGGTCTTGTCTATTACATATTGGGTTTATGGAACGGTCTCTGAGCTAATTTGAAACCCTTGTTTTATGCATCACCCCACCTCACCTTTCCCGTTAAGCAGCCATAGTGTGTTTTCTAAACGTGTGACTCTGTTCTGTTTTGTAATTCAGTGCAAGGGTAGCGGTTTTTACATTCCCTCTATAAGTGATATCTTATGATAAGTGTCTTTTTCTGTGTGACTTATTTCACTTAGAATCGTCGTACCTAAATCCACTCATCATGCTGCTACTAGCCTTATGACGTTGATTTCATGGCTGAGTGATATTCCATTGTACAAAAGGACCACAACTTCTTTATCCATTTTTCTCTTTCCTGGGATATTTAAGGTGTAACGAAGTGGAGGTTCTTGTCAACAGAGCAGCCCTAAACTTTGGGGTGCCTGTGCCTTGCTGATTTTTAGTTTTCCCAATTTATACGCCCATGAGTGGAAGTGCCCTATGCTGTCTAAGCTGAGTTTTTTCTATGTTTCAGGACACACCGTACACTTCTCCAGAGTGGCTGTTGGCAATTTACGTCACGCCCATCAGCGTAGCAAGTCTCCCGTTTCTCCATGGCCTTTCCTGCATTTCTGGTTTTGACACTTTATTCAGCATGGCCCTTTTGACCGATGGGAAGCGAGACTTCTTTGTAGCGCTGATTTGCCTTTCCAGGTTGCTTGGTTGGCCAAAAAGGGCGCATGCGTTTTTTCCTGAATATATTCAGGAAAAAACGCATGCGCCCTTTTTGGCCAAGGGCATCATTGTCGAGGTTTTGCCGCTTTTCCCGTGCTTTAAAGGCGATTCGAATCTACCTCCTGAAATCTGTTTCCTGCAATTCTGCCTTGCTTTCAAATCCTCTTCGTTGTCTTCCGTCAATATATTTGTGGACGAGAGTTATCATTTATAACTCTGCAGGTTTGTGAATTGCAGTGCCCCTGAGCTCCATTTTTCAACTCGCTTTCTTGGGAGCTGGCCGCAAAAGCGCAGGATTGCTTCAGGCCCTATTCTGGTCCCGGGCGGCAGGCTGAGCCTGTGGTTAATTCTTCTTCCTGATGGGAAAATAGAGCGATCTCTGCCTGTCCCCTCACCTAGAGCTAGTGTCTCATTGGTTCCCCCTCTTCCCGTTCATCCTCAGGACAAATTGCAACCTGTACGGAACAGGAGGTTAAAGGTGCTGATTCTCCAAGGAGGGAGATTGCTAGTAAAGCGGCTGGAATGGCGAACCCGAGCACAAGGAGATGAGAAATGAGGTGCGTTTTAGAAACCTTTCCCGATCACACGGTGTACCATCCTCTGGGATTCTCCTGCATGTTTTCGATGTAGGAAGATGCCCTTGAACCTGGAGATTTGGGACCCATGGGATGGGTACCACGCAGTATTACTCTAAAGGGTCTGCGTTTGCTCACCCAACCTCACCAAACCTCTCAGCCCCAAGAGTGTCCACCCTTATGCCTCAATCAGCTGTGGGTCTAGATATGGTCAATCCAGGTGGCATCACAGCCCTTGAACGAATTTTGTAAGAATTTCTCTCTCTTTCACTGTCTTTGTTTCACGGGTTTTTAAAAGTGATTGATTTTTATAAAGGGGTTTAGCTGCTTTTCACTGCTGTGTTTATGCCGCTTTACACCCACTTGACTCACTTACAGAGAGATATCAATACATAGGTTTTAAGATTCTTACTAGTCAGATATATTCTTGGGCGGTGAATAAGGGGTTTTGAGTCCAGATCACTGAGCAAGGAGTAGGTCTTGTCTATTACATATTGGGTTTATGGAACGGTCTCTGAGCTAATTTGAAACCCTTGTTTTATGCATCACCCCACCTCACCTTTCCCGTTAAGCAGCCATAGTGTGTTTTCTAAACGTGTGACTCTGTTCTGTTTTGTAATTCAGTGCAAGGGTAGCGGTTTTTACATTCCCTCTATAAGTGATATCTTATGATAAGTGTCTTTTTCTGTGTGACTTATTTCACTTAGAATCGTCGTACCTAAATCCACTCATCATGCTGCTACTAGCCTTATGACGTTGATTTCATGGCTGAGTGATATTCCATTGTACAAAAGGACCACAACTTCTTTATCCATTTTTCTCTTTCCTGGGATATTTAAGGTGTAACGAAGTGGAGGTTCTTGTCAACAGAGCAGCCCTAAACTTTGGGGTGCCTGTGCCTTGCTGATTTTTAGTTTTCCCAATTTATACGCCCATGAGTGGAAGTGCCCTATGCTGTCTAAGCTGAGTTTTTTCTATGTTTCAGGACACACCGTACACTTCTCCAGAGTGGCTGTTGGCAATTTACGTCACGCCCATCAGCGTAGCAAGTCTCCCGTTTCTCCATGGCCTTTCCTGCATTTCTGGTTTTGACACTTTATTCAGCATGGCCCTTTTGACCGATGGGAAGCGAGACTTCTTTGTAGCGCTGATTTGCCTTTCCAGGTTGCTTGGTTGGCCAAAAAGGGCGCATGCGTTTTTTCCTGAATATATTCAGGAAAAAACGCATGCGCCCTTTTTGGCCAAGGGCATCATTGTCGAGGTTTTGCCGCTTTTCCCGTGCTTTAAAGGCGATTCGAATCTACCTCCTGAAATCTGTTTCCTGCAATTCTGCCTTGCTTTCAAATCCTCTTCGTTGTCTTCCGTCAATATATTTGTGGACGAGAGTTATCATTTATAACTCTGCAGGTTTGTGAATTGCAGTGCCCCTGAGCTCCATTTTTCAACTCGCTTTCTTGGGAGCTGGCCGCAAAAGCGCAGGATTGCTTCAGGCCCTATTCTGGTCCCGGGCGGCAGGCTGAGCCTGTGGTTAATTCTTCTTCCTGATGGGAAAATAGAGCGACCTGTGCCTGTCCCCTCACCTAGAGCTAGTGTCTCATTGGTTCCCCCTCTTCCCGTTCATCCTCAGGACAAATTGCAACCTGTACGGAACAGGAGGTTAAAGGTGCTGATTCTCCAAGGAGGGAGATTGCTAGTAAAGCGGCTGGAATGGCGAACCCGAGCACAAGGAGATGAGAAATGAGGTGCGTTTTAGAAACCTTTCCCGATCACACGGTGTACCATCCTCTGGGATTCTCCTGCATGTTTTCGATGTAGGAAGATGCCCTTGAACCTGGAGATTTGGGACCCATGGGATGGGTACCACGCAGTATTACTCTAAAGGGTCTGCGTTTGCTCACCCAACCTCACCAAACCTCTCAGCCCCAAGAGTGTCCACCCTTATGCCTCAATCAGCTGTGGGTCTAGATATGGTCAATCCAGGTGGCATCACAGCCCTTGAACGAATTTTGTAAGAATTTCTCTCTCTTTCACTGTCTTTGTTTCACGGGTTTTTAAAAGTGATTGATTTTTATAAAGGGGTTTAGCTGCTTTTCACTGCTGTGTTTATGCCGCTTTACACCCACTTGACTCACTTACAGAGAGATATCAATACATAGGTTTTAAGATTCTTACTAGTCAGATATATTCTTGGGCGGTGAATAGGGGGTTTTGAGTCCAGATCACTGAGCAAGGAGTAGGTCTTGTCTATTACATATTGGGTTTATGGAACGGTCTCTGAGCTAATTTGAAACCCTTGTTTTATGCATCACCCCACCTCACCTTTCCCGTTAAGCAGCCATAGTGTGTTTTCTAAACGTGTGACTCTGTTCTGTTTTGTAATTCAGTGCAAGGGTAGCGGTTTTTACATTCCCTCTATAAGTGATATCTTATGATAAGTGTCTTTTTCTGTGTGACTTATTTCACTTAGAATCGTCGTACCTAAATCCACTCATCATGCTGCTACTAGCCTTATGACGTTGATTTCATGGCTGAGTGATATTCCATTGTACAAAAGGACCACAACTTCTTTATCCATTTTTCTCTTTCCTGGGATATTTAAGGTGTAACGAAGTGGAGGTTCTTGTCAACAGAGCAGCCCTAAACTTTGGGGTGCCTGTGCCTTGCTGATTTTTAGTTTTCCCAATTTATACGCCCATGAGTGGAAGTGCCCTATGCTGTCGAAGCTGAGTTTTTTCTATGTTTCAGGACACACCGTACACTTCTCCAGAGTGGCTGTTGGCAATTTACGTCACGCCCATCAGCGTAGCAAGTCTCCCGTTTCTCCATGGCCTTTCCTGCATTTCTGGTTTTGACACTTTATTCAGCATGGCCCTTTTGACCGATGGGAAGCGAGACTTCTTTGTAGCGCTGATTTGCCTTTCCAGGTTGCTTGGTTGGCCAAAAAGGGCGCATGCGTTTTTTCCTGAATATATTCAGGAAAAAACGCATGCGCCCTTTTTGGCCAAGGGCATCATTGTCGAGGTTTTGCCGCTTTTCCCGTGCTTTAAAGGCGATTCGAATCTACCTCCTGAAATCTGTTTCCTGCAATTCTGCCTTGCTTTCAAATCCTCTTCGTTGTCTTCCGTCAATATATTTGTGGACGAGAGTTATCATTTATAACTCTGCAGGTTTGTGAATTGCAGTGCCCCTGAGCTCCATTTTTCAACTCGCTTTCTTGGGAGCTGGCCGCAAAAGCGCAGGATTGCTTCAGGCCCTATTCTGGTCCCGGGCGGCAGGCTGAGCCTGTGGTTAATTCTTCTTCCTGATGGGAAAATAGAGCGACCTGTGCCTGTCCCCTCACCTAGAGCTAGTGTCTCATTGGTTCCCCCTCTTCCCGTTCATCCTCAGGACAAATTGCAACCTGTACGGAACAGGAGGTTAAAGGTGCTGATTCTCCAAGGAGGGAGATTGCTAGTAAAGCGGCTGGAATGGCGAACCCGAGCACAAGGAGATGAGAAATGAGGTGCGTTTTAGAAACCTTTCCCGATCACACGGTGTACCATCCTCTGGGATTCTCCTGCATGTTTTCGATGTAGGAAGATGCCCTTGAACCTGGAGATTTGGGACCCATGGGATGGGTACCACGCAGTATTACTCTAAAGGGTCTGCGTTTGCTCACCCAACCTCACCAAACCTCTCAGCCCCAAGAGTGTCCACCCTTATGCCTCAATCAGCTGTGGGTCTAGATATGGTCAATCCAGGTGGCATCACAGCCCTTGAACGAATTTTGTAAGAATTTCTCTCTCTTTCACTGTCTTTGTTTCACGGGTTTTTAAAAGTGATTGATTTTTATAAAGGGGTTTAGCTGCTTTTCACTGCTGTGTTTATGCCGCTTTACACCCACTTGACTCACTTACAGAGAGATATCAATACATAGGTTTTAAGATTCTTACTAGTCAGATATATTCTTGGGCGGTGAATAGGGGGTTTTGAGTCCAGATCACTGAGCAAGGAGTAGGTCTTGTCTATTACATATTGGGTTTATGGAACGGTCTCTGAGCTAATTTGAAACCCTTGTTTTATGCATCACCCCACCTCACCTTTCCCGTTAAGCAGCCATAGTGTGTTTTCTAAACGTGTGACTCTGTTCTGTTTTGTAATTCAGTGCAAGGGTAGCGGTTTTTACATTCCCTCTATAAGTGATATCTTATGATAAGTGTCTTTTTCTGTGTGACTTATTTCACTTAGAATCGTCGTACCTAAATCCACTCATCATGCTGCTACTAGCCTTATGACGTTGATTTCATGGCTGAGTGATATTCCATTGTACAAAAGGACCACAACTTCTTTATCCATTTTTCTCTTTCCTGGGATATTTAAGGTGTAACGAAGTGGAGGTTCTTGTCAACAGAGCAGCCCTAAACTTTGGGGTGCCTGTGCCTTGCTGATTTTTAGTTTTCCCAATTTATACGCCCATGAGTGGAAGTGCCCTATGCTGTCGAAGCTGAGTTTTTTCTATGTTTCAGGACACACCGTACACTTCTCCAGAGTGGCTGTTGGCAATTTACGTCACGCCCATCAGCGTAGCAAGTCTCCCGTTTCTCCATGGCCTTTCCTGCATTTCTGGTTTTGACACTTTATTCAGCATGGCCCTTTTGACCGATGGGAAGCGAGACTTCTTTGTAGCGCTGATTTGCCTTTCCAGGTTGCTTGGTTGGCCAAAAAGGGCGCATGCGTTTTTTCCTGAATATATTCAGGAAAAAACGCATGCGCCCTTTTTGGCCAAGGGCATCATTGTCGAGGTTTTGCCGCTTTTCCCGTGCTTTAAAGGCGATTCGAATCTACCTCCTGAAATCTGTTTCCTGCAATTCTGCCTTGCTTTCAAATCCTCTTCGTTGTCTTCCGTCAATATATTTGTGGACGAGAGTTATCATTTATAACTCTGCAGGTTTGTGAATTGCAGTGCCCCTGAGCTCCATTTTTCAACTCGCTTTCTTGGGAGCTGGCCGCAAAAGCGCAGGATTGCTTCAGGCCCTATTCTGGTCCCGGGCGGCAGGCTGAGCCTGTGGTTAATTCTTCTTCCTGATGGGAAAATAGAGCGACCTGTGCCTGTCCCCTCACCTAGAGCTAGTGTCTCATTGGTTCCCCCTCTTCCCGTTCATCCTCAGGACAAATTGCAACCTGTACGGAACAGGAGGTTAAAGGTGCTGATTCTCCAAGGAGGGAGATTGCTAGTAAAGCGGCTGGAATGGCGAACCCGAGCACAAGGAGATGAGAAATGAGGTGCGTTTTAGAAACCTTTCCCGATCACACGGTGTACCATCCTCTGGGATTCTCCTGCATGTTTTCGATGTAGGAAGATGCCCTTGAACCTGGAGATTTGGGACCCATGGGATGGGTACCACGCAGTATTACTCTAAAGGGTCTGCGTTTGCTCACCCAACCTCACCAAACCTCTCAGCCCCAAGAGTGTCCACCCTTATGCCTCAATCAGCTGTGGGTCTAGATATGGTCAATCCAGGTGGCATCACAGCCCTTGAACGAATTTTGTAAGAATTTCTCTCTCTTTCACTGTCTTTGTTTCACGGGTTTTTAAAAGTGATTGATTTTTATAAAGGGGTTTAGCTGCTTTTCACTGCTGTGTTTATGCCGCTTTACACCCACTTGACTCACTTACAGAGAGATATCAATACATAGGTTTTAAGATTCTTACTAGTCAGATATATTCTTGGGCGGTGAATAGGGGGTTTTGAGTCCAGATCACTGAGCAAGGAGTAGGTCTTGTCTATTACATATTGGGTTTATGGAACGGTCTCTGAGCTAATTTGAAACCCTTGTTTTATGCATCACCCCACCTCACCTTTCCCGTTAAGCAGCCATAGTGTGTTTTCTAAACGTGTGACTCTGTTCTGTTTTGTAATTCAGTGCAAGGGTAGCGGTTTTTACATTCCCTCTATAAGTGATATCTTATGATAAGTGTCTTTTTCTGTGTGACTTATTTCACTTAGAATCGTCGTACCTAAATCCACTCATCATGCTGCTACTAGCCTTATGACGTTGATTTCATGGCTGAGTGATATTCCATTGTACAAAAGGACCACAACTTCTTTATCCATTTTTCTCTTTCCTGGGATATTTAAGGTGTAACGAAGTGGAGGTTCTTGTCAACAGAGCAGCCCTAAACTTTGGGGTGCCTGTGCCTTGCTGATTTTTAGTTTTCCCAATTTATACGCCCATGAGTGGAAGTGCCCTATGCTGTCGAAGCTGAGTTTTTTCTATGTTTCAGGACACACCGTACACTTCTCCAGAGTGGCTGTTGGCAATTTACGTCACGCCCATCAGCGTAGCAAGTCTCCCGTTTCTCCATGGCCTTTCCTGCATTTCTGGTTTTGACACTTTATTCAGCATGGCCCTTTTGACCGATGGGAAGCGAGACTTCTTTGTAGCGCTGATTTGCCTTTCCAGGTTGCTTGGTTGGCCAAAAAGGGCGCATGCGTTTTTTCCTGAATATATTCAGGAAAAAACGCATGCGCCCTTTTTGGCCAAGGGCATCATTGTCGAGGTTTTGCCGCTTTTCCCGTGCTTTAAAGGCGATTCGAATCTACCTCCTGAAATCTGTTTCCTGCAATTCTGCCTTGCTTTCAAATCCTCTTCGTTGTCTTCCGTCAATATATTTGTGGACGAGAGTTATCATTTATAACTCTGCAGGTTTGTGAATTGCAGTGCCCCTGAGCTCCATTTTTCAACTCGCTTTCTTGGGAGCTGGCCGCAAAAGCGCAGGATTGCTTCAGGCCCTATTCTGGTCCCGGGCGGCAGGCTGAGCCTGTGGTTAATTCTTCTTCCTGATGGGAAAATAGAGTGATCTCTGCCTGTCCCCTCACCTAGAGCTAGTGTCTCATTGGTTCCCCCTCTTCCCGTTCATCCTCAGGACAAATTGCAACCTGTACGGAACAGGAGGTTAAAGGTGCTGATTCTCCAAGGAGGGAGATTGCTAGTAAAGCGGCTGGAATGGCGAACCCGAGCACAAGGAGATGAGAAATGAGGTGCGTTTTAGAAACCTTTCCCGATCACACGGTGTACCATCCTCTGGGATTCTCCTGCATGTTTTCGATGTAGGAAGATGCCCTTGAACCTGGAGATTTGGGACCCATGGGATGGGTACCACGCAGTATTACTCTAAAGGGTCTGCGTTTGCTCACCCAACCTCACCAAACCTCTCAGCCCCAAGAGTGTCCACCCTTATGCCTCAATCAGCTGTGGGTCTAGATATGGTCAATCCAGGTGGCATCACAGCCCTTGAACGAATTTTGTAAGAATTTCTCTCTCTTTCACTGTCTTTGTTTCACGGGTTTTTAAAAGTGATTGATTTTTATAAAGGGGTTTAGCTGCTTTTCACTGCTGTGTTTATGCCGCTTTACACCCACTTGACTCACTTACAGAGAGATATCAATACATAGGTTTTAAGATTCTTACTAGTCAGATATATTCTTGGGCGGTGAATAGGGGGTTTTGAGTCCAGATCACTGAGCAAGGAGTAGGTCTTGTCTATTACATATTGGGTTTATGGAACGGTCTCTGAGCTAATTTGAAACCCTTGTTTTATGCATCACCCCACCTCACCTTTCCCGTTAAGCAGCCATAGTGTGTTTTCTAAACGTGTGACTCTGTTCTGTTTTGTAATTCAGTGCAAGGGTAGCGGTTTTTACATTCCCTCTATAAGTGATATCTTATGATAAGTGTCTTTTTCTGTGTGACTTATTTCACTTAGAATCGTCGTACCTAAATCCACTCATCATGCTGCTACTAGCCTTATGACGTTGATTTCATGGCTGAGTGATATTCCATTGTACAAAAGGACCACAACTTCTTTATCCATTTTTCTCTTTCCTGGGATATTTAAGGTGTAACGAAGTGGAGGTTCTTGTCAACAGAGCAGCCCTAAACTTTGGGGTGCCTGTGCCTTGCTGATTTTTAGTTTTCCCAATTTATACGCCCATGAGTGGAAGTGCCCTATGCTGTCGAAGCTGAGTTTTTTCTATGTTTCAGGACACACCGTACACTTCTCCAGAGTGGCTGTTGGCAATTTACGTCACGCCCATCAGCGTAGCAAGTCTCCCGTTTCTCCATGGCCTTTCCTGCATTTCTGGTTTTGACACTTTATTCAGCATGGCCCTTTTGACCGATGGGAAGCGAGACTTCTTTGTAGCGCTGATTTGCCTTTCCAGGTTGCTTGGTTGGCCAAAAAGGGCGCATGCGTTTTTTCCTGAATATATTCAGGAAAAAACGCATGCGCCCTTTTTGGCCAAGGGCATCATTGTCGAGGTTTTGCCGCTTTTCCCGTGCTTTAAAGGCGATTCGAATCTACCTCCTGAAATCTGTTTCCTGCAATTCTGCCTTGCTTTCAAATCCTCTTCGTTGTCTTCCGTCAATATATTTGTGGACGAGAGTTATCATTTATAACTCTGCAGGTTTGTGAATTGCAGTGCCCCTGAGCTCCATTTTTCAACTCGCTTTCTTGGGAGCTGGCCGCAAAAGCGCAGGATTGCTTCAGGCCCTATTCTGGTCCCGGGCGGCAGGCTGAGCCTGTGGTTAATTCTTCTTCCTGATGGGAAAATAGAGCGACCTGTGCCTGTCCCCTCACCTAGAGCTAGTGTCTCATTGGTTCCCCCTCTTCCCGTTCATCCTCAGGACAAATTGCAACCTGTACGGAACAGGAGGTTAAAGGTGCTGATTCTCCAAGGAGGGAGATTGCTAGTAAAGCGGCTGGAATGGCGAACCCGAGCACAAGGAGATGAGAAATGAGGTGCGTTTTAGAAACCTTTCCCGATCACACGGTGTACCATCCTCTGGGATTCTCCTGCATGTTTTCGATGTAGGAAGATGCCCTTGAACCTGGAGATTTGGGACCCATGGGATGGGTACCACGCAGTATTACTCTAAAGGGTCTGCGTTTGCTCACCCAACCTCACCAAACCTCTCAGCCCCAAGAGTGTCCACCCTTATGCCTCAATCAGCTGTGGGTCTAGATATGGTCAATCCAGGTGGCATCACAGCCCTTGAACGAATTTTGTAAGAATTTCTCTCTCTTTCACTGTCTTTGTTTCACGGGTTTTTAAAAGTGATTGATTTTTATAAAGGGGTTTAGCTGCTTTTCACTGCTGTGTTTATGCCGCTTTACACCCACTTGACTCACTTACAGAGAGATATCAATACATAGGTTTTAAGATTCTTACTAGTCAGATATATTCTTGGGCGGTGAATAGGGGGTTTTGAGTCCAGATCACTGAGCAAGGAGTAGGTCTTGTCTATTACATATTGGGTTTATGGAACGGTCTCTGAGCTAATTTGAAACCCTTGTTTTATGCATCACCCCACCTCACCTTTCCCGTTAAGCAGCCATAGTGTGTTTTCTAAACGTGTGACTCTGTTCTGTTTTGTAATTCAGTGCAAGGGTAGCGGTTTTTACATTCCCTCTATAAGTGATATCTTATGATAAGTGTCTTTTTCTGTGTGACTTATTTCACTTAGAATCGTCGTACCTAAATCCACTCATCATGCTGCTACTAGCCTTATGACGTTGATTTCATGGCTGAGTGATATTCCATTGTACAAAAGGACCACAACTTCTTTATCCATTTTTCTCTTTCCTGGGATATTTAAGGTGTAACGAAGTGGAGGTTCTTGTCAACAGAGCAGCCCTAAACTTTGGGGTGCCTGTGCCTTGCTGATTTTTAGTTTTCCCAATTTATACGCCCATGAGTGGAAGTGCCCTATGCTGTCGAAGCTGAGTTTTTTCTATGTTTCAGGACACACCGTACACTTCTCCAGAGTGGCTGTTGGCAATTTACGTCACGCCCATCAGCGTAGCAAGTCTCCCGTTTCTCCATGGCCTTTCCTGCATTTCTGGTTTTGACACTTTATTCAGCATGGCCCTTTTGACCGATGGGAAGCGAGACTTCTTTGTAGCGCTGATTTGCCTTTCCAGGTTGCTTGGTTGGCCAAAAAGGGCGCATGCGTTTTTTCCTGAATATATTCAGGAAAAAACGCATGCGCCCTTTTTGGCCAAGGGCATCATTGTCGAGGTTTTGCCGCTTTTCCCGTGCTTTAAAGGCGATTCGAATCTACCTCCTGAAATCTGTTTCCTGCAATTCTGCCTTGCTTTCAAATCCTCTTCGTTGTCTTCCGTCAATATATTTGTGGACGAGAGTTATCATTTATAACTCTGCAGGTTTGTGAATTGCAGTGCCCCTGAGCTCCATTTTTCAACTCGCTTTCTTGGGAGCTGGCCGCAAAAGCGCAGGATTGCTTCAGGCCCTATTCTGGTCCCGGGCGGCAGGCTGAGCCTGTGGTTAATTCTTCTTCCTGATGGGAAAATAGAGCGATCTCTGCCTGTCCCCTCACCTAGAGCTAGTGTCTCATTGGTTCCCCCTCTTCCCGTTCATCCTCAGGACAAATTGCAACCTGTACGGAACAGGAGGTTAAAGGTGCTGATTCTCCAAGGAGGGAGATTGCTAGTAAAGCGGCTGGAATGGCGAACCCGAGCACAAGGAGATGAGAAATGAGGTGCGTTTTAGAAACCTTTCCCGATCACACGGTGTACCATCCTCTGGGATTCTCCTGCATGTTTTCGATGTAGGAAGATGCCCTTGAACCTGGAGATTTGGGACCCATGGGATGGGTACCACGCAGTATTACTCTAAAGGGTCTGCGTTTGCTCACCCAACCTCACCAAACCTCTCAGCCCCAAGAGTGTCCACCCTTATGCCTCAATCAGCTGTGGGTCTAGATATGGTCAATCCAGGTGGCATCACAGCCCTTGAACGAATTTTGTAAGAATTTCTCTCTCTTTCACTGTCTTTGTTTCACGGGTTTTTAAAAGTGATTGATTTTTATAAAGGGGTTTAGCTGCTTTTCACTGCTGTGTTTATGCCGCTTTACACCCACTTGACTCACTTACAGAGAGATATCAATACATAGGTTTTAAGATTCTTACTAGTCAGATATATTCTTGGGCGGTGAATAGGGGGTTTTGAGTCCAGATCACTGAGCAAGGAGTAGGTCTTGTCTATTACATATTGGGTTTATGGAACGGTCTCTGAGCTAATTTGAAACCCTTGTTTTATGCATCACCCCACCTCACCTTTCCCGTTAAGCAGCCATAGTGTGTTTTCTAAACGTGTGACTCTGTTCTGTTTTGTAATTCAGTGCAAGGGTAGCGGTTTTTACATTCCCTCTATAAGTGATATCTTATGATAAGTGTCTTTTTCTGTGTGACTTATTTCACTTAGAATCGTCGTACCTAAATCCACTCATCATGCTGCTACTAGCCTTATGACGTTGATTTCATGGCTGAGTGATATTCCATTGTACAAAAGGACCACAACTTCTTTATCCATTTTTCTCTTTCCTGGGATATTTAAGGTGTAACAAAGTGGAGGTTCTTGTCAACAGAGCAGCCCTAAACTTTGGGGTGCCTGTGCCTTGCTGATTTTTAGTTTTCCCAATTTATACGCCCATGAGTGGAAGTGCCCTATGCTGTCGAAGCTGAGTTTTTTCTATGTTTCAGGACACACCGTACACTTCTCCAGAGTGGCTGTTGGCAATTTACGTCACGCCCATCAGCGTAGCAAGTCTCCCGTTTCTCCATGGCCTTTCCTGCATTTCTGGTTTTGACACTTTATTCAGCATGGCCCTTTTGACCGATGGGAAGCGAGACTTCTTTGTAGCGCTGATTTGCCTTTCCAGGTTGCTTGGTTGGCCAAAAAGGGCGCATGCGTTTTTTCCTGAATATATTCAGGAAAAAACGCATGCGCCCTTTTTGGCCAAGGGCATCATTGTCGAGGTTTTGCCGCTTTTCCCGTGCTTTAAAGGCGATTCGAATCTACCTCCTGAAATCTGTTTCCTGCAATTCTGCCTTGCTTTCAAATCCTCTTCGTTGTCTTCCGTCAATATATTTGTGGACGAGAGTTATCATTTATAACTCTGCAGGTTTGTGAATTGCAGTGCCCCTGAGCTCCATTTTTCAACTCGCTTTCTTGGGAGCTGGCCGCAAAAGCGCAGGATTGCTTCAGGCCCTATTCTGGTCCCGGGCGGCAGGCTGAGCCTGTGGTTAATTCTTCTTCCTGATGGGAAAATAGAGTGATCTCTGCCTGTCCCCTCACCTAGAGCTAGTGTCTCATTGGTTCCCCCTCTTCCCGTTCATCCTCAGGACAAATTGCAACCTGTACGGAACAGGAGGTTAAAGGTGCTGATTCTCCAAGGAGGGAGATTGCTAGTAAAGCGGCTGGAATGGCGAACCCGAGCACAAGGAGATGAGAAATGAGGTGCGTTTTAGAAACCTTTCCCGATCACACGGTGTACCATCCTCTGGGATTCTCCTGCATGTTTTCGATGTAGGAAGATGCCCTTGAACCTGGAGATTTGGGACCCATGGGATGGGTACCACGCAGTATTACTCTAAAGGGTCTGCGTTTGCTCACCCAACCTCACCAAACCTCTCAGCCCCAAGAGTGTCCACCCTTATGCCTCAATCAGCTGTGGGTCTAGATATGGTCAATCCAGGTGGCATCACAGCCCTTGAACGAATTTTGTAAGAATTTCTCTCTCTTTCACTGTCTTTGTTTCACGGGTTTTTAAAAGTGATTGATTTTTATAAAGGGGTTTAGCTGCTTTTCACTGCTGTGTTTATGCCGCTTTACACCCACTTGACTCACTTACAGAGAGATATCAATACATAGGTTTTAAGATTCTTACTAGTCAGATATATTCTTGGGCGGTGAATAGGGGGTTTTGAGTCCAGATCACTGAGCAAGGAGTAGGTCTTGTCTATTACATATTGGGTTTATGGAACGGTCTCTGAGCTAATTTGAAACCCTTGTTTTATGCATCACCCCACCTCACCTTTCCCGTTAAGCAGCCATAGTGTGTTTTCTAAACGTGTGACTCTGTTCTGTTTTGTAATTCAGTGCAAGGGTAGCGGTTTTTACATTCCCTCTATAAGTGATATCTTATGATAAGTGTCTTTTTCTGTGTGACTTATTTCACTTAGAATCGTCGTACCTAAATCCACTCATCATGCTGCTACTAGCCTTATGACGTTGATTTCATGGCTGAGTGATATTCCATTGTACAAAAGGACCACAACTTCTTGATCCATTTTTCTCTTTCCTGGGATATTTAAGGTGTAACGAAGAGGAGGTTCTTGTCAACAGAGCAGCCCTAAACTTTGGGGTGCCTGTGCCTTGCTGATTTTTAGTTTTCCCAATTTATACGCCCATGAGTGGAAGTGCCCTATGCTGTCGAAGCTGAGTTTTTTCTATGTTTCAGGACACACCGTACACTTCTCCAGAGTGGCTGTTGGCAATTTACGTCACGCCCATCAGCGTAGCAAGTCTCCCGTTTCTCCATGGCCTTTCCTGCATTTCTGGTTTTGACACTTTATTCAGCATGGCCCTTTTGACCGATGGGAAGCGAGACTTCTTTGTAGCGCTGATTTGCCTTTCCAGGTTGCTTGGTTGGCCAAAAAGGGCGCATGCGTTTTTTCCTGAATATATTCAGGAAAAAACGCATGCGCCCTTTTTGGCCAAGGGCATCATTGTCGAGGTTTTGCCGCTTTTCCCGTGCTTTAAAGGCGATTCGAATCTACCTCCTGAAATCTGTTTCCTGCAATTCTGCCTTGCTTTCAAATCCTCTTCGTTGTCTTCCGTCAATATATTTGTGGACGAGAGTTATCATTTATAACTCTGCAGGTTTGTGAATTGCAGTGCCCCTGAGCTCCATTTTTCAACTCGCTTTCTTGGGAGCTGGCCGCAAAAGCGCAGGATTGCTTCAGGCCCTATTCTGGTCCCGGGCGGCAGGCTGAGCCTGTGGTTAATTCTTCTTCCTGATGGGAAAATAGAGTGATCTCTGCCTGTCCCCTCACCTAGAGCTAGTGTCTCATTGGTTCCCCCTCTTCCCGTTCATCCTCAGGACAAATTGCAACCTGTACGGAACAGGAGGTTAAAGGTGCTGATTCTCCAAGGAGGGAGATTGCTAGTAAAGCGGCTGGAATGGCGAACCCGAGCACAAGGAGATGAGAAATGAGGTGCGTTTTAGAAACCTTTCCCGATCACACGGTGTACCATCCTCTGGGATACTCCTGCATGTTTTCGATGTAGGAAGATGCCCTTGAACCTGGAGATTTGGGACCCATGGGATGGGTACCACGCAGTATTACTCTAAAGGGTCTGCGTTTGCTCACCCAACCTCACCAAACCTCTCAGCCCCAAGAGTGTCCACCCTTATGCCTCAATCAGCTGTGGGTCTAGATATGGTCAATCCAGGTGGCATCACAGCCCTTGAACGAATTTTGTAAGAATTTCTCTCTCTTTCACTGTCTTTGTTTCACGGGTTTTTAAAAGTGATTGATTTTTATAAAGGGGTTTAGCTGCTTTTCACTGCTGTGTTTATGCCGCTTTACACCCACTTGACTCACTTACAGAGAGATATCAATACATAGGTTTTAAGATTCTTACTAGTCAGATATATTCTTGGGCGGTGAATAGGGGGTTTTGAGTCCAGATCACTGAGCAAGGAGTAGGTCTTGTCTATTACATATTGGGTTTATGGAACGGTCTCTGAGCTAATTTGAAACCCTTGTTTTATGCATCACCCCACCTCACCTTTCCCGTTAAGCAGCCATAGTGTGTTTTCTAAACGTGTGACTCTGTTCTGTTTTGTAATTCAGTGCAAGGGTAGCGGTTTTTACATTCCCTCTATAAGTGATATCTTATGATAAGTGTCTTTTTCTGTGTGACTTATTTCACTTAGAATCGTCGTACCTAAATCCACTCATCATGCTGCTACTAGCCTTATGACGTTGATTTCATGGCTGAGTGATATTCCATTGTACAAAAGGACCACAACTTCTTGATCCATTTTTCTCTTTCCTGGGATATTTAAGGTGTAACGAAGAGGAGGTTCTTGTCAACAGAGCAGCCCTAAACTTTGGGGTGCCTGTGCCTTGCTGATTTTTAGTTTTCCCAATTTATACGCCCATGAGTGGAAGTGCCCTATGCTGTCGAAGCTGAGTTTTTTCTATGTTTCAGGACACACCGTACACTTCTCCAGAGTGGCTGTTGGCAATTTACGTCACGCCCATCAGCGTAGCAAGTCTCCCGTTTCTCCATGGCCTTTCCTGCATTTCTGGTTTTGACACTTTATTCAGCATGGCCCTTTTGACCGATGGGAAGCGAGACTTCTTTGTAGCGCTGATTTGCCTTTCCAGGTTGCTTGGTTGGCCAAAAAGGGCGCATGCGTTTTTTCCTGAATATATTCAGGAAAAAACGCATACGCCCTTTTTGGCCAAGGGCATCATTGTCGAGGTTTTGCCACTTTTCCCGTGCTTTAAAGGCAATTCGAATCTACCTCCTGAAATCTGTTTCCTGCAATTCTGCCTTGCTTTCAAATCCTCTTCGTTGTCTTCCGTCAATATATTTGTGGACGAGAGTTATCATTTATAACTCTGCAGGTTTGTGAATTGCAGTGCCCCTGAGCTCCATTTTTCAACTCGCTTTCTTGGGAGCTGGCCGCAAAAGCGCAGGATTGCTTCAGGCCCTATTCTGGTCCCGGGCGGCAGGCTGAGCCTGTGGTTAATTCTTCTTCCTGATGGGAAAATAGAGCGACCTGTGCCTGTCCCAACACCTAGAGCTAGTGTCTCATTGGTTCCCCCTCTTCCCGTTCATCCTCAGGACAAATTGCAACCTGTACGGAACAGGAGGTTAAAGGTGCTGATTCTCCAAGGAGGGAGATTGCTAGTAAAGCGGCTGGAATGGCGAACCCGAGCACAAGGAGATGAGAAATGAGGTGCGTTTTAGAAACCTTTCCCGATCACACGGTGTACCATCCTCTGGGATTCTCATGCATGTTTTCGATGTAGGAAGATGCCCTTGAACCTGGAGATTTGGGACCCATGGGATGGGTACCACGCAGTATTACTCTAAAGGGTCTGCGTTTGCTCACCCAACCTCACCAAACCTCTCAGCCCCAAGAGTGTCCACCCTTATGCCTCAATCAGCTGTGGGTCTAGATATGGTCAATCCAGGTGGCATCACAGCCCTTGAACGAATTTTGTAAGAATTTCTCTCTCTTTCACTGTCTTTGTTTCACGGGTTTTTAAAAGTGATTGATTTTTATAAAGGGGTTTAGCTGCTTTTCACTGCTGTGTTTATGCCGCTTTACACCCACTTGACTCACTTACAGAGAGATATCAATACATAGGTTTTAAGATTCTTACTAGTCAGATATATTCTTGGGCGGTGAATAGGGGGTTTTGAGTCCAGATCACTGAGCAAGGAGTAGGTCTTGTCTATTACATATTGGGTTTATGGAACGGTCTCTGAGCTAATTTGAAACCCTTGTTTTATGCATCACCCCACCTCACCTTTCCCGTTAAGCAGCCATAGTGTGTTTTCTAAACGTGTGACTCTGTTCTGTTTTGTAATTCAGTGCAAGGGTAGCGGTTTTTACATTCCCTCTATAAGTGATATCTTATGATAAGTGTCTTTTTCTGTGTGACTTATTTCACTTAGAATCGTCGTACCTAAATCCACTCATCATGCTGCTACTAGCCTTATGACGTTGATTTCATGGCTGAGTGATATTCCATTGTACAAAAGGACCACAACTTCTTGATCCATTTTTCTCTTTCCTGGGATATTTAAGGTGTAACGAAGAGGAGGTTCTTGTCAACAGAGCAGCCCTAAACTTTGGGGTGCCTGTGCCTTGCTGATTTTTAGTTTTCCCAATTTATACGCCCATGAGTGGAAGTGCCCTATGCTGTCGAAGCTGAGTTTTTTCTATGTTTCAGGACACACCGTACACTTCTCCAGAGTGGCTGTTGGCAATTTACGTCACGCCCATCAGCGTAGCAAGTCTCCCGTTTCTCCATGGCCTTTCCTGCATTTCTGGTTTTGACACTTTATTCAGCATGGCCCTTTTGACCGATGGGAAGCGAGACTTCTTTGTAGCGCTGATTTGCCTTTCCAGGTTGCTTGGTTGGCCAAAAAGGGCGCATGCGTTTTTTCCTGAATATATTCAGGAAAAAATGCATACGCCCTTTTTGGCCAAGGGCATCATTGTCGAGGTTTTGCCACTTTTCCCGTGCTTTAAAGGCAATTCGAATCTACCTCCTGAAATCTGTTTCCTGCAATTCTGCCTTGCTTTCAAATCCTCTTCGTTGTCTTCCGTCAATATATTTGTGGACGAGAGTTATCATTTATAACTCTGCAGTTTTGTGAATTGCAGTGCCCCTGAGCTCCATTTTTCAACTCGCTTTCTTGGGAGCTGGCCGCAAAAGCGCAGGATTGCTTCAGGCCCTATTCTGGTCCCGGGCGGCAGGCTGAGCCTGTGGTTAATTCTTCTTCCTGATGGGAAAATAGAGCGACCTGTGCCTGTCCCAACACCTAGAGCTAGTGTCTCATTGGTTCCCCCTCTTCCCGTTCATCCTCAGGACAAATTGCAACCTGTACGGAACAGGAGGTTAAAGGTGCTGATTCTCCAAGGAGGGAGATTGCTAGTAAAGCGGCTGGAATGGCGAACCCGAGCACAAGGAGATGAGAAATGAGGTGCGTTTTAGAAACCTTTCCCGATCACACGGTGTACCATCCTCTGGGATTCTCATGCATGTTTTCGATGTAGGAAGATGCCCTTGAACCTGGAGATTTGGGACCCATGGGATGGGTACCACGCAGTATTACTCTAAAGGGTCTGCGTTTGCTCACCCAACCTCACCAAACCTCTCAGCCCCAAGAGTGTCCACCCTTATGCCTCAATCAGCTGTGGGTCTAGATATGGTCAATCCAGGTGGCATCACAGCCCTTGAACGAATTTTGTAAGAATTTCTCTCTCTTTCACTGTCTTTGTTTCACGGGTTTTTAAAAGTGATTGATTTTTATAAAGGGGTTTAGCTGCTTTTCACTGCTGTGTTTATGCCGCTTTACACCCACTTGACTCACTTACAGAGAGATATCAATACATAGGTTTTAAGATTCTTACTAGTCAGATATATTCTTGGGCGGTGAATAGGGGGTTTTGAGTCCAGATCACTGAGCAAGGAGTAGGTCTTGTCTATTACATATTGGGTTTATGGAACGGTCTCTGAGCTAATTTGAAACCCTTGTTTTATGCATCACCCCACCTCACCTTTCCCGTTAAGCAGCCATAGTGTGTTTTCTAAACGTGTGACTCTGTTCTGTTTTGTAATTCAGAGCAAGGGTAGCGGTTTTTACATTCCCTCTATAAGTGATATCTTATGATAAGTGTCTTTTTCTGTGTGACTTATTTCACTTAGAATCGTCGTACCTAAATCCACTCATCATGCTGCTACTAGCCTTATGACGTTGATTTCATGGCTGAGTGATATTCCATTGTACAAAAGGACCACAACTTCTTTATCCATTTTTCTCTTTCCTGGGATATTTAAGGTGTAACGAAGTGGAGGTTCTTGTCAACAGAGCAGCCCTAAACTTTGGGGTGCCTGTGCCTTGCTGATTTTTAGTTTTCCCAATTTATACGCCCATGAGTGGAAGTGCCCTATGCTGTCGAAGCTGAGTTTTTTCTATGTTTCAGGACACACCGTACACTTCTCCAGAGTGGCTGTTGGCAATTTACGTCACGCCCATCAGCGTAGCAAGGCTCCCGTTTCTCCATGGCCTTTCCTGCATTTCTGGTTTTGACACTTTATTCAGCATGGCCCTTTTGACCGATGGGAAGCGAGACTTCTTTGTAGCGCTGATTTGCCTTTCCAGGTTGCTTGGTTGGCCAAAAAGGGCGCATGCGTTTTTTCCTGAATATATTCAGGAAAAAACGCATGCGCCCTTTTTGGCCAAGGGCATCATTGTCGAGGTTTTGCCGCTTTTCCCGTGCTTTAAAGGCGATTCGAATCTACCTCCTGAAATCTGTTTCCTGCAATTCTGCCTTGCTTTCAAATCCTCTTCGTTGTCTTCCGTCAATATATTTGTGGACGAGAGTTATCATTTATAACTCTGCAGGTTTGTGAATTGCAGTGCCCCTGAGCTCCATTTTTCAACTCGCTTTCTTGGGAGCTGGCCGCAAAAGCGCAGGATTGCTTCAGGCCCTATTCTGGTCCCGGGCGGCAGGCTGAGGCTGTGGTGAATTCTTCTTCCTGATGGGAAAATAGAGTGACCTGTGCCTGTCCCAACACCTAGAGCTAGTGTCTCATTGGTTCCCCCTCTTCCCGTTCATCCTCAGGACAAATTGCAACCTGTATGGAACAGGAGGTTAAAGGTGCTGATTCTCCAAGGAGGGAGATTGCTAGTAAAGCGGCTGGAATGGCGAACCCGAGCACAAGGAGATGAGAAACGAGGTGCGTTTTAGAAACCTTTCCCGATCACATGGTGTACCATCTTCAGGGTTTCTCATGCATGTTTTCGATGTAGGAAGATGCCCTTGAACCTGGAGATTTGGGACCCATGGGATGGGTACCACGCAGTATTACTCTAAAGGGTCTGCGTTTGCTCACCCAACCTCACCAAACCTCTCAGCCCCACGAGTGTCCTCCCTTATGTCTCAATCAGCTGTGGGTCTAGATATGGTCAATCCAGGTGGCATCACAGCCCTTGAACGAATTTTGTAAGAATTTCTCTCTCTTTCACTGTCTTTGTTTCATGGATTTTTAAAAGTTATTGATTTTTATAAAGGGGTTTAGCTGCTTTTCACTGCTGTGTTTATGCCACTTTACACCCACTTGACTCACTTACAGAGACATATCAATACATAGGTTTTAAGATTCTTACTAGTCAGATATATTCTTGGGCGGTGAATAGGGGGTGTTGAGTCCAGTTCACTGAGCAAGGAGTAGGTCGTGTCTATTACTTATTGGGTTTATGGAACGGTCTCTAAGCTAATTTAAAACCCTTCTTTTATGCATCACCGCACCTCACCTTTCCCGTTAAGCAGCCATAGTGTGTTTTCTAAACGTGTGACTCTGTTCTGTTCTGTAATTCAGTTCAAGGGTAGCGGTTTTTACATTCCCTCTATAAGTGATATCTTATGATAAGTGTCTTTTTCTGTGTGACTTATTTCACTTAGAATCGTCGTACCTAAATCCACTCATCATGCTGCTACTAGCCTTATGACGTTGATTTCATGGCTGAGTGATATTCCATTGTACATAAGGACCACAACTTCTTGATCCATTTTTCTCTTTCCTGGGATATTTAAGGTGTAACGAAGTGGAGGTTCTTGTCAACAGAGCAGCCCTAAACTTTGGGGTGCCTGTGCCTTGCTGATTTTTAGTTTTCCCAATTTATACGCCCGTGAGTGGAAGTGCCCTATGCTGTCTAAGTTGAGTGTTTTCGATGTTTCAGGACACACCGTACACTTCTGCAGAGTGGCTGTTGGCAATTTACATTACGCCCATCAGCGTAGCAAGGCTCCCGTTTCTCCATGGCCTGTCCTGCATTTCTGGTTTTGACACTTTATTCAGCATGGCCCTTTTGACCGATGGGAAGCGAGACTTCTTTGTAGCGCTGATTTGCCTTTCCAGGTTGCTTGGTTGGCCAAAAAGGGCGTATGCGTTTTTTCCTGAATATATTCAGGAGAAAACGCATACGCCCTTTTTGGCCAAGGGCATCATTGTCGAGGTTTTGCCACTTTTCCCGTGCTTTAAAGGCGATTCGAATCTACCTCCTGAAATCTGTTTACTGCAATTCTGCCTTGCTTTCAAATCCTCTTCGTTGTCTTCCGTCAATATATTTGTGGACGAGAGTTATCATTTATAACTCTGCAGGTTTGTGAATTGCAGTGCCCCTGAGCTCCATTTTTCAACTCGCTTTCTTGGGAGCTGGCCGCAAAAGCGCAGGATTGCTTCAGGCCCTATTCTGGTCCCGGGCGGCAGGCTGAGGCTGTGGTGAATTCTTCTTCCTGATGGGAAAATAGAGTGACCTGTGCCTGTCCCAACACCTAGAGCTAGTGTCTCATTGGTTCCCCCTCTTCCCGTTCATCCTCAGGACAAATTGCAACCTGTATGGAACAGGAGGTTAAAGGTGCTGATTCTCCAAGGAGGGAGATTGCTAGTAAAGCGGCTGGAATGGCGAACCCGAGCACAAGGAGATGAGAAACGAGGTGCGTTTTAGAAACCTTTCCCGATCACATGGTGTACCATCTTCAGGGTTTCTCATGCATGTTTTCGATGTAGGAAGATGCCCTTGAACCTGGAGATTTGGGACCCATGGGATGGGTACCACGCAGTATTACTCTAAAGGGTCTGCGTTTGCTCACCCAACCTCACCAAACCTCTCAGCCCCACGAGTGTCCTCCCTTATGTCTCAATCAGCTGTGGGTCTAGATATGGTCAATCCAGGTGGCATCACAGCCCTTGAACGAATTTTGTAAGTATTTCTCTCTCTTTCACTGTCTTTGTTTCATGGATTTTTAAAAGTTATTGATTTTTATAAAGGGGTTTAGCTGCTTTTCACTGCTGTGTTTATGCCACTTTACACCCACTTGACTCACTTACAGAGACATATCAATACATAGGTTTTAAGATTCTTACTAGTCAGATATATTCTTGGGCGGTGAATAGGGGGTGTTGAGTCCAGTTCACTGAGCAAGGAGTAGGTCGTGTCTATTACTTATTGGGTTTATGGAACGGTCTCTAAGCTAATTTAAAACCCTTCTTTTATGCATCACCGCACCTCACCTTTCCCGTTAAGCAGCCATAGTGTGTTTTCTAAACGTGTGACTCTGTTCTGTTCTGTAATTCAGTTCAAGGGTAGCGGTTTTTACATTCCCACTATAAGTGATATCTTATGATAAGTGTCTTTTTCTGTGTGACTTATTTCACTTAGAATCGTCGTACCTAAATCCACTCATCATGCTGCTACTAGCCTTATGACGTTGATTTCATGGCTGAGTGATATTCCATTGTACATAAGGACCACAACTTCTTTATCCATTTTTCTCTTTCCTGGGATATTTAAGGTGTAACGAAGTGGAGGTTCTTGTCAACAGAGCAGCCCTAAACTTTGGGGTGCCTGTGTCTTGCTGATTTTTAGTTTTCCCAATTTATACGCCCATGAGTGGAAGTGCCCTATGCTCTGTAAGCTGAGTTTTTTCGATGTTTCAGGACACACCGTACACTTCTCCAGAGTGGCTGTTGGCAATTTACATCCCGCCCATCAGCGTAGCAAGGCTCCCGTTTCTCCATGGCCTGTCCTGCATTTCTGGTTTTGACACTTTATTCAGCATGGCCCTTTTGGCCGATGGGAAGCGAGACTTTTTTGTAGCGCTGATTGGCCTTTCCAGGTTGCTTGGTTGGCCAAAAAGGGCGTATGCGTTTTTTCCTGAATATATTCAGGAAAAAACGCATACGCCCTTTTTGGCCAAGGGCATCATTGTCGAGGTTTTGCCGCTTTTCCCGTGCTTTAAAGGCGATTCGAATCTACCTCCTGAAATCTGTTTCCTGCAATTCTGCCTTGCTTTCAAATCCTCTTCGTTGTCTTCCGTCAAAATATTGGTGGACGACAGTTATCATTTACAACTCTGCATGTTTGTGAATTGCAGTGCCCCTGAGCTCCATTTTCCAACTCGCTTTCTTGGGAGCTGGCCGCAAAAGCGCAGGATTGCCTCAGGCCCTATTCTGGTCCCGGGCGGGAGGCTGAGCCTGTGGTTAATTCTTCTTCCTGATGGGAAAATAGAGTGACCTGTGCCTTTCCCAACACCTAGAGCTAGTGTCTCATTGGTTCCCCCTCTTCCTGTTCATCCTCAGGACAAATTGCAACCTGTACGGAACAGGAGGTTAAAGGTGCTGATTCTCCAAGGAGGGAGATTGCTAGTAAAGCGGCTGGAATGGCGAACCCGAGCACAAGGAGATGAGAAATGAGGTGCGTGTTAGAAACCTTTCCCGATCACACGGTGTACCATCTTCTGGGATTCTCATGCATGTTTACGATGTAGGAAGATGCCCTTGAACCTGGAGATTTGGGACCCATGGGATGGGTACCACGCAGTATTACTCTAAAGGGTCTGCGTTTGCTCACCCAACCTCACCAAACCTCTCAGCCCCAAGAGTGTCCACCCTTATGCCTCAATCAGCTGTGGGTCTAGATATGGTCAATCCAGGTGGCATCACAGCCCTTGAACGAATTTTGTAAGAATTTCTCTCTCTTTCACTGTCTTTGTTTCACGGGTTTTTAAAAGTAATGGATTTTTATAAAGGGGTTTAGCTGTTTTTTACTGCTGTGTTTATGCCGCTTTTAACCCACTTGACTCACATACAGACAGATATCAATACATAGGTTTTAAGATTCTTACTAGTCAGATATATTCTTGGGCGGTGAATAGGGGGTTTTGAGTCCAGATCACTGAGCAAGGAGTAGGTCTTGTCTATTACATATTGGGTTTATGGAACGGTCTCTGAGCTAATTTGAAACCCTTGTTTTATGCATCACCCCACCTCACCTTTCCCGTTAAGCAGCCATAGTGTGTTTTCTAAACGTGTGACTCTGTTCTGTTTTGTAATTCAGTTCAAGGGTAGCGGTTTTTACATTCCCTCTATAAGTGATATCTTATGATAAGTGTCTTTTTCTGTGTGACTTATTTCACTTAGAATCGTCGTACCTAAATCCACTCATCATGCTGCTACTAGCCTTATGACGTTGATTTCATGGCTGAGTGATATTCCATTGTACATAAGGACCACAACTTCTTTATCCATTTTTCTCTTTCCTGGGATATTTAAGGTGTAACGAAGTGGAGGTTCTTGTCAACAGAGCAGCCCTAAACTTTGGGGTGCCTGTGTCTTGCTGATTTTTAGTTTTCCCAATTTATACGCCCGTGAGTGGAAGTGCCCTATGCTGTCTAAGCTGAGTTTTTTCGATGTTTCAGGACACACCGTACACTTCTCCAGAGTGGCTGTTGGCAATTTACATCCCGCCCATCAGCGTAGCAAGTCTCCCGTTTCTCCATGGCCTGTCCTGCATTTCTGGTTTTGACACTTTATTCAGCATGGCCCTTTTGACCGATGGGAAGCGAGACTTCTTTGTAGCGCTGATTTGCCTTTCCAGGTTGCTTGGTTGGCCAAAAAGGGCGTATGCGTTTTTTCCTGAATATATTCAGGAAAAAACGCATACGCCCTTTTTGGCCAAGGGCATCATTGTCGAGGTTTTGCCGCTTTTCCCGTGCTTTAAAGGCGATTCGAATCTTCCTCCTGAAATCTGTTTCCTGCAATTCTGCCTTGCTTTCAAATCCTCTTTGTTGTCTTCCGTCAATATATTTGTGGACGAGAGTTATCATTTATAACTCTGCAGGTTTGTGAATTGCAGTGCCCCTGAGCTCCATTTTTCAACTCGCTTTCTTGGGAGCTGGCCGCAAAAGCGCAGGATTGCTTCAGGCCCTATTCTGGTCCCGGGCGGCAGGCTGAGCCTGTGGTTAATTCTTCTTCCTGATGGGAAAATAGAGTGACCTGTGCCTGTCCCAACACCTAGAGCTAGTGTCTCATTGGTTCCCCCTCTTCCCGTTCATCCTCAGGACAAATTGCAACCTGTACGGAACAGGAGGTTAAAGGTGCTGATTCTCCAAGGAGGGAGAATGCTAGTAAAGCGGCTGGAATGGCGAACCCGAGCACAAGGAGATGAGAAATGAGGTGCGTGTTAGAAACCTTTCCCGATCACACGGTGTACCATCTTCTGGGATTCTCATGCATGTTTTCGATGTAGGAAGATGCCCTTGAACCTGGAGATTTGGGACCCATGGGATGGGTACCACGCAGTATTACTCTAAAGGGTCTGCGTTTGCTCACCCAACCTCACCAAACCTCTCAGCCCCAAGAGTGTCCACCCTTATGCCTCAATCAGCTGTGGGTCTAGATATGGTCAATCCAGGTGGCATCACAGCCCTTGAACGAATTTTGTAAGAATTTCTCTCTCTTTCACTGTCTTTGTTTCACGGGTTTTTAAAAGTAATGGATTTTTATAAAGGGGTTTAGCTGTTTTTTACTGCTGTGTTTATGCCGCTTTACACCCACTTGACTCACATACAGAGAGATATCAATACATAGGTTTTAAGATTCTTACTAGTCAGATATATTCTTGGGCGGTGAATAGGGGGTTTTGAGTCCAGATCACTGAGCAAGGAGTAGGTCTTGTCTATTACATATTGGGTTTATGGAACGGTCTCTGAGCTAATTTGAAACCCTTGTTTTATGCATCACCCCACCTCACCTTTCCCGTTAAGCAGCCATAGTGTGTTTTCTAAACGTGTGACTCTGTTCTGTTTTGTAATTCAGTTCAAGGGTAGCGGTTTTACATTCCCTCTATAAGTGATATCTTATGATAAGTGTCGTTTTCTGTGTGGCTTATTTCACTTAGAATCGTCGTACCTAAATCCACTCATCATGCTGCTACTAGCCTTATGACGTTGATTTCATGGCTGAGTGATATTCCATTGTACATAAGGACCACAACTTCTTTATCCATTTTTCTCTTTCCTGGGATATTTAAGGTGTAACGAACTGGAGGTTCTTGTCAACAGAGCAGCCCTAAACTTTGGGGTGCCTGTGCCTTGCTGATTTTTAGTTTTCCCAATTTATACGCCCGTGAGTGGAAGTGCCCTATGCTGTCTAAGCTGAGTGTTTTCGATGTTTCAGGACACACCGTACACTTCTGCAGAGTGGCTGTTGGCAATTTACATCCCGCCCATCAGCGTAGCAAGGCTCCCGTTTCTCCATGGCCTGTCCTGCATTTCTGGTTTTGACACTTTATTCAGCATGGCCCTTTTGACCGATGGGAAGCGAGACTTCTTTGTAGCGCTGATTTGCCTTTCCAGGTTGCTTGGTTGGCCAAAAAGGGCGTATGCGTTTTTCCCTGAATATATTCAGGAAAAAACGCATACGCCCTTTTTGGCCAAGGGCATCATTGTCGAGGTTTTGCCGCTTTTCCCGTGCTTTAAAGGCGATTCGAATCTACCTCCTGAAATCTGTTTCCTGCAATTCTGCCTTGCTTTCAAATCCTCTTTGTTGTCTTCCGTCAATATATTTGTGGACGAGAGTTATCATTTATAACTCTGCAGGTTTGTGAATTGCAGTGCCCCTGAGCTCCATTTTTCAACTCGCTTTCTTGGGAGCTGGCCGCAAAAGCGCAGGATTGCTTCAGGCCCTATTCTGGTCCCGGGCGGCAGGCTGAGGCTGTGGTTAATTCTTCTTCCTGATGGGAAAATAGAGTGACCTGTGCCTGTCCCAACACCTAGAGCTAGTGTCTCATTGGTTCCCCCTCTTCCCGTTCATCCTCAGGACAAATTGCAACCTGTACGGAACAGGAGGTTAAAGGTGCTGATTCTCCAAGGAGGGAGATTGCTAGTAAAGCGGCTGGAATGGCGAACCCGAGCACAAGGAGATGAGAAATGAGGTGCGTTTTAGAAACCTTTCCCGATCACACGGTGTACCATCTTCTGGGATTCTCATGCATGTTTACGATGTAGGAAGATGCCCTTGAACCTGGAGATTTGGGACCCATGGGATGGGTACCACGCAGTATTACTCTAAAGGGTCTGCGTTTGCTCACCCAACCTCACCAAACCTCTCAGCCCCAAGAGTGTCCACCCTTATGCCTCAATCAGCTGTGGGTCTAGATATGGTCAATCCAGGTGGCATCACAGCCCTTGAACGAATTTTGTAAGAATTTCTCTCTCTTTCACTGTCTTTGTTTCACGGGTTTTTAAAAGTGATTGATTTTTATAAAGAGGTTTAGCTGCTTTTCACTGCTGTGTTTATGCCGCTTTACACCCACTTGACTCACTTATAGAGAGATATCAATATATAGGTTTAAGATTCTTACTAGTCAGATATATTCTTCGGCGGTGAATAAGGGGTGTTGAGTCCAGTTCACTGAGCAAGGTGTAGGTCGTGTCTATTACATATTGGGTTAATGGAACGGTATCTGAGCTAATTTGAAACCCTTGTTTTATGCATCACCCGACCTCACCTTTCCCGTTAAGCAGCCATAGTGTGTTTTCTAAACGTGTGACTCTGTTCTGTTTTGTAATTCAGTTCAAGGGTCGCGGTTTTTACATTCCTTCTATAAGTGATATCTTATGATAAGGGTCTTTTTCTGTGTGACTTATTTCACTTAGAATCGTCGTACCTAAATCCCCTCATCATGCTGCTACTAGCCTTATGACGTTGATTTCATGGCTGAGTGATATTCCATTGTACATAAGGACCACAACTTCTTTATCCATTTTTCTCTTTCCTGGGATATTTAAGGTGTAACGAAGTGGAGGTTCTTGTCAACAGAGCAGCCCTAAACTTTGGGGTGCCTGTGCCTTGCTGATTTTTAGTTTTCCCAATTTATACGCCCGTGAGTGGAAGTGCCCTATGCTGTCTAAGCTGAGTGTTTTCGATGTTTCAGGACACACCGTACACTTCTGCAGAGTGGCTGTTGGCAATTTACATCACGCCCATCAGCGTAGCAAGGCTCCCGTTTCTCCATGGCCTGTCCTGCATTTCTGGTTTTGACACTTTATTCAGCATGGCCCTTTTGACCGATGGGAAGCGAGACTTCTTTGTAGCGCTGATTTGCCTTTCCAGGTTGCTTGGTTGGCCAAAAAGGGCGTATGCGTTTTTTCCTGAATATATTCAGGAAAAAACGCATACGCCCTTTTTGGCCAAGGGCATCATTGTCGAGGTTTTGCCACTTTTCCCGTGCTTTAAAGGCGATTCGAATCTACCTCCTGAAATCTGTTTCCTGCAATTCTGCCTTGCTTTCAAATCCTCTTTGTTGTCTTCCGTCAATATATTTGTGGACGAGAGTTATCATTTATAACTCTGCAGGTTTGTGAATTGCAGTGCCCCTGAGCTCCATTTTTCAACTCGCTTTCTTGGGAGCTGGCCGCAAAAGCGCAGGATTGCTTCAGGCCCTATTCTGGTCCCGGGCGGCAGGCTGAGGCTGTGGTTAATTCTTCTTCCTGATGGGAAAATAGAGTGACCTGTGCCTGTCCCAACACCTAGAGCTAGTGTCTCATTGGTTCCCCCTCTTCCCGTTCATCCTCAGGACAAATTGCAACCTGTATGGAACAGGAGGTTAAAGGTGCTGATTCTCCAAGGAGGGAGATTGCTAGTAAAGCGGCTGGAATGGCGAACCCGAGCACAAGGAGATGAGAAACGAGGTGCGTTTTAGAAACCTTTCCCGATCACATGGTGTACCATCTTCAGGGTTTCTCATGCATGTTTTCGATGTAGGAAGATGCCCTTGAACCTGGAGATTTGGGACCCATGGGATGGGTACCACGCAGTATTACTCTAAAGGGTCTGCGTTTGCTCACCCAACCTCACCAAACCTCTCAGCCCCAAGAGTGTCCTCCCTTATGTCTCAATCAGCTGTGGGTCTAGATATGGTCAATCCAGGTGGCATCACAGCCCTTGAACGAATTTTGTAAGAATTTCTCTCTCTTTCACTGTCTTTGTTTCATGGATTTTTAAAAGTTATTGATTTTTATAAAGGGGTTTAGCTGCTTTTCACTGCTGTGTTTATGCCACTTTACACCCACTTGACTCACTTACAGAGACATATCAATACATAGGTTTTAAGATTCTTACTAGTCAGATATATTCTTGGGCGGTGAATAGGGGGTGTTGAGTCCAGTTCACTGAGCAAGGAGTAGGTCGTGTCTATTACTTATTGGGTTTATGGAACGGTCTCTAAGCTAATTTAAAACCCTTCTTTTATGCATCACCGCACCTCACCTTTCCCGTTAAGCAGCCATAGTGTGTTTTCTAAACGTGTGACTCTGTTCTGTTCTGTAATTCAGTTCAAGGGTAGCGGTTTTTACATTCCCACTATAAGTGATATCTTATGATAAGTGTCTTTTTCTGTGTGACTTATTTCACTTAGAATCGTCGTACCTAAATCCACTCATCATGCTGCTACTAGCCTTATGACGTTGATTTCATGGCTGAGTGATATTCCATTGTACATAAGGACCACAACTTCTTTATCCATTTTTCTCTTTCCTGGGATATTTAAGGTGTAACGAAGTGGAGGTTCTTGTCAACAGAGCAGCCCTAAACTTTGGGGTGCCTGTGTCTTGCTGATTTTTAGTTTTCCCAATTTATACGCCCATGAGTGGAAGTGCCCTATGCTCTGTAAGCTGAGTTTTTTCGATGTTTCAGGACACACCGTACACTTCTCCAGAGTGGCTGTTGGCAATTTACATCCCGCCCATCAGCGTAGCAAGGCTCCCGTTTCTCCATGGCCTGTCCTGCATTTCTGGTTTTGACACTTTATTCAGCATGGCCCTTTTGGCCGATGGGAAGCGAGACTTTTTTGTAGCGCTGATTGGCCTTTCCAGGTTGCTTGGTTGGCCAAAAAGGGCGTATGCGTTTTTTCCTGAATATATTCAGGAAAAAACGCATACGCCCTTTTTGGCCAAGGGCATCATTGTCGAGGTTTTGCCGCTTTTCCCGTGCTTTAAAGGCGATTCGAATCTACCTCCTGAAATCTGTTTCCTGCAATTCTGCCTTGCTTTCAAATCCTCTTCGTTGTCTTCCGTCAAAATATTGGTGGACGACAGTTATCATTTACAACTCTGCATGTTTGTGAATTGCAGTGCCCCTGAGCTCCATTTTCCAACTCGCTTTCTTGGGAGCTGGCCGCAAAAGCGCAGGATTGCCTCAGGCCCTATTCTGGTCCCGGGCGGGAGGCTGAGCCTGTGGTTAATTCTTCTTCCTGATGGGAAAATAGAGTGACCTGTGCCTTTCCCAACACCTAGAGCTAGTGTCTCATTGGTTCCCCCTCTTCCTGTTCATCCTCAGGACAAATTGCAACCTGTACGGAACAGGAGGTTAAAGGTGCTGATTCTCCAAGGAGGGAGATTGCTAGTAAAGCGGCTGGAATGGCGAACCCGAGCACAAGGAGATGAGAAATGAGGTGCGTGTTAGAAACCTTTCCCGATCACACGGTGTACCATCTTCTGGGATTCTCATGCATGTTTACGATGTAGGAAGATGCCCTTGAACCTGGAGATTTGGGACCCATGGGATGGGTACCACGCAGTATTACTCTAAAGGGTCTGCGTTTGCTCACCCAACCTCACCAAACCTCTCAGCCCCAAGAGTGTCCACCCTTATGCCTCAATCAGCTGTGGGTCTAGATATGGTCAATCCAGGTGGCATCACAGCCCTTGAACGAATTTTGTAAGAATTTCTCTCTCTTTCACTGTCTTTGTTTCACGGGTTTTTAAAAGTAATTGATTTTTATAAAGGGGTTTAGCTGTTTTTTACTGCTGTGTTTATGCCGCTTTTAACCCACTTGACTCACATACAGACAGATATCAATACATAGGTTTTAAGATTCTTACTAGTCAGATATATTCTTGGGCGGTGAATAGGGGGTTTTGAGTCCAGATCACTGAGCAAGGAGTAGGTCTTGTCTATTACATATTGGGTTTATGGAACGGTCTCTGAGCTAATTTGAAACCCTTGTTTTATGCATCACCCCACCTCACCTTTCCCGTTAAGCAGCCATAGTGTGTTTTCTAAACGTGTGACTCTGTTCTGTTTTGTAATTCAGTTCAAGGGTAGCGGTTTTTACATTCCCTCTATAAGTGATATCTTATGATAAGTGTCTTTTTCTGTGTGACTTATTTCACTTAGAATCGTCGTACCTAAATCCACTCATCATGCTGCTACTAGCCTTATGACGTTGATTTCATGGCTGAGTGATATTCCATTGTACATAAGGACCACAACTTCTTTATCCATTTTTCTCTTTCCTGGGATATTTAAGGTGTAACGAAGTGGAGGTTCTTGTCAACAGAGCAGCCCTAAACTTTGGGGTGCCTGTGTCTTGCTGATTTTTAGTTTTCCCAATTTATACGCCCGTGAGTGGAAGTGCCCTATGCTGTCTAAGCTGAGTTTTTTCGATGTTTCAGGACACACCGTACACTTCTCCAGAGTGGCTGTTGGCAATTTACATCCCGCCCATCAGCGTAGCAAGGCTCCCGTTTCTCCATGGCCTGTCCTGCATTTCTGGTTTTGACACTTTATTCAGCATGGCCCTTTTGACCGATGGGAAGCGAGACTTCTTTGTAGCGCTGATTTGCCTTTCCAGGTTGCTTGGTTGGCCAAAAAGGGCGTATGCGTTTTTTCCTGAATATATTCAGGAAAAAACGCATACGCCCTTTTTGGCCAAGGGCATCATTGTCGAGGTTTTGCCGCTTTTCCCGTGCTTTAAAGGCGATTCGAATCTACCTCCTGAAATCTGTTTCCTGCAATTCTGCCTTGCTTTCAAATCCTCTTTGTTGTCTTCCGTCAATATATTTGTGGACGAGAGTTATCATTTATAACTCTGCAGGTTTGTGAATTGCAGTGCCCCTGAGCTCCATTTTTCAACTCGCTTTCTTGGGAGCTGGCCGCAAAAGCGCAGGATTGCTTCAGGCCCTATTCTGGTCCCGGGCGGCAGGCTGAGGCTGTGGTTAATTCTTCTTCCTGATGGGAAAATAGAGTGACCTGTGCCTGTCCCAACACCTAGAGCTAGTGTCTCATTGGTTCCCCCTCTTCCCGTTCATCCTCAGGACAAATTGCAACCTGTACGGAACAGGAGGTTAAAGGTGCTGATTCTCCAAGGAGGGAGAATGCTAGTAAAGCGGCTGGAATGGCGAACCCGAGCACAAGGAGATGAGAAATGAGGTGCGTTTTAGAAACCTTTCCCGATCACACGGTGTACCATCTTCTGGGATTCTCATGCATGTTTACGATGTAGGAAGATGCCCTTGAACCTGGAGATTTGGGACCCATGGGATGGGTACCACGCAGTATTACTCTAAAGGGTCTGCGTTTGCTCACCCAACCTCACCAAACCTCTCAGCCCCAAGAGTGTCCACCCTTATGCCTCAATCAGCTGTGGGTCTAGATATGGTCAATCCAGGTGGCATCACAGCCCTTGAACGAATTTTGTAAGAATTTCTCTCTCTTTCACTGTCTTTGTTTCACGGGTTTTTAAAAGTGATTGATTTTTATAAAGAGGTTTAGCTGCTTTTCACTGCTGTGTTTATGCCGCTTTACACCCACTTGACTCACTTACAGAGAGATATCAATATATAGGTTTAAGATTCTTACTAGTCAGATATATTCTTGGGCGGTGAATAAGGGGTGTTGAGTCCAGTTCACTGAGCAAGGTGTAGGTCGTGTCTATTACATATTGGGTTAATGGAACGGTATCTGAGCTAATTTGAAACCCTTGTTTTATGCATCACCCGACCTCACCTTTCCCGTTAAGCAGCCATAGTGTGTTTTCTAAACGTGTGACTCTGTTCTGTTTTGTAATTCAGTTCAAGGGTCGCGGTTTTTACATTCCTTCTATAAGTGATATCTTATGATAAGGGTCTTTTTCTGTGTGACTTATTTCACTTAGAATCGTCGTACCTAAATCCACTCATCATGCTGCTACTAGCCTTATGACGTTGATTTCATGGCTGAGTGATATTCCATTGTACATAAGGACCACAACTTCTTTATCCATTTTTCTCTTTCCTGGGATATTTAAGGTGTAACGAAGTGGAGGTTCTTGTCAACAGAGCAGCCCTAAACTTTGGGGTGCCTGTGCCTTGCTGATTTTTAGTTTTCCCAATTTATACGCCCGTGAGTGGAAGTGCCCTATGCTGTCTAATCTGAGTGTTTTCGATGTTTCAGGACACACCGTACACTTCTGCAGAGTGGCTGTTGGCAATTTACATCCCGCCCATCAGCGTAGCAAGGCTCCCGTTTCTCCATGGCCTGTCCTGCATTTCTGGTTTTGACACTTTATTCAGCATGGCCCTTTTGACCGATGGGAAGCGAGACTTCTTTGTAGCGCTGATTTGCCTTTCCAGGTTGCTTGGTTGGCCAAAAAGGGCGTATGCGTTTTTTCCTGAATATATTCAGGAAAAAACGCATACGCCCTTTTTGGCCAAGGGCATCATTGTCGAGGTTTTGCCGCTTTTCCCGTGCTTTAAAGGCGATTCGAATCTACCTCCTGAAATCTGTTTCCTGCAATTCTGCCTTGCTTTCAAATCCTCTTTGTTGTCTTCCGTCAATATATTTGTGGACGAGAGTTATCATTTATAACTCTGCAGGTTTGTGAATTGCAGTGCCCCTGAGCTCCATTTTTCAACTCGCTTTCTTGGGAGCTGGCCGCAAAAGCGCAGGATTGCTTCAGGCCCTATTCTGGTCCCGGGCGGCAGGCTGAGGCTGTGGTTAATTCTTCTTCCTGATGGGAAAATAGAGTGACCTGTGCCTGTCCCAACACCTAGAGCTAGTGTCTCATTGGTTCCCCCTCTTCCCGTTCATCCTCAGGACAAATTGCAACCTGTACGGAACAGGAGGTTAAAGGTGCTGATTCTCCAAGGAGGGAGATTGCTAGTAAAGCGGCTGGAATGGCGAACCCGAGCACAAGGAGATGAGAAATGAGGTGCGTGTTAGAAACCTTTCCCGATCACACGGTGTACCATCTTCTGGGATTCTCATGCATGTTTTCGATGTAGGAAGATGCCCTTGAACCTGGAGATTTGGGACCCATGGGATGGGTACCACGCAGTATTACTCTAAAGGGTCTGCGTTTGCTCACCCAACCTCACCAAACCTCTCAGCCCCAAGAGTGTCCACCCTTATGCCTCAATCAGCTGTGGGTCTAGATATGGTCAATCCAGGTGGCATCACAGCCCTTGAACGAATTTTGTAAGAATTTCTCTCTCTTTCACTGTCTTTGTTTCACGGGTTTTTAAAAGTAATTGATTTTTATAAAGGGGTTTAGCTGTTTTATACTGCTGTGTTTATGCCGCTTTACACCCACTTGACTCACATACAGAGAGATATCAATACATAGGTTTTAAGATTCTTACTAGTCAGATATATTCTTGGGCGGTGAATAGGGGGTTTTGAGTCCAGATCACTGAGCAAGGAGTAGGTCTTGTCTATTACATATTGGGTTTATGGAACGGTCTCTGAGCTAATTTGAAACCCTTGTTTTATGCATCACCCCACCTCACCTTTCCCGTTAAGCAGCCATAGTGTGTTTTCTAAACGTGTGACTCTGTTCTGTTTTGTAATTCAGTTCAAGGGTAGCGGTTTTACATTCCCTCTATAAGTGATATTTTATGATAAGTGTCGTTTTCTGTGTGGCTTATTTCTCTTAGAATCGTCGTACCTAAATCCACTCATCATGCTGCTACTAGCCTTATGACGTTGATTTCATGGCTGAGTGATATTCCATTGTACAAAAGGACCACAACTTCTTTATCCATTTTTCTCTTTCGTGGGATATTTAAGGTGTAACGAAGTGGAGGTTCTTGTCAACAGAGCAGCCCTAAACTTTGGGGTGCCTGTGTCTTGCTGATTTTTAGTTTTCCCAATTTATACACCCATGAGTGGAAGTGCCCTATGCTGTCTAAGCTGAGTTTTTTCGATGTTTCCGGACACACCGTACACTTCTGCAGAGTGGCTGTTGGCAATTTACATCCCGCCCATCAGCGTAGCAAGGCTCCCGTTTCTCCATGGCCTGTCCTGCATTTCTGGTTTTGACACTTTATTCAGCATGGCCCTTTTGACCGATGGGAAGCGAGACTTCTTTGTAGCGCTGATTGGCCTTTCCAGGTTGCATGGTTGGCCAAAAAGGGCGTATACGTTTTTTCCTGAATATATTCAGGAAAAAACGCATACGCCCTTTTTGGCCAAGGGCATCATTGTCGAGGTTTTGCCGCTTTTCCCGTGCTTTAAAGGCGATTCGAATCTACCTCCTGAAATCTGTTTCCTGCAATTCTGCCTTGCTTTCAAATCCTCTTCGTTGTCTTCCGTCAATATATTGGTTGACGACAGTTATCATTTACAACTCTGCATGTTTGTGAATTGCAGTGCCCCTGAGCTCCATTTTTCAACTCGCTTTCTTGGGAGCTGGCCGCAAAAGCGCAGGATTGCCTCAGGCCCTATTCTGGTCCCGGGCGGGAGGCTGAGCCTGTGGTTAATTCTTCTTCCTGATGGGAAAATAGAGTGACCTGTGCCTGTCCCAACACCTAGAGCTAGTGTCTCATTGGTTCCCCCTCTTCCCGTTCATCCTCAGGACAAATTGCAACCTGTACGGAACAGGAGGTTAAAGGTGCTGATACTCCAAGGAGGGAGATTGCTAGTAAAGCGGCTGGAATGGCGAACCCGAGCACAAGGAGATGAGAAATGAGGTGCGTTTTAGAAACCTTTCCCGATCACACGGTGTACCATCTTCTGGGATTCTCATGCATGTTTACGATGTAGGAAGATGCCCTTGAACCTGGAGATTTGGGACCCATGGGATGGGTACCACGCAGTATTACTCTAAAGGGTCTGCGTTTGCTCACCCAACCTCACCAAACCTCTCAGCCCCAAGAGTGTCCACCCTTATGCCTCAATCAGCTGTGGGTCTAGATATGGTCAATCCAGGTGGCATCACAGCCCTTGAACGAATTTTGTAAGTATTTCTCTCTCTTTCACTGTCTTTGTTTCATGGGTTTTTAAAAGTAATTGATTTTTATAAAGGGGTTTAGCTGTTTTTTACTGCTGTGTTTATGCCGCTTTACACCCACTTGACTCACATACAGAGAGATATCAATACATAGGTTTTAAGATTCTTACTAGTCAGATATATTCTTGGGCGGTGAATAGGGGGTTTTGATTCCAGATCACTGAGCAAGGAGTAGGTCTTGTCTATTACATATTGGGTTTATGGAACGGTCTCTGAGCTAATTTGAAACCCTTGTTTTATGCATCACCCCACCTCACCTTTCCCGTTAAGCAGCCATAGTGTGTTTTCTAAACGTGTGACTCTGTTCTGTTTTGTAATTCAGTTCAAGGGTAGCGGTTTTTACATTCCCTCTATAAGTGATATCTTATGATAAGTGTCTTTTTCTGTGTGACTTATTTCACTTAGAATCGTCGTACCTAAATCCACTCATCATGCTGCTACTAGCCTTATGACGTTGATTTCATGGCTGAGTGATATTCCATTGTACATAAGGACCACAACTTCTTTATCCATTTTTCTCTTTCCTGGGATATTTAAGGTGTAACGAAGTGGAGGTTCTTGTCAACAGAGCAGCCCTAAACTTTGGGGTGCCTGTGTCTTGCTGATTTTTAGTTTTCCCAATTTATACGCCCATGAGTGGAAGTGCCCTATGCTCTCTAAGCTGAGTTTTTTCGATGTTTCAGGACACACCGTACACTTCTCCAGAGTGGCTGTTGGCATTTTACATCCCGCCCATCAGCGTAGCAAGGCTCCCGTTTCTCCATGGCCTGTCCTGCATTTCTGGTTTTGACACTGTATTCAGCATGGCCCTTTTGACCGATGGGAAGCGAGACTTTTTTGTAGCGCTGATTGGCCTTTCCAGGTTGCTTGGTTGGCCAAAAAGGGCGTATGCGTTTTTTCCTGAATATATTCAGGAAAAAACGCATACGCCCTTTTTGGCCAAGGGCATCATTGTCGAGGTTTTGCCGCTTTTCCCGTGCTTTAAAGGCGATTCGAATCTACCTCCTGAAATCTGTTTCCTGCAATTCTGCCTTGCTTTCAAATCCTCTTCGTTGTCTTCCGTCAAAATATTGGTGGACGACAGTTATCATTTACAACTCTGCATGTTTGTGAATTGCAGTGCCCCTGAGCTCCATTTTCCAACTCGCTTTCTTGGGAGCTGGCCGCAAAAGCGCAGGATTGCCTCAGGCCCTATTCTGGTCCTGGGCGGGAGGCTGAGCCTGTGGTTAATTCTTCTTCCTGATGGGAAAATAGAGTGACCTGTGCCTTTCCCAACACCTAGAGCTAGTGTCTCATTGGTTCCCCCTCTTCCTGTTCATCCTCAGGACAAATTGCAACCTGTACGGAACAGGAGGTTAAAGGTGCTGATTCTCCAAGGAGGGAGATTGCTAGTAAAGCGGCTGGAATGGCGAACCCGAGCACAAGGAGATGAGAAATGAGGTGCGTGTTAGAAACCTTTCCCGATCACACGGTGTACCATCTTCTGGGATTCTCATGCATGTTTACGATGTAGGAAGATGCCCTTGAACCTGGAGATTTGGGACCCATGGGATGGGTACCACGCAGTATTACTCTAAAGGGTCTGCGTTTGCTCACCCAACCTCACCAAACCTCTCAGCCCCAAGAGTGTCCACCCTTATGCCTCAATCAGCTGTGGGTCTAGATATGGTCAATCCAGGTGGCATCACAGCCCTTGAACGAATTTTGTAAGAATTTCTCTCTCTTTCACTGTCTTTGTTTCACGGGTTTTTAAAAGTAATTGATTTTTATAAAGGGGTTTAGCTGTTTTTTACTGCTGTGTTTATGCCGCTTTTAACCCACTTGACTCACATACAGACAGATATCAATACATAGGTTTTAAGATTCTTACTAGTCAGATATATTCTTGGGCGGTGAATAGGGGGTTTTGAGTCCAGATCACTGAGCAAGGAGTAGGTCTTGTCTATTACATATTGGGTTTATGGAACGGTCTCTGAGCTAATTTGAAATCCTTGTTTTATGCATCACCCCACCTCACCTTTCCCGTTAAGCAGCCATAGTGTGTTTTCTAAACCTGTGACTCTGTTCTGTTTTGTAATTCAGTTCAAGGGTAGCGGTTTTTACATTCCCTCTATAAGTGATATCTTATGATAAGTGTCTTTTTCTGTGTGACTTATTTCACTTAGAATCGTCGTACCTAAATCCACTCATCATGCTGCTACTAGCCTTATGACGTTGATTTCATGGCTGAGTGATATTCCATTGTACAAAAGGACCACAACTTCTTTATCCATTTTTCTCTTTCCTGGGATATTTAAGGTGTATCGAAGTGGAGGTTCTTGTCAACAGAGCAGCCCTAAACTTTGGGGTGCCTGTGCCTTGATGATTTTTAGTTTTCCCAATTTATACGCCCGTGAGTGGAAGTGCCCTATGCTGTCTAAGCTGAGTGTTTTCGATGTTTCAGGACACACCGTACACTTCTGCAGAGTGGCTGTTGGCAATTTACATCCCGCCCATCAGCGTAGCAAGGCTCCCGTTTCTCCATGGCCTGTCCTGCATTTCTGGTTTTGACACTTTATTCAGCATGGCCCTTTTGACCGATGGGAAGCGAGACTTCTTTGTAGCGCTGATTTGCCTTTCCAGGTTGCTTCGTTGCCCAAAAGGGGCGTATGCGTTTTTTCCTGAATATATTCAGGAAAAAACGCATACGCCCTTTTTGGCCAAGGGCATCATTGTCGAGGTTTTGCCGCTTTTCCCGTGCTTTAAAGGCGATTCGAATCTACCTCCTGAAATCTGTTTCCTGCAATTCTGCCTTGCTTTCAAATCCTCTTCGTTGTCTTCCGTCAATATATTTGTGGACGAGAGTTATCATTTATAACTCTGCAGGTTTGTGAATTGCAGTGCCCCTGAGCTCCATTTTTCAACTCGCTTTCTTGGGAGCTGGCCGCAAAAGCGCAGGATTGCTTCAGGCCCTATTCTGGTCCCGGGCGGCAGGCTGAGGCTGTGGTTAATTCTTCTTCCTGATGGGAAAATAGAGTGACCTGTGCCTGTCCCAACACCTAGAGCTAGTGTCTCATTGGTTCCCCCTCTTCCCGTTCATCCTCAGGACAAATTGCAACCTGTACGGAACAGGAGGTTAAAGGTGCTGATTCTCCAAGGAGGGAGATTGCTAGTAAAGCGGCTGGAATGGCGAACCCGAGCACAAGGAGATGAGAAATGAGGTGCGTTTTAGAAACCTTTCCCGATCACACGGTGTACCATCTTCTGGGATTCTCATGCATGTTTACGATGTAGGAAGATGCCCTTGAACCTGGAGATTTGGGACCCATGGGATGGGTACCACGCAGTATTACTCTAAAGGGTCTGCGTTTGCTCACCCAACCTCACCAAACCTCTCAGCCCCAAGAGTGTCCACCCTTATGCCTCAATCAGCTGTGAGTCTAGATATGGTCAATCCAGGTGGCATCACAGCCCTTGAACGAATTTTGTAAGAATTTCTCTCTCTTTCACTGTCTTTGTTTCATGGGTTTTTAATAGTAATTGATTTTTATAAAGGGGTTTAGCTGTTTTTTACTGCTGTGTTTATGCCGCTTTACACCCACTTGACTCACATACAGAGAGATATCAATACATAGGTTTTAAGATTCTTACTAGTCAGATATATTCTTGGGCGGTGAATAGGGGGTTTTGAGTCCAGATCACTGAGCAAGTAGTAGGTCTTGTCTATTACATATTGGGTTTATGGAACGGTCTCTGAGCTAATTTGAAACCCTTGTTTTATGCATCACCCCACCTCAACTTTCCCGTTAACCAGCCATAGTGTGTTTTCTAAACGTGTGACTCTGTTCTGTTTTGTAATTCAGTTCAAGGGTCGCGGTTTTTACATTCCCTCTATAAGTGATATCTTATGATAAGTGTCTTTTTCTGTGTGACTTATTTCACTTAGAATCGTCGTACCTAAATCCCCTCATCATGCTGCTACTAGCCTTATGACGTTGATTTCATGGCTGAGTGATATTCCATTGTACATAAGGACCACAACTTCTTTATCCATTTTTCTCTTTCCTGGGATATTTAAGGTGTAACGAAGTGGAGGTTCTTGTCAACAGAGCAGCCCTAAACTTTGGGGTGCCTGTGCCTTGCTGATTTTTAGTTTTCCCAATTTATACGCCCGTGAGTGGAAGTGCCCTATGCTGTCTAAGCTGAGTGTTTTCGATGTTTCAGGACACACCGTACACTTCTGCAGAGTGGCTGTTGGCAATTTACATTACGCCCATCAGCGTAGCAAGGCTCCCGTTTCTCCATGGCCTGTCCTGCATTTCTGGTTTTGACACTTTATTCAGCATGGCCCTTTTGACCGATGGGAAGCGAGACTTCTTTGTAGCGCTGATTTGCCTTTCCAGGTTGCTTGGTTGGCCAAAAAGGGCGTATGCGTTTTTTCCTGAATATATTCAGGAAAAAACGCATACGCCCTTTTTGGCCAAGGGCATCATTGTCGAGGTTTTGCCACTTTTCCCGTGCTTTAAAGGCGATTCGAATCTACCTCCTGAAATCTGTTTCCTGCAATTCTGCCTTGCTTTCAAATCCTCTTTGTTGTCTTCCGTCAATATATTTGTGGACGAGAGTTATCATTTATAACTCTGCAGGTTTGTGAATTGCAGTGCCCCTGAGCTCCATTTTTCAACTCGCTTTCTTGGGAGCTGGCCGCAAAAGCGCAGGATTGCTTCAGGCCCTATTCTGGTCCCGGGCGGCAGGCTGAGGCTGTGGTTAATTCTTCTTCCTGATGGGAAAATAGAGTGACCTGTGCCTGTCCCAACACCTAGAGCTAGTGTCTCATTGGTTCCCCCTCTTCCCGTTCATCCTCAGGACAAATTGCAACCTGTATGGAACAGGAGGTTAAAGGTGCTGATTCTCCAAGGAGGGAGATTGCTAGTAAAGCGGCTGGAATGGCGAACCCGAGCACAAGGAGATGAGAAACGAGGTGCGTTTTAGAAACCTTTCCCGATCACATGGTGTACCATCTTCAGGGTTTCTCATGCATGTTTTCGATGTAGGAAGATGCCCTTGAACCTGGAGATTTGGGACCCATGGGATGGGTACCACGCAGTATTACTCTAAAGGGTCTGCGTTTGCTCACCCAACCTCACCAAACCTCTCAGCCCCAAGAGTGTCCTCCCTTATGTCTCAATCAGCTGTGGGTCTAGATATGGTCAATCCAGGTGGCATCACAGCCCTTGAACGAATTTTGTAAGAATTTCTCTCTCTTTCACTGTCTTTGTTTCATGGATTTTTAAAAGTTATTGATTTTTATAAAGGGGTTTAGCTGCTTTTCACTGCTGTGTTTATGCCACTTTACACCCACTTGACTCACTTACAGAGACATATCAATACATAGGTTTTAAGATTCTTACTAGTCAGATATATTCTTGGGCGGTGAATAGGGGGTGTTGAGTCCAGTTCACTGAGCAAGGAGTAGGTCGTGTCTATTACTTATTGGGTTTATGGAACGGTCTCTAAGCTAATTTAAAACCCTTCTTTTATGCATCACCGCACCTCACCTTTCCCGTTAAGCAGCCATAGTGTGTTTTCTAAACGTGTGACTCTGTTCTGTTTTGTAATTCAGTTCAAGGGTAGCGGTTTTTACATTCCCTCTATAAGTGATATCTTATGATAAGTGTCTTTTTCTGTGTGACTTATTTCACTTAGAATCGTCGTACCTAAATCCACTCATCATGCTGCTACTAGCCTTATGACGTTGATTTCATGGCTGAGTGATATTCCATTGTACATAAGGACCACAACTTCTTGATCCATTTTTCTCTTTCCTGGGATATTTAAGGTGTATCGAAGTGGAGGTTCTTGTCAACAGAGCAGCCCTAAACTTTGGGGTGCCTGTGCCTTGATGATTTTTAGTTTTCCCAATTTATACGCCCGTGAGTGGAAGTGCCCTATGCTGTCTAAGCTGAGTGTTTTCGATGTTTCAGGACACACCGTACACTTCTGCAGAGTGGCTGTTGGCAATTTACATCCCGCCCATCAGCGTAGCAAGGCTCCCGTTTCTCCATGGCCTGTCCTGCATTTCTGGTTTTGACACTTTATTCAGCATGGCCCTTTTGACCGATGGGAAGCGAGACTTCTTTGTAGCGCTGATTTGCCTTTCCAGGTTGCTTGGTTGCCCAAAAGGGGCGTATGCGTTTTTTCCTGAATATATTCAGGAAAAAACGCATACGCCCTTTTTGGCCAAGGGCATCATTGTCGAGGTTTTGCCGCTTTTCCCGTGCTTTAAAGGCGATTCGAATCTACCTCCTGAAATCTGTTTCCTGCAATTCTGCCTTGCTTTCAAATCCTCTTCGTTGTCTTCCGTCAATATATTTGTGGACGAGAGTTATCATTTATAACTCTGCAGGTTTGTGAATTGCAGTGCCCCTGAGCTCCATTTTTCAACTCGCTTTCTTGGGAGCTGGCCGCAAAAGCGCAGGATTGCTTCAGGCCCTATTCTGGTCCCGGGCGGCAGGCTGAGGCTGTGGTTAATTCTTCTTCCTGATGGGAAAATAGAGTGACCTGTGCCTGTCCCAACACCTAGAGCTAGTGTCTCATTGGTTCCCCCTCTTCCCGTTCATCCTCAGGACAAATTGCAACCTGTACGGAACAGGAGGTTAAAGGTGCTGATTCTCCAAGGAGGGAGATTGCTAGTAAAGCGGCTGGAATGGCGAACCCGAGCACAAGGAGATGAGAAATGAGGTGCGTTTTAGAAACCTTTCCCGATCACACGGTGTACCATCTTCTGGGATTCTCATGCATGTTTACGATGTAGGAAGATGCCCTTGAACCTGGAGATTTGGGACCCATGGGATGGGTACCACGCAGTATTACTCTAAAGGGTCTGCGTTTGCTCACCCAACCTCACCAAACCTCTCAGCCCCAAGAGTGTCCACCCTTATGCCTCAATCAGCTGTGAGTCTAGATATGGTCAATCCAGGTGGCATCACAGCCCTTGAACGAATTTTGTAAGAATTTCTCTCTCTTTCACTGTCTTTGTTTCATGGGTTTTTAATAGTAATTGATTTTTATAAAGGGGTTTAGCTGTTTTTTACTGCTGTGTTTATGCCGCTTTACACCCACTTGACTCACATACAGAGAGATATCAATACATAGGTTTTAAGATTCTTACTAGTCAGATATATTCTTGGGCGGTGAATAGGGGGTTTTGAGTCCAGATCACTGAGCAAGTAGTAGGTCTTGTCTATTACATATTGGGTTTATGGAACGGTCTCTGAGCTAATTTGAAACCCTTGTTTTATGCATCACCCCACCTCAACTTTCCCGTTAACCAGCCATAGTGTGTTTTCTAAACGTGTGACTCTGTTCTGTTTTGTAATTCAGTTCAAGGGTCGCGGTTTTTACATTCCCTCTATAAGTGATATCTTATGATAAGTGTCTTTTTCTGTGTGACTTATTTCACTTAGAATCGTCGTACCTAAATCCCCTCATCATGCTGCTACTAGCCTTATGACGTTGATTTCATGGCTGAGTGATATTCCATTGTACATAAGGACCACAACTTCTTTATCCATTTTTCTCTTTCCTGGGATATTTAAGGTGTAACGAAGTGGAGGTTCTTGTCAACAGAGCAGCCCTAAACTTTGGGGTGCCTGTGCCTTGCTGATTTTTAGTTTTCCCAATTTATACGCCCGTGAGTGGAAGTGCCCTATGCTGTCTAAGCTGAGTGTTTTCGATGTTTCAGGACACACCGTACACTTCTGCAGAGTGGCTGTTGGCAATTTACATTACGCCCATCAGCGTAGCAAGGCTCCCGTTTCTCCATGGCCTGTCCTGCATTTCTGGTTTTGACACTTTATTCAGCATGGCCCTTTTGACCGATGGGAAGCGAGACTTCTTTGTAGCGCTGATTTGCCTTTCCAGGTTGCTTGGTTGGCCAAAAAGGGCGTATGCGTTTTTTCCTGAATATATTCAGGAAAAAACGCATACGCCCTTTTTGGCCAAGGGCATCATTGTCGAGGTTTTGCCACTTTTCCCGTGCTTTAAAGGCGATTCGAATCTACCTCCTGAAATCTGTTTCCTGCAATTCTGCCTTGCTTTCAAATCCTCTTTGTTGTCTTCCGTCAATATATTTGTGGACGAGAGTTATCATTTATAACTCTGCAGGTTTGTGAATTGCAGTGCCCCTGAGCTCCATTTTTCAACTCGCTTTCTTGGGAGCTGGCCGCAAAAGCGCAGGATTGCTTCAGGCCCTATTCTGGTCCCGGGCGGCAGGCTGAGGCTGTGGTTAATTCTTCTTCCTGATGGGAAAATAGAGTGACCTGTGCCTGTCCCAACACCTAGAGCTAGTGTCTCATTGGTTCCCCCTCTTCCCGTTCATCCTCAGGACAAATTGCAACCTGTATGGAACAGGAGGTTAAAGGTGCTGATTCTCCAAGGAGGGAGATTGCTAGTAAAGCGGCTGGAATGGCGAACCCGAGCACAAGGAGATGAGAAACGAGGTGCGTTTTAGAAACCTTTCCCGATCACATGGTGTACCATCTTCAGGGTTTCTCATGCATGTTTTCGATGTAGGAAGATGCCCTTGAACCTGGAGATTTGGGACCCATGGGATGGGTACCACGCAGTATTACTCTAAAGGGTCTGCGTTTGCTCACCCAACCTCACCAAACCTCTCAGCCCCAAGAGTGTCCTCCCTTATGTCTCAATCAGCTGTGGGTCTAGATATGGTCAATCCAGGTGGCATCACAGCCCTTGAACGAATTTTGTAAGAATTTCTCTCTCTTTCACTGTCTTTGTTTCATGGATTTTTAAAAGTTATTGATTTTTATAAAGGGGTTTAGCTGCTTTTCACTGCTGTGTTTATGCCACTTTACACCCACTTGACTCACTTACAGAGACATATCAATACATAGGTTTTAAGATTCTTACTAGTCAGATATATTCTTGGGCGGTGAATAGGGGGTGTTGAGTCCAGTTCACTGAGCAAGGAGTAGGTCGTGTCTATTACTTATTGGGTTTATGGAACGGTCTCTAAGCTAATTTAAAACCCTTCTTTTATGCATCACCGCACCTCACCTTTCCCGTTAAGCAGCCATAGTGTGTTTTCTAAACGTGTGACTCTGTTCTGTTTTGTAATTCAGTTCAAGGGTAGCGGTTTTTACATTCCCTCTATAAGTGATATCTTATGATAAGTGTCTTTTTCTGTGTGACTTATTTCACTTAGAATCGTCGTACCTAAATCCACTCATCATGCTGCTACTAGCCTTATGACGTTGATTTCATGGCTGAGTGATATTCCATTGTACATAAGGACCACAACTTCTTGATCCATTTTTCTCTTTCCTGGGATATTTAAGGTGTAACGAAGTGGAGGTTCTTGTCAACAGAGCAGCCCTAAACTTTGGGGTGCCTGTGCCTTGCTGATTTTTAGTTTTCCCAATTTATACGCCCGTGAGTGGAAGTGCCCTATGCTGTCTAAGCTGAGTGTTTTCGATGTTTCAGGACACACCGTACACTTCTGCAGAGTGGCTGTTGGCAATTTACATTACGCCCATCAGCGTAGCAAGGCTCCCGTTTCTCCATGGCCTGTCCTGCATTTCTGGTTTTGACACTTTATTCAGCATGGCCCTTTTGACCGATGGGAAGCGAGACTTCTTTGTAGCGCTGATTTGCCTTTCCAGGTTGCTTGGTTGGCCAAAAAGGGCGTATGCGTTTTTTCCTGAATATATTCAGGAGAAAACGCATACGCCCTTTTTGGCCAAGGGCATCATTGTCGAGGTTTTGCCACTTTTCCCGTGCTTTAAAGGCGATTCGAATCTACCTCCTGAAATCTGTTTACTGCAATTCTGCCTTGCTTTCAAATCCTCTTCGTTGTCTTCCGTCAATATATTTGTGGACGAGAGTTATCATTTATAACTCTGCAGGTTTGTGAATTGCAGTGCCCCTGAGCTCCATTTTTCAACTCGCTTTCTTGGGAGCTGGCCGCAAAAGCGCAGGATTGCTTCAGGCCCTATTCTGGTCCCGGGCGGCAGGTTGAGGCTGTGGTGAATTCTTCTTCCTGATGGGAAAATAGAGTGACCTGTGCCTGTCCCAACACCTAGAGCTAGTGTCTCATTGGTTCCCCCTCTTCCCGTTCATCCTCAGGACAAATTGCAACCTGTATGGAACAGGAGGTTAAAGGTGCTGATTCTCCAAGGAGGGAGATTGCTAGTAAAGCGGCTGGAATGGCGAACCCGAGCACAAGGAGATGAGAAACGAGGTGCGTTTTAGAAACCTTTCCCGATCACATGGTGTACCATCTTCAGGGTTTCTCATGCATGTTTTCGATGTAGGAAGATGCCCTTGAACCTGGAGATTTGGGACCCATGGGATGGGTACCACGCAGTATTACTCTAAAGGGTCTGCGTTTGCTCACCCAACCTCACCAAACCTCTCAGCCCCACGAGTGTCCTCCCTTATGTCTCAATCAGCTGTGGGTCTAGATATGGTCAATCCAGGTGGCATCACAGCCCTTGAACGAATTTTGTAAGTATTTCTCTCTCTTTCACTGTCTTTGTTTCATGGATTTTTAAAAGTTATTGATTTTTATAAAGGGGTTTAGCTGCTTTTCACTGCTGTGTTTATGCCACTTTACACCCACTTGACTCACTTACAGAGACATATCAATACATAGGTTTTAAGATTCTTACTAGTCAGATATATTCTTGGGCGGTGAATAGGGGGTGTTGAGTCCAGTTCACTGAGCAAGGAGTAGGTCGTGTCTATTACTTATTGGGTTTATGGAACGGTCTCTAAGCTAATTTAAAACCCTTCTTTTATGCATCACCGCACCTCACCTTTCCCGTTAAGCAGCCATAGTGTGTTTTCTAAACGTGTGACTCTGTTCTGTTCTGTAATTCAGTTCAAGGGTAGCGGTTTTTACATTCCCACTATAAGTGATATCTTATGATAAGTGTCTTTTTCTGTGTGACTTATTTCACTTAGAATCGTCGTACCTAAATCCACTCATCATGCTGCTACTAGCCTTATGACGTTGATTTCATGGCTGAGTGATATTCCATTGTACATAAGGACCACAACTTCTTTATCCATTTTTCTCTTTCCTGGGATATTTAAGGTGTAACGAAGTGGAGGTTCTTGTCAACAGAGCAGCCCTAAACTTTGGGGTGCCTGTGTCTTGCTGATTTTTAGTTTTCCCAATTTATACGCCCATGAGTGGAAGTGCCCTATGCTCTGTAAGCTGAGTTTTTTCGATGTTTCAGGACACACCGTACACTTCTCCAGAGTGGCTGTTGGCAATTTACATCCCGCCCATCAGCGTAGCAAGGCTCCCGTTTCTCCATGGCCTGTCCTGCATTTCTGGTTTTGACACTTTATTCAGCATGGCCCTTTTGGCCGATGGGAAGCGAGACTTTTTTGTAGCGCTGATTGGCCTTTCCAGGTTGCTTGGTTGGCCAAAAAGGGCGTATGCGTTTTTTCCTGAATATATTCAGGAAAAAACGCATACGCCCTTTTTGGCCAAGGGCATCATTGTCGAGGTTTTGCCGCTTTTCCCGTGCTTTAAAGGCGATTCGAATCTACCTCCTGAAATCTGTTTCCTGCAATTCTGCCTTGCTTTCAAATCCTCTTCGTTGTCTTCCGTCAAAATATTGGTGGACGACAGTTATCATTTACAACTCTGCATGTTTGTGAATTGCAGTGCCCCTGAGCTCCATTTTCCAACTCGCTTTCTTGGGAGCTGGCCGCAAAAGCGCAGGATTGCCTCAGGCCCTATTCTGGTCCCGGGCGGGAGGCTGAGCCTGTGGTTAATTCTTCTTCCTGATGGGAAAATAGAGTGACCTGTGCCTTTCCCAACACCTAGAGCTAGTGTCTCATTGGTTCCCCCTCTTCCTGTTCATCCTCAGGACAAATTGCAACCTGTACGGAACAGGAGGTTAAAGGTGCTGATTCTCCAAGGAGGGAGATTGCTAGTAAAGCGGCTGGAATGGCGAACCCGAGCACAAGGAGATGAGAAATGAGGTGCGTGTTAGAAACCTTTCCCGATCACACGGTGTACCATCTTCTGGGATTCTCATGCATGTTTACGATGTAGGAAGATGCCCTTGAACCTGGAGATTTGGGACCCATGGGATGGGTACCACGCAGTATTACTCTAAAGGGTCTGCGTTTGCTCACCCAACCTCACCAAACCTCTCAGCCCCAAGAGTGTCCACCCTTATGCCTCAATCAGCTGTGGGTCTAGATATGGTCAATCCAGGTGGCATCACAGCCCTTGAACGAATTTTGTAAGAATTTCTCTCTCTTTCACTGTCTTTGTTTCACGGGTTTTTAAAAGTGATTGATTTTTATAAAGGGGTTTAGCTGCTTTTCACTGCTGTGTTTATGCCGCTTTACACCCACTTGACTCACTTACAGAGAGATATCAATACATAGGTTTTAAGATTCTTACTAGTCAGATATATTCTTGGGCGGTGAATAGGGGGTTTTGAGTCCAGATCACTGAGCAAGGAGTAGGTCTTGTCTATTACATATTGGGTTTATGGAACGGTCTCTGAGCTAATTTGAAACCCTTGTTTTATGCATCACCCCACCTCACCTTTCCCGTTAAGCAGCCATAGTGTGTTTTCTAAACGTGTGACTCTGTTCTGTTTTGTAATTCAGTTCAAGGGTAGCGGTTTTTACATTCCCTCTATAAGTGATATCTTATGATAAGTGTCTTTTTCTGTGTGACTTATTTCACTTAGAATCGTCGTACCTAAATCCACTCATCATGCTGCTACTAGCCTTATGACGTTGATTTCATGGCTGAGTGATATTCCATTGTACATAAGGACCACAACTTCTTTATCCATTTTTCTCTTTCCTGGGATATTTAAGGTGTAACGAAGTGGAGGTTCTTGTCAACAGAGCAGCCCTAAACTTTGGGGTGCCTGTGTCTTGCTGATTTTTAGTTTTCCCAATTTATACGCCCGTGAGTGGAAGTGCCCTATGCTGTCTAAGCTGAGTTTTTTCGATGTTTCAGGACACACCGTACACTTCTCCAGAGTGGCTGTTGGCAATTTACATCCCGCCCATCAGCGTAGCAAGGCTCCCGTTTCTCCATGGCCTGTCCTGCATTTCTGGTTTTGACACTTTATTCAGCATGGCCCTTTTGACCGATGGGAAGCGAGACTTCTTTGTAGCGCTGATTTGCCTTTCCAGGTTGCTTGGTTGGCCAAAAAGGGCGTATGCGTTTTTTCCTGAATATATTCAGGAAAAAACGCATACGGCCTTTTTGGCCAAGGGCATCATTGTCGAGGTTTTGCCGCTTTTCCCGTGCTTTAAAGGCGATTCGAATCTTCCTCCTGAAATCTGTTTCCTGCAATTCTGCCTTGCTTTCAAATCCTCTTTGTTGTCTTCCGTCAATATATTTGTGGACGAGAGTTATCATTTATAACTCTGCAGGTTTGTGAATTGCAGTGCCCCTGAGCTCCATTTTTCAACTCGCTTTCTTGGGAGCTGGCCGCAAAAGCGCAGGATTGCTTCAGGCCCTATTCTGGTCCCGGGCGGCAGGCTGAGCCTGTGGTTAATTCTTCTTCCTGATGGGAAAATAGAGCGACCTGTGCCTGTCCCAACACCTAGAGCTAGTGTCTCATTGGTTCCCCCTCTTCCCGTTCATCCTCAGGACAAATTGCAACCTGTACGGAACAGGAGGTTAAAGGTGCTGATTCTCCAAGGAGGGAGAATGCTAGTAAAGCGGCTGGAATGGTGAACCCGAGCACAAGGAGATGAGAAATGAGGTGCGTGTTAGAAACCTTTCCCGATCACACGGTGTACCATCTTCTGGGATTCTCATGCATGTTTTCGATGTAGGAAGATGCCCTTGAACCTGGAGATTTGGGACCCATGGGATGGGTACCACGCAGTATTACTCTAAAGGGTCTGCGTTTGCTCACCCAACCTCACCAAACCTCTCAGCCCCAAGAGTGTCCACCCTTATGCCTCAATCAGCTGTGGGTCTAGATATGGTCAATCCAGGTGGCATCACAGCCCTTGAACGAATTTTGTAAGAATTTCTCTCTCTTTCACTGTCTTTGTTTCACGGGTTTTTAAAAGTAATGGATTTTTATAAAGGGGTTTAGCTGTTTTTTACTGCTGTGTTTATGCCGCTTTACACCCACTTGACTCACATACAGAGAGATATCAATACATAGGTTTTAAGATTCTTACTAGTCAGATATATTCTTGGGCGGTGAATAGGGGGTTTTGAGTCCAGATCACTGAGCAAGGAGTAGGTCTTGTCTATTACATATTGGGTTTATGGAACGGTCTCTGAGCTAATTTGAAACCCTTGTTTTATGCATCACCCCACCTCACCTTTCCCGTTAAGCAGCCATAGTGTGTTTTCTAAACGTGTGACTCTGTTCTGTTTTGTAATTCAGTTCAAGGGTAGCGGTTTTACATTCCCTCTATAAGTGATATCTTATGATAAGTGTCGTTTTCTGTGTGGCTTATTTCACTTAGAATCGTCGTACCTAAATCCACTCATCATGCTGCTACTAGCCTTATGACGTTGATTTCATGGCTGAGTGATATTCCATTGTACATAAGGACCACAACTTCTTTATCCATTTTTCTCTTTCCTGGGATATTTAAGGTGTAACGAACTGGAGGTTCTTGTCAACAGAGCAGCCCTAAACTTTGGGGTGCCTGTGCCTTGCTGATTTTTAGTTTTCCCAATTTATACGCCCGTGAGTGGAAGTGCCCTATGCTGTCTAAGCTGAGTGTTTTCGATGTTTCAGGACACACCGTACACTTCTGCAGAGTGGCTGTTGGCAATTTACATCACGCCCATCAGCGTAGCAAGGCTCCCGTTTCTCCATGGCCTGTCCTGCATTTCTGGTTTTGACACTTTATTCAGCATGGCCCTTTTGACCGATGGGAAGCGAGACTTCTTTGTAGCGCTGATTTGCCTTTCCAGGTTGCTTGGTTGGCCAAAAAGGGCGTATGCGTTTTTTCCTGAATATATTCAGGAAAAAACGCATACGCCCTTTTTGGCCAAGGGCATCATTGTCGAGGTTTTGCCGCTTTTCCCGTGCTTTAAAGGCGATTCGAATCTACCTCCTGAAATCTGTTTCCTGCAATTCTGCCTTGCTTTCAAATCCTCTTTGTTGTCTTCCGTCAATATATTTGTGGACGAGAGTTATCATTTATAACTCTGCAGGTTTGTGAATTGCAGTGCCCCTGAGCTCCATTTTTCAACTCGCTTTCTTGGGAGCTGGCCGCAAAAGCGCAGGATTGCTTCAGGCCCTATTCTGGTCCCGGGCGGCACGCTGAGGCTGTGGTTAATTCTTCTTCCTGATGGGAAAATAGAGTGACCTGTGCCTGTCCCAACACCTAGAGCTAGTGTCTCATTGGTTCCCCCTCTTCCCGTTCATCCTCAGGACAAATTGCAACCTGTACGGAACAGGAGGTTAAAGGTGCTGATTCTCCAAGGAGGGAGATTGCTAGTAAAGCGGCTGGAATGGCGAACCCGAGCACAAGGAGATGAGAAATGAGGTGCGTTTTAGAAACCTTTCCCGATCACACGGTGTACCATCTTCTGGGATTCTCATGCATGTTTACGATGTAGGAAGATGCCCTTGAACCTGGAGATTTGGGACCCATGGGATGGGTACCACGCAGTATTACTCTAAAGGGTCTGCGTTTGCTCACCCAACCTCACCAAACCTCTCAGCCCCAAGAGTGTCCACCCTTATGCCTCAATCAGCTGTGGGTCTAGATATGGTCAATCCAGGTGGCATCACAGCCCTTGAACGAATTTTGTAAGAATTTCTCTCTCTTTCACTGTCTTTGTTTCACGGGTTTTTAAAAGTGATTGATTTTAATAAAGAGGTTTAGCTGCTTTTCACTGCTGTGTTTATGCCGCTTTACACCCACTTGACTCACTTACAGAGAGATATCAATATATAGGTTTAAGATTCTTACTAGTCAGATATATTCTTGGGCGGTGAATAAGGGGTGTTGAGTCCAGTTCACTGAGCAAGGTGTAGGTCGTGTCTATTACATATTGGGTTAATGGAACGGTATCTGAGCTAATTTGAAACCCTTGTTTTATGCATCACCCGACCTCACCTTTCCCGTTAAGCAGCCATAGTGTGTTTTCTAAACGTGTGACTCTGTTCTGTTTTGTAATTCAGTTCAAGGGTCGCGGTTTTTACATTCCTTCTATAAGTGATATCTTATGATAAGGGTCTTTTTCTGTGTGACTTATTTCACTTAGAATCGTCGTACCTAAATCCACTCATCATGCTGCTACTAGCCTTATGACGTTGATTTCATGGCTGAGTGATATTCCATTGTACATAAGGACCACAACTTCTTTATCCATTTTTCTCTTTCCTGGGATATTTAAGGTGTAACGAAGTGGAGGTTCTTGTCAACAGAGCAGCCCTAAACTTTGGGGTGCCTGTGCCTTGCTGATTTTTAGTTTTCCCAATTTATACGCCCGTGAGTGGAAGTGCCCTATGCTGTCTAAGCTGAGTGTTTTCGATGTTTCAGGACACACCGTACACTTCTGCAGAGTGGCTGTTGGCAATTTACATCCCGCCCATCAGCGTAGCAAGGCTCCCGTTTCTCCATGGCCTGTCCTGCATTTCTGGTTTTGACACTTTATTCAGCATGGCCCTTTTGACCGATGGGAAGCGAGACTTCTTTGTAGCGCTGATTTGCCTTTCCAGGTTGCTTGGTTGGCCAAAAAGGGAGTATGCGTTTTTTCCTGAATATATTCAGGAAAAAACGCATACGCCCTTTTTGGCCAAGGGCATCATTGTCGAGGTTTTGCCGCTTTTCCCGTGCTTTAAAGGCGATTCGAATCTACCTCCTGAAATCTGTTTCCTGCAATTCTGCCTTGCTTTCAAATCCTCTTTGTTGTCTTCCGTCAATATATTTGTGGACGAGAGTTATCATTTATAACTCTGCAGGTTTGTGAATTGCAGTGCCCCTGAGCTCCATTTTTCAACTCGCTTTCTTGGGAGCTGGCCGCAAAAGCGCAGGATTGCTTCAGGCCCTATTCTGGTCCCGGGTGGCAGGCTGAGGCTGTGGTTAATTCTTCTTCCTGATGGGAAAATAGAGTGACCTGTGCCTGTCCCAACACCTAGAGCTAGTGTCTCATTGGTTCCCCCTCTTCCCGTTCATCCTCAGGACAAATTGCAACCTGTACGGAACAGGAGGTTAAAGGTGCTGATTCTCCAAGGAGGGAGATTGCTAGTAAAGCGGCTGGAATGGCGAACCCGAGCACAAGGAGATGAGAAATGAGGTGCGTGTTAGAAACCTTTCCCGATCACACGGTGTACCATCTTCTGGGATTCTCATGCATGTTTTCGATGTAGGAAGATGCCCTTGAACCTGGAGATTTGGGACCCATGGGATGGGTACCACGCAGTATTACTCTAAAGGGTCTGCGTTTGCTCACCCAACCTCACCAAACCTCTCAGCCCCAAGAGTGTCCACCCTTATGCCTCAATCAGCTGTGGGTCTAGATATGGTCAATCCAGGTGGCATCACAGCCCTTGAACGAATTTTGTAAGAATTTCTCTCTCTTTCACTGTCTTTGTTTCACGGGTTTTTAAAAGTAATTGATTTTTATAAAGGGGTTTAGCTGTTTTATACTGCTGTGTTTATGCCGCTTTACACCCACTTGACTCACATACAGAGAGATATCAATACATAGGTTTTAAGATTCTTACTAGTCAGATATATTCTTGGGCGGTGAATAGGGGGTTTTGAGTCCAGATCACTGAGCAAGGAGTAGGTCTTGTCTATTACATATTGGGTTTATGGAACGGTCTCTGAGCTAATTTGAAACCCTTGTTTTATGCATCACCCCACCTCACCTTTCCCGTTAAGCAGCCATAGTGTGTTTTCTAAACGTGTGACTCTGTTCTGTTTTGTAATTCAGTTCAAGGGTAGCGGTTTTACATTCCCTCTATAAGTGATATTTTATGATAAGTGTCGTTTTCTGTGTGGCTTATTTCTCTTAGAATCGTCGTACCTAAATCCACTCATCATGCTGCTACTAGCCTTATGACGTTGATTTCATGGCTGAGTGATATTCCATTGTACAAAAGGACCACAACTTCTTTATCCATTTTTCTCTTTCCTGGGATATTTAAGGTGTAACGAAGTGGAGGTTCTTGTCAACAGAGCAGCCCTAAACTTTGGGGTGCCTGTGTCTTGCTGATTTTTAGTTTTCCCAATTTATACACCCATGAGTGGAAGTGCCCTATGCTCTCTAAGCTGAGTTTTTTCGATGTTTCCGGACACACCGTACACTTCTGCAGAGTGGCTGTTGGCAATTTACATCCCGCCCATCAGCGTAGCAAGGCTCCCGTTTCTCCATGGCCTGTCCTGCATTTCTGGTTTTGACACTTTATTCAGCATGGCCCTTTTGACCGATGGGAAGCGAGACTTCTTTGTAGCGCTGATTGGCCTTTCCAGGTTGCATGGTTGGCCAAAAAGGGCGTATACGTTTTTTCCTGAATATATTCAGGAAAAAACGCATACGCCCTTTTTGGCCAAGGGCATCATTGTTGAGGTTTTGCCGCTTTTCCCGTGCTTTAAAGGCGATTCGAATCTACCTCCTGAAATCTGTTTCCTGCAATTCTGCCTTGCTTTCAAATCCTCTTCGTTGTCTTCCGTCAATATATTGGTTGACGACAGTTATCATTTACAACTCTGCATGTTTGTGAATTGCAGTGCCCCTGAGCTCCATTTTTCAACTCGCTTTCTTGGGAGCTGGCCGCAAAAGCGCAGGATTGCCTCAGGCCCTATTCTGGTCCCGGGCGGGAGGCTGAGCCTGTGGTTAATTCTTCTTCCTGATGGGAAAATAGAGTGACCTGTGCCTGTCCCAACACCTAGAGCTAGTGTCTCATTGGTTCCCCCTCTTCCCGTTCATCCTCAGGACAAATTGCAACCTGTACGGAACAGGAGGTTAAAGGTGCTGATACTCCAAGGAGGGAGATTTCTAGTAAAGCGGCTGGAATGGCGAACCCGAGCACAAGGAGATGAGAAATGAGGTGCGTTTTAGAAACCTTTCCCGATCACACGGTGTACCATCTTCTGGGATTCTCATGCATGTTTACGATGTAGGAAGATGCCCTTGAACCTGGAGATTTGGGACCCATGGGATGGGTACCACGCAGTATTACTCTAAAGGGTCTGCGTTTGCTCACCCAACCTCACCAAACCTCTCAGCCCCAAGAGTGTCCACCCTTATGCCTCAATCAGCTGTGGGTCTAGATATGGTCAGTCCAGGTGGCATCACAGCCCTTGAACGAATTTTGTAAGTATTTCTCTCTCTTTCACTGTCTTTGTTTCATGGGTTTTTAAAAGTAATTGATTTTTATAAAGGGGTTTAGCTGTTTTTTACTGCTGTGTTTATGCCGCTTTACACCCACTTGACTCACATACAGAGAGATATCAATACATAGGTTTTAAGATTCTTACTAGTCAGATATATTCTTGGGCGGTGAATAGGGGGTTTTGATTCCAGATCACTGAGCAAGGAGTAGGTCTTGTCTATTACATATTGGGTTTATGGAACGGTCTCTGAGCTAATTTGAAACCCTTGTTTTATGCATCACCCCACCTCACCTTTCCCGTTAAGCAGCCATAGTGTGTTTTCTAAACGTGTGACTCTGTTCTGTTTTGTAATTCAGTTCAAGGGTAGCGGTTTTTACATTCCCTCTATAAGTGATATCTTATGATAAGTGTCTTTTTCTGTGTGACTTATTTCACTTAGAATCGTGGTACCTAAATCCACTCATCATGCTGCTACTAGCCTTATGACGTTGATTTCATGGCTGAGTGATATTCCATTGTACATAAGGACCACAACTTCTTTATCCATTTTTCTCTTTCCTGGGATATTTAAGGTGTAACGAAGTGGAGGTTCTTGTCAACAGAGCAGCCCTAAACTTTGGGGTGCCTGTGTCTTGCTGATTTTTAGTTTTCCCAATTTATACGCCCATGAGTGGAAGTGCCCTATGCTCTCTAAGCTGAGTTTTTTCGATGTTTCAGGACACACCGTACACTTCTCCAGAGTGGCTGTTGGCATTTTACATCCCGCCCATCAGCGTAGCAAGGCTCCCGTTTCTCCATGGCCTGTCCTGCATTTCTGGTTTTGACACTGTATTCAGCATGGCCCTTTTGACCGATGGGAAGCGAGACTTTTTTGTAGCGCTGATTGGCCTTTCCAGGTTGCTTGGTTGGCCAAAAAGGGCGTATGCGTTTTTTCCTGAATATATTCAGGAAAAAACGCATACGCCCTTTTTGGCCAAGGGCATCATTGTCGAGGTTTTGCCGCTTTTCCCGTGCTTTAAAGGCGATTCGAATCTACCTCCTGAAATCTGTTTCCTGCAATTCTGCCTTGCTTTCAAATCCTCTTCGTTGTCTTCCGTCAAAATATTGGTGGACGACAGTTATCATTTACAACTCTGCATGTTTGTGAATTGCAGTGCCCCTGAGCTCCATTTTCCAACTCGCTTTCTTGGGAGCTGGCCGCAAAAGCGCAGGATTGCCTCAGGCCCTATTCTGGTCCTGGGCGGGAGGCTGAGCCTGTGGTTAATTCTTCTTCCTGATGGGAAAATAGAGTGACCTGTGCCTTTCCCAACACCTAGAGCTAGTGTCTCATTGGTTCCCCCTCTTCCTGTTCATCCTCAGGACAAATTGCAACCTGTACGGAACAGGAGGTTAAAGGTGCTGATTCTCCAAGGAGGGAGATTGCTAGTAAAGCGGCTGGAATGGCGAACCCGAGCACAAGGAGATGAGAAATGAGGTGCGTGTTAGAAACCTTTCCCGATCACACGGTGTACCATCTTCTGGGATTCTCATGCATGTTTACGATGTAGGAAGATGCCCTTGAACCTGGAGATTTGGGACCCATGGGATGGGTACCACGCAGTATTACTCTAAAGGGTCTGCGTTTGCTCACCCAACCTCACCAAACCTCTCAGCCCCAAGAGTGTCCACCCTTATGCCTCAATCAGCTGTGGGTCTAGATATGGTCAATCCAGGTGGCATCACAGCCCTTGAACGAATTTTGTAAGAATTTCTCTCTCTTTCACTGTCTTTGTTTCACGGGTTTTTAAAAGTAATTGATTTTTATAAAGGGGTTTAGCTGTTTTTTACTGCTGTGTTTATGCCGCTTTACACCCACTTGACTCACATACAGAGAGATATCAATACATAGGTTTTAAGATTCTTACTAGTCAGATATATTCTTGGGCGGTGAATAGGGGGTTTTGAGTCCAGATCACTGAGCAAGGAGTAGGTCTTGTCTATTACATATTGGGTTTATGGAACGGTCTCTGAGCTAATTTGAAATCCTTGTTTTATGCATCACCCCACCTCACCTTTCCCGTTAAGCAGCCATAGTGTGTTTTCTAAACCTGTGACTCTGTTCTGTTTTGTAATTCAGTTCAAGGGTAGCGGTTTTTACATTCCCTCTATAAGTGATATCTTATGATAAGTGTCTTTTTCTGTGTGACTTATTTCACTTAGAATCGTCGTACCTAAATCCACTCATCATGCTGCTACTAGCCTTATGACGTTGATTTCATGGCTGAGTGATATTCCATTGTACAAAAGGACCACAACTTCTTTATCCATTTTTCTCTTTCCTGGGATATTTAAGGTGTATCGAAGTGGAGGTTCTTGTCAACAGAGCAGCCCTAAACTTTGGGGTGCCTGTGCCTTGATGATTTTTAGTTTTCCCAATTTATACGCCCGTGAGTGGAAGTGCCCTATGCTGTCTAAGCTGAGTGTTTTCGATGTTTCAGGACACACCGTACACTTCTGCAGAGTGGCTGTTGGCAATTTACATCCCGCCCATCAGCGTAGCAAGGCTCCCGTTTCTCCATGGCCTGTCCTGCATTTCTGGTTTTGACACTTTATTCAGCATGGCCCTTTTGACCGATGGGAAGCGAGACTTCTTTGTAGCGCTGATTTGCCTTTCCAGGTTGCTTGGTTGCCCAAAAGGGGCGTATGCGTTTTTTCCTGAATATATTCAGGAAAAAACGCATACGCCCTTTTTGGCCAAGGGCATCATTGTCGAGGTTTTGCCGCTTTTCCCGTGCTTTAAAGGCGATTCGAATCTACCTCCTGAAATCTGTTTCCTGCAATTCTGCCTTGCTTTCAAATCCTCTTCGTTGTCTTCCGTCAATATATTTGTGGACGAGAGTTATCATTTATAACTCTGCAGGTTTGTGAATTGCAGTGCCCCTGAGCTCCATTTTTCAACTCGCTTTCTTGGGAGCTGGCCGCAAAAGCGCAGGATTGCTTCAGGCCCTATTCTGGTCCCGGGCGGCAGGCTGAGGCTGTGGTTAATTCTTCTTCCTGATGGGAAAATAGAGTGACCTGTGCCTGTCCCAACACCTAGAGCTAGTGTCTCATTGGTTCCCCCTCTTCCCGTTCATCCTCAGGACAAATTGCAACCTGTACGGAACAGGAGGTTAAAGGTGCTGATTCTCCAAGGAGGGAGATTGCTAGTAAAGCGGCTGGAATGGCGAACCCGAGCACAAGGAGATGAGAAATGAGGTGCGTTTTAGAAACCTTTCCCGATCACACGGTGTACCATCTTCTGGGATTCTCATGCATGTTTTCGATGTAGGAAGATGCCCTTGAACCTGGAGATTTGGGACCCATGGGATGGGTACCACGCAGTATTACTCTAAAGGGTCTGCGTTTGCTCACCCAACCTCACCAAACCTCTCAGCCCCAAGAGTGTCCACCCTTATGCCTCAATCAGCTGTGGGTCTAGATATGGTCAATCCAGGTGGCATCACAGCCCTTGAACGAATTTTGTAAGAATTTCTCTCTCTTTCACTGTCTTTGTTTCACGGGTTTTTAAAAGTAATTGATTTTTATAAAGGGGTTTAGCTGTTTTATACTGCTGTGTTTATGCCGCTTTACACCCACTTGACTCACATACAGAGAGATATCAATACATAGGTTTTAAGATTCTTACTAGTCAGATATATTCTTGGGCGGTGAATAGGGGGTTTTGAGTCCAGATCACTGAGCAAGGAGTAGGTCTTGTCTATTACATATTGGGTTTATGGAACGGTCTCTGAGCTAATTTGAAACCCTTGTTTTATGCATCACCCCACCTCACCTTTCCCGTTAAGCAGCCATAGTGTGTTTTCTAAACGTGTGACTCTGTTCTGTTTTGTAATTCAGTTCAAGGGTAGCGGTTTTTACATTCCCTCTATAAGTGATATCTTATGATAAGTGTCTTTTTCTGTGTGACTTATTTCACTTAGAATCGTCGTACCTAAATCCACTCATCATGCTGCTACTAGCCTTATGACGTTGATTTCATGGCTGAGTGATATTCCATTGTACATAAGGACCACAACTTCTTTATCCATTTTTCTCTTTCCTGGGATATTTAAGGTGTAACGAAGTGGAGGTTCTTGTCAACAGAGCAGCCCTAAACTTTGGGGTGCCTGTGTCTTGCTGATTTTTAGTTTTCCCAATTTATACGCCCATGAGTGGAAGTGCCCTATGCTCTCTAAGCTGAGTTTTTTCGATGTTTCAGGACACACCGTACACTTCTGCAGAGTGGCTGTTGGCAATTTACATCCCGCCCATCAGCGTAGCAAGGTTCCCGTTTCTCCATGGCCTGTCCTGCATTTCTGGTTTTGACACTTTATTCAGCATGGCCCTTTTGACCGATGGGAAGCGAGACTTTTTTGTAGCGCTGATTGGCTTTCCAGGTTGCTTGGTTGGCCAAAAAGGGCGTATGCGTTTTTTCCTGAATATATTCAGGAAAAAACGCATACGCACTTTTTGGCCAAGGGCATCATTGTCGAGGTTTTGCCGCTTTTCCCGTGCTTTAAAGGCGATTCGAATCTACCTCCTGAAATCTGTTTCCTGCAATTCTGCCTTGCTTTCAAATCCTCTTCGTTGTCTTCCGTCAAAATATTGGTGGACGACAGTTATCATTTACAACTCTGCATGTTTGTGAATTGCAGTGCCCCTGAGCTCCATTTTCCAACTCGCTTTCTTGGGAGCTGGCCGCAAAAGCGCAGGATTGCCTCAGGCCCTATTCTGGTCCTGGGCGGGAGGCTGAGCCTGTGGTTAATTCTTCTTCCTGATGGGAAAATAGAGTGACCTGTGCCTTTCCCAACACCTAGAGCTAGTGTCTCATTGGTTCCCCCTCTTCCTGTTCATCCTCAGGACAAATTGCAACCTGTACGGAACAGGAGGTTAAAGGTGCTGATTCTCCAAGGAGGGAGATTGCTAGTAAAGCGGCTGGAATGGCGAACCCGAGCACAAGGAGATGAGAAATGAGGTGCGTGTTAGAAACCTTTCCCGATCACACGGTGTACCATCTTCTGGGATTCTCATGCATGTTTACGATGTAGGAAGATGCCCTTGAACCTGGAGATTTGGGACCCATGGGATGGGTACCACGCAGTATTACTCTAAAGGGTCTGCGTTTGCTCACCCAACCTCACCAAACCTCTCAGCCCCAAGAGTGTCCACCCTTATGCCTCAATCAGCTGTGGGTCTAGATATGGTCAATCCAGGTGGCATCACAGCCCTTGAACGAATTTTGTAAGAATTTCTCTCTCTTTCACTGTCTTTGTTTCACGGGTTTTTAAAAGTAATTGATTTTTATAAAGGGGTTTAGCTGTTTTTCACTGCTGTGTTTATGCCGCTTTACACCCACTTGACTCACATACAGACAGATATCAATACATAGGTTTTAAGATTCTTACTAGTCAGATATATTCTTGGGCGGTGAATAGGGGGTTTTGAGTCCAGATCACTGAGCAAGGAGTAGGTCTTGTCTATTACATATTGGGTTTATGGAACGGTCTCTGAGCTAATTTGAAATCCTTGTTTTATGCATCACCCCACCTCACCTTTCCCGTTAAGCAGCCATAGTGTGTTTTCTAAACGTGTGACTCTGTTCTGTTTTGTAATTCAGTGCAAGGGTAGCGGTTTTTACATTCCCTCTATAAGTGATATCTTATGATAAGTGTCTTTTTCTGTGTGACTTATTTCACTTAGAATCGTCGTACCTAAATCCACTCATCATGCTGCTACTAGCCTTATGACGTTGATTTCATGGCTGAGTGATATTCCATTGTACATAAGGACCACAACTTCTTTATCCATTTTTCTCTTTCCTGGGATATTTAAGGTGTAACGAAGTGGAGGTTCTTGTCAACAGAGCAGCCCTAAACTTTGGGGTTCCTGTGCCTTGCTGATTTTTAGTTTTCCCAATTTATACGCCCATGAGTGGAAGTGCCCTATGCTGTCTAAGCTGAGTTTTTTCTATGTTTCAGGACACACCGTACACTTCTCCAGAGTGGCTGTTGGCAATTTACGTCACGCCCATCAGCGTAGCAAGTCTCCCGTTTCTCCATGGCCTTTCCTGCATTTCTGGTTTTGACACTTTATTCAGCATGGCCCTTTTGACCGATGGGAAGCGAGACTTCTTTGTACCGCTGATTTGCCTTTCCAGGTTGCTTGGTTGGCCAAAAAGGGCGCATGCGTTTTTTCCTGAATATATTCAGGAAAAAACGCATGCGCCCTTTTTGGCCAAGGGCATCATTGTCGAGGTTTTGCCGCTTTTCCCGTGCTTTAAAGGCAATTCGAATCTACCTCCTGAAATCTGTTTCCTGCAATTCTGCCTTGCTTTCAAATCCTCTTCGTTGTCTTCCGTCAATATATTTGTGGACGAGAGTTATCATTTATAACTCTGCAGGTTTGTGAATTGCAGTGCCCCTGAGCTCCATTTTTCAACTCGCTTTCTTGGGAGCTGGCCGCAAAAGCGCAGGATTGCTTCAGGCCCTATTCTGGTCCCGGGCGGCAGGCTGAGCCTGTGGTTAATTCTTCTTCCTGATGGGAAAATAGAGCGACCTGTGCCTGTCCCAACACCTAGAGCTAGTGTCTCATTGGTTCCCCCTCTTCCCGTTCATCCTCAGGACAAATTGCAACCTGTACGGAACAGGAGGTTAAAGGTGCTGATTCTCCAAGGAGGGAGATTGCTAGTAAAGCGGCTGGAATGGCGAACCCGAGCACAAGGAGATGAGAAATGAGGTGCGTTTTAGAAACCTTTCCCGATCACACGGTGTACCATCCTCTGGGATTCTCCTGCATGTTTTCGATGTAGGAAGATGCCCTTGAACCTGGAGATTTGGGACCCATGGGATGGGTACCACGCAGTATTACTCTAAAGGGTCTGCGTTTGCTCACCCAACCTCACCAAACCTCTCAGCCCCAAGAGTGTCCACCCTTATGCCTCAATCAGCTGTGGGTCTAGATATGGTCAATCCAGGTGGCATCACAGCCCTTGAACGAATTTTGTAAGAATTTCTCTCTCTTTCACTGTCTTTGTTTCACGGGTTTTTAAAAGTGATTGATTTTTATAAAGGGGTTTAGCTGCTTTTCACTGCTGTGTTTATGCCGCTTTACACCCACTTGACTCACTTACAGAGAGATATCAATACATAGGTTTTAAGATTCTTACTAGTCAGATATATTCTTGGGCGGTGAATAGGGGGTTTTGAGTCCAGATCACTGAGCAAGGAGTAGGTCTTGTCTATTACATATTGGGTTTATGGAACGGTCTCTGAGCTAATTTGAAACCCTTGTTTTATGCATCACCCCACCTCACCTTTCCCGTTAACCAGCCATAGTGTGTTTTCTAAACGTGTGACTCTGTTCTGTTTTGTAATTCAGTGCAAGGGTAGCGGTTTTTACATTCCCTCTATAAGTGATATCTTATGATAAGTGTCTTTTTCTGTGTGACTTATTTCACTTAGAATCGTCGTACCTAAATCCACTCATCATGCTGCTACTAGCCTTATGACGTTGATTTCATGGCTGAGTGATATTCCATTGTACAAAAGGACCACAACTTCTTTATCCATTTTTCTCTTTCCTGGGATATTTAAGGTGTAACGAAGTGGAGGTTCTTGTCAACAGAGCAGCCCTAAACTTTGGGGTGCCTGTGCCTTGCTGATTTTTAGTTTTCCCAATTTATACGCCCGTGAGTGGAAGTGCCCTATGCTGTCTAAGCTGAGTGTTTTCGATGTTTCAGGACACACCGTACACTTCTGCAGAGTGGCTGTTGGCAATTTACATTACGCCCATCAGCGTAGCAAGGCTCCCGTTTCTCCATGGCCTGTCCTGCATTTCTGGTTTTGACACTTTATTCAGCATGGCCCTTTTGACCGATGGGAAGCGAGACTTCTTTGTAGCGCTGATTTGCCTTTCCAGGTTGCTTGGTTGGCCAAAAAGGGCGTATGCGTTTTTTCCTGAATATATTCAGGAAAAAACGCATACGCCCTTTTTGGCCAAGGGCATCATTGTCGAGGTTTTGCCACTTTTCCCGTGCTTTAAAGGCGATTCGAATCTACCCCTGAAATCTGTTTCCTGCAATTCTGCCTTGCTTTCAAATCCTCTTTGTTGTCTTCCGTCAATATATTTGTGGACGAGAGTTATCATTTATAACTCTGCAGGTTTGTGAATTGCAGTGCCCCTGAGCTCCATTTTTCAACTCGCTTTCTTGGGAGCTGGCCGCAAAAGCGCAGGATTGCTTCAGGCCCTATTCTGGTCCCGGGCGGCAGGCTGAGGCTGTGGTTAATTCTTCTTCCTGATGGGAAAATAGAGTGACCTTTGCCTGTCCCAACACCTAGAGCTAGTGTCTCATTGGTTCCCCCTCTTCCCGTTCATCCTCAGGACAAATTGCAACCTGTACGGAACAGGAGGTTAAAGGTGCTGATTCTCCAAGGAGGGAGATTGCTAGTAAAGCGGCTGGAATGGCGAACCCGAGCACAAGGAGATGAGAAATGAGGTGCGTTTTAGAAACCTTTCCCGATCACACGGTGTACCATCTTCTGGGATTCTCATGCATGTTTACGATGTAGGAAGATGCCCTTGAACCTGGAGATTTGGGACCCATGGGATGGGTACCACGCAGTATTACTCTAAAGGGTCTGCGTTTGCTCACCCAACCTCACCAAACCTCTCAGCCCCAAGAGTGTCCACCCTTATGCCTCAATCAGCTGTGGGTCTAGATATGGTCAATCCAGGTGGCATCACAGCCCTTGAACGAATTTTGTAAGAATTTCTCTCTCTTTCACTGTCTTTGTTTCACGGGTTTTTAAAAGTGATTGATTTTTATAAAGAGGTTTAGCTGCTTTTCACTGCTGTGTTTATGCCGCTTTACACCCACTTGACTCACTTACAGAGAGATATCAATATATAGGTTTAAGATTCTTACTAGTCAGATATATTCTTGGGCGGTGAATAAGGGGTGTTGAGTCCAGTTCACTGAGCAAGGTGTAGGTCGTGTCTATTACATATTGGGTTAATGGAACGGTATCTGAGCTAATTTGAAACCCTTGTTTTATGCATCACCCCACCTCACCTTTCCCGTTAAGCAGCCATAGTGTGTTTTCTAAACGTGTGACTCTGTTCTGTTTTGTAATTCAGTTCAAGGGTCGCGGTTTTTACATTCCTTCTATAAGTGATATCTTATGATAAGGGTCTTTTTCTGTGTGACTTATTTCACTTAGAATCGTCGTACCTAAATCCACTCATCATGCTGCTACTAGCCTTATGACGTTGATTTCATGGCTGAGTGATATTCCATTGTACATAAGGACCACAACTTCTTTATCCATTTTTCTCTTTCCTGGGATATTTAAGGTGTAACGAAGTGGAGGTTCTTGTCAACAGAGCAGCCCTAAACTTTGGGGTGCCTGTGCCTTGCTGATTTTTAGTTTTCCCAATTTATACACCCGTGAGTGGAAGTGCCCTATGCTGTCTAAGCTGAGTGTTTTCGATGTTTCAGGACACACCGTACACTTCTGCAGAGTGGCTGTTGGCAATTTACATCACGCCCATCAGCGTAGCAAGGCTCCCGTTTCTCCATGGCCTGTCCTGCATTTCTGGTTTTGACACTTTATTCAGCATGGCCCTTTTGACCGATGGGAAGCGAGACTTCTTTGTAGCGCTGATTTGCCTTTCCAGGTTGCTTGGTTGGCCAAAAAGGGCGTATGCGTTTTTTCCTGAATATATTCAGGAAAAAACGCATACGCCCTTTTTGGCCAAGGGCATCATTGTCGAGGTTTTGCCACTTTTCCCGTGCTTTAAAGGCGATTCGAATCTACCTCCTGAAATCTGTTTCCTGCAATTCTGCCTTGCTTTCAAATCCTCTTTGTTGTCTTCCGTCAATATATTTGTGGACGAGAGTTATCATTTATAACTCTGCAGGTTTGTGAATTGCAGTGCCCCTGAGCTCCATTTTTCAACTCGCTTTCTTGGGAGCTGGCCGCAAAAGCGCAGGATTGCTTCAGGCCCTATTCTGGTCCCGGGCGGCAGGCTGAGGCTGTGGTTAATTCTTCTTCCTGATGGGAAAATAGAGTGACCTGTGCCTGTCCCAACACCTAGAGCTAGTGTCTCATTGGTTCCCCCTCTTCCCGTTCATCCTCAGGACAAATTGCAACCTGTATGGAACAGGAGGTTAAAGGTGCTGATTCTCCAAGGAGGGAGATTGCTAGTAAAGCGGCTGGAATGGCGAACCCGAGCACAAGGAGATGAGAAACGAGGTGCGTTTTAGAAACCTTTCCCGATCACATGGTGTACCATCTTCAGGGTTTCTCATGCATGTTTTCGATGTAGGAAGATGCCCTTGAACCTGGAGATTTGGGACCCATGGGATGGGTACCACGCAGTATTACTCTAAAGGGTCTGCGTTTGCTCACCCAACCTCACCAAACCTCTCAGCCCCAAGAGTGTCCTCCCTTATGTCTCAATCAGCTGTGGGTCTAGATATGGTCAATCCAGGTGGCATCACAGCCCTTGAACGAATTTTGTAAGAATTTCTCTCTCTTTCACTGTCTTTGTTTCATGGATTTTTAAAAGTTATTGATTTTTTTAAAGGGGTTTAGCTGCTTTTCACTGCTGTGTTTATGCCACTTTACACCCACTTGACTCACTTACAGAGACATATCAATACATAGGTTTTAAGATTCTTACTAGTCAGATATATTCTTGGGCGGTGAATAGGGGGTGTTGAGTCCAGTTCACTGAGCAAGGAGTAGGTCGTGTCTATTACTTATTGGGTTTATGGAACGGTCTCTAAGCTAATTTAAAACCCTTCTTTTATGCATCACCGCACCTCACCTTTCCCGTTAAGCAGCCATAGTGTGTTTTCTAAACGTGTGACTCTGTTCTGTTTTGTAATTCAGTTCAAGGGTAGCGGTTTTTACATTCCCTCTATAAGTGATATCTTATGATAAGTGTCTTTTTCTGTGTGACTTATTTCACTTAGAATCGTCGTACCTAAATCCACTCATCATGCTGCTACTAGCCTTATGACGTTGATTTCATGGCTGAGTGATATTCCATTGTACATAAGGACCACAACTTCTTTATCCATTTTTCTCTTTCCTGGGATATTTAAGGTGTAACGAAGTGGAGGTTCTTGTCAACAGAGCAGCCCTAAACTTTGGGGTGCCTGTGTCTTGCTGATTTTTAGTTTTCCCAATTTATACGCCGGTGAGTGGAAGTGCCCTATGCTCTCTAAGCTGAGTTTTTTCGATGTTTCCGGACACACCAGACACTTCTCCAGAGTGGCTGTTGGCAATTTACCTCCCGCCCATCAGCCTAGCAAGGCTCCCGTTTCTCCATGGCCTGTCCTGCATTTCTGGTTTTGACACTTTATTCAGCATGGCCCTTTTGACCGATGGGAAGCGAGACTTTTTTGTAGCGCTGATTGGCCTTTCCAGGTTGCTTGGTTGGTCAAAAGGCGAATGCGTTTTTTCCTGAATATATTCAGGAAAAAACGCATACGCCCTTTTTGACCAAGGGCATCATTGTCGAGGTTTTGCCGCTTTTCCCGTGCTTTAAAGGCGATTCGAATCTACCTCCTGAAATCTGTTTCCTGCAATTCTGCCTTGCTTTCAAATCCTCTTCGTTGTCTTCCGTCAATATATTGGTGGACGACAGTTATCATTTACAACTCTGCATGTTTGTGAATTGCAGTGCCCCTGAGCTCCATTTTCCAACTCGCTTTCTTGGGAGCTGGCCGCAAAAGCGCAGGATTGCCTCAGGCCCTATTCTGGTCCCGGGCGGCAGGCTGAGCCTGTGGTTAATTCTTCTTCCTGATGGGAAAATAGAGTGACCTGTGCCTGTCTCAACACCTAGAGCTAGTGTCTCATTGGTTCCCCCTCTTCCTGTTCATCCTCAGGACAAATTGCAACCTGTACGGAACAGGAGGTTAAAGGTGCTGATTCTCCAAGGAGGGAGATTGCTAGTAAAGCGGCTGGAATGGCGAACCCGAGCACAAGGAGATGAGAAATGAGGTGCGTTTTAGAAACCTTTCCCGATCACACGGTGTACCATCTTCTGGGATTCTCATGCATGTTTACGATGTAGGAAGATGCCCTTGAACCTGGAGATTTGGGACCCATGGGATGGGTACCACGCAGTATTACTCTAAAGGGTCTGCGTTTGCTCACCCAACCTCACCAAACCTCTCAGCCCCAAGAGTGTCCACCCTTATGCCTCAATCAGCTGTGAGTCTAGATATGGTCAATCCAGGTGGCATCACAGCCCTTGAACGAATTTTGTAAGAATTTCTCTCTCTTTCACTGTCTTTGTTTCATGGGTTTTTAATAGTAATTGATTTTTATAAAGGGGTTTAGCTGTTTTTTACTGCTGTGTTTATGCCGCTTTACACCCACTTGACTCACATACAGAGAGATATCAATACATAGGTTTTAAGATTCTTACTAGTCAGATATATTCTTGGGCGGTGAATAGGGGGTTTTGAGTCCAGATCACTGAGCAAGTAGTAGGTCTTGTCTATTACATATTGGGTTTATGGAACGGTCTCTGAGCTAATTTGAAACCCTTGTTTTATGCATCACCCCACCTCAACTTTCCCGTTAACCAGCCATAGTGTGTTTTCTAAACGTGTGACTCTGTTCTGTTTTGTAATTCAGTTCAAGGGTCGCGGTTTTTACATTCCCTCTATAAGTGATATCTTATGATAAGTGTCTTTTTCTGTGTGACTTATTTCACTTAGAATCATCGTACCTAAATCCCCTCATCATGCTGCTACTAGCCTTATGACGTTGATTTCATGGCTGAGTGATATTCCATTGTACATAAGGACCACAACTTCTTTATCCATTTTTCTCTTTCCTGGGATATTTAAGGTGTAACGAAGTGGAGGTTCTTGTCAACAGAGCAGCCCTAAACTTTGGGGTGCCTGTGCCTTGCTGATTTTTAGTTTTCCCAATTTATACGCCCGTGAGTGGAAGTGCCCTATGCTGTCTAAGCTGAGTGTTTTCGATGTTTCAGGACACACCGTACACTTCTGCAGAGTGGCTGTTGGCAATTTACATTACGCCCATCAGCGTAGCAAGGCTCCCGTTTCTCCATGGCCTGTCCTGCATTTCTGGTTTTGACACTTTATTCAGCATGGCCCTTTTGACCGATGGGAAGCGAGACTTCTTTGTAGCGCTGATTTGCCTTTCCAGGTTGCTTGGTTGGCCAAAAAGGGCGTATGCGTTTTTTCCTGAATATATTCAGGAGAAAACGCATACGCCCTTTTTGGCCAAGGGCATCATTGTCGAGGTTTTGCCACTTTTCCCGTGCTTTAAAGGCGATTCGAATCTACCTCCTGAAATCTGTTTCCTGCAATTCTGCCTTGCTTTCAAATCCTCTTTGTTGTCTTCCGTCAATATATTTGTGGACGAGAGTTATCATTTATAACTCTGCAGGTTTGTGAATTGCAGTGCCCCTGAGCTCCATTTTTCAACTCGCTTTCTTGGGAGCTGGCCGCAAAAGCGCAGGATTGCTTCAGGCCCTATTCTGGTCCCGGGCGGCAGGCTGAGGCTGTGGTTAATTCTTCTTCCTGATGGGAAAATAGAGTGACCTGTGCCTGTCCCAACACCTAGAGCTAGTGTCTCATTGGTTCCCCCTCTTCCCGTTCATCCTCAGGACAAATTGCAACCTGTATGGAACAGGAGGTTAAAGGTGCTGATTCTCCAAGGAGGGAGATTGCTAGTAAAGCGGCTGGAATGGCGAACCCGAGCACAAGGAGATGAGAAACGAGGTGCGTTTTAGAAACCTTTCCCGATCACATGGTGTACCATCTTCAGGGTTTCTCATGCATGTTTTCGATGTAGGAAGATGCCCTTGAACCTGGAGATTTGGGACCCATGGGATGGGTACCACGCAGTATTACTCTAAAGGGTCTGCGTTTGCTCACCCAACCTCACCAAACCTCTCAGCCCCAAGAGTGTCCTCCCTTATGTCTCAATCAGCTGTGGGTCTAGATATGGTCAATCCAGGTGGCATCACAGCCCTTGAACGAATTTTGTAAGAATTTCTCTCTCTTTCACTGTCTTTGTTTCATGGATTTTTAAAAGTTATTGATTTTTATAAAGGGGTTTAGCTGCTTTTCACTGCTGTGTTTATGCCACTTTACACCCACTTGACTCACTTACAGAGACATATCAATACATAGGTTTTAAGATTCTTACTAGTCAGATATATTCTTGGGCGGTGAATAGGGGGTGTTGAGTCCAGTTCACTGAGCAAGGAGTAGGTCGTGTCTATTACTTATTGGGTTTATGGAACGGTCTCTAAGCTAATTTAAAACCCTTCTTTTATGCATCACCGCACCTCACCTTTCCCGTTAAGCAGCCATAGTGTGTTTTCTAAACGTGTGACTCTGTTCTGTTTTGTAATTCAGTTCAAGGGTAGCGGTTTTTACATTCCCTCTATAAGTTATATCTTATGATAAGTGTCTTTTTCTGTGTGACTTATTTCACTTAGAATCGTCGTACCTAAATCCACTCATCATGCTGCTACTAGCCTTATGACGTTGATTTCATGGCTGAGTGATATTCCATTGTACATAAGGACCACAACTTCTTGATCCATTTTTCTCTTTCCTGGGATATTTAAGGTGTAACGAAGTGGAGGTTCTTGTCAACAGAGCAGCCCTAAACTTTGGGGTGCCTGTGCCTTGCTGATTTTTAGTTTTCCCAATTTATACGCCCGTGAGTGGAAGTGCCCTATGCTGTCTAAGCTGAGTGTTTTCGATGTTTCAGGACACACCGTACACTTCTGCAGAGTGGCTGTTGGCAATTTACATTACGCCCATCAGCGTAGCAAGGCTCCCGTTTCTCCATGGCCTGTCCTGCATTTCTGGTTTTGACACTTTATTCAGCATGGCCCTTTTGACCGATGGGAAGCGAGACTTCTTTGTAGCGCTGATTTGCCTTTCCAGGTTGCTTGGTTGGCCAAAAAGGGCGTATGCGTTTTTTCCTGAATATATTCAGGAAAAAACGCATACGCCCTTTTTGGCCAAGGGCATCATTGTCGAGGTTTTGCCACTTTTCCCGTGCTTTAAAGGCGATTCGAATCTACCTCCTGAAATCTGTTTCCTGCAATTCTGCCTTGCTTTCAAATCCTCTTTGTTGTCTTCCGTCAATATATTTGTGGACGAGAGTTATCATTTATAACTCTGCAGGTTTGTGAATTGCAGTGCCCCTGAGCTCCATTTTTCAACTCGCTTTCTTGGGAGCTGGCCGCAAAAGCGCAGGATTGCTTCAGGCCCTATTCTGGTCCCGGGCGGCAGGCTGAGGCTGTGGTGAATTCTTCTTCCTGATGGGAAAATAGAGTGACCTGTGCCTGTCCCAACACCTAGAGCTAGTGTCTCATTGGTTCCCCCTCTTTCCGTTCATCCTCAGGACAAATTGCAACCTGTATGGAACAGGAGGTTAAAGGTGCTGATTCTCCAAGGAGGGAGATTGCTAGTAAAGCGGCTGGAATGGCGAACCCGAGCACAAGGAGATGAGAAACGAGGTGCGTTTTAGAAACCTTTCCCGATCACACGGTGTACCATCTTCTGGGATTCTCATGCATGTTTTCGATGTAGGAAGATGCCCTTGAACCTGGAGATTTGGGACCCATGGGATGGGTACCACGCAGTATTACTCTAAAGGGTCTGCGTTTGCTCACCCAACCTCACCAAACCTCTCAGCCCCACGAGTGTCCTCCCTTATGTCTCAATCAGCTGTGGGTCTAGATATGGTCAATCCAGGTGGCATCACAGCCCTTGAACGAATTTTGTAAGAATTTCTCTCTCTTTCACTGTCTTTGTTTCATGGATTTTTAAAAGTTATTGATTTTTATAAAGGGGTTTAGCTGCTTTTCACTGCTGTGTTTATGCCACTTTACACCCACTTGACTCACTTACAGAGACATATCAATACATAGGTTTTAAGATTCTTACTAGTCAGATATATTCTTGGGCGGTGAATAGGGGGTGTTGAGTCCAGTTCACTGAGCAAGGAGTAGGTCGTGTCTATTACTTATTGGGTTTATGGAACGGTCTCTAAGCTAATTTAAAACCCTTCTTTTATGCATCACCGCACCTCACCTTTCCCGTTAAGCAGCCATAGTGTGTTTTCTAAACGTGTGACTCTGTTCTGTTCTGTAATTCAGTTCAAGGGTAGCGGTTTTTACATTCCCTCTATAAGTGATATCTTATGATAAGTGTCTTTTTCTGTGTGACTTATTTCACTTAGAATCGTCGTACCTAAATCCACTCATCATGCTGCTACTAGCCTTATGACGTTGATTTCATGGCTGAGTGATATTCCATTGTACATAAGGACCACAACTTCTTTATCCATTTTTCTCTTTCCTGGGATATTTAAGGTGTAACGAAGTGGAGGTTCTTGTCAACAGAGCAGCCCTAAACTTTGGGGTGCCTGTGTCTTGCTGATTTTTAGTTTTCCCAATTTATACGCCCATGAGTGGAAGTGCCCTATGCTCTGTAAGCTGAGTTTTTTCGATGTTTCAGGACACACCGTACACTTCTCCAGAGTGGCTGTTGGCAATTTACATCCCGCCCATCAGCGTAGCAAGGCTCCCGTTTCTCCATGGCCTGTCCTGCATTTCTGGTTTTGACACTTTATTCAGCATGGCCCTTTTGGCCGATGGGAAGCGAGACTTTTTTGTAGCGCTGATTGGCCTTTCCAGGTTGCTTGGTTGGCCAAAAAGGGCGTATGCGTTTTTTCCTGAATATATTCAGGAAAAAACGCATACGCCCTTTTTGGCCAAGGGCATCATTGTCGAGGTTTTGCCGCTTTTCCCGTGCTTTAAAGGCGATTCGAATCTACCTCCTGAAATCTGTTTCCTGCAATTCTGCCTTGCTTTCAAATCCTCTTCGTTGTCTTCCGTCAAAATATTGGTGGACGACAGTTATCATTTACAACTCTGCATGTTTGTGAATTGCAGTGCCCCTGAGCTCCATTTTCCAACTCGCTTTCTTGGGAGCTGGCCGCAAAAGCGCAGGATTGCCTCAGGCCCTATTCTGGTCCTGGGCGGGAGGCTGAGCCTGTGGTTAATTCTTCTTCCTGATGGGAAAATAGAGTGACCTGTGCCTTTCCCAACACCTAGAGCTAGTGTCTCATTGGTTCCCCCTCTTCCTGTTCATCCTCAGGACAAATTGCAACCTGTACGGAACAGGAGGTTAAAGGTGCTGATTCTCCAAGGAGGGAGATTGCTAGTAAAGCGGCTGGAATGGCGAACCCGAGCACAAGGAGATGAGAAATGAGGTGCGTGTTAGAAACCTTTCCCGATCACACGGTGTACCATCTTCTGGGATTCTCATGCATGTTTACGATGTAGGAAGATGCCCTTGAACCTGGAGATTTGGGACCCATGGGATGGGTACCACGCAGTATTACTCTAAAGGGTCTGCGTTTGCTCACCCAACCTCACCAAACCTCTCAGCCCCAAGAGTGTCCACCCTTATGCCTCAATCAGCTGTGGGTCTAGATATGGTCAATCCAGGTGGCATCACAGCCCTTGAACGAATTTTGTAAGAATTTCTCTCTCTTTCACTGTCTTTGTTTCACGGGTTTTTAAAAGTAATTGATTTTTATAAAGGGGTTTAGCTGTTTTTTACTGCTGTGTTTATGCCGCTTTTAACCCACTTGACTCACATACAGACAGATATCAATACATAGGTTTTAAGATTCTTACTAGTCAGATATATTCTTGGGCGGTGAATAGGGGGTTTTGAGTCCAGATCACTGAGCAAGGAGTAGGTCTTGTCTATTACATATTGGGTTTATGGAACGGTCTCTGAGCTAATTTGAAACCCTTGTTTTATGCATCACCCCACCTCACCTTTCCCGTTAAGCAGCCATAGTGTGTTTTCTAAACGTGTGACTCTGTTCTGTTTTGTAATTCAGTTCAAGGGTAGCGGTTTTTACATTCCCTCTATAAGTGATATCTTATGATAAGTGTCTTTTTCTGTGTGACTTATTTCACTTAGAATCGTCGTACCTAAATCCACTCATCATGCTGCTACTAGCCTTATGACGTTGATTTCATGGCTGAGTGATATTCCATTGTACATAAGGACCACAACTTCTTTATCCATTTTTCTCTTTCCTGGGATATTTAAGGTGTAACGAAGTGGAGGTTCTTGTCAACAGAGCAGCCCTCAACTTTGGGGTGCCTGTGTCTTGCTGATTTTTAGTTTTCCCAATTTATACGCCCGTGAGTGGAAGTGCCCTATGCTGTCTAAGCTGAGTTTTTTCGATGTTTCAGGACACACCGTACACTTCTCCAGAGTGGCTGTTGGCAATTTACATCCCGCCCATCAGCGTAGCAAGGCTCCCGTTTCTCCATGGCCTGTCCTGCATTTCTGGTTTTGACACTTTATTCAGCATGGCCCTTTTGACCGATGGGAAGCGAGACTTCTTTGTAGCGCTGATTTGCCTTTCCAGGTTGCTTGGTTGGCCAAAAAGGGCGTATGCGTTTTTTCCTGAATATATTCAGGAAAAAACGCATACGCCCTTTTTGGCCAAGGGCATCATTGTCGAGGTTTTGCCGCTTTTCCCGTGCTTTAAAGGCGATTCGAATCTTCCTCCTGAAATCTGTTTCCTGCAATTCTGCCTTGCTTTCAAATCCTCTTTGTTGTCTTCCGTCAATATATTTGTGGACGAGAGTTATCATTTATAACTCTGCAGGTTTGTGAATTGCAGTGCCCCTGAGCTCCATTTTTCAACTCGCTTTCTTGGGAGCTGGCCGCAAAAGCGCAGGATTGCTTCAGGCCCTATTCTGGTCCCGGGCGGCAGGCTGAGGCTGTGGTTAATTCTTCTTCCTGATGGGAAAATAGAGTGACCTGTGCCTGTCCCAACACCTAGAGCTAGTGTCTCATTGGTTCCCCCTCTTCCCGTTCATCCTCAGGACAAATTGCAACCTGTACGGAACAGGAGGTTAAAGGTGCTGATTCTCCAAGGAGGGAGAATGCTAGTAAAGCGGCTGGAATGGCGAACCCGAGCACAAGGAGATGAGAAATGAGGTGCGTGTTAGAAACCTTTCCCGATCACACGGTGTACCATCTTCTGGGATTCTCATGCATGTTTTCGATGTAGGAAGATGCCCTTGAACCTGGAGATTTGGGACCCATGGGATGGGTACCACGCAGTATTACTCTAAAGGGTCTGCGTTTGCTCACCCAACCTCACCAAACCTCTCAGCCCCAAGAGTGTCCACCCTTATGCCTCAATCAGCTGTGGGTCTAGATATGGTCAATCCAGGTGGCATCACAGCCCTTGAACGAATTTTGTAAGAATTTCTCTCTCTTTCACTGTCTTTGTTTCACGGGTTTTTAAAAGTAATGGATTTTTATAAAGGGGTTTAGCTGTTTTTTACTGCTGTGTTTATGCCGCTTTACACCCACTTGACTCACATACAGAGAGATATCAATACATAGGTTTTAAGATTCTTACTAGTCAGATATATTCTTGGGCGGTGAATAGGGGGTTTTGAGTCCAGATCACTGAGCAAGGAGTAGGTCTTGTCTATTACATATTGGGTTTATGGAACGGTCTCTGAGCTAATTTGAAACCCTTGTTTTATGCATCACCCCACCTCACCTTTCCCGTTAAGCAGCCATAGTGTGTTTTCTAAACGTGTGACTCTGTTCTGTTTTGTAATTCAGTTCAAGGGTAGCGGTTTTACATTCCCTCTATAAGTGATATCTTATGATAAGTGTCGTTTTCTGTGTGGCTTATTTCACTTAGAATCGTCGTACCTAAATCCACTCATCATGCTGCTACTAGCCTTATGACGTTGATTTCATGGCTGAGTGATATTCCATTGTACATAAGGACCACAACTTCTTTATCCATTTTTCTCTTTCCTGGGATATTTAAGGTGTAACGAACTGGAGGTTCTTGTCAACAGAGCAGCCCTAAACTTTGGGGTGCCTGTGCCTTGCTGATTTTTAGTTTTCCCAATTTATACGCCCGTGAGTGGAAGTGCCCTATGCTGTCTAAGCTGAGTGTTTTCGATGTTTCAGGACACACCGTACACTTCTGCAGAGTGGCTGTTGGCAATTTACATCACGCCCATCAGCGTAGCAAGGCTCCCGTTTCTCCATGGCCTGTCCTGCATTTCTGGTTTTGACACTTTATTCAGCATGGCCCTTTTGACCGATGGGAAGCGAGACTTCTTTGTAGCGCTGATTTGCCTTTCCAGGTTGCTTGGTTGGCCAAAAAGGGCGTATGCGTTTTTTCCTGAATATATTCAGGAAAAAACGCATACGCCCTTTTTGGCCAAGGGCATCATTGTCGAGGTTTTGCCGCTTTTCCCGTGCTTTAAAGGCGATTCGAATCTACCTCCTGAAATCTGTTTCCTGCAATTCTGCCTTGCTTTCAAATCCTCTTTGTTGTCTTCCGTCAATATATTTGTGGACGAGAGTTATCATTTATAACTCTGCAGGTTTGTGAATTGCAGTGCCCCTGAGCTCCATTTTTCAACTCGCTTTCTTGGGAGCTGGCCGCAAAAGCGCAGGATTGCTTCAGGCCCTATTCTGGTCCCGGGCGGCAGGCTGAGGCTGTGGTTAATTCTTCTTCCTGATGGGAAAATAGAGTGACCTGTGCCTGTCCCAACACCTAGAGCTAGTGTCTCATTGGTTCCCCCTCTTCCCGTTCATCCTCAGGACAAATTGCAACCTGTACGGAACAGGAGGTTAAAGGTGCTGATTCTCCAAGGAGGGAGATTGCTAGTAAAGCGGCTGGAATGGCGAACCCGAGCACAAGGAGATGAGAAATGAGGTGCGTTTTAGAAACCTTTCCCGATCACACGGTGTACCATCTTCTGGGATTCTCATGCATGTTTACGATGTAGGAAGATGCCCTTGAACCTGGAGATTTGGGACCCATGGGATGGGTACCACGCAGTATTACTCTAAAGGGTCTGCGTTTGCTCACCCAACCTCACCAAACCTCTCAGCCCCAAGAGTGTCCACCCTTATGCCTCAATCAGCTGTGGGTCTAGATATGGTCAATCCAGGTGGCATCACAGCCCTTGAACGAATTTTGTAAGAATTTCTCTCTCTTTCACTGTCTTTGTTTCACGGGTTTTTAAAAGTGATTGATTTTTATAAAGAGGTTTAGCTGCTTTTCACTGCTGTGTTTATGCCGCTTTACACCCACTTGACTCACTTACAGAGAGATATCAATATATAGGTTTAAGATTCTTACTAGTCAGATATATTCTTGGGCAGTGAATAAGGGGTTTTGAGTCCAGTTCACTGAGCAAGGTGTAGGTCGTGTCTATTACATATTGGGTTAATGGAACGGTATCTGAGCTAATTTGAAACCCTTGTTTTATGCATCACCCGACCTCACCTTTCCCGTTAAGCAGCCATAGTGTGTTTTCTAAACGTGTGACTCTGTTCTGTTTTGTAATTCAGTTCAAGGGTCGCGGTTTTTACATTCCTTCTATAAGTGATATCTTATGATAAGGGTCTTTTTCTGTGTGACTTATTTCACTTAGAATCGTCGTACCTAAATCCACTCATCATGCTGCTACTAGCCTTATGACGTTGATTTCATGGCTGAGTGATATTCCATTGTACATAAGGACCACAACTTCTTTATCCATTTTTCTCTTTCCTGGGATATTTAAGGTGTAACGAAGTGGAGGTTCTTGTCAACAGAGCAGCCCTAAACTTTGGGGTGCCTGTGCCTTGCTGATTTTTAGTTTTCCCAATTTATACGCCCGTGAGTGGAAGTGCCCTATGCTGTCTAAGCTGAGTGTTTTCGATGTTTCAGGACACACCGTACACTTCTGCAGAGTGGCTGTTGGCAATTTACATCCCGCCCATCAGCGTAGCAAGGCTCCCGTTTCTCCATGGCCTGTCCTGCATTTCTGGTTTTGACACTTTATTCAGCATGGCCCTTTTGACCGATGGGAAGCGAGACTTCTTTGTAGCGCTGATTTGCCTTTCCAGGTTGCTTGGTTGGCCAAAAAGGGCGTATGCGTTTTTTCCTGAATATATTCAGGAAAAAACGCATACGCCCTTTTTGGCCAAGGGCATCATTGTCGAGGTTTTGCCGCTTTTCCCGTGCTTTAAAGGCGATTCGAATCTTCCTCCTGAAATCTGTTTCCTGCAATTCTGCCTTGCTTTCAAATCCTCTTTGTTGTCTTCCGTCAATATATTTGTGGACGAGAGTTATCATTTATAACTCTGCAGGTTTGTGAATTGCAGTGCCCCTGAGCTCCATTTTTCAACTCGCTTTCTTGGGAGCTGGCCGCAAAAGCGCAGGATTGCTTCAGGCCCTATTCTGGTCCCGGGCGGCAGGCTGAGGCTGTGGTTAATTCTTCTTCCTGATGGGAAAATAGAGTGACCTGTGCCTGTCCCAACACCTAGAGCTAGTGTCTCATTGGTTCCCCCTCTTCCCGTTCATCCTCAGGACAAATTGCAACCTGTACGGAACAGGAGGTTAAAGGTGCTGATTCTCCAAGGAGGGAGATTGCTAGTAAAGCGGCTGGAATGGCGAACCCGAGCACAAGGAGATGAGAAATGAGGTGCGTGTTAGAAACCTTTCCCGATCACACGGTGTACCATCTTCTGGGATTCTCATGCATGTTTTCGATGTAGGAAGATGCCCTTGAACCTGGAGATTTGGGACCCATGGGATGGGTACCACGCAGTATTACTCTAAAGGGTCTGCGTTTGCTCACCCAACCTCACCAAACCTCTCAGCCCCAAGAGTGTCCACCCTTATGCCTCAATCAGCTGTGGGTCTAGATATGGTCAATCCAGGTGGCATCACAGCCCTTGAACGAATTTTGTAAGAATTTCTCTCTCTTTCACTGTCTTTGTTTCACGGGTTTTTAAAAGTAATTGATTTTTATAAAGGGGTTTAGCTGTTTTATACTGCTGTGTTTATGCCGCTTTACACCCACTTGACTCACATACAGAGAGATATCAATACATAGGTTTTAAGATTCTTACTAGTCAGATATATTCTTGGGCGGTGAATAGGGGGTTTTGAGTCCAGATCACTGAGCAAGGAGTAGGTCTTGTCTATTACATATTGGGTTTATGGAACGGTCTCTGAGCTAATTTGAAACCCTTGTTTTATGCATCACCCCACCTCACCTTTCCCGTTAAGCAGCCATAGTGTGTTTTCTAAACGTGTGACTCTGTTCTGTTTTGTAATTCAGTTCAAGGGTAGCGGTTTTACATTCCCTCTATAAGTGATATTTTATGATAAGTGTCGTTTTCTGTGTGGCTTATTTCTCTTAGAATCGTCGTACCTAAATCCACTCATCATGCTGCTACTAGCCTTATGACGTTGATTTCATGGCTGAGTGATATTCCATTGTACAAAAGGACCACAACTTCTTTATCCATTTTTCTCTTTCGTGGGATATTTAAGGTGTAACGAAGTGGAGGTTCTTGTCAACAGAGCAGCCCTAAACTTTGGGGTGCCTGTGTCTTGCTGATTTTTAGTTTTCCCAGTTTATACACCCATGAGTGGAAGTGCCCTATGCTCTCTAAGCTGAGTTTTTTCGATGTTTCCGGACACACCGTACACTTCTGCAGAGTGGCTGTTGGCAATTTACATCCCGCCCATCAGCGTAGCAAGGCTCCCGTTTCTCCATGGCCTGTCCTGCATTTCTGGTTTTGACACTTTATTCAGCATGGCCCTTTTGACCGATGGGAAGCGAGACTTCTTTGTAGCGCTGATTGGCCTTTCCAGGTTGCATGGTTGGCCAAAAAGGGCGTATGCGTTTTTTCCTGAATATATTCAGGAAAAAACGCATACGCCCTTTTTGGCCAAGGGCATCATTGTTGAGGTTTTGCCGCTTTTCCCGTGCTTTAAAGGCGATTCGAATCTACCTCCTGAAATCTGTTTCCTGCAATTCTGCCTTGCTTTCAAATCCTCTTCGTTGTCTTCCGTCAATATATTGGTTGACGACAGTTATCATTTACAACTCTGCATGTTTGTGAATTGCAGTGCCCCTGAGCTCCATTTTTCAACTCGCTTTCTTGGGAGCTGGCCGCAAAAGCGCAGGATTGCCTCAGGCCCTATTCTGGTCCCGGGCGGGAGGCTGAGCCTGTGGTTAATTCTTCTTCCTGATGGGAAAATAGAGTGACCTGTGCCTGTCCCAACACCTAGAGCTAGTGTCTCATTGGTTCCCCCTCTTCCCGTTCATCCTCAGGACAAATTGCAACCTGTACGGAACAGGAGGTTAAAGGTGCTGATACTCCAAGGAGGGAGATTGCTAGTAAAGCGGCTGGAATGGCGAACCCGAGCACAAGGAGATGAGAAATGAGGTGCGTGTTAGAAACCTTTCCCGATCACACGGTGTACCATCTTCTGGGATTCTCATGCATGTTTACGATGTAGGAAGATGCCCTTGAACCTGGAGATTTGGGACCCATGGGATGGGTACCACGCAGTATTACTCTAAAGGGTCTGCGTTTGCTCACCCAACCTCACCAAACCTCTCAGCCCCAAGAGTGTCCACCCTTATGCCTCAATCAGCTGTGGGTCTAGATATGGTCAATCCAGGTGGCATCACAGCCCTTGAACGAATTTTGTAAGTATTTCTCTCTCTTTCACTGTCTTTGTTTCATGGGTTTTTAAAAGTAATTGATTTTTATAAAGGGGTTTAGCTGTTTTTTACTGCTGTGTTTATGCCGCTTTACACCCACTTGACTCACATACAGAGAGATATCAATACATAGGTTTTAAGATTCTTACTAGTCAGATATATTCTTGGGCGGTGAATAGGGGGTTTTGAGTCCAGATCACTGAGCAAGGAGTAGGTCTTGTCTATTACATATTGGGTTTATGGAACGGTCTCTGAGCTAATTTGAAACCCTTGTTTTATGCATCACCCCACCTCACCTTTCCCGTTAAGCAGCCATAGTGTGTTTTCTAAACGTGTGACTCTGTTCTGTTTTGTAATTCAGTTCAAGGGTAGCGGTTTTTACATTCCCTCTATAAGTGATATCTTATGATAAGTGTCTTTTTCTGTGTGACTTATTTCACTTAGAATCGTCGTACCTAAATCCACTCATCATGCTGCTACTAGCCTTATGACGTTGATTTCATGGCTGAGTGATATTCCATTGTACATAAGGACCACAACTTCTTTATCCATTTTTCTCTTTCCTGGGATATTTAAGGTGTAACGAAGTGGAGGTTCTTGTCAACAGAGCAGCCCTAAACTTTGGGGTGCCTGTGTCTTGCTGATTTTTAGTTTTCCCAATTTATACGCCCATGAGTGGAAGTGCCCTATGCTCTCTAAGCTGAGTTTTTTCGATGTTTCAGGACACACCGTACACTTCTCCAGAGTGGCTGTTGGCATTTTACATCCCGCCCATCAGCGTAGCAAGGCTCCCGTTTCTCCATGGCCTGTCCTGCATTTCTGGTTTTGACACTTTATTCAGCATGGCCCTTTTGACCGATGGGAAGCGAGACTTTTTTGTAGCGCTGATTGGCCTTTCCAGGTTGCTTGGTTGGCCAAAAAGGGCGTATGCGTTTTTTCCTGAATATATTCAGGAAAAAACGCATACGCCCTTTTTGGCCAAGGGCATCATTGTCGAGGTTTTGCCGCTTTTCCCGTGCTTTAAAGGCGATTCGAATCTACCTCCTGAAATCTGTTTCCTGCAATTCTGCCTTGCTTTCAAATCCTCTTCGTTGTCTTCCGTCAAAATATTGGTGGACGACAGTTATCATTTACAACTCTGCATGTTTGTGAATTGCAGTGCCCCTGAGCTCCATTTTCCAACTCGCTTTCTTGGGAGCTGGCCGCAAAAGCGCAGGATTGCCTCAGGCCCTATTCTGGTCCTGGGCGGGAGGCTGAGCCTGTGGTTAATTCTTCTTCCTGATGGGAAAATAGAGTGACCTGTGCCTTTCCCAACACCTAGAGCTAGTGTCTCATTGGTTCCCCCTCTTCCTGTTCATCCTCAGGACAAATTGCAACCTGTACGGAACAGGAGGTTAAAGGTGCTGATTCTCCAAGGAGGGAGATTGCTAGTAAAGCGGCTGGAATGGCGAACCCGAGCACAAGGAGATGAGAAATGAGGTGCGTGTTAGAAACCTTTCCCGATCACACGGTGTACCATCTTCTGGGATTCTCATGCATGTTTTCGATGTAGGAAGATGCCCTTGAACCTGGAGATTTGGGACCCATGGGATGGGTACCACGCAGTATTACTCTAAAGGGTCTGCGTTTGCTCACCCAACCTCACCAAACCTCTCAGCCCCAAGAGTGTCCACCCTTATGCCTCAATCAGCTGTGGGTCTAGATATGGTCAATCCAGGTGGCATCACAGCCCTTGAACGAATTTTGTAAGAATTTCTCTCTCTTTCACTGTCTTTGTTTCACGGGTTTTTAAAAGTAATTGATTTTTATAAAGGGGTTTAGCTGTTTTATACTGCTGTGTTTATGCCGCTTTACACCCACTTGACTCACATACAGACAGATATCAATACATAGGTTTTAAGATTCTTACTAGTCAGATATATTCTTGGGCGGTGAATAGGGGGTTTTGAGTCCAGATCACTGAGCAAGGAGTAGGTCTTGTCTATTACATATTGGGTTTATGGAACGGTCTCTGAGCTAATTTGAAACCCTTGTTTTATGCATCACCCCACCTCACCTTTCCCGTTAAGCAGCCATAGTGTGTTTTCTAAACGTGTGACTCTGTTCTGTTTTGTAATTCAGTTCAAGGGTAGCGGTTTTACATTCCCTCTATAAGTGATATTTTATGATAAGTGTCGTTTTCTGTGTGGCTTATTTCTCTTAGAATCGTCGTACCTAAATCCACTCATCATGCTGCTACTAGCCTTATGACGTTGATTTCATGGCTGAGTGATATTCCATTGTACAAAAGGACCACAACTTCTTTATCCATTTTTCTCTTTCGTGGGATATTTAAGGTGTAACGAAGTGGAGGTTCTTGTCAACAGAGCAGCCCTAAACTTTGGGGTGCCTGTGTCTTGCTGATTTTTAGTTTTCCCAATTTATACACCCATGAGTGGAAGTGCCCTATGCTCTCTAAGCTGAGTTTTTTCGATGTTTCCGGACACACCGTACACTTCTGCAGAGTGGCTGTTGGCAATTTACATCCCGCCCATCAGCGTAGCAAGGCTCCCGTTTCTCCATGGCCTGTCCTGCATTTCTGGTTTTGACACTTTATTCAGCATGGCCCTTTTGACCGATGGGAAGCGAGACTTCTTTGTAGCGCTGATTGGCCTTTCCAGGTTGCATGGTTGGCCAAAAAGGGCGTATACGTTTTTTCCTGAATATATTCAGGAAAAAACGCATACGCCCTTTTTGGCCAAGGGCATCATTGTTGAGGTTTTGCCGCTTTTCCCGTGCTTTAAAGGCGATTCGAATCTACCTCCTGAAATCTGTTTCCTGCAATTCTGCCTTGCTTTCAAATCCTCTTCGTTGTCTTCCGTCAATATATTGGTTGACGACAGTTATCATTTACAACTCTGCATGTTTGTGAATTGCAGTGCCCCTGAGCTCCATTTTTCAACTCGCTTTCTTGGGAGCTGGCCGCAAAAGCGCAGGATTGCCTCAGGCCCTATTCTGGTCCCGGGCGGGAGGCTGAGCCTGTGGTTAATTCTTCTTCCTGATGGGAAAATAGAGTGACCTGTGCCTGTCCCAACACCTAGAGCTAGTGTCTCATTGGTTCCCCCTCTTCCCGTTCATCCTCAGGACAAATTGCAACCTGTACGGAACAGGAGGTTAAAGGTGCTGATACTCCAAGGAGGGAGATTGCTAGTAAAGCGGCTGGAATGGCGAACCCGAGCACAAGGAGATGAGAAATGAGGTGCGTTTTAGAAACCTTTCCCGATCACACGGTGTACCATCTTCTGGGATTCTCATGCATGTTTACGATGTAGGAAGATGCCCTTGAACCTGGAGATTTGGGACCCATGGGATGGGTACCACGCAGTATTACTCTAAAGGGTCTGCGTTTGCTCACCCAACCTCACCAAACCTCTCAGCCCCAAGAGTGTCCACCCTTATGCCTCAATCAGCTGTGGGTCTAGATATGGTCAATCCAGGTGGCATCACAGCCCTTGAACGAATTTTGTAAGTATTTCTCTCTCTTTCACTGTCTTTGTTTCATGGGTTTTTAAAAGTAATTGATTTTTATAAAGGGGTTTAGCTGTTTTTTACTGCTGTGTTTATGCCGCTTTACACCCACTTGACTCACATACAGAGAGATATCAATACATAGGTTTTAAGATTCTTACTAGTCAGATATATTCTTGGGCGGTGAATAGGGGGTTTTGATTCCAGATCACTGAGCAAGGAGTAGGTCTTGTCTATTACATATTGGGTTTATGGAACGGTCTCTGAGCTAATTTGAAACCCTTGTTTTATGCATCACCCCACCTCACCTTTCCCGTTAAGCAGCCATAGTGTGTTTTCTAAACGTGTGACTCTGTTCTGTTTTGTAATTCAGTTCAAGGGTAGCGGTTTTTACATTCCCTCTATAAGTGATATCTTATGATAAGTGTCTTTTTCTGTGTGACTTATTTCACTTAGAATCGTGGTACCTAAATCCACTCATCATGCTGCTACTAGCCTTATGACGTTGATTTCATGGCTGAGTGATATTCCATTGTACATAAGGACCACAACTTCTTTATCCATTTTTCTCTTTCCTGGGATATTTAAGGTGTAACGAAGTGGAGGTTCTTGTCAACAGAGCAGCCCTAAACTTTGGGGTGCCTGTGTCTTGCTGATTTTTAGTTTTCCCAATTTATACGCCCATGAGTGGAAGTGCCCTATGCTCTCTAAGCTGAGTTTTTTCGATGTTTCAGGACACACCGTACACTTCTCCAGAGTGGCTGTTGGCATTTTACATCCCGCCCATCAGCGTAGCAAGGCTCCCGTTTCTCCATGGCCTGTCCTGCATTTCTGGTTTTGACACTGTATTCAGCATGGCCCTTTTGACCGATGGGAAGCGAGACTTTTTTGTAGCGCTGATTGGCCTTTCCAGGTTGCTTGGTTGGCCAAAAAGGGCGTATGCGTTTTTTCCTGAATATATTCAGGAAAAAACGCATACGCCCTTTTTGGCCAAGGGCATCATTGTCGAGGTTTTGCCGCTTTTCCCGTGCTTTAAAGGCGATTCGAATCTACCTCCTGAAATCTGTTTCCTGCAATTCTGCCTTGCTTTCAAATCCTCTTCGTTGTCTTCCGTCAAAATATTGGTGGACGACAGTTATCATTTACAACTCTGCATGTTTGTGAATTGCAGTGCCCCTGAGCTCCATTTTCCAACTCGCTTTCTTGGGAGCTGGCCGCAAAAGCGCAGGATTGCCTCAGGCCCTATTCTGGTCCTGGGCGGGAGGCTGAGCCTGTGGTTAATTCTTCTTCCTGATGGGAAAATAGAGTGACCTGTGCCTTTCCCAACACCTAGAGCTAGTGTCTCATTGGTTCCCCCTCTTCCCGTTCATCCTCAGGACAAATTGCAACCTGTACGGAACAGGAGGTTAAAGGTGCTGATTCTCCAAGGAGGGAGATTGCTAGTAAAGCGGCTGGAATGGCGAACCCGAGCACAAGGAGATGAGAAATGAGGTGCGTGTTAGAAACCTTTCCCGATCACACGGTGTACCATCTTCTGGGATTCTCATGCATGTTTACGATGTAGGAAGATGCCCTTGAACCTGGAGATTTGGGACCCATGGGATGGGTACCACGCAGTATTACTCTAAAGGGTCTGCGTTTGCTCACCCAACCTCACCAAACCTCTCAGCCCCAAGAGTGTCCACCCTTATGCCTCAATCAGCTGTGGGTCTAGATATGGTCAATCCAGGTGGCATCACAGCCCTTGAACGAATTTTGTAAGAATTTCTCTCTCTTTCACTGTCTTTGTTTCACGGGTTTTTAAAAGTAATTGATTTTTATAAAGGGGTTTAGCTGTTTTTTACTGCTGTGTTTATGCCGCTTTTAACCCACTTGACTCACATACAGACAGATATCAATACATAGGTTTTAAGATTCTTACTAGTCAGATATATTCTTGGGCGGTGAATAGGGGGTTTTGAGTCCAGATCACTGAGCAAGGAGTAGGTCTTGTCTATTACATATTGGGTTTATGGAACGGTCTCTGAGCTAATTTGAAATCCTTGTTTTATGCATCACCCCACCTCACCTTTCCCGTTAAGCAGCCATAGTGTGTTTTCTAAACCTGTGACTCTGTTCTGTTTTGTAATTCAGTTCAAGGGTAGCGGTTTTTACATTCCCTCTATAAGTGATATCTTATGATAAGTGTCTTTTTCTGTGTGACTTATTTCACTTAGAATCGTCGTATCTAAATCCACTCATCATGCTGCTACTAGCCTTATGACGTTGATTTCATGGCTGAGTGATATTCCATTGTACAAAAGGACCACAACTTCTTTATCCATTTTTCTCTTTCCTGGGATATTTAAGGTGTATCGAAGTGGAGGTTCTTGTCAACAGAGCAGCCCTAAACTTTGGGGTGCCTGTGCCTTGATGATTTTTAGTTTTCCCAATTTATACGCCCGTGAGTGGAAGTGCCCTATGCTGTCTAAGCTGAGTGTTTTCGATGTTTCAGGACACACCGTACACTTCTGCAGAGTGGCTGTTGGCAATTTACATCCCGCCCATCAGCGTAGCAAGGCTCCCGTTTCTCCATGGCCTGTCCTGCATTTCTGGTTTTGACACTTTATTCAGCATGGCCCTTTTGACCGATGGGAAGCGAGACTTCTTTGTAGCGCTGATTTGCCTTTCCAGGTTGCTTGGTTGCCCAAAAGGGGCGTATGCGTTTTTTCCTGAATATATTCAGGAAAAAACGCATACGCCCTTTTTGGCCAAGGGCATCATTGTCGAGGTTTTGCCGCTTTTCCCGTGCTTTAAAGGCGATTCGAATCTACCTCCTGAAATCTGTTTCCTGCAATTCTGCCTTGCTTTCAAATCCTCTTCGTTGTCTTCCGTCAATATATTTGTGGACGAGAGTTATCATTTATAACTCTGCAGGTTTGTGAATTGCAGTGCCCCTGAGCTCCATTTTTCAACTCGCTTTCTTGGGAGCTGGCCGCAAAAGCGCAGGATTGCTTCAGGCCCTATTCTGGTCCCGGGCGGCAGGCTGAGCCTGTGGTTAATTCTTCTTCCTGATGGGAAAATAGAGTGACCTGTGCCTGTCCCAACACCTAGAGCTAGTGTCTCATTGGTTCCCCCTCTTCCCGTTCATCCTCAGGACAAATTGCAACCTGTACGGAACAGGAGGTTAAAGGTGCTGATTCTCCAAGGAGGGAGATTGCTAGTAAAGCGGCTGGAATGGCGAACCCGAGCACAAGGAGATGAGAAATGAGGTGCGTGTTAGAAACCTTTCCCGATCACACGGTGTACCATCTTCTGGGATTCTCATGCATGTTTTCGATGTAGGAAGATGCCCTTGAACCTGGAGATTTGGGACCCATGGGATGGGTACCACGCAGTATTACTCTAAAGGGTCTGCGTTTGCTCACCCAACCTCACCAAACCTCTCAGCCCCAAGAGTGTCCACCCTTATGCCTCAATCAGCTGTGGGTCTAGATATGGTCAATCCAGGTGGCATCACAGCCCTTGAACGAATTTTGTAAGAATTTCTCTCTCTTTCACTGTCTTTGTTTCACGGGTTTTTAAAAGTAATTGATTTTTATAAAGGGGTTTAGCTGTTTTATACTGCTGTGTTTATGCCGCTTTACACCCACTTGACTCACATACAGAGAGATATCAATACATAGGTTTTAAGATTCTTACTAGTCAGATATATTCTTGGGCGGTGAATAGGGGGTTTTGAGTCCAGATCACTGAGCAAGGAGTAGGTCTTGTCTATTACATATTGGGTTTATGGAACGGTCTCTGAGCTAATTTGAAACCCTTGTTTTATGCATCACCCCACCTCACCTTTCCCGTTAAGCAGCCATAGTGTGTTTTCTAAACGTGTGACTCTGTTCTGTTTTGTAATTCAGTTCAAGGGTAGCGGTTTTTACATTCCCTCTATAAGTGATATCTTATGATAAGTGTCTTTTTCTGTGTGACTTATTTCACTTAGAATCGTCGTACCTAAATCCACTCATCATGCTGCTACTAGCCTTATGACGTTGATTTCATGGCTGAGTGATATTCCATTGTACATAAGGACCACAACTTCTTTATCCATTTTTCTCTTTCCTGGGATATTTAAGGTGTAACGAAGTGGAGGTTCTTGTCAACAGAGCAGCCCTCAACTTTGGGGTGCCTGTGCCTTGCTGATTTTTAGTTTTCCCAATTTATACGCCCATGAGTGGAAGTGCCCTATGCTGTCTAAGCTGAGTTTTTTCTATGTTTCAGGACACACCGTACACTTCTCCAGAGTGGCTGTTGGCAATTTACGTCACGCCCATCAGCGTAGCAAGTCTCCCGTTTCTCCATGGCCTTTCCTGCATTTCTGGTTTTGACACTTTATTCAGCATGGCCCTTTTGACCGATGGGAAGCGAGACTTCTTTGTAGCGCTGATTTGCCTTTCCAGGTTGCTTGGTTGGCCAAAAAGGGCGCATGCGTTTTTTCCTGAATATATTCAGGAAAAAACGCATGCGCCCTTTTTGGCCAAGGGCATCATTGTCGAGGTTTTGCCGCTTTTCCCGTGCTTTAAAGGCAATTCGAATCTACCTCCTGAAATCTGTTTCCTGCAATTCTGCCTTGCTTTCAAATCCTCTTCGTTGTCTTCCGTCAATATATTTGTGGACGAGAGTTATCATTTATAACTCTGCAGGTTTGTGAATTGCAGTGCCCCTGAGCTCCATTTTTCAACTCGCTTTCTTGGGAGCTGGCCGCAAAAGCGCAGGATTGCTTCAGGCCCTATTCTGGTCCCGGGCGGCAGGCTGAGCCTGTGGTTAATTCTTCTTCCTGATGGGAAAATAGAGCGACCTGTGCCTGTCCCAACACCTAGAGCTAGTGTCTCATTGGTTCCCCCTCTTCCCGTTCATCCTCAGGACAAATTGCAACCTGTACGGAACAGGAGGTTAAAGGTGCTGATTCTCCAAGGAGGGAGATTGCTAGTAAAGCGGCTGGAATGGCGAACCCGAGCACAAGGAGATGAGAAATGAGGTGCGTTTTAGAAACCTTTCCCGATCACACGGTGTACCATCCTCTGGGATTCTCCTGCATGTTTTCGATGTAGGAAGATGCCCTTGAACCTGGAGATTTGGGACCCATGGGATGGGTACCACGCAGTATTACTCTAAAGGGTCTGCGTTTGCTCACCCAACCTCACCAAACCTCTCAGCCCCAAGAGTGTCCACCCTTATGCCTCAATCAGCTGTGGGTCTAGATATGGTCAATCCAGGTGGCATCACAGCCCTTGAACGAATTTTGTAAGAATTTCTCTCTCTTTCACTGTCTTTGTTTCACGGGTTTTTAAAAGTGATTGATTTTTATAAAGGGGTTTAGCTGCTTTTCACTGCTGTGTTTATGCCGCTTTACACCCACTTGACTCACTTACAGAGAGATATCAATACATAGGTTTTAAGATTCTTACTAGTCAGATATATTCTTGGGCGGTGAATAGGGGGTTTTGAGTCCAGATCACTGAGCAAGGAGTAGGTCTTGTCTATTACATATTGGGTTTATGGAACGGTCTCTGAGCTAATTTGAAACCCTTGTTTTATGCATCACCCCACCTCACCTTTCCCGTTAACCAGCCATAGTGTGTTTTCTAAACGTGTGACTCTGTTCTGTTTTGTAATTCAGTGCAAGGGTAGCGGTTTTTACATTCCCTCTATAAGTGATATCTTATGATAAGTGTCTTTTTCTGTGTGACTTATTTCACTTAGAATCGTCGTACCTAAATCCACTCATCATGCTGCTACTAGCCTTATGACGTTGATTTCATGGCTGAGTGATATTCCATTGTACAAAAGGACCACAACTTCTTTATCCATTTTTCTCTTTCCTGGGATATTTAAGGTGTAACGAAGTGGAGGTTCTTGTCAACAGAGCAGCCCTAAACTTTGGGGTGCCTGTGCCTTGCTGATTTTTAGTTTTCCCAATTTATACGCCCGTGAGTGGAAGTGCCCTATGCTGTCTAAGCTGAGTGTTTTCGATGTTTCAGGACACACCGTACACTTCTGCAGAGTGGCTGTTGGCAATTTACATTACGCCCATCAGCGTAGCAAGGCTCCCGTTTCTCCATGGCCTGTCCTGCATTTCTGGTTTTGACACTTTATTCAGCATGGCCCTTTTGACCGATGGGAAGCGAGACTTCTTTGTAGCGCTGATTTGCCTTTCCAGGTTGCTTGGTTGGCCAAAAAGGGCGTATGCGTTTTTTCCTGAATATATTCAGGAAAAAACGCATACGCCCTTTTTGGCCAAGGGCATCATTGTCGAGGTTTTGCCACTTTTCCCGTGCTTTAAAGGCGATTCGAATCTACCCCTGAAATCTGTTTCCTGCAATTCTGCCTTGCTTTCAAATCCTCTTTGTTGTCTTCCGTCAATATATTTGTGGACGAGAGTTATCATTTATAACTCTGCAGGTTTGTGAATTGCAGTGCCCCTGAGCTCCATTTTTCAACTCGCTTTCTTGGGAGCTGGCCGCAAAAGCGCAGGATTGCTTCAGGCCCTATTCTGGTCCCGGGCGGCAGGCTGAGGCTGTGGTTAATTCTTCTTCCTGATGGGAAAATAGAGTGACCTGTGCCTGTCCCAACACCTAGAGCTAGTGTCTCATTGGTTCCCCCTCTTCCCGTTCATCCTCAGGACAAATTGCAACCTGTATGGAACAGGAGGTTAAAGGTGCTGATTCTCCAAGGAGGGAGATTGCTAGTAAAGCGGCTGGAATGGCGAACCCGAGCACAAGGAGATGAGAAACGAGGTGCGTTTTAGAAACCTTTCCCGATCACATGGTGTACCATCTTCAGGGTTTCTCATGCATGTTTTCGATGTAGGAAGATGCCCTTGAACCTGGAGATTTGGGACCCATGGGATGGGTACCACGCAGTATTACTCTAAAGGGTCTGCGTTTGCTCACCCAACCTCACCAAACCTCTCAGCCCCAAGAGTGTCCTCCCTTATGTCTCAATCAGCTGTGGGTCTAGATATGGTCAATCCAGGTGGCATCACAGCCCTTGAACGAATTTTGTAAGAATTTCTCTCTCTTTCACTGTCTTTGTTTCATGGATTTTTAAAAGTTATTGATTTTTTTAAAGGGGTTTAGCTGCTTTTCACTGCTGTGTTTATGCCACTTTACACCCACTTGACTCACTTACAGAGACATATCAATACATAGGTTTTAAGATTCTTACTAGTCAGATATATTCTTGGGCGGTGAATAGGGGGTGTTGAGTCCAGTTCACTGAGCAAGGAGTAGGTCGTGTCTATTACTTATTGGGTTTATGGAACGGTCTCTAAGCTAATTTAAAACCCTTCTTTTATGCATCACCGCACCTCACCTTTCCCGTTAAGCAGCCATAGTGTGTTTTCTAAACGTGTGACTCTGTTCTGTTTTGTAATTCAGTTCAAGGGTAGCGGTTTTTACATTCCCTCTATAAGTGATATCTTATGATAAGTGTCTTTTTCTGTGTGACTTATTTCACTTAGAATCGTCGTACCTAAATCCACTCATCATGCTGCTACTAGCCTTATGACGTTGATTTCATGGCTGAGTGATATTCCATTGTACATAAGGACCACAACTTCTTTATCCATTTTTCTCTTTCCTGGGATATTTAAGGTGTAACGAAGTGGAGGTTCTTGTCAACAGAGCAGCCCTAAACTTTGGGGTGCCTGTGTCTTGCTGATTTTTAGTTTTCCCAATTTATACGCCGGTGAGTGGAAGTGCCCTATGCTCTCTAAGCTGAGTTTTTTCGATGTTTCCGGACACACCAGACACTTCTCCAGAGTGGCTGTTGGCAATTTACCTCCCGCCCATCAGCCTAGCAAGGCTCCCGTTTCTCCATGGCCTGTCCTGCATTTCTGGTTTTGACACTTTATTCAGCATGGCCCTTTTGACCGATGGGAAGCGAGACTTTTTTGTAGCGCTGATTGGCCTTTCCAGGTTGCTTGGTTGGTCAAAAGGCGTATGCGTTTTTTCCTGAATATATTCAGGAAAAAACGCATACGCCCTTTTTGACCAAGGGCATCATTGTCGAGGTTTTGCCGCTTTTCCCGTGCTTTAAAGGCGATTCGAATCTACCTCCTGAAATCTGTTTCCTGCAATTCTGCCTTGCTTTCAAATCCTCTTCGTTGTCTTCCGTCAATATATTGGTGGACGACAGTTATCATTTACAACTCTGCATGTTTGTGAATTGCAGTGCCCCTGAGCTCCATTTTCCAACTCGCTTTCTTGGGAGCTGGCCGCAAAAGCGCAGGATTGCCTCAGGCCCTATTCTGGTCCCGGGCGGCAGGCTGAGGCTGTGGTTAATTCTTCTTCCTGATGGGAAAATAGAGTGACCTGTGCCTGTCTCAACACCTAGAGCTAGTGTCTCATTGGTTCCCCCTCTTCCTGTTCATCCTCAGGACAAATTGCAACCTGTACGGAACAGGAGGTTAAAGGTGCTGATTCTCCAAGGAGGGAGATTGCTAGTAAAGCGGCTGGAATGGCGAACCCGAGCACAAGGAGATGAGAAATGAGGTGCGTTTTAGAAACCTTTCCCGATCACACGGTGTACCATCTTCTGGGATTCTCATGCATGTTTACGATGTAGGAAGATGCCCTTGAACCTGGAGATTTGGGACCCATGGGATGGGTACCACGCAGTATTACTCTAAAGGGTCTGCGTTTGCTCACCCAACCTCACCAAACCTCTCAGCCCCAAGAGTGTCCACCCTTATGCCTCAATCAGCTGTGAGTCTAGATATGGTCAATCCAGGTGGCATCACAGCCCTTGAACGAATTTTGTAAGAATTTCTCTCTCTTTCACTGTCTTTGTTTCATGGGTTTTTAATAGTAATTGATTTTTATAAAGGGGTTTAGCTGTTTTTTACTGCTGTGTTTATGCCGCTTTACACCCACTTGACTCACATACAGAGAGATATCAATACATAGGTTTTAAGATTCTTACTAGTCAGATATATTCTTGGGCGGTGAATAGGGGGTTTTGAGTCCAGATCACTGAGCAAGTAGTAGGTCTTGTCTATTACATATTGGGTTTATGGAACGGTCTCTGAGCTAATTTGAAACCCTTGTTTTATGCATCACCCCACCTCAACTTTCCCGTTAACCAGCCATAGTGTGTTTTCTAAACGTGTGACTCTGTTCTGTTTTGTAATTCAGTTCAAGGGTCGCGGTTTTTACATTCCCTCTATAAGTGATATCTTATGATAAGTGTCTTTTTCTGTGTGACTTATTTCACTTAGAATCATCGTACCTAAATCCCCTCATCATGCTGCTACTAGCCTTATGACGTTGATTTCATGGCTGAGTGATATTCCATTGTACATAAGGACCACAACTTCTTTATCCATTTTTCTCTTTCCTGGGATATTTAAGGTGTAACGAAGTGGAGGTTCTTGTCAACAGAGCAGCCCTAAACTTTGGGGTGCCTGTGCCTTGCTGATTTTTAGTTTTCCCAATTTATACGCCCGTGAGTGGAAGTGCCCTATGCTGTCTAAGCTGAGTGTTTTCGATGTTTCAGGACACACCGTACACTTCTGCAGAGTGGCTGTTGGCAATTTACATTACGCCCATCAGCGTAGCAAGGCTCCCGTTTCTCCATGGCCTGTCCTGCATTTCTGGTTTTGACACTTTATTCAGCATGGCCCTTTTGACCGATGGGAAGCGAGACTTCTTTGTAGCGCTGATTTGCCTTTCCAGGTTGCTTGGTTGGCCAAAAAGGGCGTATGCGTTTTTTCCTGAATATATTCAGGAGAAAACGCATACGCCCTTTTTGGCCAAGGGCATCATTGTCGAGGTTTTGCCACTTTTCCCGTGCTTTAAAGGCGATTCGAATCTACCTCCTGAAATCTGTTTCCTGCAATTCTGCCTTGCTTTCAAATCCTCTTTGTTGTCTTCCGTCAATATATTTGTGGACGAGAGTTATCATTTATAACTCTGCAGGTTTGTGAATTGCAGTGCCCCTGAGCTCCATTTTTCAACTCGCTTTCTTGGGAGCTGGCCGCAAAAGCGCAGGATTGCTTCAGGCCCTATTCTGGTCCCGGGCGGCAGGCTGAGGCTGTGGTTAATTCTTCTTCCTGATGGGAAAATAGAGTGACCTGTGCCTGTCCCAACACCTAGAGCTAGTGTCTCATTGGTTCCCCCTCTTCCCGTTCATCCTCAGGACAAATTGCAACCTGTATGGAACAGGAGGTTAAAGGTGCTGATTCTCCAAGGAGGGAGATTGCTAGTAAAGCGGCTGGAATGGCGAACCCGAGCACAAGGAGATGAGAAACGAGGTGCGTTTTAGAAACCTTTCCCGATCACATGGTGTACCATCTTCAGGGTTTCTCATGCATGTTTTCGATGTAGGAAGATGCCCTTGAACCTGGAGATTTGGGACCCATGGGATGGGTACCACGCAGTATTACTCTAAAGGGTCTGCGTTTGCTCACCCAACCTCACCAAACCTCTCAGCCCCAAGAGTGTCCTCCCTTATGTCTCAATCAGCTGTGGGTCTAGATATGGTCAATCCAGGTGGCATCACAGCCCTTGAACGAATTTTGTAAGAATTTCTCTCTCTTTCACTGTCTTTGTTTCATGGATTTTTAAAAGTTATTGATTTTTATAAAGGGGTTTAGCTGCTTTTCACTGCTGTGTTTATGCCACTTTACACCCACTTGACTCACTTACAGAGACATATCAATACATAGGTTTTAAGATTTTTACTAGTCAGATATATTCTTGGGCTGTGAATAGGGGGTGTTGAGTCCAGTTCACTGAGCAAGGAGTAGGTCGTGTCTATTACTTATTGGGTTTATGGAACGGTCTCTAAGCTAATTTAAAACCCTTCTTTTATGCATCACCGCACCTCACCTTTCCCGTTAAGCAGCCATAGTGTGTTTTCTAAACGTGTGACTCTGTTCTGTTTTGTAATTCAGTTCAAGGGTAGCGGTTTTTACATTCCCTCTATAAGTGATATCTTATGATAAGTGTCTTTTTCTGTGTGACTTATTTCACTTAGAATCGTCGTACCTAAATCCACTCATCATGCTGCTACTAGCCTTATGACGTTGATTTCATGGCTGAGTGATATTCCATTGTACATAAGGACCACAACTTCTTGATCCATTTTTCTCTTTCCTGGGATATTTAAGGTGTAACGAAGTGGAGGTTCTTGTCAACAGAGCAGCCCTAAACTTTGGGGTGCCTGTGCCTTGCTGATTTTTAGTTTTCCCAATTTATACGCCCGTGAGTGGAAGTGCCCTATGCTGTCTAAGCTGAGTGTTTTCGATGTTTCAGGACACACCGTACACTTCTGCAGAGTGGCTGTTGGCAATTTACATTACGCCCATCAGCGTAGCAAGGCTCCCGTTTCTCCATGGCCTGTCCTGCATTTCTGGTTTTGACACTTTATTCAGCATGGCCCTTTTGACCGATGGGAAGCGAGACTTCTTTGTAGCGCTGATTTGCCTTTCCAGGTTGCTTGGTTGGCCAAAAAGGGCGTATGCGTTTTTTCCTGAATATATTCAGGAAAAAACGCATACGCCCTTTTTGGCCAAGGGCATCATTGTCGAGGTTTTGCCACTTTTCCCGTGCTTTAAAGGCGATTCGAATCTACCTCCTGAAATCTGTTTCCTGCAATTCTGCCTTGCTTTCAAATCCTCTTTGTTGTCTTCCGTCAATATATTTGTGGACGAGAGTTATCATTTATAACTCTGCAGGTTTGTGAATTGCAGTGCCCCTGAGCTCCATTTTTCAACTCGCTTTCTTGGGAGCTGGCCGCAAAAGCGCAGGATTGCTTCAGGCCCTATTCTGGTCCCGGGCGGCAGGCTGAGGCTGTGGTGAATTCTTCTTCCTGATGGGAAAATAGAGTGACCTGTGCCTGTCCCAACACCTAGAGCTAGTGTCTCATTGGTTCCCCCTCTTTCCGTTCATCCTCAGGACAAATTGCAACCTGTATGGAACAGGAGGTTAAAGGTGCTGATTCTCCAAGGAGGGAGATTGCTAGTAAAGCGGCTGGAATGGCGAACCCGAGCACAAGGAGATGAGAAACGAGGTGCGTTTTAGAAACCTTTCCCGATCACATGGTGTACCATCTTCAGGGTTTCTCATGCATGTTTTCGATGTAGGAAGATGCCCTTGAACCTGGAGATTTGGGACCCATGGGATGGGTACCACGCAGTATTACTCTAAAGGGTCTGCGTTTGCTCACCCAACCTCACCAAACCTCTCAGCCCCACGAGTGTCCTCCCTTATGTCTCAATCAGCTGTGGGTCTAGATATGGTCAATCCAGGTGGCATCACAGCCCTTGAACGAATTTTGTAAGAATTTCTCTCTCTTTCACTGTCTTTGTTTCATGGATTTTTAAAAGTTATTGATTTTTATAAAGGGGTTTAGCTGCTTTTCACTGCTGTGTTTATGCCACTTTACACCCACTTGACTCACTTACAGAGACATATCAATACATAGGTTTTAAGATTCTTACTAGTCAGATATATTCTTGGGCGGTGAATAGGGGGTGTTGAGTCCAGTTCACTGAGCAAGGAGTAGGTCGTGTCTATTACTTATTGGGTTTATGGAACGGTCTCTAAGCTAATTTAAAACCCTTCTTTTATGCATCACCGCACCTCACCTTTCCCGTTAAGCAGCCATAGTGTGTTTTCTAAACGTGTGACTCTGTTCTGTTCTGTAATTCAGTTCAAGGGTAGCGGTTTTTACATTCCCTCTATAAGTGATATCTTATGATAAGTGTCTTTTTCTGTGTGACTTATTTCACTTAGAATCGTCGTACCTAAATCCACTCATCATGCTGCTACTAGCCTTATGACGTTGATTTCATGGCTGAGTGATATTCCATTGTACATAAGGACCACAACTTCTTTATCCATTTTTCTCTTTCCTGGGATATTTAAGGTGTAACGAAGTGGAGGTTCTTGTCAACAGAGCAGCCCTAAACTTTGGGGTGCCTGTGTCTTGCTGATTTTTAGTTTTCCCAATTTATACGCCCATGAGTGGAAGTGCCCTATGCTCTGTAAGCTGAGTTTTTTCGATGTTTCAGGACACACCGTACACTTCTCCAGAGTGGCTGTTGGCAATTTACATCCCGCCCATCAGCGTAGCAAGGCTCCCGTTTCTCCATGGCCTGTCCTGCATTTCTGGTTTTGACACTTTATTCAGCATGGCCCTTTTGGCCGATGGGAAGCGAGACTTTTTTGTAGCGCTGATTGGCCTTTCCAGGTTGCTTGGTTGGCCAAAAAGGGCGTATGCGTTTTTTCCTGAATATATTCAGGAAAAAACGCATACGCCCTTTTTGGCCAAGGGCATCATTGTCGAGGTTTTGCCGCTTTTCCCGTGCTTTAAAGGCGATTCGAATCTACCTCCTGAAATCTGTTTCCTGCAATTCTGCCTTGCTTTCAAATCCTCTTCGTTGTCTTCCGTCAAAATATTGGTGGACGACAGTTATCATTTACAACTCTGCATGTTTGTGAATTGCAGTGCCCCTGAGCTCCATTTTCCAACTCGCTTTCTTGGGAGCTGGCCGCAAAAGCGCAGGATTGCCTCAGGCCCTATTCTGGTCCTGGGCGGGAGGCTGAGCCTGTGGTTAATTCTTCTTCCTGATGGGAAAATAGAGTGACCTGTGCCTTTCCCAACACCTAGAGCTAGTGTCTCATTGGTTCCCCCTCTTCCTGTTCATCCTCAGGACAAATTGCAACCTGTACGGAACAGGAGGTTAAAGGTGCTGATTCTCCAAGGAGGGAGATTGCTAGTAAAGCGGCTGGAATGGCGAACCCGAGCACAAGGAGATGAGAAATGAGGTGCGTGTTAGAAACCTTTCCCGATCACACGGTGTACCATCTTCTGGGATTCTCATGCATGTTTACGATGTAGGAAGATGCCCTTGAACCTGGAGATTTGGGACCCATGGGATGGGTACCACGCAGTATTACTCTAAAGGGTCTGCGTTTGCTCACCCAACCTCACCAAACCTCTCAGCCCCAAGAGTGTCCACCCTTATGCCTCAATCAGCTGTGGGTCTAGATATGGTCAATCCAGGTGGCATCACAGCCCTTGAACGAATTTTGTAAGAATTTCTCTCTCTTTCACTGTCTTTGTTTCACGGGTTTTTAAAAGTAATTGATTTTTATAAAGGGGTTTAGCTGTTTTTTACTGCTGTGTTTATGCCGCTTTTAACCCACTTGACTCACATACAGACAGATATCAATACATAGGTTTTAAGATTCTTACTAGTCAGATATATTCTTGGGCGGTGAATAGGGGGTTTTGAGTCCAGATCACTGAGCAAGGAGTAGGTCTTGTCTATTACATATTGGGTTTATGGAACGGTCTCTGAGCTAATTTGAAACCCTTGTTTTATGCATCACCCCACCTCACCTTTCCCGTTAAGCAGCCATAGTGTGTTTTCTAAACGTGTGACTCTGTTCTGTTTTGTAATTCAGTTCAAGGGTAGCGGTTTTTACATTCCCTCTATAAGTGATATCTTATGATAAGTGTCTTTTTCTGTGTGACTTATTTCACTTAGAATCGTCGTACCTAAATCCACTCATCATGCTGCTACTAGCCTTATGACGTTGATTTCATGGCTGAGTGATATTCCATTGTACATAAGGACCACAACTTCTTTATCCATTTTTCTCTTTCCTGGGATATTTAAGGTGTAACGAAGTGGAGGTTCTTGTCAACAGAGCAGCCCTCAACTTTGGGGTGCCTGTGTCTTGCTGATTTTTAGTTTTCCCAATTTATACGCCCGTGAGTGGAAGTGCCCTATGCTGTCTAAGCTGAGTTTTTTCGATGTTTCAGGACACACCGTACACTTCTCCAGAGTGGCTGTTGGCAATTTACATCCCGCCCATCAGCGTAGCAAGGCTCCCGTTTCTCCATGGCCTGTCCTGCATTTCTGGTTTTGACACTTTATTCAGCATGGCCCTTTTGACCGATGGGAAGCGAGACTTCTTTGTAGCGCTGATTTGCCTTTCCAGGTTGCTTGGTTGGCCAAAAAGGGCGTATGCGTTTTTTCCTGAATATATTCAGGAAAAAACGCATACGCCCTTTTTGGCCAAGGGCATCATTGTCGAGGTTTTGCCGCTTTTCCCGTGCTTTAAAGGCGATTCGAATCTTCCTCCTGAAATCTGTTTCCTGCAATTCTGCCTTGCTTTCAAATCCTCTTTGTTGTCTTCCGTCAATATATTTGTGGACGAGAGTTATCATTTATAACTCTGCAGGTTTGTGAATTGCAGTGCCCCTGAGCTCCATTTTTCAACTCGCTTTCTTGGGAGCTGGCCGCAAAAGCGCAGGATTGCTTCAGGCCCTATTCTGGTCCCGGGCGGCAGGCTGAGGCTGTGGTTAATTCTTCTTCCTGATGGGAAAATAGAGTGACCTGTGCCTGTCCCAACACCTAGAGCTAGTGTCTCATTGGTTCCCCCTCTTCCCGTTCATCCTCAGGACAAATTGCAACCTGTACGGAACAGGAGGTTAAAGGTGCTGATTCTCCAAGGAGGGAGATTGCTAGTAAAGCGGCTGGAATGGCGAACCCGAGCACAAGGAGATGAGAAATGAGGTGCGTGTTAGAAACCTTTCCCGATCACACGGTGTACCATCTTCTGGGATTCTCATGCATGTTTTCGATGTAGGAAGATGCCCTTGAACCTGGAGATTTGGGACCCATGGGATGGGTACCACGCAGTATTACTCTAAAGGGTCTGCGTTTGCTCACCCAACCTCACCAAACCTCTCAGCCCCAAGAGTGTCCACCCTTATGCCTCAATCAGCTGTGGGTCTAGATATGGTCAATCCAGGTGGCATCACAGCCCTTGAACGAATTTTGTAAGAATTTCTCTCTCTTTCACTGTCTTTGTTTCACGGGTTTTTAAAAGTAATTGATTTTTATAAAGGGGTTTAGCTGTTTTATACTGCTGTGTTTATGCCGCTTTACACCCACTTGACTCACATACAGAGAGATATCAATACATAGGTTTTAAGATTCTTACTAGTCAGATATATTCTTGGGCGGTGAATAGGGGGTTTTGAGTCCAGATCACTGAGCAAGGAGTAGGTCTTGTCTATTACATATTGGGTTTATGGAACGGTCTCTGAGCTAATTTGAAACCCTTGTTTTATGCATCACCCCACCTCACCTTTCCCGTTAAGCAGCCATAGTGTGTTTTCTAAACGTGTGACTCTGTTCTGTTTTGTAATTCAGTTCAAGGGTAGCGGTTTTACATTCCCTCTATAAGTGATATTTTATGATAAGTGTCGTTTTCTGTGTGGCTTATTTCTCTTAGAATCGTCGTACCTAAATCCACTCATCATGCTGCTACTAGCCTTATGACGTTGATTTCATGGCTGAGTGATATTCCATTGTACAAAAGGACCACAACTTCTTTATCCATTTTTCTCTTTCGTGGGATATTTAAGGTGTAACGAAGTGGAGGTTCTTGTCAACAGAGCAGCCCTAAACTTTGGGGTGCCTGTGTCTTGCTGATTTTTAGTTTTCCCAATTTATACGCCCATGAGTGGAAGTGCCCTATGCTCTGTAAGCTGAGTTTTTTCGATGTTTCAGGACACACCGTACACTTCTCCAGAGTGGCTGTTGGCAATTTACATCCCGCCCATCAGCGTAGCAAGGCTCCCGTTTCTCCATGGCCTGTCCTGCATTTCTGGTTTTGACACTTTATTCAGCATGGCCCTTTTGGCCGATGGGAAGCGAGACTTTTTTGTAGCGCTGATTGGCCTTTCCAGGTTGCTTGGTTGGCCAAAAAGGGCGTATGCGTTTTTTCCTGAATATATTCAGGAAAAAACGCATACGCCCTTTTTGGCCAAGGGCATCATTGTCGAGGTTTTGCCGCTTTTCCCGTGCTTTAAAGGCGATTCGAATCTACCTCCTGAAATCTGTTTCCTGCAATTCTGCCTTGCTTTCAAATCCTCTTCGTTGTCTTCCGTCAAAATATTGGTGGACGACAGTTATCATTTACAACTCTGCATGTTTGTGAATTGCAGTGCCCCTGAGCTCCATTTTCCAACTCGCTTTCTTGGGAGCTGGCCGCAAAAGCGCAGGATTGCCTCAGGCCCTATTCTGGTCCTGGGCGGGAGGCTGAGCCTGTGGTTAATTCTTCTTCCTGATGGGAAAATAGAGTGACCTGTGCCTTTCCCAACACCTAGAGCTAGTGTCTCATTGGTTCCCCCTCTTCCTGTTCATCCTCAGGACAAATTGCAACCTGTACGGAACAGGAGGTTAAAGGTGCTGATTCTCCAAGGAGGGAGATTGCTAGTAAAGCGGCTGGAATGGCGAACCCGAGCACAAGGAGATGAGAAATGAGGTGCGTGTTAGAAACCTTTCCCGATCACACGGTGTACCATCTTCTGGGATTCTCATGCATGTTTACGATGTAGGAAGATGCCCTTGAACCTGGAGATTTGGGACCCATGGGATGGGTACCACGCAGTATTACTCTAAAGGGTCTGCGTTTGCTCACCCAACCTCACCAAACCTCTCAGCCCCAAGAGTGTCCACCCTTATGCCTCAATCAGCTGTGGGTCTAGATATGGTCAATCCAGGTGGCATCACAGCCCTTGAACGAATTTTGTAAGAATTTCTCTCTCTTTCACTGTCTTTGTTTCACGGGTTTTTAAAAGTAATTGATTTTTATAAAGGGGTTTAGCTGTTTTTTACTGCTGTGTTTATGCCGCTTTTAACCCACTTGACTCACATACAGACAGATATCAATACATAGGTTTTAAGATTCTTACTAGTCAGATATATTCTTGGGCGGTGAATAGGGGGTTTTGAGTCCAGATCACTGAGCAAGGAGTAGGTCTTGTCTATTACATATTGGGTTTATGGAACGGTCTCTGAGCTAATTTGAAACCCTTGTTTTATGCATCACCCCACCTCACCTTTCCCGTTAAGCAGCCATAGTGTGTTTTCTAAACCTGTGACTCTGTTCTGTTTTGTAATTCAGTTCAAGGGTAGCGGTTTTTACATTCCCTCTATAAGTGATATCTTATGATAAGTGTCTTTTTCTGTGTGACTTATTTCACTTAGAATCGTCGTACCTAAATCCACTCATCATGCTGCTACTAGCCTTATGACGTTGATTTCATGGCTGAGTGATATTCCATTGTACAAAAGGACCACAACTTCTTTATCCATTTTTCTCTTTCCTGGGATATTTAAGTTGTATCGAAGTGGAGGTTCTTGTCAACAGAGCAGCCCTAAACTTTGGGGTGCCTGTGCCTTGATGATTTTTAGTTTTCCCAATTTATACGCCCGTGAGTGGAAGTGCCCTATGCTGTCTAAGCTGAGTGTTTTCGATGTTTCAGGACACACCGTACACTTCTGCAGAGTGGCTGTTGGCAATTTACATCCCGCCCATCAGCGTAGCAAGGCTCCCGTTTCTCCATGGCCTGTCCTGCATTTCTGGTTTTGACACTTTATTCAGCATGGCCCTTTTGACCGATGGGAAGCGAGACTTCTTTGTAGCGCTGATTTGCCTTTCCAGGTTGCTTGGTTGCCCAAAAGGGGCGTATGCGTTTTTTCCTGAATATATTCAGGAAAAAACGCATACGCCCTTTTTGGCCAAGGGCATCATTGTCGAGGTTTTGCCGCTTTTCCCGTGCTTTAAAGGCGATTCGAATCTACCTCCTGAAATCTGTTTCCTGCAATTCTGCCTTGCTTTCAAATCCTCTTCGTTGTCTTCCGTCAATATATTTGTGGACGAGAGTTATCATTTATAACTCTGCAGGTTTGTGAATTGCAGTGCCCCTGAGCTCCATTTTTCAACTCGCTTTCTTGGGAGCTGGCCGCAAAAGCGCAGGATTGCTTCAGGCCCTATTCTGGTCCCGGGCGGCAGGCTGAGGCTGTGGTTAATTCTTCTTCCTGATGGGAAAATAGAGTGACCTGTGCCTGTCCCAACACTTAGAGCTAGTGTCTCATTGGTTCCCCCTCTTCCCGTTCATCCTCAGGACAAATTGCAACCTGTACGGAACAGGAGGTTAAAGGTGCTGATTCTCCAAGGAGGGAGATTGCTAGTAAAGCGGCTGGAATGGCGAACCCGAGCACAAGGAGATGAGAAATGAGGTGCGTGTTAGAAACCTTTCCCGATCACACGGTGTACCATCTTCTGGGATTCTCATGCATGTTTTCGATGTAGGAAGATGCCCTTGAACCTGGAGATTTGGGACCCATGGGATGGGTACCACGCAGTATTACTCTAAAGGGTCTGCGTTTGCTCACCCAACCTCACCAAACCTCTCAGCCCCAAGAGTGTCCACCCTTATGCCTCAATCAGCTGTGGGTCTAGATATGGTCAATCCAGGTGGCATCACAGCCCTTGAACGAATTTTGTAAGAATTTCTCTCTCTTTCACTGTCTTTGTTTCACGGGTTTTTAAAAGTAATTGATTTTTATAAAGGGGTTTAGCTGTTTTATACTGCTGTGTTTATGCCGCTTTACACCCACTTGACTCACATACAGAGAGATATCAATACATAGGTTTTAAGATTCTTACTAGTCAGATATATTCTTGGGCGGTGAATAGGGGGTTTTGAGTCCAGATCACTGAGCAAGGAGTAGGTCTTGTCTATTACATATTGGGTTTATGGAACGGTCTCTGAGCTAATTTGAAACCCTTGTTTTATGCATCACCCCACCTCACCTTTCCCGTTAAGCAGCCATAGTGTGTTTTCTAAACGTGTGACTCTGTTCTGTTTTGTAATTCAGTTCAAGGGTAGCGGTTTTTACATTCCCTCTATAAGTGATATCTTATGATAAGTGTCTTTTTCTGTGTGACTTATTTCACTTAGAATCGTCGTACCTAAATCCACTCATCATGCTGCTACTAGCCTTATGACGTTGATTTCATGGCTGAGTGATATTCCATTGTACATAAGGACCACAACTTCTTTATCCATTTTTCTCTTTCCTGGGATATTTAAGGTGTAACGAAGTGGAGGTTCTTGTCAACAGAGCAGCCCTAAACTTTGGGGTGCCTGTGTCTTGCTGATTTTTAGTTTTCCCAATTTATACGCCCATGAGTGGAAGTGCCCTATGCTCTCTAAGCTGAGTTTTTTCGATGTTTCAGGACACACCGTACACTTCTCCAGAGTGGCTGTTGGCAATTTACATCCCGCCCATCAGCGTAGCAAGGCTCCCGTTTCTCCATGGCCTGTCCTGCATTTCTGGTTTTGACACTTTATTCAGCATGGCCCTTTTGACCGATGGGAAGCGAGACTTTTTTGTAGCGCTGATTGGCTTTCCAGGTTGCTTGGTTGGCCAAAAAGGGCGTATGCGTTTTTTCCTGAATATATTCAGGAAAAAACGCATACGCCCTTTTTGGCCAAGGGCATCATTGTCGAGGTTTTGCCGCTTTTCCCGTGCTTTAAAGGCGATTCGAATCTACCTCCTGAAATCTGTTTCCTGCAATTCTGCCTTGCTTTCAAATCCTCTTCGTTGTCTTCCGTCAAAATATTGGTGGACGACAGTTATCATTTACAACTCTGCATGTTTGTGAATTGCAGTGCCCCTGAGCTCCATTTTCCAACTCGCTTTCTTGGGAGCTGGCCGCAAAAGCGCAGGATTGCCTCAGGCCCTATTCTGGTCCTGGGCGGGAGGCTGAGCCTGTGGTTAATTCTTCTTCCTGATGGGAAAATAGAGTGACCTGTGCCTTTCCCAACACCTAGAGCTAGTGTCTCATTGGTTCCCCCTCTTCCTGTTCATCCTCAGGACAAATTGCAACCTGTACGGAACAGGAGGTTAAAGGTGCTGATTCTCCAAGGAGGGAGATTGCTAGTAAAGCGGCTGGAATGGCGAACCCGAGCACAAGGAGATGAGAAATGAGGTGCGTGTTAGAAACCTTTCCCGATCACACGGTGTACCATCTTCTGGGATTCTCATGCATGTTTACGATGTAGGAAGATGCCCTTGAACCTGGAGATTTGGGACCCATGGGATGGGTACCACGCAGTATTACTCTAAAGGGTCTGCGTTTGCTCACCCAACCTCACCAAACCTCTCAGCCCCAAGAGTGTCCACCCTTATGCCTCAATCAGCTGTGGGTCTAGATATGGTCAATCCAGGTGGCATCACAGCCCTTGAACGAATTTTGTAAGAATTTCTCTCTCTTTCACTGTCTTTGTTTCACGGGTTTTTAAAAGTAATTGATTTTTATAAAGGGGTTTAGCTGTTTTTCACTGCTGTGTTTATGCCGCTTTACACCCACTTGACTCACATACAGACAGATATCAATACATAGGTTTTAAGATTCTTACTAGTCAGATATATTCTTGGGCGGTGAATAGGGGGTTTTGAGTCCAGATCACTGAGCAAGGAGTAGGTCTTGTCTATTACATATTGGGTTTATGGAACGGTCTCTGAGCTAATTTGAAATCCTTGTTTTATGCATCACCCCACCTCACCTTTCCCGTTAAGCAGCCATAGTGTGTTTTCTAAACGTGTGACTCTGTTCTGTTTTGTAATTCAGTTCAAGGGTAGCGGTTTTTACATTCCCTCTATAAGTGATATCTTATGATAAGTGTCTTTTTCTGTGTGACTTATTTCACTTAGAATCGTCGTACCTAAATCCACTCATCATGCTGCTACTAGCCTTATGACGTTGATTTCATGGCTGAGGGATATTCCATTGTACAAAAGGACCACAACTTCTTTATCCATTTTTCTCTTTCCTGGGATATTTAAGGTGTATCGAAGTGGAGGTTCTTGTCAACAGAGCAGCCCTAAACTTTGGTGTGCCTGTGCCTTGATGATTTTTAGTTTTCCCAATTTATACGCCCGTGAGTGGAAGTGCCCTATGCTGTCTAAGCTGAGTGTTTTCGATGTTTCAGGACACACCGTACACTTCTGCAGAGTGGCTGTTGGCAATTTACATCCCGCCCATCAGCGTAGCAAGGCTCCCGTTTCTCCATGGCCTGTCCTGCATTTCTGGTTTTGACACTTTATTCAGCATGGCCCTTTTGACCGATGGGAAGCGAGACTTCTTTGTAGCGCTGATTTGCCTTTCCAGGTTGCTTGGTTGGCCAAAAAGGGCGTATGCGTTTTTTCCTGAATATATTCAGGAAAAAACGCATACGCCCTTTTTGGCCAAGGGCATCATTGTCGAGGTTTTGCCGCTTTTCCCGTGCTTTAAAGGCGATTCGAATCTTCCTCCTGAAATCTGTTTCCTGCAATTCTGCCTTGCTTTCAAATCCTCTTTGTTGTCTTCCGTCAATATATTTGTGGACGAGAGTTATCATTTATAACTCTGCAGGTTTGTGAATTGCAGTGCCCCTGAGCTCCATTTTTCAACTCGCTTTCTTGGGAGCTGGCCGCAAAAGCGCAGGATTGCTTCAGGCCCTATTCTGGTCCCGGGCGGCAGGCTGAGCCTGTGGTTAATTCTTCTTCCTGATGGGAAAATAGAGTGACCTGTGCCTGTCCCAACACCTAGAGCTAGTGTCTCATTGGTTCCCCCTCTTCCCGTTCATCCTCAGGACAAATTGCAACCTGTACGGAACAGGAGGTTAAAGGTGCTGATTCTCCAAGGAGGGAGATTGCTAGTAAAGCGGCTGGAATGGCGAACCCGAGCACAAGGAGATGAGAAATGAGGTGCGTGTTAGAAACCTTTCCCGATCACACGGTGTACCATCTTCTGGGATTCTCATGCATGTTTTCGATGTAGGAAGATGCCCTTGAACCTGGAGATTTGGGACCCATGGGATGGGTACCACGCAGTATTACTCTAAAGGGTCTGCGTTTGCTCACCCAACCTCACCAAACCTCTCAGCCCCAAGAGTGTCCACCCTTATGCCTCAATCAGCTGTGGGTCTAGATATGGTCAATCCAGGTGGCATCACAGCCCTTGAACGAATTTTGTAAGAATTTCTCTCTCTTTCACTGTCTTTGTTTCACGGGTTTTTAAAAGTAATTGATTTTTATAAAGGGGTTTAGCTGTTTTATACTGCTGTGTTTATGCCGCTTTACACCCACTTGACTCACATACAGAAAGATATCAATACATAGGTTTTAAGATTCTTACTAGTCAGATATATTCTTGGGCGGTGAATAGGGGGTTTTGAGTCCAGATCACTGAGCAAGGAGTAGGTCTTGTCTATTACATTTTGGGTTTATGGAACGGTCTCTGAGCTAATTTGAAACCCTTGTTTTATGCATCACTCCACCTCACCTTTCCCGTTAAGCAGCCATAGTGTGTTTTCTAAACGTGTGACTCTGTTCTGTTTTGTAATTCAGTTCAAGGGTAGCGGTTTTACATTCCCTCTATAAGTGATATCTTATGATAAGTGTCGTTTTCTGTGTGGCTTATTTCACTTAGAATCGTCGTACCTAAATCCACTCATCATGCTGCTACTAGCCTTATGACGTTGATTTCATGGCTGAGTGATATTCCATTGTACAAAAGGACCACAACTTCTTTATCCATTTTTCTCTTTCCTGGGATATTTAAGGTGTAACGAAGTGGAGGTTCTTGTCAACAGAGCAGCCCTAAACTTTGGGGTGCCTGTGCCTTGCTGATTTTTAGTTTTCCCAATTTATACGCCCGTGAGTGGAAGTGCCCTATGCTCTCTAAGCTGAGTGTTTTCGATGTTTCAGGACACACCGTACACTTCTGCAGAGTGGCTGTTGGCAATTTACATCCCGCCCATCAGCGTAGCAAGGCTCCCGTTTCTCCATGGCCTGTCCTGCATTTCTGGTTTTGACACTTTATTCAGCATGGCCCTTTTGACCGATGGGAAGCGAGACTTCTTTGTAGCGCTGATTTGCCTTTCCAGGTTGCTTGGTTGGCCAAAAAGGGCGTATGCGTTTTTTCCTGAATATATTCAGGAAAAAACGCATAGCCCTTTTTGGCCAAGGGCATCATTGTCGAGGTTTTGCCGCTTTTCCCGTGCTTTAAAGGCGATTCGAATCTTCCTCCTGAAATCTGTTTCCTGCAATTCTGCCTTGCTTTCAAATCCTCTTTGTTGTCTTCCGTCAATATATTTGTGGACGAGAGTTATCATTTATAACTCTGCAGGTTTGTGAATTGCAGTGCCCCTGAGCTCCATTTTTCAACTCGCTTTCTTGGGAGCTGGCCGCAAAAGCGCAGGATTGCTTCAGGCCCTATTCTGGTCCCGGACGGCAGGCTGAGCCTGTGGTTAATTCTTCTTCCTGATGGGAAAATAGAGTGACCTGTGCCTGTCCCAACACCTAGAGCTAGTGTCTCATTGGTTCCCCCTCTTCCCGTTCATCCTCAGGACAAATTGCAACCTGTACGGAACAGGAGGTTAAAGGTGCTGATTCTCCAAGGAGGGAGATTGCTAGTAAAGCGGCTGGAATGGCGAACCCGAGCACAAGGAGATGAGAAATGAGGTGCGTGTTAGAAACCTTTCCCGATCACACGGTGTACCATCTTCTGGGATTCTCATGCATGTTTTCGATGTAGGAAGATGCCCTTGAACCTGGAGATTTGGGACCCATGGGATGGGTACCACGCAGTATTACTCTAAAGGGTCTGCGTTTGCTCACCCAACCTCACCAAACCTCTCAGCCCCAAGAGTGTCCACCCTTATGCCTCAATCAGCTGTGGGTCTAGATATGGTCAATCCAGGTGGCATCACAGCCCTTGAACGAATTTTGTGAGAATTTCTCTCTCTTTCACTGTCTTTGTTTCACGGGTTTTTAAAAGTAATTGATTTTTATAAAGGGGTTTAGCTGTTTTTTACTGCTGTGTTTATGCCGCTTTACACCCACTTGACTCACATACAGAGAGATATCAATACATAGGTTTTAAGATTCTTACTAGTCAGATATATTCTTGGGCGGTGAATAGGGGGTTTTGAGTCCAGATCACTGAGCAAGGAGTAGGTCTTGTCTATTACATATTGGGTTTATGGAACGGTCTCTGAGCTAATTTGAAACCCTTGTTTTATGCATCACCCCACCTCACCTTTCCCGTTAAGCAGCCATAGTGTGTTTTCTAAACGTGTGACTCTGTTCTGTTTTGTAATTCAGTTCAAGGGTAGCGGTTTTACATTCCCTCTATAAGTGATATCTTATGATAAGTGTCGTTTTCTGTGTGGCTTATTTCACTTAGAATCGTCGTACCTAAATCCACTCATCATGCTGCTACTAGCCTTATGACGTTGATTTCATGGCTGAGTGATATTCCATTGTACAAAAGGACCACAACTTCTTTATCCATTTTTCTCTTTCCTGGGATATTTAAGGTGTAACGAAGTGGAGGTTCTTGTCAACAGAGCAGCCCTAAACTTTGGGGTGCCTGTGCCTTGCTGATTTTTAATTTTCCCAATTTATACGCCCGTGAGTGGAAGTGCCCTATGCTCTCTAAGCTGAGTGTTTTCGATGTTTCAGGACACACCGTACACTTCTGCAGAGTGGCTGTTGGCAATTTACATCCCGCCCATCAGCGTAGCAAGGCTCCCGTTTCTCCATGGCCTGTCCTGCATTTCTGGTTTTGACACTTTATTCAGCATGGCCCTTTTGACCGATGGGAAGCGAGACTTCTTTGTAGCGCTGATTTGCCTTTCCAGGTTGCTTGGTTGCCCAAAAGGGGCGTATGCGTTTTTTCCTGAATATATTCAGGAAAAAACGCATACGCCCTTTTTGGCCAAGGGCATCATTGTCGAGGTTTTGCCGCTTTTCCCGTGCTTTAAAGGCGATTCGAATCTTCCTCCTGAAATCTGTTTCCTGCAATTCTGCCTTGCTTTCAAATCCTCTTTGTTGTCTTCCGTCAATATATTTGTGGACGAGAGTTATCATTTATAACTCTGCAGGTTTGTGAATTGCAGTGCCCCTGAGCTCCATTTTTCAACTCGCTTTCTTGGGAGCTGGCCGCAAAAGCGCAGGATTGCTTCAGGCCCTATTCTGGTCCCGGGCGGCAGGCTGAGCCTGTGGTTAATTCTTCTTCCTGATGGGAAAATAGAGTGACCTGTGCCTGTCCCAACACCTAGAGCTAGTGTCTCATTGGTTCCCCCTCTTCCCGTTCATCCTCAGGACAAATTGCAACCTGTACGGAACAGGAGGTTAAAGGTGCTGATTCTCCAAGGAGGGAGATTGCTAGTAAAGCGGCTGGAATGGCGAACCCGAGCACAAGGAGATGAGAAATGAGGTGCGTGTTAGAAACCTTTCCCGATCACACGGTGTACCATCTTCTGGGATTCTCATGCATGTTTTCGATGTAGGAAGATGCCCTTGAACCTGGAGATTTGGGACCCATGGGATGGGTACCACGCAGTATTACTCTAAAGGGTCTGCGTTTGCTCACCCAACCTCACCAAACCTCTCAGCCCCAAGAGTGTCCACCCTTATGCCTCAATCAGCTGTGGGTCTAGATATGGTCAATCCAGGTGGCATCACAGCCCTTGAACGAATTTTGTAAGAATTTCTCTCTCTTTCACTGTCTTTGTTTCACGGGTTTTTAAAAGTAATTGATTTTTATAAAGGGGTTTAGCTGTTTTTTACTGCTGTGTTTATGCCGCTTTACACCCACTTGACTCACATACAGAGAGATATCAATACATAGGTTTTAAGATTCTTACTAGTCAGATATATTCTTGGGCGGTGAATAGGGGGTTTTGAGTCCAGATCACTGAGCAAGGAGTAGGTCTTGTCTATTACATATTGGGTTTATGGAACGGTCTCTGAGCTAATTTGAAACCCTTGTTTTATGCATCACCCCACCTCACCTTTCCCGTTAAGCAGCCATAGTGTGTTTTCTAAACGTGTGAGTCTGTTCTGTTTTGTAATTCAGTTCAAGGGTAGCGGTTTTACATTCCCTCTATAAGTGATATCTTATGATAAGTGTCGTTTTCTGTGTGGCTTATTTCTCTTAGAATCGTCGTACCTAAATCCACTCATCATGCTGCTACTAGCCTTATGACGTTGATTTCATGGCTGAGTGATATTCCATTGTACAAAAGGACCACAACTTCTTTATCCATTTTTCTCTTTCGTGGGATATTTAAGGTGTAACGAAGTGGAGGTTCTTGTCAACAGAGCAGCCCTAAACTTTGGGGTGCCTGTGCCTTGATGATTTTTAGTTTTCCCAATTTATACGCCCGTGAGTGGAAGTGCCCTATGCTGTCTAAGCTGAGTGTTTTCGATGTTTCAGGACACACCGTACACTTCTGCAGAGTGGCTGTTGGCAATTTACATCCCGCCCATCAGCGTAGCAAGGCTCCCGTTTCTCCATGGCCTGTCCTGCATTTCTGGTTTTGACACTTTATTCAGCATGGCCCTTTTGACCGATGGGAAGCGAGACTTCTTTGTAGCGCTGATTGGCCTTTCCAGGTTGCATGGTTGGCCAAAAAGGGCGTATGCGTTTTTTCCTGAATATATTCAGGAAAAAACGCATACGCCCTTTTTGGCCAAGGGCATCATTGTTGAGGTTTTGCCGCTTTTCCCGTGCTTTAAAGGCGATTCGAATCTACCTCCTGAAATCTGTTTCCTGCAATTCTGCCTTGCTTTCAAATCCTCTTCGTTGTCTTCCGTCAATATATTGGTGGACGACAGTTATCATTTACAACTCTGCATGTTTGTGAATTGCAGTGCCCCTGAGCTCCATTTTTCAACTCGCTTTCTTGGGAGCTGGCCGCAAAAGCGCAGGATTGCTTCAGGCCCTATTCTGGTCCCGGGCGGGAGGCTGAGCCTGTGGTTAATTCTTCTTCCTGATGGGAAAATAGAGTGACCTGTGCCTGTCCCAACACCTAGAGCTAGTGTCTCATTGGTTCCCCCTCTTCCCGTTCATCCTCAGGACAAATTCCAACCTGTACGGAACAGGAGGTTAAAGGTGCTGATACTCCAAGGAGGGAGATTGCTAGTAAAGCGGCTGGAATGGCGAACCCGAGCACAAGGAGATGAGAAATGAGGTGCGTTTTAGAAACCTTTCCCGATCACACGGTGTACCATCTTCTGGGATTCTCATGCATGTTTACGATGTAGGAAGATGCCCTTGAACCTGGAGATTTGGGACCCATGGGATGGGTACCACGGAGGATTACTCTAAAGGGTCTGCGTTTGCTCACCCAACCTCACCAAACCTCTCAGCCCCAAGAGTGTCCACCCTTATGCCTCAATCAGCTGTGGGTCTAGATATGGTCAATCCAGGTGGCATCACAGCCCTTGAACGAATTTTGTAAGTATTTCTCTCTCTTTCACTGTCTTTGTTTCATGGGTTTTTAAAAGTAATTGATTTTTATAAAGGGGTTTAGCTGTTTTTTACTGCTGTGTTTATGCCGCTTTACACCCACTTGACTCACATACAGAGAGATATCAATACATAGGTTTTAAGATTCTTACTAGTCAGATATATTCTTGGGCGGTGAATAGGGGGTTTTGAGTCCAGATCACTGAGCAAGGAGTAGGTCTTGTCTATTACATATTGGGTTTATGGAACGGTCTCTGAGCTAATTTGAAACCCTTGTTTTATGCATCACCCCACCTCACCTTTCCCGTTAAGCAGCCATAGTGTGTTTTCTAAACGTGTGACTCTGTTCTGTTTTGTAATTCAGTTCAAGGGTAGCGGTTTTACATTCCCTCTATAAGTGATATCTTATGATAAGTGTCTTTTTCTGTGTGACTTATTTCACTTAGAATCGTCGTACCTAAATCCACTCATCATGCTGCTACTAGCCTTATGACGTTGATTTCATGGCTGAGTGATATTCCATTGTACATAAGGACCACAACTTCTTTATCCATTTTTCTCTTTCCTGGGATATTTAAGGTGTATCGAAGTGGAGGTTCTTGTCAACAGAGCAGCCCTAAACTTTGGGGTGCCTGTGCCTTGATGATTTTTAGTTTTCCCAATTTATACGCCCGTGAGTGGAAGTGCCCTATGCTGTCTAAGCTGAGTTTTTTCGATGTTTCAGGACACACCGTACACTTCTGCAGAGTGGCTGTTGGCAATTTACATCCCGCCCATCAGCGTAGCAAGGCTCCCGTTTCTCCATGGCCTGTCCTGCATTTCTGGTTTTGACACTTTATTCAGCATGGCCCTTTTGACCGATGGGAAGCGAGACTTCTTTGTAGCGCTGATTTGCCTTTCCAGGTTGCTTGGTTGGCCAAAAAGGGCGTATGCGTTTTTTCCTGAATATATTCAGGAAAAAACGCATACGCCCTTTTTGGCCAAGGGCATCATTGTCGAGGTTTTGCCGCTTTTCCCGTGCTTTAAAGGCGATTCGAATCTTCCTCCTGAAATCTGTTTCCTGCAATTCTGCCTTGCTTTCAAATCCTCTTTGTTGTCTTCCGTCAATATATTTGTGGACGAGAGTTATCGTTTATAACTCTGCAGGTTTGTGAATTGCAGTGCCCCTGAGCTCCATTTTTCAACTCGCTTTCTTGGGAGCTGGCCGCAAAAGCGCAGGATTGCTTCAGGCCCTATTCTGGTCCCGGGCGGCAGGCTGAGCCTGTGGTTAATTCTTCTTCCTGATGGGAAAATAGAGTGACCTGTGCCTGTCCCAACACCTAGAGCTAGTGTCTCATTGGTTCCCCCTCTTCCCGTTCATCCTCAGGACAAATTGCAACCTGTACGGAACAGGAGGTTAAAGGTGCTGATTCTCCAAGGAGGGAGATTGCTAGTAAAGCGGCTGGAATGGCGAACCCGAGCACAAGGAGATGAGAAATGAGGTGCGTGTTAGAAACCTTTCCCGATCACACGGTGTACCATCTTCTGGGATTCTCATGCATGTTTTCGATGTAGGAAGATGCCCTTGAACCTGGAGATTTGGGACCCATGGGATGGGTACCACGCAGTATTACTCTAAAGGGTCTGCGTTTGCTCACCCAACCTCACCAAACCTCTCAGCCCCAAGAGTGTCCACCCTTATGCCTCAATCAGCTGTGGGTCTAGATATGGTCAATCCAGGTGGCATCACAGCCCTTGAACGAATTTTGTAAGAATTTCTCTCTCTTTCACTGTCTTTGTTTCACGGGTTTTTAAAAGTAATGGATTTTTATAAAGGGGTTTAGCTGTTTTTTACTGCTGTGTTTATGCCGCTTTACACCCACTTGACTCACATACAGAGAGATATCAATACATAGGTTTTAAGATTCTTACTAGTCAGATATATTCTTGGGCGGTGAATAGGGGGTTTTGAGTCCAGATCACTGAGCAAGGAGTAGGTCTTGTCTATTACATATTGGGTTTATGGAACGGTCTCTGAGCTAATTTGAAACCCTTGTTTTATGCATCACCCCACCTCACCTTTCCCGTTAAGCAGCCATAGTGTGTTTTCTAAACGTGTGACTCTGTTCTGTTTTGTAATTCAGTTCAAGGGTAGCGGTTTTACATTCCCTCTATAAGTGATATCTTATGATAAGTGTCGTTTTCTGTGTGGCTTATTTCACTTAGAATCGTCGTACCTAAATCCACTCATCATGCTGCTACTAGCCTTATGACGTTGATTTCATGGCTGAGTGATATTCCATTGTACAAAAGGACCACAACTTCTTTATCCATTTTTCTCTTTCCTGGGATATTTAAGGTGTAACGAAGTGGAGGTTCTTGTCAACAGAGCAGCCCTAAACTTTGGGGTGCCTGTGCCTTGCTGATTTTTAGTTTTCCCAATTTATACGCCCGTGAGTGGAAGTGCCCTATGCTCTCTAAGCTGAGTGTTTTCGATGTTTCAGGACACACCGTACATTTCTGCAGAGTGGCTGTTGGCAATTTACATCCCGCCCATCAGCGTAGCAAGGCTCCCGTTTCTCCATGGCCTGTCCTGCATTTCTGGTTTTGACACTTTATTCAGCATGGCCCTTTTGACCGATGGGAAGCGAGACTTCTTTGTAGCGCTGATTTGCCTTTCCAGGTTGCTTGGTTGGCCAAAAAGGGCGTATGCGTTTTTTCCTGAATATATTCAGGAAAAAACGCATACGCCCTTTTTGGCCAAGGGCATCATTGTCGAGGTTTTGCCGCTTTTCCCGTGCTTTAAAGGCGATTCGAATCTACCTTCTGAAATCTGTTTCCTGCAATTCTGCCTTGCTTTCAAATCCTCTTCGTTGTCTTCCGTCAATATATTTGTGGACGAGAGTTATCATTTATAACTCTGCAGGTTTGTGAATTGCAGTGCCCCTGAGCTCCATTTTTCAACTCGCTTTCTTGGGAGCTGGCCGCAAAAGCGCAGGATTGCTTCAGGCCCTATTCTGGTCCCGGGCGGGAGGCTGAGCCTGTGGTTAATTCTTCTTCCTGATGGGAAAATAGAGTGACCTGTGCCTGTCCCAACACCTAGAGCTAGTGTCTCATTGGTTCCCCCTCTTCCCGTTCATCCTCAGGACAAATTCCAACCTGTACGGAACAGGAGGTTAAAGGTGCTGATACTCCAAGGAGGGAGATTGCTAGTAAAGCGGCTGGAATGGCGAACCCGAGCACAAGGAGATGAGAAATGAGGTGCGTTTTAGAAACCTTTCCCGATCACACGGTGTACCATCTTCTGGGATTCTCATGCATGTTTACGATGTAGGAAGATGCCCTTGAACCTGGAGATTTGGGACCCATGGGATGGGTACCACGGAGGATTACTCTAAAGGGTCTGCGTTTGCTCACCCAACCTCACCAAACCTCTCAGCCCCAAGAGTGTCCACCCTTATGCCTCAATCAGCTGTGGGTCTAGATATGGTCAATCCAGGTGGCATCACAGCCCTTGAACGAATTTTGTAAGTATTTCTCTCTCTTTCACTGTCTTTGTTTCATGGGTTTTTAAAAGTAATTGATTTTTATAAAGGGGTTTAGCTGTTTTTTACTGCTGTGTTTATGCCGCTTTACACCCACTTGACTCACATACAGAGAGATATCAATACATAGGTTTTAAGATTCTTACTAGTCAGATATATTCTTGGGCGGTGAATAGGGGGTTTTGAGTCCAGATCACTGAGCAAGGAGTAGGTCTTGTCTATTACATATTGGGTTTATGGAACGGTCTCTGAGCTAATTTGAAACCCTTGTTTTATGCATCACCCCACCTCACCTTTCCCGTTAAGCAGCCATAGTGTGTTTTCTAAACGTGTGACTCTGTTCTGTTTTGTAATTCAGTTCAAGGGTAGCGGTTTTACATTCCCTCTATAAGTGATATCTTATGATAAGTGTCTTTTTCTGTGTGACTTATTTCACTTAGAATCGTCGTACCTAAATCCACTCATCATGCTGCTACTAGCCTTATGACGTTGATTTCATGGCTGAGTGATATTCCATTGTACATAAGGACCACAACTTCTTTATCCATTTTTCTCTTTCCTGGGATATTTAAGGTGTATCGAAGTGGAGGTTCTTGTCAACAGAGCAGCCCTAAACTTTGGGGTGCCTGTGCCTTGATGATTTTTAGTTTTCCCAATTTATACGCCCGTGAGTGGAAGTGCCCTATGCTGTCTAAGCTGAGTTTTTTCGATGTTTCAGGACACACCGTACACTTCTGCAGAGTGGCTGTTGGCAATTTACATCCCGCCCATCAGCGTAGCAAGGCTCCCGTTTCTCCATGGCCTGTCCTGCATTTCTGGTTTTGACACTTTATTCAGCATGGCCCTTTTGACCGATGGGAAGCGAGACTTCTTTGTAGCGCTGATTTGCCTTTCCAGGTTGCTTGGTTGGCCAAAAAGGGCGTATGCGTTTTTTCCTGAATATATTCAGGAAAAAACGCATACGCCCTTTTTGGCCAAGGGCATCATTGTCGAGGTTTTGCCGCTTTTCCCGTGCTTTAAAGGCGATTCGAATCTTCCTCCTGAAATCTGTTTCCTGCAATTCTGCCTTGCTTTCAAATCCTCTTTGTTGTCTTCCGTCAATATATTTGTGGACGAGAGTTATCATTTATAACTCTGCAGGTTTGTGAATTGCAGTGCCCCTGAGCTCCATTTTTCAACTCGCTTTCTTGGGAGCTGGCCGCAAAAGCGCAGGATTGCTTCAGGCCCTATTCTGGTCCCGGGCGGCAGGCTGAGCCTGTGGTTAATTCTTCTTCCTGATGGGAAAATAGAGTGACCTGTGCCTGTCCCAACACCTAGAGCTAGTGTCTCATTGGTTCCCCCTCTTCCCGTTCATCCTCAGGACAAATTGCAACCTGTACGGAACAGGAGGTTAAAGGTGCTGATTCTCCAAGGAGGGAGATTGCTAGTAAAGCGGCTGGAATGGCGAACCCGAGCACAAGGAGATGAGAAATGAGGTGCGTGTTAGAAACCTTTCCCGATCACACGGTGTACCATCTTCTGGGATTCTCATGCATGTTTTCGATGTAGGAAGATGCCCTTGAACCTGGAGATTTGGGACCCATGGGATGGGTACCACGCAGTATTACTCTAAAGGGTCTGCGTTTGCTCACCCAACCTCACCAAACCTCTCAGCCCCAAGAGTGTCCACCCTTATGCCTCAATCAGCTGTGGGTCTAGATATGGTCAATCCAGGTGGCATCACAGCCCTTGAACGAATTTTGTAAGAATTTCTCTCTCTTTCACTGTCTTTGTTTCACGGGTTTTTAAAAGTAATGGATTTTTATAAAGGGGTTTAGCTGTTTTTTACTGCTGTGTTTATGCCGCTTTACACCCACTTGACTCACATACAGAGAGATATCAATACATAGGTTTTAAGATTCTTACTAGTCAGATATATTCTTGGGCGGTGAATAGGGGGTTTTGAGTCCAGATCACTGAGCAAGGAGTAGGTCTTGTCTATTACATATTGGGTTTATGGAACGGTCTCTGAGCTAATTTGAAACCCTTGTTTTATGCATCACCCCACCTCACCTTTCCCGTTAAGCAGCCATAGTGTGTTTTCTAAACGTGTGACTCTGTTCTGTTTTGTAATTCAGTTCAAGGGTAGCGGTTTTACATTCCCTCTATAAGTGATATCTTATGATAAGTGTCGTTTTCTGTGTGGCTTATTTCACTTAGAATCGTCGTACCTAAATCCACTCATCATGCTGCTACTAGCCTTATGACGTTGATTTCATGGCTGAGTGATATTCCATTGTACAAAAGGACCACAACTTCTTTATCCATTTTTCTCTTTCCTGGGATATTTAAGGTGTAACGAAGTGGAGGTTCTTGTCAACAGAGCAGCCCTAAACTTTGGGGTGCCTGTGCCTTGCTGATTTTTAGTTTTCCCAATTTATACGCCCGTGAGTGGAAGTGCCCTATGCTGTCTAAGCTGAGTGTTTTCGATGTTTCAGGACACACCGTACACTTCTGCAGAGTGGCTGTTGGCAATTTACATCCCGCCCATCAGCGTAGCAAGGCTCCCGTTTCTCCATGGCCTGTCCTGCATTTCTGGTTTTGACACTTTATTCAGCATGGCCCTTTTGACCGATGGGAAGCGAGACTTCTTTGTAGCGCTGATTTGCCTTTCCAGGTTGCTTGGTTGGCCAAAAAGGGCGTATGCGTTTTTTCCTGAATATATTCAGGAAAAAACGCATACGCCCTTTTTGGCCAAGGGCATCATTGTCAAGGTTTTGCCGCTTTTCCCGTGCTTTAAAGGCGATTCGAATCTTCCTCCTGAAATCTGTTTCCTGCAATTCTGCCTTGCTTTCAAATCCTCTTTGTTGTCTTCCGTCAATATATTTGTGGACGAGAGTTATCATTTATAACTCTGCAGGTTTGTGAATTGCAGTGCCCCTGAGCTCCATTTTTCAACTCGCTTTCTTGGGAGCTGGCCGCAAAAGCGCAGGATTGCTTCAGGCCCTATTCTGGTCCCGGGCGGCAGGCTGAGCCTGTGGTTAATTCTTCTTCCTGATGGGAAAATAGAGTGACCTGTGCCTGTCCCAACACCTAGAGCTAGTGTCTCATTGGTTCCCCCTCTTCCCGTTCATCCTCAGGACAAATTGCAACCTGTACGGAACAGGAGGTTAAAGGTGCTGATTCTCCAAGGAGGGAGATTGCTAGTAAAGCGGCTGGAATGGCGAACCCGAGCACAAGGAGATGAGAAATGAGGTGCGTGTTAGAAACCTTTCCCGATCACACGGTGTACCATCTTCTGGGATTCTCATGCATGTTTTCGATGTAGGAAGATGCCCTTGAACCTGGAGATTTGGGACCCATGGGATGGGTACCACGCAGTATTACTCTAAAGGGTCTGCGTTTGCTCACCCAACCTCACCAAACCTCTCAGCCCCAAGAGTGTCCACCCTTATGCCTCAATCAGCTGTGGGTCTAGATATGGTCAATCCAGGTGGCATCACAGCCCTTGAACGAATTTTGTGAGAATTTCTCTCTCTTGCACTGTCTTTGTTTCACGGGTTTTTAAAAGTAATTGATTTTTATAAAGGGGTTTAGCTGTTTTTTACTGCTGTGTTTATGCCGCTTTACACCCACTTGACTCACATACAGAGAGATATCAATACATAGGTTTTAAGATTCTTACTAGTCAGATATATTCTTGGGCGGTGAATAGGGGGTTTTGAGTCCAGATCACTGAGCAAGGAGTAGGTCTTGTCTATTACATATTGGGTTTATGGAACGGTCTCTGAGCTAATTTGAAACCCTTGTTTTATGCATCACCCCACCTCACCTTTCCCGTTAAGCAGCCATAGTGTGTTTTCTAAACGTGTGACTCTGTTCTGTTTTGTAATTCAGTTCAAGGGTAGCGGTTTTACATTCCCTCTATAAGTGATATCTTATGATAAGTGTCGTTTTCTGTGTGGCTTATTTCACTTAGAATCGTCGTACCTAAATCCACTCATGCTGCTACTAGCCTTATGACGTTGATTTCATGGCTGAGTGATATTCCATTGTACAAAAGGACCACAACTTCTTTATCCATTTTTCTCTTTCCTGGGATATTTAAGGTGTAACGAAGTGGAGGTTCTTGTCAACAGAGCAGCCCTAAACTTTGGGGTGCCTGTGCCTTGCTGATTTTTAGTTTTCCCAATTTATACGCCCGTGAGTGGAAGTGCCCTATGCTGTCTAAGCTGAGTGTTTTCGATGTTTCAGGACACACCGTACACTTCTGCAGAGTGGCTGTTGGCAATTTACATCCCGCCCATCAGCGTAGCAAGGCTCCCGTTTCTCCATGGCCTGTCCTGCATTTCTGGTTTTGACACTTTATTCAGCATGGCCCTTTTGACCGATGGGAAGCGAGACTTCTTTGTAGCGCTGATTTGCCTTTCCAGGTTGCTTGGTTGGCCAAAAAGGGCGTATGCGTTTTTTCCTGAATATATTCAGGAAAAAACGCATACGCCCTTTTTGGCCAAGGGCATCATTGTCAAGGTTTTGCCGCTTTTCCCGTGCTTTAAAGGCGATTCGAATCTTCCTCCTGAAATCTGTTTCCTGCAATTCTGCCTTGCTTTCAAATCCTCTTTGTTGTCTTCCGTCAATATATTTGTGGACGAGAGTTATCATTTATAACTCTGCAGGTTTGTGAATTGCAGTGCCCCTGAGCTCCATTTTTCAACTCGCTTTCTTGGGAGCTGGCCGCAAAAGCGCAGGATTGCTTCAGGCCCTATTCTGGTCCCGGGCGGCAGGCTGAGCCTGTGGTTAATTCTTCTTCCTGATGGGAAAATAGAGTGACCTGTGCCTGTCCCAACACCTAGAGCTAGTGTCTCATTGGTTCCCCCTCTTCCCGTTCATCCTCAGGACAAATTGCAACCTGTACGGAACAGGAGGTTAAAGGTGCTGATTCTCCAAGGAGGGAGATTGCTAGTAAAGCGGCTGGAATGGCGAACCCGAGCACAAGGAGATGAGAAATGAGGTGCGTGTTAGAAACCTTTCCCGATCACACGGTGTACCATCTTCTGGGATTCTCATGCATGTTTTCGATGTAGGAAGATGCCCTTGAACCTGGAGATTTGGGACCCATGGGATGGGTACCACGCAGTATTACTCTAAAGGGTCTGCGTTTGCTCACCCAACCTCACCAAACCTCTCAGCCCCAAGAGTGTCCACCCTTATGCCTCAATCAGCTGTGGGTCTAGATATGGTCAATCCAGGTGGCATCACAGCCCTTGAACGAATTTTGTGAGAATTTCTCTCTCTTGCACTGTCTTTGTTTCACGGGTTTTTAAAAGTAATTGATTTTTATAAAGGGGTTTAGCTGTTTTTTACTGCTGTGTTTATGCCGCTTTACACCCACTTGACTCACATACAGAGAGATATCAATACATAGGTTTTAAGATTCTTACTAGTCAGATATATTCTTGGGCGGTGAATAGGGGGTTTTGAGTCCAGATCACTGAGCAAGGAGTAGGTCTTGTCTATTACATATTGGGTTTATGGAACGGTCTCTGAGCTAATTTGAAACCCTTGTTTTATGCATCACCCCACCTCACCTTTCCCGTTAAGCAGCCATAGTGTGTTTTCTAAACGTGTGACTCTGTTCTGTTTTGTAATTCAGTTCAAGGGTAGCGGTTTTACATTCCCTCTATAAGTGATATCTTATGATAAGTGTCGTTTTCTGTGTGGCTTATTTCTCTTAGAATCGTCGTACCTAAATCCACTCATCATGCTGCTACTAGCCTTATGACGTTGATTTCATGGCTGAGTGATATTCCATTGTACAAAAGGACCACAACTTCTTTATCCATTTTTCTCTTTCCTGGGATATTTAAGGTGTAACGAAGTGGAGGTTCTTGTCAACAGAGCAGCCCTAAACTTTGGGGTGCCTGTGCCTTGCTGATTTTTAGTTTTCCCAATTTATACGCCCGTGAGTGGAAGTGCCCTATGCTCTCTAAGCTGAGTGTTTTCGATGTTTCAGGACACACCGTACACTTCTGCAGAGTGGCTGTTGGCAATTTACATCCCGCCCATCAGCGTAGCAAGGCTCCCGTTTCTCCATGGCCTGTCCTGCATTTCTGGTTTTGACACTTTATTCAGCATGGCCCTTTTGACCGATGGGAAGCGAAACTTCTTTGTAGCGCTGATTTGCCTTTCCAGGTTGCTTGGTTGGCCAAAAAGGGCGTATGCGTTTTTTCCTGAATATATTCAGGAAAAAACGCATACGCCCTTTTTGGCCAAGGGCATCATTGTCGAGGTTTTGCCGCTTTTCCCGTGCTTTAAAGGCGATTCGAATCTTCCTCCTGAAATCTGTTTCCTGCAATTCTGCCTTGCTTTCAAATCCTCTTTGTTGTCTTCCGTCAATATATTTGTGGACGAGAGTTATCATTTATAACTCTGCAGGTTTGTGAATTGCAGTGCCCCTGAGCTCCATTTTTCAACTCGCTTTCTTGGGAGCTGGCCGCAAAAGCGCAGGATTGCTTCAGGCCCTATTCTGGTCCCGGGCGGGAGGCTGAGCCTGTGGTTAATTCTTCTTCCTGATGGGAAAATAGAGTGACCTGTGCCTGTCCCAACACCTAGAGCTAGTGTCTCATTGGTTCCCCCTCTTCCCGTTCATCCTCAGGACAAATTGCAACCTGTACGGAACAGGAGGTTAAAGGTGCTGATTCTCCAAGGAGGGAGATTGCTAGTAAAGCGGCTGGAATGGCGAACCCGAGCACAAGGAGATGAGAAATGAGGTGCGTGTTAGAAACCTTTCCCGATCACACGGTGTACCATCTTCTGGGATTCTCATGCATGTTTTCGATGTAGGAAGATGCCCTTGAACCTGGAGATTTGGGACCCATGGGATGGGTACCACGCAGTATTACTCTAAAGGGTCTGCGTTTGCTCACCCAACCTCACCAAACCTCTCAGCCCCAAGAGTGTCCACCCTTATGCCTCAATCAGCTGTGGGTCTAGATATGGTCAATCCAGGTGGCATCACAGCCCTTGAACGAATTTTGTAAGAATTTCTCTCTCTTTCACTGTCTTTGTTTCACGGGTTTTTAAAAGTAATGGATTTTTATAAAGGGGTTTAGCTGTTTTTTACTGCTGTGTTTATGCCGCTTTACACCCACTTGACTCACATACAGACACATAGCAATACATAGGTTTTAAGATTCTTACTAGTCAGATATATTCTTGGGCGGTGAATAGGGGGTTTTGAGTCCAGATCACTGAGCAAGGAGTAGGTCTTGTCTATTACATATTGGGTTTATGGAGCGGTCTCTGAGCTAATTTGAAATCCTTGTTTTATGCATCACCCCACCTCACCTTTCCCGTTAAGCAGCCATAGTGTGTTTTCTAAACGTGTGACTCTGTTCTGTTTTGTAATTCAGTTCAAGGGTAGCGGTTTTTACATTCCCTCTATAAGTGATATCTTATGATAAGTGTCTTTTTCTGTGTGACTTATTTCACTTAGAATCGTCGTACCTAAATCCACTCATCATGCTGCTACTAGCCTTATGACGTTGATTTCATGGCTGAGTGATATTCCATTGTACAAAAGGACCACAACTTCTTTATCCATTTTTCTCTTTCCTGGGATATTTAAGGTGTATCGAAGTGGAGGTTCTTGTCAACAGAGCAGCCCTAAACTTTGGGGTGCCTGTGCCTTGATGATTTTTAGTTTTCCCAATTTATACGCCCGTGAGTGGAAGTGCCCTATGCTGTCTAAGCTGAGTTTTTTCGATGTTTCAGGACACACCGTACACTTCTGCAGAGTGGCTGTTGGCAATTTACATCCCGCCCATCAGCGTAGCAAGGCTCCCGTTTCTCCATGGCCTGTCCTGCATTTCTGGTTTTGACACTTTATTCAGCATGGCCCTTTTGACCGATGGGAAGCGAGACTTCTTTGTAGCGCTGATTTGCCTTTCCAGGTTGCTTGGTTGCCCAAAAGGGGCGTATGCCTTTTTTCCTGAATATATTCAGGAAAAAACGCATACGCCCTTTTTGGCCAAGGGCATCATTGTCGAGGTTTTGCCGCTTTTCCCGTGCTTTAAAGGCGATTCGAATCTACCTCCTGAAATCTGTTTCCTGCAATTCTGCCTTGCTTTCAAATCCTCTTCGTTGTCTTCCGTCAATATATTTGTGGACGAGAGTTATCATTTATAACTCTGCAGGTTTGTGAATTGCAGTGCCCCTGAGCTCCATTTTTCAACTCGCTTTCTTGGGAGCTGGCCGCAAAAGCGCAGGATTGCTTCAGGCCCTATTCTGGTCCCGGGCGGCAGGCTGAGCCTGTGGTTAATTCTTCTTCCTGATGGGAAAATAGAGTGACCTGTGCCTGTCCCAACACCTAGAGCTAGTGTCTCATTGGTTCCCCCTCTTCCCGTTCATCCTCAGGACAAATTGCAACCTGTACGGAACAGGAGGTTAAAGGTGCTGATTCTCCAAGGAGGGAGATTGCTAGTAAAGCGGCTGGAATGGCGAACCCGAGCACAAGGAGATGAGAAATGAGGTGCGTGTTAGAAACCTTTCCCGATCACACGGTGTACCATCTTCTGGGATTCTCATGCATGTTTTCGATGTAGGAAGATGCCCTTGAACCTGGAGATTTGGGACCCATGGGATGGGTACCACGCAGTATTACTCTAAAGGGTCTGCGTTTGCTCACCCAACCTCACCAAACCTCTCAGCCCCAAGAGTGTCCACCCTTATGCCTCAATCAGCTGTGGGTCTAGATATGGTCAATCCAGGTGGCATCACAGCCCTTGAACGAATTTTGTAAGAATTTCTCTCTCTTTCACTGTCTTTGTTTCACGGGTTTTTAAAAGTAATGGATTTTTATAAAGGGGTTTAGCTGTTTTTTACTGCTGTGTTTATGCCGCTTTACACCCACTTGACTCACATACAGAGAGATATCAATACATAGGTTTTAAGATTCTTACTAGTCAGATATATTCTTGGGCGGTGAATAGGGGGTTTTGAGTCCAGATCACTGAGCAAGGAGTAGGTCTTGTCTATTACATATTGGGTTTATGGAACGGTCTCTGAGCTAATTTGAAACCCTTGTTTTATGCATCACCCCACCTCACCTTTCCCGTTAAGCAGCCATAGTGTGTTTTCTAAACGTGTGACTCTGTTCTGTTTTGTAATTCAGTTCAAGGGTAGCGGTTTTACATTCCCTCTATAAGTGATATCTTATGATAAGTGTCGTTTTCTGTGTGGCTTATTTCACTTAGAATCGTCGTACCTAAATCCACTCATCATGCTGCTACTAGCCTTATGACGTTGATTTCATGGCTGAGTGATATTCCATTGTACAAAAGGACCACAACTTCTTTATCCATTTTTCTCTTTCCTGGGATATTTAAGGTGTAACGAAGTGGAGGTTCTTGTCAACAGAGCAGCCCTAAACTTTGGGGTGCCTGTGCCTTGCTGATTTTTAGTTTTCCCAATTTATACGCCCGTGAGTGGAAGTGCCCTATGCTCTCTAAGCTGAGTGTTTTCGATGTTTCAGGACACACCGTACACTTCTGCAGAGTGGCTGTTGGCAATTTACATCCCGCCCATCAGCGTAGCAAGGCTCCCGTTTCTCCATGGCCTGTCCTGCATTTCTGGTTTTGACACTTTATTCAGCATGGCCCTTTTGACCGATGGGAAGCGAGACTTCTTTGTAGCGCTGATTTGCCTTTCCAGGTTGCTTGGTTGGCCAAAAAGGGCGTATGCGTTTTTTCCTGAATATATTCAGGAAAAAACGCATACGCCCTTTTTGGCCAAGGGCATCATTGTCGAGGTTTTGCCGCTTTTCCCGTGCTTTAAAGGCGATTCGAATCTTCCTCCTGAAATCTGTTTCCTGCAATTCTGCCTTGCTTTCAAATCCTCTTTGTTGTCTTCCGTCAATATATTTGTGGACGAGAGTTATCATTTATAACTCTGCAGGTTTGTGAATTGCAGTGCCCCTGAGCTCCATTTTTCAACTCGCTTTCTTGGGAGCTGGCCGCAAAAGCGCAGGATTGCTTCAGGCCCTATTCTGGTCCCGGGCGGCAGGCTGAGCCTGTGGTTAATTCTTCTTCCTGATGGGAAAATAGAGTGACCTGTGCCTGTCCCAACACCTAGAGCTAGTGTCTCATTGGTTCCCCCTCTTCCCGTTCATCCTCAGGACAAATTGCAACCTGTACGGAACAGGAGGTTAAAGGTGCTGATTCTCCAAGGAGGGAGATTGCTAGTAAAGCGGCTGGAATGGCGAACCCGAGCACAAGGAGATGAGAAATGAGGTGCGTGTTAGAAACCTTTCCCGATCACACGGTGTACCATCTTCTGGGATTCTCATGCATGTTTTCGATGTAGGAAGATGCCCTTGAACCTGGAGATTTGGGACCCATGGGATGGGTACCACGCAGTATTACTCTAAAGGGTCTGCGTTTGCTCACCCAACCTCACCAAACCTCTCAGCCCCAAGAGTGTCCACCCTTATGCCTCAATCAGCTGTGGGTCTAGATATGGTCAATCCAGGTGGCATCACAGCCCTTGAACGAATTTTGTAAGAATTTCTCTCTCTTTCACTGTCTTTGTTTCACGGGTTTTTAAAAGTAATTGATTTTTATAAAGGGGTTTAGCTGTTTTTTACTGCTGTGTTTATGCCGCTTTACACCCACTTGACTCACATACAGAGAGATATCAATACATAGGTTTTAAGATTCTTACTAGTCAGATATATTCTTGGGCGGTGAATAGGGGGTTTTGAGTCCAGATCACTGAGCAAGGAGTAGGTCTTGTCTATTACATATTGGGTTTATGGAACGGTCTCTGAGCTAATTTGAAACCCTTGTTTTATGCATCACCCCACCTCACCTTTCCCGTTAAGCAGCCATAGTGAGTTTTCTAAACGTGTGACTCTGTTCTGTTTTGTAATTCAGTTCAAGGGTAGCGGTTTTACATTCCCTCTATAAGTGATATCTTATGATAAGTGTCGTTTTCTGTGTGGCTTATTTCACTTAGAATCGTCGTACCTAAATCCACTCATCATGCTGCTACTAGCCTTATGACGTTGATTTCATGGCTGAGTGATATTCCATTGTACAAAAGGACCACAACTTCTTTATCCATTTTTCTCTTTCCTGGGATATTTAAGGTGTAACGAAGTGGAGGTTCTTGTCAACAGAGCAGCCCTAAACTTTGGGGTGCCTGTGCCTTGCTGATTTTTAGTTTTCCCAATTTATACGCCCGTGAGAGGAAGTGCCCTATGCTCTCTAAGCTGAGTGTTTTCGATGTTTCAGGACACACCGTACACTTCTGCAGAGTGGCTGTTGGCAATTTACATCCCGCCCATCAGCGTAGCAAGGCTCCCGTTTCTCCATGGCCTGTCCTGCATTTCTGGTTTTGACACTTTATTCAGCATGGCCCTTTTGACCGATGGGAAGCGAGACTTCTTTGTAGCGCTGATTTGCCTTTCCAGGTTGCTTGGTTGGCCAAAAAGGGCGTATGCGTTTTTTCCTGAATATATTCAGGAAAAAACGCATACGCCCTTTTTGGCCAAGGGCATCATTGTCGAGGTTTTGCCGCTTTTCCCGTGCTTTAAAGGCGATTCGAATCTTCCTCCTGAAATCTGTTTCCTGCAATTCTGCCTTGCTTTCAAATCCTCTTTGTTGTCTTCCGTCAATATATTTGTGGACGAGAGTTATCATTTATAACTGCAGGTTTGTGAATTGCAGTGCCCCTGAGCTCCATTTTTCAACTCGCTTTCTTGGGAGCTGGCCGCAAAAGCGCAGGATTGCTTCAGGCCCTATTCTGGTCCCGGGCGGCAGGCTGAGCCTGTGGTTAATTCTTCTTCCTGATGGGAAAATAGAGTGACCTGTGCCTGTCCCAACACCTAGAGCTAGTGTCTCATTGGTTCCCCCTCTTCCCGTTCATCCTCAGGACAAATTGCAACCTGTACGGAACAGGAGGTTAAAGGTGCTGATTCTCCAAGGAGGGAGATTGCTAGTAAAGCGGCTGGAATGGCGAACCCGAGCACAAGGAGATGAGAAATGAGGTGCGTGTTAGAAACCTTTCCCGATCACACGGTGTACCATCTTCTGGGATTCTCATGCATGTTTTTGATGTAGGAAGATGCCCTTGAACCTGGAGATTTGGGACCCATGGGATGGGTACCACGCAGTATTACTCTAAAGGGTCTGCGTTTGCTCACCCAACCTCACCAAACCTCTCAGCCCCAAGAGTGTCCACCCTTATGCCTCAATCAGCTGTGGGTCTAGATATGGTCAATCCAGGTGGCATCACAGCCCTTGAACGAATTTTGTGAGAATTTCTCTCTCTTTCACTGTCTTTGTTTCACGGGTTTTTAAAAGTAATTGATTTTTATAAAGGGGTTTAGCTGTTTTTTACTGCTGTGTTTATGCCGCTTTACACCCACTTGACTCACATACAGAGAGATATCAATACATAGGTTTTAAGATTCTTACTAGTCAGATATATTCTTGGGCGGTGAATAGGGGGTTTTGAGTCCAGATCACTGAGCAAGGAGTAGGTCTTGTCTATTACATATTGGGTTTATGGAACGGTCTCTGAGCTAATTTGAAACCCTTGTTTTATGCATCACCCCACCTCACCTTTCCCGTTAAGCAGCCATAGTGTGTTTTCTAAACGTGTGACTCTGTTCTGTTTTGTAATTCAGTTCAAGGGTAGCGGTTTTACATTCCCTCTATAAGTGATATCTTATGATAAGTGTCGTTTTCTGTGTGGCTTATTTCTCTTAGAATCGTCGTACCTAAATCCACTCATCATGCTGCTACTAGCCTTATGACGTTGATTTCATGGCTGAGTGATATTCCATTGTACAAAAGGACCACAACTTCTTTATCCATTTTTCTCTTTCCTGGGATATTTAAGGTGTAACGAAGTGGAGGTTCTTGTCAACAGAGCAGCCCTAAACTTTGGGGTGCCTGTGCCTTGCTGATTTTTAGTTTTCCCAATTTATACGCCCGTGAGTGGAAGTGCCCTATGCTCTCTAAGCTGAGTGTTTTCGATGTTTCAGGACACACCGTACACTTCTGCAGAGTGGCTGTTGGCAATTTACATCCCGCCCATCAGCGTAGCAAGGCTCCCGTTTCTCCATGGCCTGTCCTGCATTTCTGGTTTTGACACTTTATTCAGCATGGCCCTTTTGACCGATGGGAAGCGAGACTTCTTTGTAGCGCTGATTTGCCTTTCCAGGTTGCTTGGTTGGCCAAAAAGGGCGTATGCGTTTTTTCCTGAATATATTCAGGAAAAAACGCATACGCCCTTTTTGGCCAAGGGCATCATTGTCGAGGTTTTGCCGCTTTTCCCGTGCTTTAAAGGCGATTCGAATCTTCCTCCTGAAATCTGTTTCCTGCAATTCTGCCTTGCTTTCAAATCCTCTTTGTTGTCTTCCGTCAATATATTTGTGGATGAGAGTTATCATTTATAACTCTGCAGGTTTGTGAATTGCAGTGCCCCTGAGCTCCATTTTTCAACTCGCTTTCTTGGGAGCTGGCCGCAAAAGCGCAGGATTGCTTCAGGCCCTATTCTGGTCCCGGGCGGCAGGCTGAGCCTGTGGTTAATTCTTCTTCCTGATGGGAAAATAGAGTGACCTGTGCCTGTCCCAACACCTAGAGCTAGTGTCTCATTGGTTCCCCCTCTTCCCGTTCATCCTCAGGACAAATTGCAACCTGTACGGAACAGGAGGTTAAAGGTGCTGATTCTCCAAGGAGGGAGATTGCTAGTAAAGCGGCTGGAATGGCGAACCCGAGCACAAGGAGATGAGAAATGAGGTGCGTGTTAGAAACCTTTCCCGATCACACGGTGTACCATCTTCTGGGATTCTCATGCATGTTTTCGATGTAGGAAGATGCCCTTGAACCTGGAGATTTGGGACCCATGGGATGGGTACCACGCAGTATTACTCTAAAGGGTCTGCGTTTGCTCACCCAACCTCACCAAACCTCTCAGCCCCAAGAGTGTCCACCCTTATGCCTCAATCAGCTGTGGGTCTAGATATGGTCAATCCAGGTGGCATCACAGCCCTTGAACGAATTTTGTAAGAATTTCTCTCTCTTTCACTGTCTTTGTTTCACGGGTTTTTAAAAGTAATTGATTTTTATAAAGGGGTTTAGCTGTTTTTTACTGCTGTGTTTATGCCGCTTTACACCCACTTGACTCACATACAGAGAGATATCAATACATAGGTTTTAAGATTCTTACTAGTCAGATATATTCTTGGGCGGTGAATAGGGGGTTTTGAGTCCAGATCACTGAGCAAGGAGTAGGTCTTGTCTATTACATATTGGGTTTATGGAACGGTCTCTGAGCTAATTTGAAACCCTTGTTTTATGCATCACCCCACCTCACCTTTCCCGTTAAGCAGCCATAGTGAGTTTTCTAAACGTGTGACTCTGTTCTGTTTTGTAATTCAGTTCAAGGGTAGCGGTTTTACATTCCCTCTATAAGTGATATCTTATGATAAGTGTCGTTTTCTGTGTGGCTTATTTCACTTAGAATCGTCGTACCTAAATCCACTCATCATGCTGCTACTAGCCTTATGACGTTGATTTCATGGCTGAGTGATATTCCATTGTACAAAAGGACCACAACTTCTTTATCCATTTTTCTCTTTCCTGGGATATTTAAGGTGTAACGAAGTGGAGGTTCTTGTCAACAGAGCAGCCCTAAACTTTGGGGTGCCTGTGCCTTGCTGATTTTTAGTTTTCCCAATTTATACGCCCGTGAGAGGAAGTGCCCTATGCTCTCTAAGCTGAGTGTTTTCGATGTTTCAGGACACACCGTACACTTCTGCAGAGTGGCTGTTGGCAATTTACATCCCGCCCATCAGCGTAGCAAGGCTCCCGTTTCTCCATGGCCCGTCCTGCATTTCTGGTTTTGACACTTTATTCAGCATGGCCCTTTTGACCGATGGGAAGCGAGACTTCTTTGTAGCGCTGATTTGCCTTTCCAGGTTGCTTGGTTGGCCAAAAAGGGCGTATGCGTTTTTTCCTGAATATATTCAGGAAAAAACGCATACGCCCTTTTTGGCCAAGGGCATCATTGTCGAGGTTTTGCCGCTTTTCCCGTGCTTTAAAGGCGATTCGAATCTTCCTCCTGAAATCTGTTTCCTGCAATTCTGCCTTGCTTTCAAATCCTCTTTGTTGTCTTCCGTCAATATATTTGTGGACGAGAGTTATCATTTATAACTCTGCAGGTTTGTGAATTGCAGTGCCCCTGAGCTCCATTTTTCAACTCGCTTTCTTGGGAGCTGGCCGCAAAAGCGCAGGATTGCTTCAGGCCCTATTCTGGTCCCGGGCGGCAGGCTGAGCCTGTGGTTAATTCTTCTTCCTGATGGGAAAATAGAGTGACCTGTGCCTGTCCCAACACCTAGAGCTAGTGTCTCATTGGTTCCCCCTCTTCCCGTTCATCCTCAGGACAAATTGCAACCTGTACGGAACAGGAGGTTAAAGGTGCTGATTCTCCAAGGAGGGAGATTGCTAGTAAAGCGGCTGGAATGGCGAACCCGAGCACAAGGAGATGAGAAATGAGGTGCGTGTTAGAAACCTTTCCCGATCACACGGTGTACCATCTTCTGGGATTCTCATGCATGTTTTCGATGTAGGAAGATGCCCTTGAACCTGGAGATTTGGGACCCATGGGATGGGTACCACGCAGTATTACTCTAAAGGGTCTGCGTTTGCTCACCCAACCTCACCAAACCTCTCAGCCCCAAGAGTGTCCACCCTTATGCCTCAATCAGCTGTGGGTCTAGATATGGTCAATCCAGGTGGCATCACAGCCCTTGAACGAATTTTGTGAGAATTTCTCTCTCTTTCACTGTCTTTGTTTCACGGGTTTTTAAAAGTAATTGATTTTTATAAAGTGGTTTAGCTGTTTTTTACTGCTGTGTTTATGCCGCTTTACACCCACTTGACTCACATACAGATAGATATCAATACATAGGTTTTAAGATTCTTACTAGTCAGATATATTCTTGGGCGGTGAATAGGGGGTTTTGAGTCCAGATCACTGAGCAAGGAGTAGGTCTTGTCTATTACATATTGGGTTTATGGAACGGTCTCTGAGCTAATTTGAAACCCTTGTTTTATGCATCACCCCACCTCACCTTTCCCGTTAAGCAGCCATAGTGTGTTTTCTAAACGTGTGACTCTGTTCTGTTTTGTAATTCAGTTCAAGGGTAGCGGTTTTACATTCCCTCTATAAGTGATATCTTATGATAAGTGTCGTTTTCTGTGTGGCTTATTTCTCTTAGAATCGTCGTACCTAAATCCACTCATCATGCTGCTACTAGCCTTATGACGTTGATTTCATGGCTGAGTGATATTCCATTGTACAAAAGGACCACAACTTCTTTATCCATTTTTCTCTTTCCTGGGATATTTAAGGTGTAACGAAGTGGAGGTTCTTGTCAACAGAGCAGCCCTAAACTTTGGGGTGCCTGTGCCTTGCTGATTTTTAGTTTTCCCAATTTATACGCCCGTGAGAGGAAGTGCCCTATGCTCTCTAAGCTGAGTGTTTTCGATGTTTCAGGACACACCGTACACTTCTGCAGAGTGGCTGTTGGCAATTTACATCCCGCCCATCAGCGTAGCAAGGCTCCCGTTTCTCCATGGCCCGTCCTGCATTTCTGGTTTTGACACTTTATTCAGCATGGCCCTTTTGACCGATGGGAAGCGAGACTTCTTTGTAGCGCTGATTTGCCTTTCCAGGTTGCTTGGTTGGCCAAAAAGGGCGTATGCGTTTTTTCCTGAATATATTCAGGAAAAAACGCATACGCCCTTTTTGGCCAAGGGCATCATTGTCGAGGTTTTGCCGCTTTTCCCGTGCTTTAAAGGCGATTCGAATCTTCCTCCTGAAATCTGTTTCCTGCAATTCTGCCTTGCTTTCAAATCCTCTTTGGTGTCTTCCGTCAATATATTTGTGGACGAGAGTTATCATTTATAACTCTGCAGGTTTGTGAATTGCAGTGCCCCTGAGCTCCATTTTTCAACTCGCTTTCTTGGGAGCTGGCCGCAAAAGCGCAGGATTGCTTCAGGCCCTATTCTGGTCCCGGGCGGCAGGCTGAGCCTGTGGTTAATTCTTCTTCCTGATGGGAAAATAGAGTGACCTGTGCCTGTCCCAACACCTAGAGCTAGTGTCTCATTGGTTCCCCCTCTTCCCGTTCATCCTCAGGACAAATTGCAACCTGTACGGAACAGGAGGTTAAAGGTGCTGATTCTCCAAGGAGGGAGATTGCTAGTAAAGCGGCTGGAATGGCGAACCCGAGCACAAGGAGATGAGAAATGAGGTGCGTGTTAGAAACCTTTCCCGATCACACGGTGTACCATCTTCTGGGATTCTCATGCATGTTTTCGATGTAGGAAGATGCCCTTGAACCTGGAGATTTGGGACCCATGGGATGGGTACCACGCAGTATTACTCTAAAGGGTCTGCGTTTGCTCACCCAACCTCACCAAACCTCTCAGCCCCAAGAGTGTCCACCCTTATGCCTCAATCAGCTGTGGGTCTAGATATGGTCAATCCAGGTGGCATCACAGCCCTTGAACGAATTTTGTAAGAATTTCTCTCTCTTTCACTGTCTTTGTTTCACGGGTTTTTAAAAGTAATGGATTTTTATAAAGGGGTTTAGCTGTTTTTTACTGCTGTGTTTATGCCGCTTTACACCCACTTGACTCACATACAGACAGATATCAATACATAGGTTTTAAGATTCTTACTAGTCAGATATATTCTTGGGCGGTGAATAGGGGGTTTTGAGTCCAGATCACTGAGCAAGGAGTAGGTCTTGTCTATTACATATTGGGTTTATGGAACGGTCTCTGAGCTAATTTGAAACCCTTGTTTTATGCATCACCCCACCTCACCTTTCCCGTTAAGCAGCCATAGTGTGTTTTCTAAACGTGTGACTCTGTTCTGTTTTGTAATTCAGTTCAAGGGTAGCGGTTTTACATTTCCTCTATAAGTGATATCTTATGATAAGTGTCGTTTTCTGTGTGGCTTATTTCACTTAGAATCGTCGTACCTAAATCCACTCATCATGCTGCTACTAGCCTTATGACGTTGATTTCATGGCTGAGTGATATTCCATTGTACAAAAGGACCACAACTTCTTTATCCATTTTTCTCTTTCCTGGGATATTTAAGGTGTAACGAAGTGGAGGTTCTTGTCAACAGAGCAGCCCTAAACTTTGGGGTGCCTGTGCCTTGCTGATTTTTAGTTTTCCCAATTTATACGCCCGTGAGTGGAAGTGCCCTATGCTGTCTAAGCTGAGTGTTTTCGATGTTTCAGGACACACCGTACACTTCTGCAGAGTGGCTGTTGGCAATTTACATCCCGCCCATCAGCGTAGCAAGGCTCCCGTTTCTCCATGGCCTGTCCTGCATTTCTGGTTTTGACACTTTATTCAGCATGGCCCTTTTGACCGATGGGAAGCGAGACTTCTTTGTAGCGCTGATTTGCCTTTCCAGGTTGCTTGGTTGGCCAAAAAGGGCGTATGCGTTTTTTCCTGAATATATTCAGGAAAAAACGCATACGCCCTTTTTGGCCAAGGGCATCATTGTCGAGGTTTTGCCGCTTTTCCCGTGCTTTAAAGGCGATTCGAATCTTCCTCCTGAAATCTGTTTCCTGCAATTCTGCCTTGCTTTCAAATCCTCTTTGTTGTCTTCCGTCAATATATTTGTGGACGAGAGTTATCATTTATAACTCTGCAGGTTTGTGAATTGCAGTGCCCCTGAGCTCCATTTTTCAACTCGCTTTCTTGGGAGCTGGCCGCAAAAGCGCAGGATTGCTTCAGGCCCTATTCTGGTCCCGGGCGGCAGGCTGAGCCTGTGGTTAATTCTTCTTCCTGATGGGAAAATAGAGTGACCTGTGCCTGTCCCAACACCTAGAGCTAGTGTCTCATTGGTTCCCCCTCTTCCCGTTCATCCTCAGGACAAATTGCAACCTGTACGGAACAGGAGGTTAAAGGTGCTGATTCTCCAAGGAGGGAGATTGCTAGTAAAGCGGCTGGAATGGCGAACCCGAGCACAAGGAGATGAGAAATGAGGTGCGTGTTAGAAACCTTTCCCGATCACACGGTGTACCATCTTCTGGGATTCTCATGCATGTTTTCGATGTAGGAAGATGCCCTTGAACCTGGAGATTTGGGACCCATGGGATGGGTACCACGCAGTATTACTCTAAAGGGTCTGCGTTTGCTCACCCAACCTCACCAAACCTCTCAGCCCCAAGAGTGTCCACCCTTATGCCTCAATCAGCTGTGGGTCTAGATATGGTCAATCCAGGTGGCATCACAGCCCTTGAACGAATTTTGTAAGAATTTCTCTCTCTTTCACTGTCTTTGTTTCACGGGTTTTTAAAAGTAATTGATTTTTATAAAGGGGTTTAGCTGTTTTTTACTGCTGTGTTTATGCCGCTTTACACCCACTTGACTCACATACAGACAGATATCAATACATAGGTTTTAAGATTCTTACTAGTCAGATATATTCTTGGGCGGTGAATAGGGGGTTTTGAGTCCAGATCACTGAGCAAGGAGTAGGTCTCGTCTATTACATATTGGGTTTATAGAACGGTCTCTGAGCTAATTTGAAACCCTTGTTTTATGCATCACCCCACCTCACCTTTCCCGTTAAGCAGCCATAGTGAGTTTTCTAAACGTGTGACTCTGTTCTGTTTTGTAATTCAGTTCAAGGGTAGCGGTTTTACATTCCCTCTATAAGTGATATCTTATGATAAGTGTCGTTTTCTGTGTGGCTTATTTCACTTAGAATCGTCGTACCTAAATCCACTCATCATGCTGCTACTAGCCTTATGACGTTGATTTCATGGCTGAGTGATATTCCATTGTACAAAAGGACCACAACTTCTTTATCCATTTTTCTCTTTCCTGGGATATTTAAGGTGTAACGAAGTGGAGGTTCTTGTCAACAGAGCAGCCCTAAACTTTGGGGTGCCTGTGCCTTGCTGATTTTTAGTTTTCCCAATTTATACGCCCGTGAGAGGAAGTGCCCTATGCTCTCTAAGCTGAGTGTTTTCGATGTTTCAGGACACATCGTACACTTCTGCAGAGTGGCTGTTGGCAATTTACATCCCGCCCATCAGCGTAGCAAGGCTCCCGTTTCTCCATGGCCCGTCCTGCATTTCTGGTTTTGACACTTTATTCAGCATGGCCCTTTTGACCGATGGGAAGCGAGACGTCTTTGTAGCGCTGATTTGCCTTTCCAGGTTGCTTGGTTTGCCAAAAAGGGCGTATGCGTTTTTTCCTGAATATATTCAGGAAAAAACGCATACGCCCTTTTTGGCCAAGGGCATCATTGTCGAGGTTTTGCCGCTTTTCCCGTGCTTTAAAGGCGATTCGAATCTTCCTCCTGAAATCTGTTTCCTGCAATTCTGCCTTGCTTTCAAATCCTCTTTGTTGTCTTCCGTCAATATATTTGTGGACGAGAGTTATCATTTATAACTCTGCAGGTTTGTGAATTGCAGTGCCCCTGAGCTCCATTTTTCAACTCGCTTTCTTGGGAGCTGGCCGCAAAAGCGCAGGATTGCTTCAGGCCCTATTCTGGTCCCGGGCGGCAGGCTGAGCCTGTGGTTAATTCTTCTTCCTGATGGGAAAATAGAGTGACCTGTGCCTGTCCCCACACCTAGAGCTAGTGTCTCATTGGTTCCCCCTCTTCCCGTTCATCCTCAGGACAAATTGCAACCTGTACGGAACAGGAGGTTAAAGGTGCTGATTCTCCAAGGAGGGAGATTGCTAGTAAAGCGGCTGGAATGGCGAACCCGAGCTCAAGGAGATGAGAAATGAGGTGCGTGTTAGAAACCTTTCCCGATCACACGGTGTACCATCTTCTGGGATTCTCATGCATGTTTTCGATGTAGGAAGATGCCCTTGAACCTGGAGATTTGGGACCCATGGGATGGGTACCACGCAGTATTACTCTAAAGGGTCTGCGTTTGCTCACCCAACCTCACCAAACCTCTCAGCCCCAAGAGTGTCCACCCTTATGCCTCAATCAGCTGTGGGTCTAGATATGGTCAATCCAGGTGGCATCACAGCCCTTGAACGAATTTTGTAAGAATTTCTCTCTCTTTCACTGTCTTTGTTTCACGGGTTTTTAAAAGTAATTGATTTTTATAAAGGGGTTTAGCTGTTTTTTACTGCTGTGTTTATGCCACTTTACACCCACTTGACTCACATACAGAGAGATATCAATACATAGGTTTTAAGATTCTTACTAGTCAGATATATTCTTGGGCGGTGAATAGGGGGTTTTGAGTCCAGATCACTGAGCAAGGAGTAGGTCTTGTCTATTACATATTGGGTTTATGGAACGGTCTCTGAGCTAATTTGAAACCCTTGTTTTATGCATCACCTCACCTCACCTTTCCCGTTAAGCAGCCATAGTGTGTTTTCTAAACGTGTGACTCTGTTCTGTTTTGTAATTCAGTTCAAGGGTAGCGATTTTTACATTCCCTCTATAAGTGATATCTTATGATAAGTGTCTTTTTCTGTGTGACTTATTTCACTTAGAATCGTCGTACCTAAATCCACTCATCATGCTGCTACTAGCCTTATGACGTTGATTTCATGGCTGAGTGATATTCCATTGTACAAAAGGACCACAACTTCTTTATCCATTTTTCTCTTTCCTGGGATATTTAAGGTGTAACGAAGTGGAGGTTCTTGTCAACAGAGCAGCCCTAAACTTTGGGGTGCCTGTGCCTTGCTGATTTTTAGTTTTCCCAATTTATACGCCCGTGAGTGGAAGTGCCCTATGCTCTCTAAGCTGAGTGTTTTCGATGTTTCAGGACACACCGTACACTTCTGCAGAGTGGCTGTTGGCAATTTACATCCCGCCCATCAGCGTAGCAAGGCTCCCGTTTCTCCATGGCCTGTCCTGCATTTCTGGTTTTGACACTTTATTCAGCATGGCCCTTTTGACCGATGGGAAGCGAGACTTCTTTGTAGCGCTGATTTGCCTTTCCAGGTTGCTTGGTTGGCCAAAAAGGGCGTATGCGTTTTTTCCTGAATATATTCAGGAAAAACGCATACGCCCTTTTTGGCCAAGGGCATCATTGTCGAGGTTTTGCCGCTTTTCCCGTGCTTTAAAGGCGATTCGAATCTTCCTCCTGAAATCTGTTTCCTGCAATTCTGCCTTGCTTTCAAATCCTCTTTGTTGTCTTCCGTCAATATATTTGTGGACGAGAGTTATCATTTATAACTCTGCAGGTTTGTGAATTGCAGTTCCCCTGAGCTCCATTTTTCAACTCGCTTTCTTGGGAGCTGGCCGCAAAAGCGCAGGATTGCTTCAGGCCCTATTCTGGTCCCGGGCGGCAGGCTGAGCCTGTGGTTAATTCTTCTTCCTGATGGGAAAATAGAGTGACCTGTGCCTGTCCCAACACCTAGAGCTAGTGTCTCATTGGTTCCCCCTCTTCCCATTCATCCTCAGGACAAATTGCAACCTGTACGGAACAGGAGGTTAAAGGTGCTGATTCTCCAAGGAGGGAGATTGCTAGTAAAGCGGCTGGAATGGCGAACCCGAGCACAAGGAGATGAGAAATGAGGTGCGTGTTAGAAACCTTTCCCGATCACACGGTGTACCATCTTCTGGGATTCTCATGCATGTTTTCGATGTAGGAAGATGCCCTTGAACCTGGAGATTTGGGACCCATGGGATGGGTACCACGCAGTATTACTCTAAAGGGTCTGCGTTTGCTCACCCAACCTCACCAAACCTCTCAGCCCCAAGAGTGTCCACCCTTATGCCTCAATCAGCTGTGGGTCTAGATATGGTCAATCCAGGTGGCATCACAGCCCTTGAACGAATTTTGTAAGAATTTCTCTCTCTTTCACTGTCTTTGTTTCACGGGTTTTTAAAAGTAATTGATTTTTATAAAGGGGTTTAGCTGTTTTTTACTGCTGTGTTTATGCCGCTTTACACCCACTTGACTCACATACAGAGAGATATCAATACATAGGTTTTAAGATTCTTACTAGTCAGATATATTCTTGGGCGGTGAATAGGGGGTTTTGAGTCCAGATCACTGAGCAAGGAGTAGGTCTTGTCTATTACATATTGGGTTTATGGAACGGTCTCTGAGCTAATTTGAAACCCTTGTTTTATGCATCACCCCACCTCACCTTTCCCGTTAAGCAGCCATAGTGTGTTTTCTAAACGTGTGACTCTGTTCTGTTTTGTAATTCAGTTCAAGGGTAGCGGTTTTACATTTCCTCTATAAGTGATATCTTATGATAAGTGTCGTTTTCTGTGTGGCTTATTTCACTTAGAATCGTCGTACCTAAATCCACTCATCATGCTGCTACTAGCCTTATGACGTTGATTTCATGGCTGAGTGATATTCCATTGTACAAAAGGACCACAACTTCTTTATCCATTTTTCTCTTTCCTGGGATATTTAAGGTGTAACGAAGTGGAGGTTCTTGTCAACAGAGCAGCCCTAAACTTTGGGGTGCCTGTGCCTTGCTGATTTTTAGTTTTCCCAATTTATACGCCCGTGAGAGGAAGTGCCCTATGCTCTCTAAGCTGAGTGTTTTCGATGTTTCAGGACACACCGTACACTTCTGCAGAGTGGCTGTTGGCAATTTACATCCCGCCCATCAGCGTAGCAAGGCTCCCGTTTCTCCATGGCCTGTCCTGCATTTCTGGGTTTGACACTTTATTCAGCGTGGCCTATTTGACCGATGGGAAGCGAGACTTCTTTGTAGCGCTGATTTGCCTTTCCAGGTTGCTTGGTTGGCCAAAAAGGGCGTATGCGTTTTTTCCTGAATATATTCAGGAAAAAACGCATACGCCTTTTTTGGCCAAGGGCATCATTGTCGAGGTTTTGCCGCTTTTCCCGTGCTTTAAAGGCGATTCGAATCTACCTCTTGAAATATGTTTCCTGCAATTCTGCCTTGCTTTCAAATCCTCTTCGTTGCCTACCCTCAATATATTTGAGGACGAGAGTTATCATTTATAACTCTGCAGGTCTGTGAATTGCAGTGCCCCTGAGCTCCATTTTTCAACTCGCTTTCTTGGGAGCTGGCTGCAAAAGCGCAGGATTGCTTCAGGCCCTATTCTGGTCCCGGGCGGCAGGCTGAGCCTGTGGTTAATTCTTCTTCCTGATGGGAAAATAGAGTGACCTGTGCCTGTCCCCACACCTAGAGCTAGTGTCTCATTGGTTCCCCCTCTTCCCGTTCATCCTCAGGACAAATTGCAACCTGTACGGAACAGGAGGTTAAAGGTGCTGATTCTCCAAGGAGGGAGATTGCTAGTAAAGCGGCTGGAATGGCGAACCCGAGCACAAGGAGATGAGAAATGAGGTGCGTGTTAGAAACCTTTCCCGATCACACGGTGTACCATCTTCTGGGATTCTCATGCATGTTTTCAATGTAGGAAGATGCCCTTCAACCTGGAGATTTGGGACCCATGGGATGGGTACCACGCAGTATTACTCTAAAGGGTCTGCGTTTGCTCACCCAACCTCACCAAACCTCTCAGCCCCAAGAGTGTCCACCCTTATGCCTCAATCAGCTGTGGGTCTAGATATGGTCAATCCAGGTGGCATCACAGCCCTTGAACGAATTTTGTAAGAATTTCTCTCTCTTTCACTGTCTTTGTTTCACGGGTTTTTAAAAGTAATTGATTTTTATAAAGGGGTTTAGCTGTTTTTTACTGCTGTGTTTATGCCGCTTTACACCCACTTGACTCACATACAGAGAGATATCAATACATAGGTTTTAAGATTCTTACTAGTCAGATATATTCTTGGGCGGTGAATAGGGGGTTTTGAGTCCAGATCACTGAGCAAGGAGTAGGTCTTGTCTATTACATATTGGGTTTATGGAACGGTCTCTGAGCTAATTTGAAACCCTTGTTTTATGCATCACCCCACCTCACCTTTCCCGTTAAGCAGCCATAGTGTGTTTTCTAAACGTGTGACTCTGTTCTGTTTTGTAATTCAGTTCAAGGGTAGCGGTTTTACATTTCCTCTATAAGTGATATCTTATGATAAGTGTCGTTTTCTGTGTGGCTTATTTCACTTAGAATCGTCGTACCTAAATCCACTCATCATGCTGCTACTAGCCTTATGACGTTGATTTCATGGCTGAGTGATATTCCATTGTACAAAAGGACCACAACTTCTTTATCCATTTTTCTCTTTCCTGGGATATTTAAGGTGTAACGAAGTGGAGGTTCTTGTCAACAGAGCAGCCCTAAACTTTGGGGTGCCTGTGCCTTGCTGATTTTTAGTTTTCCCAATTTATACGCCCGTGAGAGGAAGTGCCCTATGCTCTCTAAGCTGAGTGTTTTCGATGTTTCAGGACACACCGTACACTTCTGCAGAGTGGCTGTTGGCAATTTACATCCCGCCCATCAGCGTAGCAAGGCTCCCGTTTCTCCATGGCCTGTCCTGCATTTCTGGGTTTGACACTTTATTCAGCGTGGCCTATTTGACCGATGGGAAGCGAGACTTCTTTGTAGCGCTGATTTGCCTTTCCAGGTTGCTTGGTTGGCCAAAAAGGGCGTATGCGTTTTTTCCTGAATATATTCAGGAAAAAACGCATACGCCTTTTTTGGCCAAGGGCATCATTGTCGAGGTTTTGCCGCTTTTCCCGTGCTTTAAAGGCGATTCGAATCTACCTCTTGAAATATGTTTCCTGCAATTCTGCCTTGCTTTCAAATCCTCTTCGTTGCCTACCCTCAATATATTTGAGGACGAGAGTTATCATTTATAACTCTGCAGGTCTGTGAATTGCAGTGCCCCTGAGCTCCATTTTTCAACTCGCTTTCTTGGGAGCTGGCTGCAAAAGCGCAGGATTGCTTCAGGCCCTATTCTGGTCCCGGGCGGCAGGCTGAGCCTGTGGTTAATTCTTCTTCCTGATGGGAAAATAGAGTGACCTGTGCCTGTCCCCACACCTAGAGCTAGTGTCTCATTGGTTCCCCCTCTTCCCGTTCATCCTCAGGACAAATTGCAACCTGTACGGAACAGGAGGTTAAAGGTGCTGATTCTCCAAGGAGGGAGATTGCTAGTAAAGCGGCTGGAATGGCGAACCCGAGCACAAGGAGATGAGAAATGAGGTGCGTGTTAGAAACCTTTCCCGATCACACGGTGTACCATCTTCTGGGATTCTCATGCATGTTTTCGATGTAGGAAGATGCCCTTGAACCTGGAGATTTGGGACCCATGGGATGGGTACCACGCAGTATTACTCTAAAGGGTCTGCGTTTGCTCACCCAACCTCACCAAACCTCTCAGCCCCAAGAGTGTCCACCCTTATGCCTCAATCAGCTGTGGGTCTAGATATGGTCAATCCAGGTGGCATCACAGCCCTTGAACGAATTTTGTAAGAATTTCTCTCTCTTTCACTGTCTTTGTTTCACGGGTTTTTAAAAGTAATTGATTTTTATAAAGGGGTTTAGCTGTTTTTTACTGCTGTGTTTATGCCGCTTTACACCCACTTGACTCACATACAGAGAGATATCAATACATAGGTTTTAAGATTCTTACTAGTCAGATATATTCTTGGGCGGTGAATAGGGGGTGTTGAGTCCAGATCACTGAGCAAGGAGTAGGTCTTGTCTATTACATATTGGGTTTATGGAACGGTCTCTGAGCTAATTTGAAACCCTTGTTTTATGCATCACCCCACCTCACCTTTCCCGTTAAGCAGCCATAGTGTGTTTTCTAAACGTGTGACTCTGTTCTGTTTTGTAATTCAGTTCAAGGGTAGCGATTTTTACATTCCCTCTATAAGTGATATCTTAGGATAAGTGTCTTTTTCTGTGTGACTTATTTCACTTAGAATCGTCGTACCTAAATCCACTCATCATGCTGCTACTAGCCTTATGACGTTGATTTCATGGCTGAGTGATATTCCATTGTACAAAAGGACCACAACTTCTTTATCCATTTTTCTCTTTCCTGGGATATTTAAGGTGTAACGAAGTGGAGGTTCTTGTCAACAGAGCAGCCCTAAACTTTGGGGTGCCTGTGCCTTGCTGATTTTTAGTTTTCCCAATTTATACGCCCGTGAGTGGAAGTGCCCTATGCTCTCTAAGCTGAGTGTTTTCGATGTTTCAGGACACACCGTACACTTCTGCAGAGTGGCTGTTGGCAATTTACATCCCGCCCATCAGCGTAGCAAGGCTCCCGTTTCTCCATGGCCTGTCCTGCATTTCTGGTTTTGACACTTTATTCAGCATGGCCCTTTTGACCGATGGGAAGCGAGACTTCTTTGTAGCGCTGATTTGCCTTTCCAGGTTGCTTGGTTGGCCAAAAAGGGCGTATGCGTTTTTTCCTGAATATATTCAGGAAAAAACGCATACGCCCTTTTTGGCCAAGGGCATCATTGTCGAGGTTTTGCCGCTTTTCCCGTGCTTTAAAGGCGATTCGAATCTTCCTCCTGAAATCTGTTTCCTGCAATTCTGCCTTGCTTTCAAATCCTCTTTGTTGTCTTCCGTCAATATATTTGTGGACGAGAGTTATCATTTATAACTCTGCAGGTTTGTGAATTGCAGTGCCCCTGAGCTCCATTTTTCAACTCGCTTTCTTGGGAGCTGGCCGCAAAAGCGCAGGATTGCTTCAGGCCCTATTCTGGTCCCGGGCGGCAGGCTGAGCCTGTGGTTAATTCTTCTTCCTGATGGGAAAATAGAGTGACCTGTGCCTGTCCCAACACCTAGAGCTAGTGTCTCATTGGTTCCCCCTCTTCCCGTTCATCCTCAGGACAAATTGCAACCTGTACGGAACAGGAGGTTAAAGGTGCTGATTCTCCAAGGAGGGAGATTGCTAGTAAAGCGGCTGGAATGGCGAACCCGAGCACAAGGAGATGAGAAATGAGGTGCGTGTTAGAAACCTTTCCCGATCACACGGTGTACCATCTTCTGGGATTCTCATGCATGTTTTCGATGTAGGAAGATGCCCTTGAACCTGGAGATTTGGGACCCATGGGATGGGTACCACGCAGTATTACTCTAAAGGGTCTGCGTTTGCTCACCCAACCTCACCAAACCTCTCAGCCCCAAGAGTGTCCACCCTTATGCCTCAATCAGCTGTGGGTCTAGATATGGTCAATCCAGGTGGCATCACAGCCCTTGAACGAATTTTGTAAGAATTTCTCTCTCTTTCACTGTCTTTGTTTCACGGGTTTTTAAAAGTAATTGATTTTTATAAAGGGGTTTAGCTGTTTTTTACTGCTGTGTTTATGCCGCTTTACACCCACTTGACTCACATACAGAGAGATATCAATACATAGGTTTTAAGATTCTTACTAGTCAGATATATTCTTGGGCGGTGAATAGGGGGTGTTGAGTCCAGATCACTGAGCAAGGAGTAGGTCTTGTCTATTACATATTGGGTTTATGGAACGGTCTCTGAGCTAATTTGAAACCCTTGTTTTATGCATCACCCCACCTCACCTTTCCCGTTAAGCAGCCATAGTGTGTTTTCTAAACGTGTGACTCTGTTCTGTTTTGTAATTCAGTTCAAGGGTAGCGATTTTTACATTCCCTCTATAAGTGATATCTTATGATAAGTGTCTTTTTCTGTGTGACTTATTTCACTTAGAATCGTCGTACCTAAATCCACTCATCATGCTGCTACTAGCCTTATGACGTTGATTTCATGGCTGAGTGATATTCCATTGTACAAAAGGACCACAACTTCTTTATCCATTTTTCTCTTTCCTGGGATATTTAAGGTGTAACGAAGTGGAGGTTCTTGTCAACAGAGCAGCCCTAAACTTTGGGGTGCCTGTGCCTTGCTGATTTTTAGTTTTCCCAATTTATACGCCCGTGAGTGGAAGTGCCCTATGCTCTCTAAGCTGAGTGTTTTCGATGTTTCAGGACACACCGTACACTTCTGCAGAGTGGCTGTTGGCAATTTACATCCCGCCCATCAGCGTAGCAAGGCTCCCGTTTCTCCATGGCCTGTCCTGCATTTCTGGTTTTGACACTTTATTCAGCATGGCCCTTTTGACCGATGGGAAGCGAGACTTCTTTGTAGCGCTGATTTGCCTTTCCAGGTTGCTTGGTTGGCCAAAAAGGGCGTATGCGTTTTTTCCTGAATATATTCAGGAAAAAACGCATACGCCCTTTTTGGCCAAGGGCATCATTGTCGAGGTTTTGCCGCTTTTCCCGTGCTTTAAAGGCGATTCGAATCTTCCTCCTGAAATCTGTTTCCTGCAATTCTGCCTTGCTTTCAAATCCTCTTTGTTGTCTTCCGTCAATATATTTGTGGACGAGAGTTATCATTTATAACTCTGCAGGTTTGTGAATTGCAGTTCCCCTGAGCTCCATTTTTCAACTCGCTTTCTTGGGAGCTGGCCGCAAAAGCGCAGGATTGCTTCAGGCCCTATTCTGGTCCCGGGCGGCAGGCTGAGCCTGTGGTTAATTCTTCTTCCTGATGGGAAAATAGAGTGACCTGTGTCTGTCCCCACACCTAGAGCTAGTGTCTCATTGGTTCCCCCTCTTCCCGTTCATCCTCAGGACAAATTGCAACCTGTACGGAACAGGAGGTTAAAGGTGCTGATTCTCCAAGGAGGGAGATTGCTAGTAAAGCGGCTGGAATGGCGAACCCGAGCACAAGGAGATGAGAAATGAGGTGCGTGTTAGAAACCTTTCCCGATCACACGGTGTACCATCTTCTGGGATTCTCATGCATGTTTTCGATGTAGGAAGATGCCCTTGAACCTGGAGATTTGGGACCCATGGGATGGGTACCACGCAGTATTACTCTAAAGGGTCTGCGTTTGCTCACCCAACCTCACCAAACCTCTCAGCCCCAAGAGTGTCCACCCTTATGCCTCAATCAGCTGTGGGTCTAGATATGGTCAATCCAGGTGGCATCACAGCCCTTGAACGAATTTTGTAAGAATTTCTCTCTCTTTCACTGTCTTTGTTTCACGGGTTTTTAAAAGTAATTGATTTTTATAAAGGGGTTTAGCTGTTTTTTACTGCTGTGTTTATGCCGCTTTACACCCACTTGACTCACATACAGAGAGATATCAATACATAGGTTTTAAGATTCTTACTAGTCAGATATATTCTTGGGCGGTGAATAGGGGGTTTTGAGTCCAGATCACTGAGCAAGGAGTAGGTCTTGTCTATTACATATTGGGTTTATGGAACGGTCTCTGAGCTAATTTGAAACCCTTGTTTTATGCATCACCCCACCTCACCTTTCCCGTTAAGCAGCCATAGTGAGTTTTCTAAACGTGTGACTCTGTTCTGTTTTGTAATTCAGTTCAAGGGTAGCGGTTTTACATTCCCTCTATAAGTGATATCTTATGATAAGTGTCGTTTTCTGTGTGGCTTATTTCACTTAGAATCGTCGTACCTAAATCCACTCATCATGCTGCTACTAGCCTTATGACGTTGATTTCATGGCTGAGTGATATTCCATTGTACAAAAGGACCACAACTTCTTTATCCATTTTTCTCTTTCCTGGGATATTTAAGGTGTAACGAAGTGGAGGTTCTTGTCAACAGAGCAGCCCTAAACTTTGGGGTGCCTGTGCCTTGCTGATTTTTAGTTTTCCCAATTTATACGCCCGTGAGAGGAAGTGCCCTATGCTCTCTAAGCTGAGTGTTTTCGATGTTTCAGGACACACCGTACACTTCTGCAGAGTGGCTGTTGGCAATTTACATCCCGCCCATCAGCGTAGCAAGGCTCCCGTTTCTCCATGGCCCGTCCTGCATTTCTGGTTTTGACACTTTATTCAGCATGGCCCTTTTGACCGATGGGAAGCGAGACTTCTTTGTAGCGCTGATTTGCCTTTCCAGGTTGCTTGGTTGGCCAAAAAGGGCGTATGCGTTTTTTCCTGAATATATTCAGGAAAAAACGCATACGCCCTTTTTGGCCAAGGGCATCATTGTCGAGGTTTTGCCGCTTTTCCCGTGCTTTAAAGGCGATTCGAATCTTCCTCCTGAAATCTGTTTCCTGCAATTCTGCCTTGCTTTCAAATCCTCTTTGTTGTCTTCCGTCAATATATTTGTGGACGAGAGTTATCATTTATAACTCTGCAGGTTTGTGAATTGCAGTGCCCCTGAGCTCCATTTTTCAACTCGCTTTCTTGGGAGCTGGCCGCAAAAGCGCAGGATTGCTTCAGGCCCTATTCTGGTCCCGGGCGGCAGGCTGAGCCTGTGGTTAATTCTTCTTCCTGATGGGAAAATAGAGTGACCTGTGCCTGTCCCAACACCTAGAGCTAGTGTCTCATTGGTTCCCCCTCTTCCCGTTCATCCTCAGGACAAATTGCAACCTGTACGGAACAGGAGGTTAAAGGTGCTGATTCTCCAAGGAGGGAGATTGCTAGTAAAGCGGCTGGAATGGCGAACCCGAGCACAAGGAGATGAGAAATGAGGTGCGTGTTAGAAACCTTTCCCGATCACACGGTGTACCATCTTCTGGGATTCTCATGCATGTTTTCGATGTAGGAAGATGCCCTTGAACCTGGAGATTTGGGACCCATGGGATGGGTACCACGCAGTATTACTCTAAAGGGTCTGTGTTTGCGCACCCAACCTCACCAAACCTCTCAGCCCCAAGAGTGTCCACCCTTATGCCTCAATCAGCTGTGGGTCTAGATATGGTCAATCCAGGTGGCATCACAGCCCTTGAACGAATTTTGTAAGAATTTCTCTCTCTTTCACTGTCTTTGTTTCACGGGTTTTTAAAAGTAATTGATTTTTATAAAGGGGTTTAGCTGTTTTTTACTGCTGTGTTTATGCCGCTTTACACCCACTTGACTCACATACAGAGAGATATCAATACATAGGTTTTAAGATTCTTACTAGTCAGATATATTCTTGGGCGGTGAATAGGGGGTGTTGAGTCCAGATCACTGAGCAAGGAGTAGGTCTTGTCTATTACATATTGGGTTTATGGAACGGTCTCTGAGCTAATTTGAAACCCTTGTTTTATGCATCACCCCACCTCACCTTTCCCGTTAAGCAGCCATAGTGTGTTTTCTAAACGTGTGACTCTGTTCTGTTTTGTAATTCAGTTCAAGGGTAGCGATTTTTACATTCCCTCTATAAGTGATATCTTATGATAAGTGTCTTTTTCTGTGTGACTTATTTCACTTAGAATCGTCGTACCTAAATCCACTCATCATGCTGCTACTAGCCTTATGACGTTGATTTCATGGCTGAGTGATATTCCATTGTACAAAAGGACCACAACTTCTTTATCCATTTTTCTCTTTCCTGGGATATTTAAGGTGTAACGAAGTGGAGGTTCTTGTCAACAGAGCAGCCCTAAACTTTGGGGTGCCTGTGCCTTGCTGATTTTTAGTTTTCCCAATTTATACGCCCGTGAGTGGAAGTGCCCTATGCTCTCTAAGCTGAGTGTTTTCGATGTTTCAGGACACACCGTACACTTCTGCAGAGTGGCTGTTGGCAATTTACATCCCGCCCATCAGCGTAGCAAGGCTCCCGTTTCTCCATGGCCTGTCCTGCATTTCTGGTTTTGACACTTTATTCAGCATGGCCCTTTTGACCGATGGGAAGCGAGACTTCTTTGTAGCGCTGATTTGCCTTTCCAGGTTGCTTGGTTGGCCAAAAAGGGCGTATGCGTTTTTTCCTGAATATATTCAGGAAAAAACGCATACGCCCTTTTTGGCCAAGGGCATCATTGTCGAGGTTTTGCCGCTTTTCCCGTGCTTTAAATGCGATTCGAATCTTCCTCCTGAAATCTGTTTCCTGCAATTCTGCCTTGCTTTCAAATCCTCTTTGTTGTCTTCCGTCAATATATTTGTGGACGAGAGTTATCATTTATAACTCTGCAGGTTTGTGAATTGCAGTTCCCCTGAGCTCCATTTTTCAACTCGCTTTCTTGGGAGCTGGCCGCAAAAGCGCAGGATTGCTTCAGGCCCTATTCTGGTCCCGGGCGGCAGGCTGAGCCTGTGGTTAATTCTTCTTCCTGATGGGAAAATAGAGTGACCTGTGTCTGTCCCCACACCTAGAGCTAGTGTCTCATTGGTTCCCCCTCTTCCCGTTCATCCTCAGGACAAATTGCAACCTGTACGGAACAGGAGGTTAAAGGTGCTGATTCTCCAAGGAGGGAGATTGCTAGTAAAGCGGCTGGAATGGCGAACCCGAGCACAAGGAGATGAGAAATGAGGTGCGTGTTAGAAACCTTTCCCGATCACACGGTGTACCATCTTCTGGGATTCTCATGCATGTTTTCGATGTAGGAAGATGCCCTTGAACCTGGAGATTTGGGACCCATGGGATGGGTACCACGCAGTATTACTCTAAAGGGTCTGCGTTTGCTCACCCAACCTCACCAAACCTCTCAGCCCCAAGAGTGTCCACCCTTATGCCTCAATCAGCTGTGGGTCTAGATATGGTCAATCCAGGTGGCATCACAGCCCTTGAACGAATTTTGTAAGAATTTCTCTCTCTTTCACTGTCTTTGTTTCACGGGTTTTTAAAAGTAATTGATTTTTATAAAGGGGTTTAGCTGTTTTTTACTGCTGTGTTTATGCCGCTTTACACCCACTTGACTCACATACAGAGAGATATCAATACATAGGTTTTAAGATTCTTACTAGTCAGATATATTCTTGGGCGGTGAATAGGGGGTTTTGAGTCCAGATCACTGAGCAAGGAGTAGGTCTTGTCTATTACATATTGGGTTTATGGAACGGTCTCTGAGCTAATTTGAAACCCTTGTTTTATGCATCACCCCACCTCACCTTTCCCGTTAAGCAGCCATAGTGTGTTTTCTAAACGTGTGACTCTGTTCTGTTTTGTAATTCAGTTCAAGGGTAGCGGTTTTACATTCCCTCTATAAGTGATATCTTATGATAAGTGTCGTTTTCTGTGTGGCTTATTTCACTTAGAATCGTCGTACCTAAATCCACTCATCATGCTGCTACTAGCCTTATGACGTTGATTTCATGGCTGAGTGATATTCCATTGTACAAAAGGACCACAACTTCTTTATCCATTTTTCTCTTTCCTGGGATATTTAAGGTGTAACGAAGTGGAGGTTCTTGTCAACAGAGCAGCCCTAAACTTTGGGGTGCCTGTGCCTTGCTGATTTTTAGTTTTCCCAATTTATACGCCCGTGAGAGGAAGTGCCCTATGCTCTCTAAGCTGAGTGTTTTCGATGTTTCAGGACACACCGTACACTTCTGCAGAGTGGCTGTTGGCAATTTACATCCCGCCCATCAGCGTAGCAAGGCTCCCGTTTCTCCATGGCCCGTCCTGCATTTCTGGTTTTGACACTTTATTCAGCATGGCCCTTTTGACCGATGGGAAGCGAGACTTCTTTGTAGCGCTGATTTGCCTTTCCAGGTTGCTTGGTTGGCCAAAAAGGGCGTATGCGTTTTTTCCTGAATATATTCAGGAAAAAACGCATACGCCCTTTTTGGCCAAGGGCATCATTGTCGAGGTTTTGCCGCTTTTCCCGTGCTTTAAAGGCGATTCGAATCTTCCTCCTGAAATCTGTTTCCTGCAATTCTGCCTTGCTTTCAAATCCTCTTTGTTGTCTTCCGTCAATATATTTGTGGACGAGAGTTATCATTTATAACTCTGCAGGTTTGTGAATTGCAGTGCCCCTGAGCTCCATTTTTCAACTCGCTTTCTTGGGAGCTGGCCGCAAAAGCGCAGGATTGCTTCAGGCCCTATTCTGGTCCCGGGCGGCAGGCTGAGCCTGTGGTTAATTCTTCTTCCTGATGGGAAAATAGAGTGACCTGTGCCTGTCCCAACACCTAGAGCTAGTGTCTCATTGGTTCCCCCTCTTCCCGTTCATCCTCAGGACAAATTGCAACCTGTACGGAACAGGAGGTTAAAGGTGCTGATTCTCCAAGGAGGGAGATTGCTAGTAAAGCGGCTGGAATGGCGAACCCGAGCACAAGGAGATGAGAAATGAGGTGCGTGTTAGAAACCTTTCCCGATCACACGGTGTACCATCTTCTGGGATTCTCATGCATGTTTTCGATGTAGGAAGATGCCCTTGAACCTGGAGATTTGGGACCCATGGGATGGGTACCACGCAGTATTACTCTAAAGGGTCTGCGTTTGCTCACCCAACCTCACCAAACCTCTCAGCCCCAAGAGTGTCCACCCTTATGCCTCAATCAGCTGTGGGTCTAGATATGGTCAATCCAGGTGGCATCACAGCCCTTGAACGAATTTTGTAAGAATTTCTCTCTCTTTCACTGTCTTTGTTTCACGGGTTTTTAAAAGTAATGGATTTTTATAAAGGGGTTTAGCTGTTTTTTACTGCTGTGTTTATGCCGCTTTACACCCACTTGACTCACATACAGAGAGATATCAATACATAGGTTTTAAGATTCTTACTAGTCAGATATATTCTTGGGCGGTGAATAGGGGGTGTTGAGTCCAGATCACTGAGCAAAGAGTAGGTCTTGTCTATTACATATTGGGTTTATGGAACGGTCTCTGAGCTAATTTGAAACCCTTGTTTTATGCATCACCCCACCTCACCTTTCCCGTTAAGCAGCCATAGTGTGTTTTCTAAACGTGTGACTCTGTTCTGTTTTGTAATTCAATTCAAGGGTAGCGATTTTTACATTCCCTCTATAAGTGATATCTTATGATAAGTGTCTTTTTCTGTGTGACTTATTTCACTTAGAATCGTCGTACCTAAATCCACTCATCATGCTGCTACTAGCCTTATGACGTTGATTTCATGGCTGAGTGATATTCCATTGTACAAAAGGACCACAACTTCTTTATCCATTTTTCTCTTTCCTGGGATATTTAAGGTGTAACGAAGTGGAGGTTCTTGTCAACAGAGCAGCCCTAAACTTTGGGGTGCCTGTGCCTTGCTGATTTTTAGTTTTCCCAATTTATACGCCCGTGAGTGGAAGTGCCCTATGCTCTCTAAGCTGAGTGTTTTCGATGTTTCAGGACACACCGTACACTTCTGCAGAGTGGCTGTTGGCAATTTACATCCCGCCCATCAGCGTAGCAAGGCTCCCGTTTCTCCATGGCCTGTCCTGCATTTCTGGTTTTGACACTTTATTCAGCATGGCCCTTTTGACCGATGGGAAGCGAGACTTCTTTGTAGCGCTGATTTGCCTTTCCAGGTTGCTTGGTTGGCCAAAAAGGGCGTATGCGTTTTTTCCTGAATATATTCAGAAAAAAACGCTTACGCCCTTTTTGGCCAAGGGCATCATTGTCGAGGTTTTGCCGCTTTTCCCGTGCTTTAAAGGCGATTCGAATCTTCCTCCTGAAATCTGTTTCCTGCAATTCTGCCTTGCTTTCAAATCCTCTTTGTTGTCTTCCGTCAATATATTTGTGGACGAGAGTTATCATTTATAACTCTGCAGGTTTGTGAATTGCAGTTCCCCTGAGCTCCATTTTTCAACTCGCTTTCTTGGGAGCTGGCCGCAAAAGCGCAGGATTGCTTCAGGCCCTATTCTGGTCCCGGGCGGCAGGCTGAGCCTGTGGTTAATTCTTCTTCCTGATGGGAAAATAGAGTGACCTGTGTCTGTCCCCACACCTAGAGCTAGTGTCTCATTGGTTCCCCCTCTTCCCGTTCATCCTCAGGACAAATTGCAACCTGTACGGAACAGGAGGTTAAAGGTGCTGATTCTCCAAGGAGGGAGATTGCTAGTAAAGCGGCTGGAATGGCGAACCCGAGCACAAGGAGATGAGAAATGAGGTGCGTGTTAGAAACCTTTCCCGATCACACGGTGTACCATCTTCTGGGATTCTCATGCATGTTTTCGATGTAGGAAGATGCCCTTGAACCTGGAGATTTGGGACCCATGGGATGGGTACCACGCAGTATTACTCTAAAGGGTCTGCGTTTGCTCACCCAACCTCACCAAACCTCTCAGCCCCAAGAGTGTCCACCCTTATGCCTCAATCAGCTGTGGGTCTAGATATGGTCAATCCAGGTGGCATCACAGCCCTTGAACGAATTTTGTAAGAATTTCTCTCTCTTTCACTGTCTTTGTTTCACGGGTTTTTAAAAGTAATTGATTTTTATAAAGGGGTTTAGCTGTTTTTTACTGCTGTGTTTATGCCGCTTTACACCCACTTGACTCACATACAGAGAGATATCAATACATAGGTTTTAAGATTCTTACTAGTCAGATATATTCTTGGGCGGTGAATAGGGGGTTTTGAGTCCAGATCACTGAGCAAGGAGTAGGTCTTGTCTATTACATATTGGGTTTATGGAACGGTCTCTGAGCTAATTTGAAACCCTTGTTTTATGCATCACCCCACCTCACCTTTCCCGTTAAGCAGCCATAGTGAGTTTTCTAAACGTGTGACTCTGTTCTGTTTTGTAATTCAGTTCAAGGGTAACGATTTTTACATTCCCTCTATAAGTGATATCTTATGATAAGTGTCTTTTTCTGTGTGACTTATTTCACTTAGAATCGTCGTACCTAAATCCACTCATCATGCTGCTACTAGCCTTATGACGTTGATTTCATGGCTGAGTGATATTCCATTGTACAAAAGGACCACAACTTCTTTATCCATTTTTCTCTTTCCTGGGATATTTAAGGTGTAACGAAGTGGAGGTTCTTGTCAACAGAGCAGCCCTAAACTTTGGGGTGCCTGTGCCTTGCTGATTTTTAGTTTTCCCAATTTATACGCCCGTGAGTGGAAGTGCCCTATGCTCTCTAAGCTGAGTGTTTTCGATGTTTCAGGACACACCGTACACTTCGGCAGAGTGGCTGTTGGCAATTTACATCCCGCCCATCAGCGTAGCAAGGCTCCCGTTTCTCCATGGCCTGTCCTGCATTTCTGGTTTTGACACTTTATTCAGCATGGCCCTTTTGACCGATGGGAAGCGAGACTTCTTTGTAGCGCTGATTTGCCTTTCCAGGTTGCTTGGTTGGCCAAAAAGGGCGTATGCGTTTTTTCCTGAATATATTCAGGAAAAAACGCATACGCCCTTTTTGGCCAAGGGCATCATTGTCGAGGTTTTGCCGCTTTTCCCGTGCTTTAAAGGCGATTCGAATCTTCCTCCTGAAATCTGTTTCCTGCAATTCTGCCTTGCTTTCAAATCCTCTTTGTTGTCTTCCGTCAATATATTTGTGGACGAGAGTTATCATTTATAACTCTGCAGGTTTGTGAATTGCAGTTCCCCTGAGCTCCATTTTTCAACTCGCTTTCTTGGGAGCTGGCCGCAAAAGCGCAGGATTGCTTCAGGCCCTATTCTGGTCCCGGGCGGCAGGCTGAGCCTGTGGTTAATTCTTCTTCCTGATGGGAAAATAGAGTGACCTGTGTCTGTCCCCACACCTAGAGCTAGTGTCTCATTGGTTCCCCCTCTTCCCGTTCATCCTCAGGACAAATTGCAACCTGTACGGAACAGGAGGTTAAAGGTGCTGATTCTCCAAGGAGGGAGATTGCTAGTAAAGCGGCTGGAATGGCGAACCCGAGCACAAGGAGATGAGAAATGAGGTGCGTGTTAGAAACCTTTCCCGATCACACGGTGTACCATCTTCTGGGATTCTCATGCATGTTTTCGATGTAGGAAGATGCCCTTGAACCTGGAGATTTGGGACCCATGGGATGGGTACCACGCAGTATTACTCTAAAGGGTCTGCGTTTGCTCACCCAACCTCACCAAACCTCTCAGCCCCAAGAGTGTCCACCCTTATGCCTCAATCAGCTGTGGGTCTAGATATGGTCAATCCAGGTGGCATCACAGCCCTTGAACGAATTTTGTAAGAATTTCTCTCTCTTTCACTGTCTTTGTTTCACGGGTTTTTAAAAGTAATTGATTTTTATAAAGGGGTTTAGCTGTTTTTTACTGCTGTGTTTATGCCGCTTTACACCCACTTGACTCACATACAGAGAGATATCAATACATAGGTTTTAAGATTCTTACTAGTCAGATATATTCTTGGGCGGTGAATAGGGGGTTTTGAGTCCAGATCACTGAGCAAGGAGTAGGTCTTGTCTATTACATATTGGGTTTATGGAACGGTCTCTGAGCTAATTTGAAACCCTTGTTTTATGCATCACCCCACCTCACCTTTCCCGTTAAGCAGCCATAGTGTGTTTTCTAAACGTGTGACTCTGTTCTGTTTTGTAATTCAGTTCAAGGGTAGCGGTTTTACATTCCCTCTATAAGTGATATCTTATGATAAGTGTCGTTTTCTGTGTGGCTTATTTCACTTAGAATCGTCGTACCTAAATCCACTCATCATGCTGCTACTAGCCTTATGACGTTGATTTCATGGCTGAGTGATATTCCATTGTACAAAAGGACCACAACTTCTTTATCCATTTTTCTCTTTCCTGGGATATTTAAGGTGTAACGAAGTGGAGGTTCTTGTCAACAGAGCAGCCCTAAACTTTGGGGTGCCTGTGCCTTGCTGATTTTTAGTTTTCCCAATTTATACGCCCGTGAGAGGAAGTGCCCTATGCTCTCTAAGCTGAGTGTTTTCGATGTTTCAGGACACACCATACACTTCTGCAGAGTGGCTGTTGGCAATTTACATCCCGCCCATCAGCGTAGCAAGGCTCCCGTTTCTCCATGGCCCGTCCTGCATTTCTGGTTTTGACACTTTATTCAGCATGGCCCTTTTGACCGATGGGAAGCGAGACTTCTTTGTAGCGCTGATTTGCCTTTCCAGGTTGCTTGGTTGGCCAAAAAGGGCGTATGCGTTTTTTCCTGAATATATTCAGGAAAAAACGCATACGCCCTTTTTGGCCAAGGGCATCATTGTCGAGGTTTTGCCGCTTTTCCCGTGCTTTAAAGGCGATTCGAATCTTCCTCCTGAAATCTGTTTCCTGCAATTCTGCCTTGCTTTCAAATCCTCTTTGTTGTCTTCCGTCAATATATTTGTGGACGAGAGTTATCATTTATAACTCTGCAGGTTTGTGAATTGCAGTGCCCCTGAGCTCCATTTTTCAACTCGCTTTCTTGGGAGCTGGCCGCAAAAGCGCAGGATTGCTTCAGGCCCTATTCTGGTCCCGGGCGGCAGGCTGAGCCTGTGGTTAATTCTTCTTCCTGATGGGAAAATAGAGTGACCTGTGCCTGTCCCAACACCTAGAGCTAGTGTCTCATTGGTTCCCCCTCTTCCCGTTCATCCTCAGGACAAATTGCAACCTGTACGGAACAGGAGGTTAAAGGTGCTGATTCTCCAAGGAGGGAGATTGCTAGTAAAGCGGCTGGAATGGCGAACCCGAGCACAAGGAGATGAGAAATGAGGTGCGTGTTAGAAACCTTTCCCGATCACACGGTGTACCATCTTCTGGGATTCTCATGCATGTTTTCGATGTAGGAAGATGCCCTTGAACCTGGAGATTTGGGACCCATGGGATGGGTACCACGCAGTATTACTCTAAAGGGTCTGCGTTTGCTCACCCAACCTCACCAAACCTCTCAGCCCCAAGAGTGTCCACCCTTATGCCTCAATCAGCTGTGGGTCTAGATATGGTCAATCCAGGTGGCATCACAGCCCTTGAACGAATTTTGTAAGAATTTCTCTCTCTTTCACTGTCTTTGTTTCACGGGTTTTTAAAAGTAATTGATTTTTATAAAGGGGTTTAGCTGTTTTTTACTGCTGTGTTTATGCCGCTTTACACCCACTTGACTCACATACAGAGAGATATCAATACATAGGTTTTAAGATTCTTACTAGTCAGATATATTCTTGGGCGGTGAATAGGGGGTGTTGAGTCCAGATCACTGAGCAAGGAGTAGGTCTTGTCTATTACATATTGGGTTTATGGAACGGTCTCTGAGCTAATTTGAAACCCTTGTTTTATGCATCACCCCACCTCACCTTTCCCGTTAAGCAGCCATAGTGTGTTTTCTAAACGTGTGACTCTGTTCTGTTTTGTAATTCAGTTCAAGGGTAACGATTTTTACATTCCCTCTATAAGTGATATCTTATGATAAGTGTCTTTTTCTGTGTGACTTATTTCACTTAGAATCGTCGTACCTAAATCCACTCATCATGCTGCTACTAGCCTTATGACGTTGATTTCATGGCTGAGTGATATTCCATTGTACAAAAGGACCACAACTTCTTTATCCATTTTTCTCTTTCCTGGGATATTTAAAGTGTAACGAAGTGGAGGTTCTTGTCAACAGAGCAGCCCTAAACTTTGGGGTGCCTGTGCCTTGCTGATTTTTAGTTTTCCCAATTTATACGCCCGTGAGTGGAAGTGCCCTATGCTCTCTAAGCTGAGTGTTTTCGATGTTTCAGGACACACCGTACACTTCTGCAGAGTGGCTGTTGGCAATTTACATCCCGCCCATCAGCGTAGCAAGGCTCCCGTTTCTCCATGGCCTGTCCTGCATTTCTGGTTTTGACACTTTATTCAGCATGGCCCTTTTGACCGATGGGAAGCGAGACTTCTTTGTAGCGCTGATTTGCCTTTCCAGGTTGCTTGGTTGGCCAAAAAGGGCGTATGCGTTTTTTCCTGAATATATTCAGAAAAAAACGCTTACGCCCTTTTTGGCCAAGGGCATCATTGTCGAGGTTTTGCCGCTTTTCCCGTGCTTTAAAGGCGATTCGAATCTTCCTCCTGAAATCTGTTTCCTGCAATTCTGCCTTGCTTTCAAATCCTCTTTGTTGTCTTCCGTCAATATATTTGTGGACGAGAGTTATCATTTATAACTCTGCAGGTTTGTGAATTGCAGTTCCCCTGAGCTCCATTTTTCAACTCGCTTTCTTGGGAGCTGGCCGCAAAAGCGCAGGATTGCTTCAGGCCCTATTCTGGTCCCGGGCGGCAGGCTGAGCCTGTGGTTAATTCTTCTTCCTGATGGGAAAATAGAGTGACCTGTGTCTGTCCCCACACCTAGAGCTAGTGTCTCATTGGTTCCCCCTCTTCCCGTTCATCCTCAGGACAAATTGCAACCTGTACGGAACAGGAGGTTAAAGGTGCTGATTCTCCAAGGAGGGAGATTGCTAGTAAAGTGGCTGGAATGGCGAACCCGAGCACAAGGAGATGAGAAATGAGGTGCGTGTTAGAAACCTTTCCCGATCACACGGTGTACCATCTTCTGGGATTCTCATGCATGTTTTCGATGTAGGAAGATGCCCTTGAACCTGGAGATTTGGGACCCATGGGATGGGTACCACGCAGTATTACTCTAAAGGGTCTGCGTTTGCTCACCCAACCTCACCAAACCTCTCAGCCCCAAGAGTGTCCACCCTTATGCCTCAATCAGCTGTGGGTCTAGATATGGTCAATCCAGGTGGCATCACAGCCCTTGAACGAATTTTGTAAGAATTTCTCTCTCTTTCACTGTCTTTGTTTCACGGGTTTTTAAAAGTAATTGATTTTTATAAAGGGGTTTAGCTGTTTTTTACTGCTGTGTTTATGCCGCTTTACACCCACTTGACTCACATACAGAGAGATATCAATACATAGGTTTTAAGATTCTTACTAGTCAGATATATTCTTGGGCGGTGAATAGGGGGTTTTGAGTCCAGATCACTGAGCAAGGAGTAGGTCTTGTCTATTACATATTGGGTTTATGGAACGGTCTCTGAGCTAATTTGAAACCCTTGTTTTATGCATCACCCCACCTCACCTTTCCCGTTAAGCAGCCATAGTGTGTTTTCTAAACGTGTGACTCTGTTCTGTTTTGTAATTCAGTTCAAGGGTAGCGGTTTTACATTCCCTCTATAAGTGATATCTTATGATAAGTGTCGTTTTCTGTGTGGCTTATTTCACTTAGAATCGTCGTACCTAAATCCACTCATCATGCTGCTACTAGCCTTATGACGTTGATTTCATGGCTGAGTGATATTCCATTGTACAAAAGGACCACAACTTCTTTATCCATTTTTCTCTTTCCTGGGATATTTAAGGTGTAACGAAGTGGAGGTTCTTGTCAACAGAGCAGCCCTAAACTTTGGGGTGCCTGTGCCTTGCTGATTTTTAGTTTTCCCAATTTATACGCCCGTGAGAGGAAGTGCCCTATGCTCTCTAAGCTGAGTGTTTTCGATGTTTCAGGACACACCGTACACTTCTGCAGAGTGGCTGTTGGCAATTTACATCCCGCCCATCAGCGTAGCAAGGCTCCCGTTTCTCCATGGCCCGTCCTGCATTTCTGGTTTTGACACTTTATTCAGCATGGCCCTTTTGACCGATGGGAAGCGAGACTTCTTTGTAGCGCTGATTTGCCTTTCCAGGTTGCTTGGTTGGCCAAAAAGGGCGTATGCGTTTTTTCCTGAATATATTCAGGAAAAAACGCATACGCCCTTTTTGGCCAAGGGCATCATTGTCGAGGTTTTGCCGCTTTTCCCGTGCTTTAAAGGCGATTCGAATCTTCCTCCTGAAATCTGTTTCCTGCAATTCTGCCTTGCTTTCAAATCCTCTTTGTTGTCTTCCGTCAATATATTTGTGGACGAGAGTTATCATTTATAACTCTGCAGGTTTGTGAATTGCAGTGCCCCTGAGCTCCATTTTTCAACTCGCTTTCTTGGGAGCTGGCCGCAAAAGCGCAGGATTGCTTCAGGCCCTATTCTGGTCCCGGGCGGCAGGCTGAGCCTGTGGTTAATTCTTCTTCCTGATGGGAAAATAGAGTGACCTGTGCCTGTCCCAACACCTAGAGCTAGTGTCTCATTGGTTCCCCCTCTTCCCGTTCATCCTCAGGACAAATTGCAACCTGTACGGAACAGGAGGTTAAAGGTGCTGATTCTCCAAGGAGGGAGATTGCTAGTAAAGCGGCTGGAATGGCGAACCCGAGCACAAGGAGATGAGAAATGAGGTGCGTGTTAGAAACCTTTCCCGATCACACGGTGTACCATCTTCTGGGATTCTCATGCATGTTTTCGATGTAGGAAGATGCCCTTGAACCTGGAGATTTGGGACCCATGGGATGGTTACCACGCAGTATTACTCTAAAGGGTCTGCGTTTGCTCACCCAACCTCACCAAACCTCTCAGCCCCAAGAGTGTCCACCCTTATGCCTCAATCAGCTGTGGGTCTAGATATGGTCAATCCAGGTGGCATCACAGCCCTTGAACGAATTTTGTAAGAATTTCTCTCTCTTTCACTGTCTTTGTTTCACGGGTTTTTAAAAGTAATGGATTTTTATAAAGGGGTTTAGCTGTTTTTTACTGCTGTGTTTATGCCGCTTTACACCCACTTGACTCACATACAGAGAGATATCAATACATAGGTTTTAAGATTCTTACTAGTCAGATATATTCTTGGGCGGTGAATAGGGGGTGTTGAGTCCAGATCACTGAGCAAAGAGTAGGTCTTGTCTATTACATATTGGGTTTATGGAACGGTCTCTGAGCTAATTTGAAACCCTTGTTTTATGCATCACCCCACCTCACCTTTCCCGTTAAGCAGCCATAGTGTGTTTTCTAAACGTGTGACTCTGTTCTGTTTTGTAATTCAGTTCAAGGGTAGCGATTTTTACATTCCCTCTATAAGTGATATCTTATGATAAGTGTCTTTTTCTGTGTGACTTATTTCACTTAGAATCGTCGTACCTAAATCCACTCATCATGCTGCTACTAGCCTTATGACGTTGATTTCATGGCTGAGTGATATTCCATTGTACAAAAGGACCACAACTTCTTTATCCATTTTTCTCTTTCCTGGGATATTTAAGGTGTAACGAAGTGGAGGTTCTTGTCAACAGAGCAGCCCTAAACTTTGGGGTGCCTGTGCCTTGCTGATTTTTAGTTTTCCCAATTTATACGCCCGTGAGTGGAAGTGCCCTATGCTCTCTAAGCTGAGTGTTTTCGATGTTTCAGGACACACCGTACACTTCTGCAGAGTGGCTGTTGGCAATTTACATCCCGCCCATCAGCGTAGCAAGGCTCCCGTTTCTCCATGGCCTGTCCTGCATTTCTGGTTTTGACACTTTATTCAGCATGGCCCTTTTGACCGATGGGAAGCGAGACTTCTTTGTAGCGCTGATTTGCCTTTCCAGGTTGCTTGGTTGGCCAAAAAGGGCGTATGCGTTTTTTCCTGAATATATTCAGGAAAAAACGCATACGCCCTTTTTGGCCAAGGGCATCATTGTCGAGGTTTTGCCGCTTTTCCCGTGCTTTAAAGGCGATTCGAATCTTCCTCCTGAAATCTGTTTCCTGCAATTCTGCCTTGCTTTCAAATCCTCTTTGTTGTCTTCCGTCAATATATTTGTGGACGAGAGTTATCATTTATAACTCTGCAGGTTTGTGAATTGCAGTGCCCCTGAGCTCCATTTTTCAACTCGCTTTCTTGGGAGCTGGCCGCAAAAGCGCAGGATTGCTTCAGGCCCTATTCTGGTCCCGGGCGGCAGGCTGAGCCTGTGGTTAATTCTTCTTCCTGATGGGAAAATAGAGTGACCTGTGCCTGTCCCCACACCTAGAACTAGTGTCTCATTGGTTCCCCCTCTTCCCGTTCATCCTCAGGACAAATTGCAACCTGTACGGAACAGGAGGTTAAAGGTGCTGATTCTCCAAGGAGGGAGATTGCTAGTAAAGCGGCTGGAATGGCGAACCCGAGCACAAGGAGATGAGAAATGAGGTGCGTGTTAGAAACCTTTCCCGATCACACGGTGTACCATCTTCTGGGATTCTCATGCATGTTTTCGATGTAGGAAGATGCCCTTGAACCTGGAGATTTGGGACCCATGGGATGGGTACCACGCAGTATTACTCTAAAGGGTCTGCGTTTGCTCACCCAACCTCACCAAACCTCTCAGCCCCAAGAGTGTCCACCCTTATGCCTCAATCAGCTGTGGGTCTAGATATGGTCAATCCAGGTGGCATCACAGCCCTTGAACGAATTTTGTAAGAATTTCTCTCTCTTTCACTGTCTTTGTTTCACGGGTTTTTAAAAGTAATTGATTTTTATAAAGGGGTTTAGCTGTTTTTTACTGCTGTGTTTATGCCGCTTTACACCCACTTGACTCACATACAGAGAGATATCAATACATAGGTTTTAAGATTCTTACTAGTCAGATATATTCTTGGGCGGTGAATAGGGGGTTTTGAGTCCAGATCACTGAGCAAGGAGTAGGTCTTGTCTATTACATATTGGGTTTATGGAACGGTCTCTGAGCTAATTTGAAACCCTTGTTTTATGCATCACCCCACCTCACCTTTCCCGTTAAGCAGCCATAGTGTGTTTTCTAAACGTGTGACTCTGTTCTGTTTTGTAATTCAGTTCAAGGGTAGCGGTTTTACATTCCCTCTATAAGTGATATCTTATGATAAGTGTCGTTTTCTGTGTGGCTTATTTCACTTAGAATCGTCGTACCTAAATCCACTCATCATGCTGCTACTAGCCTTATGACGTTGATTTCATGGCTGAGTGATATTCCATTGTACAAAAGGACCACAACTTCTTTATCCATTTTTCTCTTTCCTGGGATATTTAAGGTGTAACGAAGTGGAGGTTCTTGTCAACAGAGCAGCCCTAAACTTTGGGGTGCCTGTGCCTTGCTGATTTTTAGTTTTCCCAATTTATACGCCCGTGAGAGGAAGTGCCCTATGCTCTCTAAGCTGAGTGTTTTCGATGTTTCAGGACACACCGTACACTTCTGCAGAGTGGCTGTTGGCAATTTACATCCCGCCCATCAGCGTAGCAAGGCTCCCGTTTCTCCATGGCCTGTCCTGCATTTCTGGGTTTGACACTTTATTCAGCGTGGCCTATTTGACCGATGGGAAGCGAGACTTCTTTGTAGCGCTGATTTGCCTTTCCAGGTTGCTTGGTTGGCCAAAAAGGGCGTATGCGTTTTTTCCTGAATATATTCAGGAAAAAACGCATACGCCCTTTTTGGCCAAGGGCATCATTGTCGAGGTTTTGCCGCTTTTCCCGTGCTTTAAAGGCGATTCGAATCTACCTCCTGAAATCTGTTTCCTGCAATTCTGCCTTGCTTTCAAATCCTCTTCGTTGCCTACCCTCAATATATTTGAGGACGAGAGTTATCATTTATAACTCTGCAGGTCTGTGAATTGCAGTGCCCCTGAGCTCCATTTTTCAACTCGCTTTCTTGGGAGCTGGCTGCAAAAGCGCAGGATTGCTTCAGGCCCTATTCTGGTCCCGGGCGGCAGGCTGAGCCTGTGGTTAATTCTTCTTCCTGATGGGAAAATAGAGTGACCTGTGCCTGTCCCCACACCTAGAGCTAGTGTCTCATTGGTTCCCCCTCTTCCCGTTCATCCTCAGGACAAATTGCAACCTGTACGGAACAGGAGGTTAAAGGTGCTGATTCTCCAAGGAGGGAGATTGCTAGTAAAGCGGCTGGAATGGCGAACCCGAGCACAAGGAGATGAGAAATGAGGTGCGTTTTAGAAACCTTTCCCGATCACACGGTGTACCATCTTCTGGGATTCTCATGCATGTTTTCGATGTAGGAAGATGCCCTTGAACCTGGAGATTTGGGACCCATGGGATGGGTACCACGCAGTATTACTCTAAAGGGTCTGCGTTTGCTCACCCAACCTCACCAAACCTCTCAGCCCCAAGAGTGTCCACCCTTATGCCTCAATCAGCTGTGGGTCTAGATATGGTCAATCCAGGTGGCATCACAGCCCTTGAACGAATTTTGTAAGAATTTCTCTCTCTTTCACTGTCTTTGTTTCACGGGTTTTTAAAAGTAATTGATTTTTATAAAGGGGTTTAGCTGTTTTTTACTGCTGTGTTTATGCCGCTTTACACCCACTTGACTCACATACAGAGAGATATCAATACATAGGTTTTAAGATTCTTACTAGTCAGATATATTCTTGGGCGGTGAATAGGGGGTTTTGAGTCCAGATCACTGAGCAAGGAGTAGGTCTTGTCTATTACATATTGGGTTTATGGAACGGTCTCTGAGCTAATTTGAAACCCTTGTTTTATGCATCACCCCACCTCACCTTTCCCGTTAAGCAGCCATAGTGTGTTTTCTAAACGTGTGACTCTGTTCTGTTTTGTAATTCAGTTCAAGGGTAGCGGTTTTACATTCCCTCTATAAGTGATATCTTATGATAAGTGTCGTTTTCTGTGTGGCTTATTTCACTTAGAATCGTCGTACCTAAATCCACTCATCATGCTGCTACTAGCCTTATGACGTTGATTTCATGGCTGAGTGATATTCCATTGTACAAAAGGACCACAACTTCTTTATCCATTTTTCTCTTTCCTGGGATATTTAAGGTGTAACGAAGTGGAGGTTCTTGTCAACAGAGCAGCCCTAAACTTTGGGGTGCCTGTGCCTTGCTGATTTTTAGTTTTCCCAATTTATACGCCCGTGAGAGGAAGTGCCCTATGCTCTCTAAGCTGAGTGTTTTCGATGTTTCAGGACACACCGTACACTTCTGCAGAGTGGCTGTTGGCAATTTACATCCCGCCCATCAGCGTAGCAAGGCTCCCGTTTCTCCATGGCCCGTCCTGCATTTCTGGTTTTGACACTTTATTCAGCATGGCCCTTTTGACCGATGGGAAGCGAGACTTCTTTGTAGCGCTGATTTGCCTTTCCAGGTTGCTTGGTTGGCCAAAAAGGGCGTATGCGTTTTTTCCTGAATATATTCAGGAAAAAACGCATACGCCCTTTTTGGCCAAGGGCATCATTGTCGAGGTTTTGCCGCTTTTCCCGTGCTTTAAAGGCGATTCGAATCTTCCTCCTGAAATCTGTTTCCTGCAATTCTGCCTTGCTTTCAAATCCTCTTTGTTGTCTTCCGTCAATATATTTGTGGACGAGAGTTATCATTTATAACTCTGCAGGTTTGTGAATTGCAGTGCCCCTGAGCTCCATTTTTCAACTCGCTTTCTTGGGAGCTGGCCGCAAAAGCGCAGGATTGCTTCAGGCCCTATTCTGGTCCCGGGCGGCAGGCTGAGCCTGTGGTTAATTCTTCTTCCTGATGGGAAAATAGAGTGACCTGTGCCTGTCCCAACACCTAGAGCTAGTGTCTCATTGGTTCCCCCTCTTCCCGTTCATCCTCAGGACAAATTGCAACCTGTACGGAACAGGAGGTTAAAGGTGCTGATTCTCCAAGGAGGGAGATTGCTAGTAAAGCGGCTGGAATGGCGAACCCGAGCACAAGGAGATGAGAAATGAGGTGCGTGTTAGAAACCTTTCCCGATCACACGGTGTACCATCTTCTGGGATTCTCATGCATGTTTTCGATGTAGGAAGATGCCCTTGAACCTGGAGATTTGGGACCCATGGGATGGGTACCACGCAGTATTACTCTAAAGGGTCTGCGTTTGCTCACCCAACCTCACCAAACCTCTCAGCCCCAAGATTGTCCACCCTTATGCCTCAATCAGCTGTGGGTCTAGATATGGTCAATCCAGGTGGCATCACAGCCCTTGAACGAATTTTGTAAGAATTTCTCTCTCTTTCACTGTCTTTGTTTCACGGGTTTTTAAAAGTAATTGATTTTTATAAAGGGGTTTAGCTGTTTTTTACTGCTGTGTTTATGCCGCTTTACACCCACTTGACTCACATACAGAGAGATATCAATACATAGGTTTTAAGATTCTTACTAGTCAGATATATTCTTGGGCGGTGAATAGGGGGTGTTGAGTCCAGATCACTGAGCAAGGAGTAGGTCTTGTCTATTACATATTGGGTTTATGGAACGGTCTCTGAGCTAATTTGAAACCCTTGTTTTATGCATCACCCCACCTCACCTTTCCCGTTAAGCAGCCATAGTGTGTTTTCTAAACGTGTGACTCTGTTCTGTTTTGTAATTCAGTTCAAGGGTAACGATTTTTACATTCCCTCTATAAGTGATATCTTATGATAAGTGTCTTTTTCTGTGTGACTTATTTCACTTAGAATCGTCGTACCTAAATCCACTCATCATGCTGCTACTAGCCTTATGACGTTGATTTCATGGCTGAGTGATATTCCATTGTACAAAAGGACCACAACTTCTTTATCCATTTTTCTCTTTCCTGGGATATTTAAGGTGTAACGAAGTGGAGGTTCTTGTCAACAGAGCAGCCCTAAACTTTGGGGTGCCTGTGCCTTGCTGATTTTTAGTTTTCCCAATTTATACGCCCGTGAGTGGAAGTGCCCTATGCTCTCTAAGCTGAGTGTTTTCGATGTTTCAGGACACACCGTACACTTCTGCAGAGTGGCTGTTGGCAATTTACATCCCGCCCATCAGCGTAGCAAGGCTCCCGTTTCTCCATGGCCTGTCCTGCATTTCTGGTTTTGACACTTTATTCAGCATGGCCCTTTTGACCGATGGGAAGCGAGACTTCTTTGTAGCGCTGATTTGCCTTTCCAGGTTGCTTGGTTGGCCAAAAAGGGCGTATGCGTTTTTTCCTGAATATATTCAGGAAAAAACGCATACGCCCTTTTTGGCCAAGGGCATCATTGTCGAGGTTTTGCCGCTTTTCCCGTGCTTTAAAGGCGATTCGAATCTTCCTCCTGAAATCTGTTTCCTGCAATTCTGCCTTGCTTTCAAATCCTCTTTGTTGTCTTCCGTCAATATATTTGTGGACGAGAGTTATCATTTATAACTCTGCAGGTTTGTGAATTGCAGTTCCCCTGAGCTCCATTTTTCAACTCGCTTTCTTGGGAGCTGGCCGCAAAAGCGCAGGATTGCTTCAGGCCCTATTCTGGTCCCGGGCGGCAGGCTGAGCCTGTGGTTAATTCTTCTTCCTGATGGGAAAATAGAGTGACCTGTGTCTGTCCCCACACCTAGAGCTAGTGTCTCATTGGTTCCCCCTCTTCCCGTTCATCCTCAGGACAAATTGCAACCTGTACGGAACAGGAGGTTAAAGGTGCTGATTCTCCAAGGAGGGAGATTGCTAGTAAAGCGGCTGGAATGGCGAACCCGAGCACAAGGAGATGAGAAATGAGGTGCGTGTTAGAAACCTTTCCCGATCACACGGTGTACCATCTTCTGGGATTCTCATGCATGTTTTCGATGTAGGAAGATGCCCTTGAACCTGGAGATTTGGGACCCATGGGATGGGTACCACGCAGTATTACTCTAAAGGGTCTGCGTTTGCTCACCCAACCTCACCAAACCTCTCAGCCCCAAGAGTGTCCACCCTTATGCCTCAATCAGCTGTGGGTCTAGATATGGTCAATCCAGGTGGCATCACAGCCCTTGAACGAATTTTGTAAGAATTTCTCTCTCTTTCACTGTCTTTGTTTCACGGGTTTTTAAAAGTAATTGATTTTTATAAAGGGGTTTAGCTGTTTTTTACTGCTGTGTTTATGCCGCTTTACACCCACTTGACTCACATACAGAGAGATATCAATACATAGGTTTTAAGATTCTTACTAGTCAGATATATTCTTGGGCGGTGAATAGGGGGTTTTGAGTCCAGATCACTGAGCAAGGAGTAGGTCTTGTCTATTACATATTGGGTTTATGGAACGGTCTCTGAGCTAATTTGAAACCCTTGTTTTATGCATCACCCCACCTCACCTTTCCCGTTAAGCAGCCATAGTGTGTTTTCTAAACGTGTGACTCTGTTCTGTTTTGTAATTCAGTTCAAGGGTAGCGGTTTTACATTTCCTCTATAAGTGATATCTTATGATAAGTGTCGTTTTCTGTGTGGCTTATTTCACTTAGAATCGTCGTACCTAAATCCACTCATCATGCTGCTACTAGCCTTATGACGTTGATTTCATGGCTGAGTGATATTCCATTGTACAAAAGGACCACAACTTCTTTATCCATTTTTCTCTTTCCTGGGATATTTAAGGTGTAACGAAGTGGAGGTTCTTGTCAACAGAGCAGCCCTAAACTTTGGGGTGCCTGTGCCTTGCTGATTTTTAGTTTTCCCAATTTATACGCCCGTGAGTGGAAGTGCCCTATGCTCTCTAAGCTGAGTGTTTTCGATGTTTCAGGACACACCGTACACTTCGGCAGAGTGGCTGTTGGCAATTTACATCCCGCCCATCAGCGTAGCAAGGCTCCCGTTTCTCCATGGCCTGTCCTGCATTTCTGGTTTTGACACTTTATTCAGCATGGCCCTTTTGACCGATGGGAAGCGAGACTTCTTTGTAGCGCTGATTTGCCTTTCCAGGTTGCTTGGTTGGCCAAAAAGGGCGTATGCGTTTTTTCCTGAATATATTCAGGAAAAAACGCATACGCCCTTTTTGGCCAAGGGCATCATTGTCGAGGTTTTGCCGCTTTTCCCGTGCTTTAAAGGCGATTCGAATCTTCCTCCTGAAATCTGTTTCCTGCAATTCTGCCTTGCTTTCAAATCCTCTTTGTTGTCTTCCGTCAATATATTTGTGGACGAGAGTTATCATTTATAACTCTGCAGGTTTGTGAATTGCAGTGCCCCTGAGCTCCATTTTTCAACTCGCTTTCTTGGGAGCTGGCCGCAAAAGCGCAGGATTGCTTCAGGCCCTATTCTGGTCCCGGGCGGCAGGCTGAGCCTGTGGTTAATTCTTCTTCCTGATGGGAAAATAGAGTGACCTGTGCCTGTCCCAACACCTAGAGCTAGTGTCTCATTGGTTCCCCCTCTTCCCGTTCATCCTCAGGACAAATTGCAACCTGTACGGAACAGGAGGTTAAAGGTGCTGATTCTCCAAGGAGGGAGATTGCTAGTAAAGCGGCTGGAATGGCGAACCCGAGCACAAGGAGATGAGAAATGAGGTGCGTGTTAGAAACCTTTCCCGATCACACGGTGTACCATCTTCTGGGATTCTCATGCATGTTTTCGATGTAGGAAGATGCCCTTGAACCTGGAGATTTGGGACCCATGGGATGGGTACCACGCAGTATTACTCTAAAGGGTCTGCGTTTGCTCACCCAACCTCACCAAACCTCTCAGCCCCAAGAGTGTCCACCCTTATGCCTCAATCAGCTGTGGGTCTAGATATGGTCAATCCAGGTGGCATCACAGCCCTTGAACGAATTTTGTAAGAATTTCTCTCTCTTTCACTGTCTTTGTTTCACGGGTTTTTAAAAGTAATTGATTTTTATAAAGGGGTTTAGCTGTTTTTTACTGCTGTGTTTATGCCGCTTTACACCCACTTGACTCACATACAGAGAGATATCAATACATAGGTTTTAAGATTCTTACTAGTCAGATATATTCTTGGGCGGTGAATAGGGGGTGTTGAGTCCAGATCACTGAGCAAGGAGTAGGTCTTGTCTATTACATATTGGGTTTATGGAACGGTCTCTGAGCTAATTTGAAACCCTTGTTTTATGCATCACCCCACCTCACCTTTCCCGTTAAGCAGCCATAGTGTGTTTTCTAAACGTGTGACTCTGTTCTGTTTTGTAATTCAGTTCAAGGGTAGCGATTTTTACATTCCCTCTATAAGTGATATCTTATGATAAGTGTCTTTTTCTGTGTGACTTATTTCACTTAGAATCGTCGTACCTAAATCCACTCATCATGCTGCTACTAGCCTTATGACGTTGATTTCATGGCTGAGTGATATTCCATTGTACAAAAGGACCACAACTTCTTTATCCATTTTTCTCTTTCCTGGGATATTTAAGGTGTAACGAAGTGGAGGTTCTTGTCAACAGAGCAGCCCTAAACTTTGGGGTGCCTGTGCCTTGCTGATTTTTAGTTTTCCCAATTTATACGCCCGTGAGTGGAAGTGCCCTATGCTCTCTAAGCTGAGTGTTTTCGATGTTTCAGGACACACCGTACACTTCTGCAGAGTGGCTGTTGGCAATTTACATCCCGCCCATCAGCGTAGCAAGGCTCCCGTTTCTCCATGGCCTGTCCTGCATTTCTGGTTTTGACACTTTATTCAGCATGGCCCTTTTGACCGATGGGAAGCGAGACTTCTTTGTAGCGCTGATTTGCCTTTCCAGGTTGCTTGGTTGGCCAAAAAGGGCGTATGCGTTTTTTCCTGAATATATTCAGGAAAAAACGCATACGCCCTTTTTGGCCAAGGGCATCATTGTCGAGGTTTTGCCGCTTTTCCCGTGCTTTAAAGGCGATTCGAATCTTCCTCCTGAAATCTGTTTCCTGCAATTCTGCCTTGCTTTCAAATCCTCTTTGTTGTCTTCCGTCAATATATTTGTGGACGAGAGTTATCATTTATAACTCTGCAGGTTTGTGAATTGCAGTTCCCCTGAGCTCCATTTTTCAACTCGCTTTCTTGGGAGCTGGCCGCAAAAGCGCAGGATTGCTTCAGGCCCTATTCTGGTCCCGGGCGGCAGGCTGAGCCTGTGGTTAATTCTTCTTCCTGATGGGAAAATAGAGTGACCTGTGTCTGTCCCCACACCTAGAGCTAGTGTCTCATTGGTTCCCCCTCTTCCCGTTCATCCTCAGGACAAATTGCAACCTGTACGGAACAGGAGGTTAAAGGTGCTGATTCTCCAAGGAGGGAGATTGCTAGTAAAGCGGCTGGAATGGCGAACCCGAGCACAAGGAGATGAGAAATGAGGTGCGTGTTAGAAACCTTTCCCGATCACACGGTGTACCATCTTCTGGGATTCTCATGCATGTTTTCGATGTAGGAAGATGCCCTTGAACCTGGAGATTTGGGACCCATGGGATGGGTACCACGCAGTATTACTCTAAAGGGTCTGCGTTTGCTCACCCAACCTCACCAAACCTCTCAGCCCCAAGAGTGTCCACCCTTATGCCTCAATCAGCTGTGGGTCTAGATATGGTCAATCCAGGTGGCATCACAGCCCTTGAACGAATTTTGTAAGAATTTCTCTCTCTTTCACTGTCTTTGTTTCACGGGTTTTTAAAAGTAATTGATTTTTATAAAGGGGTTTAGCTGTTTTTTACTGCTGTGTTTATGCCGCTTTACACCCACTTGACTCACATACAGAGAGATATCAATACATAGGTTTTAAGATTCTTACTAGTCAGATATATTCTTGGGCGGTGAATAGGGGGTTTTGAGTCCAGATCACTGAGCAAGGAGTAGGTCTTGTCTATTACATATTGGGTTTATGGAACGGTCTCTGAGCTAATTTGAAACCCTTGTTTTATGCATCACCCCACCTCACCTTTCCCGTTAAGCAGCCATAGTGTGTTTTCTAAACGTGTGACTCTGTTCTGTTTTGTAATTCAGTTCAAGGGTAGCGGTTTTACATTTCCTCTATAAGTGATATCTTATGATAAGTGTCGTTTTCTGTGTGGCTTATTTCACTTAGAATCGTCGTACCTAAATCCACTCATCATGCTGCTACTAGCCTTATGACGTTGATTTCATGGCTGAGTGATATTCCATTGTACAAAAGGACCACAACTTCTTTATCCATTTTTCTCTTTCCTGGGATATTTAAGGTGTAACGAAGTGGAGGTTCTTGTCAACAGAGCAGCCCTAAACTTTGGGGTGCCTGTGCCTTGCTGATTTTTAGTTTTCCCAATTTATACGCCCGTGAGAGGAAGTGCCCTATGCTCTCTAAGCTGAGTGTTTTCGATGTTTCAGGACACACCGTACACTTCTGCAGAGTGGCTGTTGGCAATTTACATCCCGCCCATCAGCGTAGCAAGGCTCCCGTTTCTCCATGGCCTGTCCTGCATTTCTGGGTTTGACACTTTATTCAGCGTGGCCTATTTGACCGATGGGAAGCGAGACTTCTTTGTAGCGCTGATTTGCCTTTCCAGGTTGCTTGGTTGGCCAAAAAGGGCGTATGCGTTTTTTCCTGAATATATTCAGGAAAAAACGCATACGCCTTTTTTGGCCAAGGGCATCATTGTCGAGGTTTTGCCGCTTTTCCCGTGCTTTAAAGGCGATTCGAATCTACCTCTTGAAATATGTTTCCTGCAATTCTGCCTTGCTTTCAAATCCTCTTCGTTGCCTACCCTCAATATATTTGAGGACGAGAGTTATCATTTATAACTCTGCAGGTCTGTGAATTGCAGTGCCCCTGAGCTCCATTTTTCAACTCGCTTTCTTGGGAGCTGGCTGCAAAAGCGCAGGATTGCTTCAGGCCCTATTCTGGTCCCGGGCGGCAGGCTGAGCCTGTGGTTAATTCTTCTTCCTGATGGGAAAATAGAGTGACCTGTGCCTGTCCCAACACCTAGAGCTAGTGTCTCATTGGTTCCCCCTCTTCCCGTTCATCCTCAGGACAAATTGCAACCTGTACGGAACAGGAGGTTAAAGGTGCTGATTCTCCAAGGAGGGAGATTGCTAGTAAAGCGGCTGGAATGGCGAACCCGAGCACAAGGAGATGAGAAATGAGGTGCGTGTTAGAAACCTTTCCCGATCACACGGTGTACCATCTTCTGGGATTCTCATGCATGTTTTCGATGTAGGAAGATGCCCTTGAACCTGGAGATTTGGGACCCATGGGATGGGTACCACGCAGTATTACTCTAAAGGGTCTGCATTTGCTCACCCAACCTCACCAAACCTCTCAGCCCCAAGAGTGTCCACCCTTATGCCTCAATCAGCTGTGGGTCTAGATATGGTCAATCCAGGTGGCATCACAGCCCTTGAACGAATTTTGTAAGAATTTCTCTCTCTTTCACTGTCTTTGTTTCACGGGTTTTTAAAAGTAATTGATTTTTATAAAGGGGTTTAGCTGTTTTTTACTGCTGTGTTTATGCCGCTTTACACCCACTTGACTCACATACAGAGAGATATCAATACATAGGTTTTAAGATTCTTACTAGTCAGATATATTCTTGGGCGGTGAATAGGGGGTGTTGAGTCCAGATCACTGAGCAAGGAGTAGGTCTTGTCTATTACATATTGGGTTTATGGAACGGTCTCTGAGCTAATTTGAAACCCTTGTTTTATGCATCACCCCACCTCACCTTTCCCGTTAAGCAGCCATAGTGTGTTTTCTAAACGTGTGACTCTGTTCTGTTTTGTAATTCAGTTCAAGGGTAGCGATTTTTACATTCCCTCTATAAGTGATATCTTAGGATAAGTGTCTTTTTCTGTGTGACTTATTTCACTTAGAATCGTCGTACCTAAATCCACTCATCATGCTGCTACTAGCCTTATGACGTTGATTTCATGGCTGAGTGATATTCCATTGTACAAAAGGACCACAACTTCTTTATCCATTTTTCTCTTTCCTGGGATATTTAAGGTGTAACGAAGTGGAGGTTCTTGTCAACAGAGCAGCCCTAAACTTTGGGGTGCCTGTGCCTTGCTGATTTTTAGTTTTCCCAATTTATACGCCCGTGAGTGGAAGTGCCCTATGCTCTCTAAGCTGAGTGTTTTCGATGTTTCAGGACACACCGTACACTTCTGCAGAGTGGCTGTTGGCAATTTACATCCCGCCCATCAGCGTAGCAAGGCTCCCGTTTCTCCATGGCCTGTCCTGCATTTCTGGTTTTGACACTTTATTCAGCATGGCCCTTTTGACCGATGGGAAGCGAGACTTCTTTGTAGCGCTGATTTGCCTTTCCAGGTTGCTTGGTTGGCCAAAAAGGGCGTATGCGTTTTTTCCTGAATATATTCAGGAAAAAACGCATACGCCCTTTTTGGCCAAGGGCATCATTGTCGAGGTTTTGCCGCTTTTCCCGTGCTTTAAAGGCGATTCGAATCTTCCTCCTGAAATCTGTTTCCTGCAATTCTGCCTTGCTTTCAAATCCTCTTTGTTGTCTTCCGTCAATATATTTGTGGACGAGAGTTATCATTTATAACTCTGCAGGTTTGTGAATTGCAGTGCCCCTGAGCTCCATTTTTCAACTCGCTTTCTTGGGAGCTGGCCGCAAAAGCGCAGGATTGCTTCAGGCCCTATTCTGGTCCCGGGCGGCAGGCTGAGCCTGTGGTTAATTCTTCTTCCTGATGGGAAAATAGAGTGACCTGTGCCTGTCCCAACACCTAGAGCTAGTGTCTCATTGGTTCCCCCTCTTCCCGTTCATCCTCAGGACAAATTGCAACCTGTACGGAACAGGAGGTTAAAGGTGCTGATTCTCCAAGGAGGGAGATTGCTAGTAAAGCGGCTGGAATGGCGAACCCGAGCACAAGGAGATGAGAAATGAGGTGCGTGTTAGAAACCTTTCCCGATCACACGGTGTACCATCTTCTGGGATTCTCATGCATGTTTTCGATGTAGGAAGATGCCCTTGAACCTGGAGATTTGGGACCCATGGGATGGGTACCACGCAGTATTACTCTAAAGGGTCTGCGTTTGCTCACCCAACCTCACCAAACCTCTCAGCCCCAAGAGTGTCCACCCTTATGCCTCAATCAGCTGTGGGTCTAGATATGGTCAATCCAGGTGGCATCACAGCCCTTGAACGAATTTTGTAAGAATTTCTCTCTCTTTCACTGTCTTTGTTTCACGGGTTTTTAAAAGTAATTGATTTTTATAAAGGGGTTTAGCTGTTTTTTACTGCTGTGTTTATGCCGCTTTACACCCACTTGACTCACATACAGAGAGATATCAATACATAGGTTTTAAGATTCTTACTAGTCAGATATATTCTTGGGCGGTGAATAGGGGGTGTTGAGTCCAGATCACTGAGCAAGGAGTAGGTCTTGTCTATTACATATTGGGTTTATGGAACGGTCTCTGAGCTAATTTGAAACCCTTGTTTTATGCATCACCCCACCTCACCTTTCCCGTTAAGCAGCCATAGTGTGTTTTCTAAACGTGTGACTCTGTTCTGTTTTGTAATTCAGTTCAAGGGTAGCGATTTTTACATTCCCTCTATAAGTGATATCTTATGATAAGTGTCTTTTTCTGTGTGACTTATTTCACTTAGAATCGTCGTACCTAAATCCACTCATCATGCTGCTACTAGCCTTATGACGTTGATTTCATGGCTGAGTGATATTCCATTGTACAAAAGGACCACAACTTCTTTATCCATTTTTCTCTTTCCTGGGATATTTAAGGTGTAACGAAGTGGAGGTTCTTGTCAACAGAGCAGCCCTAAACTTTGGGGTGCCTGTGCCTTGCTGATTTTTAGTTTTCCCAATTTATACGCCCGTGAGTGGAAGTGCCCTATGCTCTCTAAGCTGAGTGTTTTCGATGTTTCAGGACACACCGTACACTTCTGCAGAGTGGCTGTTGGCAATTTACATCCCGCCCATCAGCGTAGCAAGGCTCCCGTTTCTCCATGGCCTGTCCTGCATTTCTGGTTTTGACACTTTATTCAGCATGGCCCTTTTGACCGATGGGAAGCGAGACTTCTTTGTAGCGCTGATTTGCCTTTCCAGGTTGCTTGGTTGGCCAAAAAGGGCGTATGCGTTTTTTCCTGAATATATTCAGGAAAAAACGCATACGCCCTTTTTGGCCAAGGGCATCATTGTCGAGGTTTTGCCGCTTTTCCCGTGCTTTAAAGGCGATTCGAATCTTCCTCCTGAAATCTGTTTCCTGCAATTCTGCCTTGCTTTCAAATCCTCTTTGTTGTCTTCCGTCAATATATTTGTGGACGAGAGTTATCATTTATAACTCTGCAGGTTTGTGAATTGCAGTTCCCCTGAGCTCCATTTTTCAACTCGCTTTCTTGGGAGCTGGCCGCAAAAGCGCAGGATTGCTTCAGGCCCTATTCTGGTCCCGGGCGGCAGGCTGAGCCTGTGGTTAATTCTTCTTCCTGATGGGAAAATAGAGTGACCTGTGTCTGTCCCCACACCTAGAGCTAGTGTCTCATTGGTTCCCCCTCTTCCCGTTCATCCTCAGGACAAATTGCAACCTGTACGGAACAGGAGGTTAAAGGTGCTGATTCTCCAAGGAGGGAGATTGCTAGTAAAGCGGCTGGAATGGCGAACCCGAGCACAAGGAGATGAGAAATGAGGTGCGTGTTAGAAACCTTTCCCGATCACACGGTGTACCATCTTCTGGGATTCTCATGCATGTTTTCGATGTAGGAAGATGCCCTTGAACCTGGAGATTTGGGACCCATGGGATGGGTACCACGCAGTATTACTCTAAAGGGTCTGCGTTTGCTCACCCAACCTCACCAAACCTCTCAGCCCCAAGAGTGTCCACCCTTATGCCTCAATCAGCTGTGGGTCTAGATATGGTCAATCCAGGTGGCATCACAGCCCTTGAACGAATTTTGTAAGAATTTCTCTCTCTTTCACTGTCTTTGTTTCACGGGTTTTTAAAAGTAATTGATTTTTATAAAGGGGTTTAGCTGTTTTTTACTGCTGTGTTTATGCCGCTTTACACCCACTTGACTCACATACAGAGAGATATCAATACATAGGTTTTAAGATTCTTACTAGTCAGATATATTCTTGGGCGGTGAATAGGGGGTTTTGAGTCCAGATCACTGAGCAAGGAGTAGGTCTTGTCTATTACATATTGGGTTTATGGAACGGTCTCTGAGCTAATTTGAAACCCTTGTTTTATGCATCACCCCACCTCACCTTTCCCGTTAAGCAGCCATAGTGAGTTTTCTAAACGTGTGACTCTGTTCTGTTTTGTAATTCAGTTCAAGGGTAGCGGTTTTACATTCCCTCTATAAGTGATATCTTATGATAAGTGTCGTTTTCTGTGTGGCTTATTTCACTTAGAATCGTCGTACCTAAATCCACTCATCATGCTGCTACTAGCCTTATGACGTTGATTTCATGGCTGAGTGATATTCCATTGTACAAAAGGACCACAACTTCTTTATCCATTTTTCTCTTTCCTGGGATATTTAAGGTGTAACGAAGTGGAGGTTCTTGTCAACAGAGCAGCCCTAAACTTTGGGGTGCCTGTGCCTTGCTGATTTTTAGTTTTCCCAATTTATACGCCCGTGAGAGGAAGTGCCCTATGCTCTCTAAGCTGAGTGTTTTCGATGTTTCAGGACACACCGTACACTTCTGCAGAGTGGCTGTTGGCAATTTACATCCCGCCCATCAGCGTAGCAAGGCTCCCGTTTCTCCATGGCCCGTCCTGCATTTCTGGTTTTGACACTTTATTCAGCATGGCCCTTTTGACCGATGGGAAGCGAGACTTCTTTGTAGCGCTGATTTGCCTTTCCAGGTTGCTTGGTTGGCCAAAAAGGGCGTATGCGTTTTTTCCTGAATATATTCAGGAAAAAACGCATACGCCCTTTTTGGCCAAGGGCATCATTGTCGAGGTTTTGCCGCTTTTCCCGTGCTTTAAAGGCGATTCGAATCTTCCTCCTGAAATCTGTTTCCTGCAATTCTGCCTTGCTTTCAAATCCTCTTTGTTGTCTTCCGTCAATATATTTGTGGACGAGAGTTATCATTTATAACTCTGCAGGTTTGTGAATTGCAGTGCCCCTGAGCTCCATTTTTCAACTCGCTTTCTTGGGAGCTGGCCGCAAAAGCGCAGGATTGCTTCAGGCCCTATTCTGGTCCCGGGCGGCAGGCTGAGCCTGTGGTTAATTCTTCTTCCTGATGGGAAAATAGAGTGACCTGTGCCTGTCCCAACACCTAGAGCTAGTGTCTCATTGGTTCCCCCTCTTCCCGTTCATCCTCAGGACAAATTGCAACCTGTACGGAACAGGAGGTTAAAGGTGCTGATTCTCCAAGGAGGGAGATTGCTAGTAAAGCGGCTGGAATGGCGAACCCGAGCACAAGGAGATGAGAAATGAGGTGCGTGTTAGAAACCTTTCCCGATCACACGGTGTACCATCTTCTGGGATTCTCATGCATGTTTTCGATGTAGGAAGATGCCCTTGAACCTGGAGATTTGGGACCCATGGGATGGGTACCACGCAGTATTACTCTAAAGGGTCTGCGTTTGCTCACCCAACCTCACCAAACCTCTCAGCCCCAAGAGTGTCCACCCTTATGCCTCAATCAGCTGTGGGTCTAGATATGGTCAATCCAGGTGGCATCACAGCCCTTGAACGAATTTTGTAAGAATTTCTCTCTCTTTCACTGTCTTTGTTTCACGGGTTTTTAAAAGTAATGGATTTTTATAAAGGGGTTTAGCTGTTTTTTACTGCTGTGTTTATGCCGCTTTACACCCACTTGACTCACATACAGAGAGATATCAATACATAGGTTTTAAGATTCTTACTAGTCAGATATATTCTTGGGCGGTGAATAGGGGGTGTTGAGTCCAGATCACTGAGCAAAGAGTAGGTCTTGTCTATTACATATTGGGTTTATGGAACGGTCTCTGAGCTAATTTGAAACCCTTGTTTTATGCATCACCCCACCTCACCTTTCCCGTTAAGCAGCCATAGTGTGTTTTCTAAACGTGTGACTCTGTTCTGTTTTGTAATTCAGTTCAAGGGTAGCGATTTTTACATTCCCTCTATAAGTGATATCTTATGATAAGTGTCTTTTTCTGTGTGACTTATTTCACTTAGAATCGTCGTACCTAAATCCACTCATCATGCTGCTACTAGCCTTATGACGTTGATTTCATGGCTGAGTGATATTCCATTGTACAAAAGGACCACAACTTCTTTATCCATTTTTCTCTTTCCTGGGATATTTAAGGTGTAACGAAGTGGAGGTTCTTGTCAACAGAGCAGCCCTAAACTTTGGGGTGCCTGTGCCTTGCTGATTTTTAGTTTTCCCAATTTATACGCCCGTGAGTGGAAGTGCCCTATGCTCTCTAAGCTGAGTGTTTTCGATGTTTCAGGACACACCGTACACTTCTGCAGAGTGGCTGTTGGCAATTTACATCCCGCCCATCAGCGTAGCAAGGCTCCCGTTTCTCCATGGCCTGTCCTGCATTTCTGGTTTTGACACTTTATTCAGCATGGCCCTTTTGACCGATGGGAAGCGAGACTTCTTTGTAGCGCTGATTTGCCTTTCCAGGTTGCTTGGTTGGCCAAAAAGGGCGTATGCGTTTTTTCCTGAATATATTCAGAAAAAAACGCTTACGCCCTTTTTGGCCAAGGGCATCATTGTCGAGGTTTTGCCGCTTTTCCCGTGCTTTAAAGGCGATTCGAATCTTCCTCCTGAAATCTGTTTCCTGCAATTCTGCCTTGCTTTCAAATCCTCTTTGTTGTCTTCCGTCAATATATTTGTGGACGAGAGTTATCATTTATAACTCTGCAGGTTTGTGAATTGCAGTTCCCCTGAGCTCCATTTTTCAACTCGCTTTCTTGGGAGCTGGCCGCAAAAGCGCAGGATTGCTTCAGGCCCTATTCTGGTCCCGGGCGGCAGGCTGAGCCTGTGGTTAATTCTTCTTCCTGATGGGAAAATAGAGTGACCTGTGTCTGTCCCCACACCTAGAGCTAGTGTCTCATTGGTTCCCCCTCTTCCCGTTCATCCTCAGGACAAATTGCAACCTGTACGGAACAGGAGGTTAAAGGTGCTGATTCTCCAAGGAGGGAGATTGCTAGTAAAGCGGCTGGAATGGCGAACCCGAGCACAAGGAGATGAGAAATGAGGTGCGTGTTAGAAACCTTTCCCGATCACACGGTGTACCATCTTCTGGGATTCTCATGCATGTTTTCGATGTAGGAAGATGCCCTTGAACCTGGAGATTTGGGACCCATGGGATGGGTACCACGCAGTATTACTCTAAAGGGTCTGCGTTTGCTCACCCAACCTCACCAAACCTCTCAGCCCCAAGAGTGTCCACCCTTATGCCTCAATCAGCTGTGGGTCTAGATATGGTCAATCCAGGTGGCATCACAGCCCTTGAACGAATTTTGTAAGAATTTCTCTCTCTTTCACTGTCTTTGTTTCACGGGTTTTTAAAAGTAATTGATTTTTATAAAGGGGTTTAGCTGTTTTTTACTGCTGTGTTTATGCCGCTTTACACCCACTTGACTCACATACAGAGAGATATCAATACATAGGTTTTAAGATTCTTACTAGTCAGATATATTCTTGGGCGGTGAATAGGGGGTTTTGAGTCCAGATCACTGAGCAAGGAGTAGGTCTTGTCTATTACATATTGGGTTTATGGAACGGTCTCTGAGCTAATTTGAAACCCTTGTTTTATGCATCACCCCACCTCACCTTTCCCGTTAAGCAGCCATAGTGAGTTTTCTAAACGTGTGACTCTGTTCTGTTTTGTAATTCAGTTCAAGGGTAACGATTTTTACATTCCCTCTATAAGTGATATCTTATGATAAGTGTCTTTTTCTGTGTGACTTATTTCACTTAGAATCGTCATACCTAAATCCACTCATCATGCTGCTACTAGCCTTATGACGTTGATTTCATGGCTGAGTGATATTCCATTGTACAAAAGGACCACAACTTCTTTATCCATTTTTCTCTTTCCTGGGATATTTAAGGTGTAACGAAGTGGAGGTTCTTGTCAACAGAGCAGCCCTAAACTTTGGGGTGCCTGTGCCTTGCTGATTTTTAGTTTTCCCAATTTATATGCCCGTGAGTGGAAGTGCCCTATGCTCTCTAAGCTGAGTGTTTTCGATGTTTCAGGACACACCGTACACTTCGGCAGAGTGGCTGTTGGCAATTTACATCCCGCCCATCAGCGTAGCAAGGCTCCCGTTTCTCCATGGCCTGTCCTGCATTTCTGGTTTTGACACTTTATTCAGCATGGCCCTTTTGACCGATGGGAAGCGAGACTTCTTTGTAGCGCTGATTTGCCTTTCCAGGTTGCTTGGTTGGCCAAAAAGGGCGTATGCGTTTTTTCCTGAATATATTCAGGAAAAAACGCATACGCCCTTTTTGGCCAAGGGCATCATTGTCGAGGTTTTGCCGCTTTTCCCGTGCTTTAAAGGCGATTCGAATCTTCCTCCTGAAATCTGTTTCCTGCAATTCTGCCTTGCTTTCAAATCCTCTTTGTTGTCTTCCGTCAATATATTTGTGGACGAGAGTTATCATTTATAACTCTGCAGGTTTGTGAATTGCAGTTCCCCTGAGCTCCATTTTTCAACTCGCTTTCTTGGGAGCTGGCCGCAAAAGCGCAGGATTGCTTCAGGCCCTATTCTGGTCCCGGGCGGCAGGCTGAGCCTGTGGTTAATTCTTCTTCCTGATGGGAAAATAGAGTGACCTGTGTCTGTCCCCACACCTAGAGCTAGTGTCTCATTGGTTCCCCCTCTTCCCGTTCATCCTCAGGACAAATTGCAACCTGTACGGAACAGGAGGTTAAAGGTGCTGATTCTCCAAGGAGGGAGATTGCTAGTAAAGCGGCTGGAATGGCGAACCCGAGCACAAGGAGATGAGAAATGAGGTGCGTGTTAGAAACCTTTCCCGATCACACGGTGTACCATCTTCTGGGATTCTCATGCATGTTTTCGATGTAGGAAGATGCCCTTGAACCTGGAGATTTGGGACCCATGGGATGGGTACCACGCAGTATTACTCTAAAGGGTCTGCGTTTGCTCACCCAACCTCACCAAACCTCTCAGCCCCAAGAGTGTCCACCCTTATGCCTCAATCAGCTGTGGGTCTAGATATGGTCAATCCAGGTGGCATCACAGCCCTTGAACGAATTTTGTAAGAATTTCTCTCTCTTTCACTGTCTTTGTTTCACGGGTTTTTAAAAGTAATTGATTTTTATAAAGGGGTTTAGCTGTTTTTTACTGCTGTGTTTATGCCGCTTTACACCCACTTGACTCACATACAGAGAGATATCAATACATAGGTTTTAAGATTCTTACTAGTCAGATATATTCTTGGGCGGTGAATAGGGGGTTTTGAGTCCAGATCACTGAGCAAGGAGTAGGTCTTGTCTATTACATATTGGGTTTATGGAACGGTCTCTGAGCTAATTTGAAACCCTTGTTTTATGCATCACCCCACCTCACCTTTCCCGTTAAGCAGCCATAGTGTGTTTTCTAAACGTGTGACTCTGTTCTGTTTTGTAATTCAGTTCAAGGGTAGCGGTTTTACATTCCCTCTATAAGTGATATCTTATGATAAGTGTCGTTTTCTGTGTGGCTTATTTCACTTAGAATCGTCGTACCTAAATCCACTCATCATGCTGCTACTAGCCTTATGACGTTGATTTCATGGCTGAGTGATATTCCATTGTACAAAAGGACCACAACTTCTTTATCCATTTTTCTCTTTCCTGGGATATTTAAGGTGTAACGAAGTGGAGGTTCTTGTCAACAGAGCAGCCCTAAACTTTGGGGTGCCTGTGCCTTGCTGATTTTTAGTTTTCCCAATTTATACGCCCGTGAGAGGAAGTGCCCTATGCTCTCTAAGCTGAGTGTTTTCGATGTTTCAGGACACACCGTACACTTCTGCAGAGTGGCTGTTGGCAATTTACATCCCGCCCATCAGCGTAGCAAGGCTCCCGTTTCTCCATGGCCCGTCCTGCATTTCTGGTTTTGACACTTTATTCAGCATGGCCCTTTTGACCGATGGGAAGCGAGACTTCTTTGTAGCGCTGATTTGCCTTTCCAGGTTGCTTGGTTGGCCAAAAAGGGCGTATGCGTTTTTTCCTGAATATATTCAGGAAAAAACGCATACGCCCTTTTTGGCCAAGGGCATCATTGTCGAGGTTTTGCCGCTTTTCCCGTGCTTTAAAGGCGATTCGAATCTTCCTCCTGAAATCTGTTTCCTGCAATTCTGCCTTGCTTTCAAATCCTCTTTGTTGTCTTCCGTCAATATATTTGTGGACGAGAGTTATCATTTATAACTCTGCAGGTTTGTGAATTGCAGTGCCCCTGAGCTCCATTTTTCAACTCGCTTTCTTGGGAGCTGGCCGCAAAAGCGCAGGATTGCTTCAGGCCCTATTCTGGTCCCGGGCGGCAGGCTGAGCCTGTGGTTAATTCTTCTTCCTGATGGGAAAATAGAGTGACCTGTGCCTGTCCCAACACCTAGAGCTAGTGTCTCATTGGTTCCCCCTCTTCCCGTTCATCCTCAGGACAAATTGCAACCTGTACGGAACAGGAGGTTAAAGGTGCTGATTCTCCAAGGAGGGAGATTGCTAGTAAAGCGGCTGGAATGGCGAACCCGAGCACAAGGAGATGAGAAATGAGGTGCGTGTTAGAAACCTTTCCCGATCACACGGTGTACCATCTTCTGGGATTCTCATGCATGTTTTCGATGTAGGAAGATGCCCTTGAACCTGGAGATTTGGGACCCATGGGATGGGTACCACGCAGTATTACTCTAAAGGGTCTGCGTTTGCTCACCCAACCTCACCAAACCTCTCAGCCCCAAGAGTGTCCACCCTTATGCCTCAATCAGCTGTGGGTCTAGATATGGTCAATCCAGGTGGCATCACAGCCCTTGAACGAATTTTGTAAGAATTTCTCTCTCTTTCACTGTCTTTGTTTCACGGGTTTTTAAAAGTAATTGATTTTTATAAAGGGGTTTAGCTGTTTTTTACTGCTGTGTTTATGCCGCTTTACACCCACTTGACTCACATACAGAGAGATATCAATACATAGGTTTTAAGATTCTTACTAGTCAGATATATTCTTGGGCGGTGAATAGGGGGTGTTGAGTCCAGATCACTGAGCAAGGAGTAGGTCTTGTCTATTACATATTGGGTTTATGGAACGGTCTCTGAGCTAATTTGAAACCCTTGTTTTATGCATCACCCCACCTCACCTTTCCCGTTAAGCAGCCATAGTGTGTTTTCTAAACGTGTGACTCTGTTCTGTTTTGTAATTCAGTTCAAGGGTAACGATTTTTACATTCCCTCTATAAGTGATATCTTATGATAAGTGTCTTTTTCTGTGTGACTTATTTCACTTAGAATCGTCGTACCTAAATCCACTCATCATGCTGCTACTAGCCTTATGACGTTGATTTCATGGCTGAGTGATATTCCATTGTACAAAAGGACCACAACTTCTTTATCCATTTTTCTCTTTCCTGGGATATTTAAGGTGTAACGAAGTGGAGGTTCTTGTCAACAGAGCAGCCCTAAACTTTGGGGTGCCTGTGCCTTGCTGATTTTTAGTTTTCCCAATTTATACGCCCGTGAGTGGAAGTGCCCTATGCTCTCTAAGCTGAGTGTTTTCGATGTTTCAGGACACACCGTACACTTCTGCAGAGTGGCTGTTGGCAATTTACATCCCGCCCATCAGCGTAGCAAGGCTCCCGTTTCTCCATGGCCTGTCCTGCATTTCTGGTTTTGACACTTTATTCAGCATGGCCCTTTTGACCGATGGGAAGCGAGACTTCTTTGTAGCGCTGATTTGCCTTTCCAGGTTGCTTGGTTGGCCAAAAAGGGCGTATGCGTTTTTTCCTGAATATATTCAGAAAAAAACGCTTACGCCCTTTTTGGCCAAGGGCATCATTGTCGAGGTTTTGCCGCTTTTCCCGTGCTTTAAAGGCGATTCGAATCTTCCTCCTGAAATCTGTTTCCTGCAATTCTGCCTTGCTTTCAAATCCTCTTTGTTGTCTTCCGTCAATATATTTGTGGACGAGAGTTATCATTTATAACTCTGCAGGTTTGTGAATTGCAGTTCCCCTGAGCTCCATTTTTCAACTCGCTTTCTTGGGAGCTGGCCGCAAAAGCGCAGGATTGCTTCAGGCCCTATTCTGGTCCCGGGCGGCAGGCTGAGCCTGTGGTTAATTCTTCTTCCTGATGGGAAAATAGAGTGACCTGTGTCTGTCCCCACACCTAGAGCTAGTGTCTCATTGGTTCCCCCTCTTCCCGTTCATCCTCAGGACAAATTGCAACCTGTACGGAACAGGAGGTTAAAGGTGCTGATTCTCCAAGGAGGGAGATTGCTAGTAAAGTGGCTGGAATGGCGAACCCGAGCACAAGGAGATGAGAAATGAGGTGCGTGTTAGAAACCTTTCCCGATCACACGGTGTACCATCTTCTGGGATTCTCATGCATGTTTTCGATGTAGGAAGATGCCCTTGAACCTGGAGATTTGGGACCCATGGGATGGGTACCACGCAGTATTACTCTAAAGGGTCTGCGTTTGCTCACCCAACCTCACCAAACCTCTCAGCCCCAAGAGTGTCCACCCTTATGCCTCAATCAGCTGTGGGTCTAGATATGGTCAATCCAGGTGGCATCACAGCCCTTGAACGAATTTTGTAAGAATTTCTCTCTCTTTCACTGTCTTTGTTTCACGGGTTTTTAAAAGTAATTGATTTTTATAAAGGGGTTTAGCTGTTTTTTACTGCTGTGTTTATGCCGCTTTACACCCACTTGACTCACATACAGAGAGATATCAATACATAGGTTTTAAGATTCTTACTAGTCAGATATATTCTTGGGCGGTGAATAGGGGGTTTTGAGTCCAGATCACTGAGCAAGGAGTAGGTCTTGTCTATTACATATTGGGTTTATGGAACGGTCTCTGAGCTAATTTGAAACCCTTGTTTTATGCATCACCCCACCTCACCTTTCCCGTTAAGCAGCCATAGTGTGTTTTCTAAACGTGTGACTCTGTTCTGTTTTGTAATTCAGTTCAAGGGTAGCGGTTTTACATTCCCTCTATAAGTGATATCTTATGATAAGTGTCGTTTTCTGTGTGGCTTATTTCACTTAGAATCGTCGTACCTAAATCCACTCATCATGCTGCTACTAGCCTTATGACGTTGATTTCATGGCTGAGTGATATTCCATTGTACAAAAGGACCACAACTTCTTTATCCATTTTTCTCTTTCCTGGGATATTTAAGGTGTAACGAAGTGGAGGTTCTTGTCAACAGAGCAGCCCTAAACTTTGGGGTGCCTGTGCCTTGCTGATTTTTAGTTTTCCCAATTTATACGCCCGTGAGAGGAAGTGCCCTATGCTCTCTAAGCTGAGTGTTTTCGATGTTTCAGGACACACCGTACACTTCTGCAGAGTGGCTGTTGGCAATTTACATCCCGCCCATCAGCGTAGCAAGGCTCCCGTTTCTCCATGGCCCGTCCTGCATTTCTGGTTTTGACACTTTATTCAGCATGGCCCTTTTGACCGATGGGAAGCGAGACTTCTTTGTAGCGCTGATTTGCCTTTCCAGGTTGCTTGGTTGGCCAAAAAGGGCGTATGCGTTTTTTCCTGAATATATTCAGGAAAAAACGCATACGCCCTTTTTGGCCAAGGGCATCATTGTCGAGGTTTTGCCGCTTTTCCCGTGCTTTAAAGGCGATTCGAATCTTCCTCCTGAAATCTGTTTCCTGCAATTCTGCCTTGCTTTCAAATCCTCTTTGTTGTCTTCCGTCAATATATTTGTGGACGAGAGTTATCATTTATAACTCTGCAGGTTTGTGAATTGCAGTGCCCCTGAGCTCCATTTTTCAACTCGCTTTCTTGGGAGCTGGCCGCAAAAGCGCAGGATTGCTTCAGGCCCTATTCTGGTCCCGGGCGGCAGGCTGAGCCTGTGGTTAATTCTTCTTCCTGATGGGAAAATAGAGTGACCTGTGCCTGTCCCAACACCTAGAGCTAGTGTCTCATTGGTTCCCCCTCTTCCCGTTCATCCTCAGGACAAATTGCAACCTGTACGGAACAGGAGGTTAAAGGTGCTGATTCTCCAAGGAGGGAGATTGCTAGTAAAGCGGCTGGAATGGCGAACCCGAGCACAAGGAGATGAGAAATGAGGTGCGTGTTAGAAACCTTTCCCGATCACACGGTGTACCATCTTCTGGGATTCTCATGCATGTTTTCGATGTAGGAAGATGCCCTTGAACCTGGAGATTTGGGACCCATGGGATGGGTACCACGCAGTATTACTCTAAAGGGTCTGCGTTTGCTCACCCAACCTCACCAAACCTCTCAGCCCCAAGAGTGTCCACCCTTATGCCTCAATCAGCTGTGGGTCTAGATATGGTCAATCCAGGTGGCATCACAGCCCTTGAACGAATTTTGTAAGAATTTCTCTCTCTTTCACTGTCTTTGTTTCACGGGTTTTTAAAAGTAATTGATTTTTATAAAGGGGTTTAGCTGTTTTTTACTGCTGTGTTTATGCCGCTTTACACCCACTTGACTCACATACAGAGAGATATCAATACATAGGTTTTAAGATTCTTACTAGTCAGATATATTCTTGGGCGGTGAATAGGGGGTGTTGAGTCCAGATCACTGAGCAAAGAGTAGGTCTTGTCTATTACATATTGGGTTTATGGAACGGTCTCTGAGCTAATTTGAAACCCTTGTTTTATGCATCACCCCACCTCACCTTTCCCGTTAAGCAGCCATAGTGTGTTTTCTAAACGTGTGACTCTGTTCTGTTTTGTAATTCAGTTCAAGGGTAGCGATTTTTACATTCCCTCTATAAGTGATATCTTATGATAAGTGTCTTTTTCTGTGTGACTTATTTCACTTAGAATCGTCGTACCTAAATCCACTCATCATGCTGCTACTAGCCTTATGACGTTGATTTCATGGCTGAGTGATATTCCATTGTACAAAAGGACCACAACTTCTTTATCCATTTTTCTCTTTCCTGGGATATTTAAGGTGTAACGAAGTGGAGGTTCTTGTCAACAGAGCAGCCCTAAACTTTGGGGTGCCTGTGCCTTGCTGATTTTTAGTTTTCCCAATTTATACGCCCGTGAGTGGAAGTGCCCTATGCTCTCTAAGCTGAGTGTTTTCGATGTTTCAGGACACACCGTACACTTCTGCAGAGTGGCTGTTGGCAATTTACATCCCGCCCATCAGCGTAGCAAGGCTCCCGTTTCTCCATGGCCTGTCCTGCATTTCTGGTTTTGACACTTTATTCAGCATGGCCCTTTTGACCGATGGGAAGCGAGACTTCTTTGTAGCGCTGATTTGCCTTTCCAGGTTGCTTGGTTGGCCAAAAAGGGCGTATGCGTTTTTTCCTGAATATATTCAGGAAAAAACGCATACGCCCTTTTTGGCCAAGGGCATCATTGTCGAGGTTTTGCCGCTTTTCCCGTGCTTTAAAGGCGATTCGAATCTTCCTCCTGAAATCTGTTTCCTGCAATTCTGCCTTGCTTTCAAATCCTCTTTGTTGTCTTCCGTCAATATATTTGTGGACGAGAGTTATCATTTATAACTCTGCAGGTTTGTGAATTGCAGTGCCCCTGAGCTCCATTTTTCAACTCGCTTTCTTGGGAGCTGGCCGCAAAAGCGCAGGATTGCTTCAGGCCCTATTCTGGTCCCGGGCGGCAGGCTGAGCCTGTGGTTAATTCTTCTTCCTGATGGGAAAATAGAGTGACCTGTGCCTGTCCCCACACCTAGAGCTAGTGTCTCATTGGTTCCCCCTCTTCCCGTTCATCCTCAGGACAAATTGCAACCTGTACGGAACAGGAGGTTAAAGGTGCTGATTCTCCAAGGAGGGAGATTGCTAGTAAAGCGGCTGGAATGGCGAACCCGAGCACAAGGAGATGAGAAATGAGGTGCGTGTTAGAAACCTTTCCCGATCACACGGTGTACCATCTTCTGGGATTCTCATGCATGTTTTCGATGTAGGAAGATGCCCTTGAACCTGGAGATTTGGGACCCATGGGATGGGTACCACGCAGTATTACTCTAAAGGGTCTGCGTTTGCTCACCCAACCTCACCAAACCTCTCAGCCCCAAGAGTGTCCACCCTTATGCCTCAATCAGCTGTGGGTCTAGATATGGTCAATCCAGGTGGCATCACAGCCCTTGAACGAATTTTGTAAGAATTTCTCTCTCTTTCACTGTCTTTGTTTCACGGGTTTTTAAAAGTAATTGATTTTTATAAAGGGGTTTAGCTGTTTTTTACTGCTGTGTTTATGCCGCTTTACACCCACTTGACTCACATACAGAGAGATATCAATACATAGGTTTTAAGATTCTTACTAGTCAGATATATTCTTGGGCGCTGAATAGGGGGTTTTGAGTCCAGATCACTGAGCAAGGAGTAGGTCTTGTCTATTACATATTGGGTTTATGGAACGGTCTCTGAGCTAATTTGAAACCCTTGTTTTATGCATCACCCCACCTCACCTTTCCCGTTAAGCAGCCATAGTGTGTTTTCTAAACGTGTGACTCTGTTCTGTTTTGTAATTCAGTTCAAGGGTAGCGGTTTTACATTCCCTCTATAAGTGATATCTTATGATAAGTGTCGTTTTCTGTGTGGCTTATTTCACTTAGAATCGTCGTACCTAAATCCACTCATCATGCTGCTACTAGCCTTATGACGTTGATTTCATGGCTGAGTGATATTCCATTGTACAAAAGGACCACAACTTCTTTATCCATTTTTCTCTTTCCTGGGATATTTAAGGTGTAACGAAGTGGAGGTTCTTGTCAACAGAGCAGCCCTAAACTTTGGGGTGCCTGTGCCTTGCTGATTTTTAGTTTTCCCAATTTATACGCCCGTGAGAGGAAGTGCCCTATGCTCTCTAAGCTGAGTGTTTTCGATGTTTCAGGACACACCGTACACTTCTGCAGAGTGGCTGTTGGCAATTTACATCCCGCCCATCAGCGTAGCAAGGCTCCCGTTTCTCCATGGCCTGTCCTGCATTTCTGGGTTTGACACTTTATTCAGCGTGGCCTATTTGACCGATGGGAAGCGAGACTTCTTTGTAGCGCTGATTTGCCTTTCCAGGTTGCTTGGTTGGCCAAAAAGGGCGTATGCGTTTTTTCCTGAATATATTCAGGAAAAAACGCATACGCCCTTTTTGGCCAAGGGCATCATTGTCGAGGTTTTGCCGCTTTTCCCGTGCTTTAAAGGCGATTCGAATCTACCTCCTGAAATCTGTTTCCTGCAATTCTGCCTTGCTTTCAAATCCTCTTCGTTGCCTACCCTCAATATATTTGAGGACGAGAGTTATCATTTATAACTCTGCAGGTCTGTGAATTGCAGTGCCCCTGAGCTCCATTTTTCAACTCGCTTTCTTGGGAGCTGGCTGCAAAAGCGCAGGATTGCTTCAGGCCCTATTCTGGTCCCGGGCGGCAGGCTGAGCCTGTGGTTAATTCTTCTTCCTGATGGGAAAATAGAGTGACCTGTGCCTGTCCCCACACCTAGAGCTAGTGTCTCATTGGTTCCCCCTCTTCCCGTTCATCCTCAGGACAAATTGCAACCTGTACGGAACAGGAGGTTAAAGGTGCTGATTCTCCAAGGAGGGAGATTGCTAGTAAAGCGGCTGGAATGGCGAACCCGAGCACAAGGAGATGAGAAATGAGGTGCGTGTTAGAAACCTTTCCCGATCACACGGTGTACCATCTTCTGGGATTCTCATGCATGTTTTCGATGTAGGAAGATGCCCTTGAACCTGGAGATTTGGGACCCATGGGATGGGTACCACGCAGTATTACTCTAAAGGGTCTGCGTTTGCTCACCCAACCTCACCAAACCTCTCAGCCCCAAGAGTGTCCACCCTTATGCCTCAATCAGCTGTGGGTCTAGATATGGTCAATCCAGGTGGCATCACAGCCCTTGAACGAATTTTGTAAGAATTTCTCTCTCTTTCACTGTCTTTGTTTCACGGGTTTTTAAAAGTAATTGATTTTTATAAAGGGGTTTAGCTGTTTTTTACTGCTGTGTTTATGCCGCTTTACACCCACTTGACTCACATACAGAGAGATATCAATACATAGGTTTTAAGATTCTTACTAGTCAGATATATTCTTGGGCGGTGAATAGGGGGTTTTGAGTCCAGATCACTGAGCAAGGAGTAGGTCTTGTCTATTACATATTGGGTTTATGGAACGGTCTCTGAGCTAATTTGAAACCCTTGTTTTATGCATCACCCCACCTAACCTTTCCCGTTAAGCAGCCATAGTGAGTTTTCTAAACGTGTGACTCTGTTCTGTTTTGTAATTCAGTTCAAGGGTAGCGGTTTTACATTCCCTCTATAAGTGATATCTTATGATAAGTGTCGTTTTCTGTGTGGCTTATTTCACTTAGAATCGTCGTACCTAAATCCACTCATCATGCTGCTACTAGCCTTATGACGTTGATTTCATGGCTGAGTGATATTCCATTGTACAAAAGGACCACAACTTCTTTATCCATTTTTCTCTTTCCTGGGATATTTAAGGTGTAACGAAGTGGAGGTTCTTGTCAACAGAGCAGCCCTAAACTTTGGGGTGCCTGTGCCTTGCTGATTTTTAGTTTTCCCAATTTATACGCCCGTGAGAGGAAGTGCCCTATGCTCTCTAAGCTGAGTGTTTTCGATGTTTCAGGACACACCGTACACTTCTGCAGAGTGGCTGTTGGCAATTTACATCCCGCCCATCAGCGTAGCAAGGCTCCCGTTTCTCCATGGCCCGTCCTGCATTTCTGGTTTTGACACTTTATTCAGCATGGCCCTTTTGACCGATGGGAAGCGAGACTTCTTTGTAGCGCTGATTTGCCTTTCCAGGTTGCTTGGTTGGCCAAAAAGGGCGTATGCGTTTTTTCCTGAATATATTCAGGAAAAAACGCATACGCCCTTTTTGGCCAAGGGCATCATTGTCGAGGTTTTGCCGCTTTTCCCGTGCTTTAAAGGCGATTCGAATCTTCCTCCTGAAATCTGTTTCCTGCAATTCTGCCTTGCTTTCAAATCCTCTTTGTTGTCTTCCGTCAATATATTTGTGGACGAGAGTTATCATTTATAACTCTGCAGGTTTGTGAATTGCAGTGCCCCTGAGCTCCATTTTTCAACTCGCTTTCTTGGGAGCTGGCCGCAAAAGCGCAGGATTGCTTCAGGCCCTATTCTGGTCCCGGGCGGCAGGCTGAGCCTGTGGTTAATTCTTCTTCCTGATGGGAAAATAGAGTGACCTGTGCCTGTCCCAACACCTAGAGCTAGTGTCTCATTGGTTCCCCCTCTTCCCGTTCATCCTCAGGACAAATTGCAACCTGTACGGAACAGGAGGTTAAAGGTGCTGATTCTCCAAGGAGGGAGATTGCTAGTAAAGCGGCTGGAATGGCGAACCCGAGCACAAGGAGATGAGAAATGAGGTGCGTGTTAGAAACCTTTCCCGATCACACGGTGTACCATCTTCTGGGATTCTCATGCATGTTTTCGATGTAGGAAGATGCCCTTGAACCTGGAGATTTGGGACCCATGGGATGGGTACCACGCAGTATTACTCTAAAGGGTCTGCGTTTGCTCACCCAACCTCACCAAACCTCTCAGCCCCAAGATTGTCCACCCTTATGCCTCAATCAGCTGTGGGTCTAGATATGGTCAATCCAGGTGGCATCACAGCCCTTGAACGAATTTTGTAAGAATTTCTCTCTCTTTCACTGTCTTTGTTTCACGGGTTTTTAAAAGTAATTGATTTTTATAAAGGGGTTTAGCTGTTTTTTACTGCTGTGTTTATGCCGCTTTACACCCACTTGACTCACATACAGAGAGATATCAATACATAGGTTTTAAGATTCTTACTAGTCAGATATATTCTTGGGCGGTGAATAGGGGGTGTTGAGTCCAGATCACTGAGCAAGGAGTAGGTCTTGTCTATTACATATTGGGTTTATGGAACGGTCTCTGAGCTAATTTGAAACCCTTGTTTTATGCATCACCCCACCTCACCTTTCCCGTTAAGCAGCCATAGTGTGTTTTCTAAACGTGTGACTCTGTTCTGTTTTGTAATTCAGTTCAAGGGTAACGATTTTTACATTCCCTCTATAAGTGATATCTTATGATAAGTGTCTTTTTCTGTGTGACTTATTTCACTTAGAATCGTCGTACCTAAATCCACTCATCATGCTGCTACTAGCCTTATGACGTTGATTTCATGGCTGAGTGATATTCCATTGTACAAAAGGACCACAACTTCTTTATCCATTTTTCTCTTTCCTGGGATATTTAAGGTGTAACGAAGTGGAGGTTCTTGTCAACAGAGCAGCCCTAAACTTTGGGGTGCCTGTGCCTTGCTGATTTTTAGTTTTCCCAATTTATACGCCCGTGAGTGGAAGTGCCCTATGCTCTCTAAGCTGAGTGTTTTCGATGTTTCAGGACACACCGTACACTTCTGCAGAGTGGCTGTTGGCAATTTACATCCCGCCCATCAGCGTAGCAAGGCTCCCGTTTCTCCATGGCCTGTCCTGCATTTCTGGTTTTGACACTTTATTCAGCATGGCCCTTTTGACCGATGGGAAGCGAGACTTCTTTGTAGCGCTGATTTGCCTTTCCAGGTTGCTTGGTTGGCCAAAAAGGGCGTATGCGTTTTTTCCTGAATATATTCAGGAAAAAACGCATACGCCCTTTTTGGCCAAGGGCATCATTGTCGAGGTTTTGCCGCTTTTCCCGTGCTTTAAAGGCGATTCGAATCTTCCTCCTGAAATCTGTTTCCTGCAATTCTGCCTTGCTTTCAAATCCTCTTTGTTGTCTTCCGTCAATATATTTGTGGACGAGAGTTATCATTTATAACTCTGCAGGTTTGTGAATTGCAGTTCCCCTGAGCTCCATTTTTCAACTCGCTTTCTTGGGAGCTGGCCGCAAAAGCGCAGGATTGCTTCAGGCCCTATTCTGGTCCCGGGCGGCAGGCTGAGCCTGTGGTTAATTCTTCTTCCTGATGGGAAAATAGAGTGACCTGTGTCTGTCCCCACACCTAGAGCTAGTGTCTCATTGGTTCCCCCTCTTCCCGTTCATCCTCAGGACAAATTGCAACCTGTACGGAACAGGAGGTTAAAGGTGCTGATTCTCCAAGGAGGGAGATTGCTAGTAAAGCGGCTGGAATGGCGAACCCGAGCACAAGGAGATGAGAAATGAGGTGCGTGTTAGAAACCTTTCCCGATCACACGGTGTACCATCTTCTGGGATTCTCATGCATGTTTTCGATGTAGGAAGATGCCCTTGAACCTGGAGATTTGGGACCCATGGGATGGGTACCACGCAGTATTACTCTAAAGGGTCTGCGTTTGCTCACCCAACCTCACCAAACCTCTCAGCCCCAAGAGTGTCCACCCTTATGCCTCAATCAGCTGTGGGTCTAGATATGGTCAATCCAGGTGGCATCACAGCCCTTGAACGAATTTTGTAAGAATTTCTCTCTCTTTCACTGTCTTTGTTTCACGGGTTTTTAAAAGTAATTGATTTTTATAAAGGGGTTTAGCTGTTTTTTACTGCTGTGTTTATGCCGCTTTACACCCACTTGACTCACATACAGAGAGATATCAATACATAGGTTTTAAGATTCTTACTAGTCAGATATATTCTTGGGCGGTGAATAGGGGGTGTTGAGTCCAGATCACTGAGCAAGGAGTAGGTCTTGTCTATTACATATTGGGTTTATGGAACGGTCTCTGAGCTAATTTGAAACCCTTGTTTTATGCATCACCCCACCTCACCTTTCCCGTTAAGCAGCCATAGTGTGTTTTCTAAACGTGTGACTCTGTTCTGTTTTGTAATTCAGTTCAAGGGTAGCGGTTTTACATTCCCTCTATAAGTGATATCTTATGATAAGTGTCGTTTTCTGTGTGGCTTATTTCACTTAGAATCGTCGTACCTAAATCCACTCATCATGCTGCTACTAGCCTTATGACGTTGATTTCATGGCTGAGTGATATTCCATTGTACAAAAGGACCACAACTTCTTTATCCATTTTTCTCTTTCCTGGGATATTTAAGGTGTAACGAAGTGGAGGTTCTTGTCAACAGAGCAGCCCTAAACTTTGGGGTGCCTGTGCCTTGCTGATTTTTAGTTTTCCCAATTTATACGCCCGTGAGAGGAAGTGCCCTATGCTCTCTAAGCTGAGTGTTTTCGATGTTTCAGGACACACCGTACACTTCTGCAGAGTGGCTGTTGGCAATTTACATCCCGCCCATCAGCGTAGCAAGGCTCCCGTTTCTCCATGGCCCGTCCTGCATTTCTGGTTTTGACACTTTATTCAGCATGGCCCTTTTGACCGATGGGAAGCGAGACTTCTTTGTAGCGCTGATTTGCCTTTCCAGGTTGCTTGGTTGGCCAAAAAGGGCGTATGCGTTTTTTCCTGAATATATTCAGGAAAAAACGCATACGCCCTTTTTGGCCAAGGGCATCATTGTCGAGGTTTTGCCGCTTTTCCCGTGCTTTAAAGGCGATTCGAATCTTCCTCCTGAAATCTGTTTCCTGCAATTCTGCCTTGCTTTCAAATCCTCTTTGTTGTCTTCCGTCAATATATTTGTGGACGAGAGTTATCATTTATAACTCTGCAGGTTTGTGAATTGCAGTTCCCCTGAGCTCCATTTTTCAACTCGCTTTCTTGGGAGCTGGCCGCAAAAGCGCAGGATTGCTTCAGGCCCTATTCTGGTCCCGGGCGGCAGGCTGAGCCTGTGGTTAATTCTTCTTCCTGATGGGAAAATAGAGTGACCTGTGCCTGTCCCAACACCTAGAGCTAGTGTCTCATTGGTTCCCCCTCTTCCCGTTCATCCTCAGGACAAATTGCAACCTGTACGGAACAGGAGGTTAAAGGTGCTGATTCTCCAAGGAGGGAGATTGCTAGTAAAGCGGCTGGAATGGCGAACCCGAGCACAAGGAGATGAGAAATGAGGTGCGTGTTAGAAACCTTTCCCGATCACACGGTGTACCATCTTCTGGGATTCTCATGCATGTTTTCGATGTAGGAAGATGCCCTTGAACCTGGAGATTTGGGACCCATGGGATGGGTACCACGCAGTATTACTCTAAAGGGTCTGCGTTTGCTCACCCAACCTCACCAAACCTCTCAGCCCCAAGAGTGTCCACCCTTATGCCTCAATCAGCTGTGGGTCTAGATATGGTCAATCCAGGTGGCATCACAGCCCTTGAACGAATTTTGTAAGAATTTCTCTCTCTTTCACTGTCTTTGTTTCACGGGTTTTTAAAAGTAATGGATTTTTATAAAGGGGTTTAGCTGTTTTTTACTGCTGTGTTTATGCCGCTTTACACCCACTTGACTCACATACAGAGAGATATCAATACATAGGTTTTAAGATTCTTACTAGTCAGATATATTCTTGGGCGGTGAATAGGGGGTGTTGAGTCCAGATCACTGAGCAAAGAGTAGGTCTTGTCTATTACATATTGGGTTTATGGAACGGTCTCTGAGCTAATTTGAAACCCTTGTTTTATGCATCACCCCACCTCACCTTTCCCGTTAAGCAGCCATAGTGTGTTTTCTAAACGTGTGACTCTGTTCTGTTTTGTAATTCAGTTCAAGGGTAGCGATTTTTACATTCCCTCTATAAGTGATATCTTATGATAAGTGTCTTTTTCTGTGTGACTTATTTCACTTAGAATCGTCGTACCTAAATCCACTCATCATGCTGCTACTAGCCTTATGACGTTCATTTCATGGCTGAGTGATATTCCATTGTACAAAAGGACCACAACTTCTTTATCCATTTTTCTCTTTCCTGGGATATTTAAGGTGTAACGAAGTGGAGGTTCTTGTCAACAGAGCAGCCCTAAACTTTGGGGTGCCTGTGCCTTGCTGATTTTTAGTTTTCCCAATTTATACGCCCGTGAGTGGAAGTGCCCTATGCTCTCTAAGCTGAGTGTTTTCGATGTTTCAGGACACACCGTACACTTCTGCAGAGTGGCTGTTGGCAATTTACATCCCGCCCATCAGCGTAGCAAGGCTCCCGTTTCTCCATGGCCTGTCCTGCATTTCTGGTTTTGACACTTTATTCAGCATGGCCCTTTTGACCGATGGGAAGCGAGACTTCTTTGTAGCGCTGATTTGCCTTTCCAGGTTGCTTGGTTGGCCAAAAAGGGCGTATGAGTTTTTTCCTGAATATATTCAGGAAAAAACGCATACGCCCTTTTTGGCCAAGGGCATCATTGTCGAGGTTTTGCCGCTTTTCCCGTGCTTTAAAGGCGATTCGAATCTTCCTCCTGAAATCTGTTTCCTGCAATTCTGCCTTGCTTTCAAATCCTCTTTGTTGTCTTCCGTCAATATATTTGTGGACGAGAGTTATCATTTATAACTCTGCAGGTTTGTGAATTGCAGTTCCCCTGAGCTCCATTTTTCAACTCGCTTTCTTGGGAGCTGGCCGCAAAAGCGCAGGATTGCTTCAGGCCCTATTCTGGTCCCGGGCGGCAGGCTGAGCCTGTGGTTAATTCTTCTTCCTGATGGGAAAATAGAGTGACCTGTGCCTGTCCCCAAACCTAGAGCTAGTGTCTCATTGGTTCCCCCTCTTCCCGTTCATCCTCAGGACAAATTGCAACCTGTACGGAACAGGAGGTTAAAGGTGCTGATTCTCCAAGGAGGGAGATTGCTAGTAAAGCAGCTGGAATGGCGAACCCGAGCACAAGGAGATGAGAAATGAGGTGCGTGTTAGAAACCTTTCCCGATCACACGGTGTACCATCTTCTGGGATTCTCATGCATGTTTTCGATGTAGGAAGATGCCCTTGAACCTGGAGATTTGGGACCCATGGGATGGGTACCACGCAGTATTACTCTAAAGGGTCTGCGTTTGCTCACCCAACCTCACCAAACCTCTCAGCCCCAAGAGTGTCCACCCTTATGCCTCAATCAGCTGTGGGTCTAGATATGGTCAATCCAGGTGGCATCACAGCCCTTGAACGAATTTTGTAAGAATTTCTCTCTCTTTCACTGTCTTTGTTTCACGGGTTTTTAAAAGTAATTGATTTTTATAAAGGGGTTTAGCTGTTTTTTACTGCTGTGTTTATGCCGCTTTACACCCACTTGACTCACATACAGAGAGATATCAATACATAGGTTTTAAGATTCTTACTAGTCAGATATATTCTTGGGCGGTGAATAGGGGGTTTTGAGTCCAGATCACTGAGCAAGGAGTAGGTCTTGTCTATTACATATTGGGTTTATGGAACGGTCTCTGAGCTAATTTGAAACCCTTGTTTTATGCATCACCCCACCTCACCTTTCCCGTTAAGCAGCCATAGTGTGTTTTCTAAACGTGTGACTCTGTTCTGTTTTGTAATTCAGTTCAAGGGTAGCGGTTTTACATTCCCTCTATAAGTGATATCTTATGATAAGTGTCGTTTTCTGTGTGGCTTATTTCACTTAGAATCGTCGTACCTAAATCCACTCATCATGCTGCTACTAGCCTTATGACGTTGATTTCATGGCTGAGTGATATTCCATTGTACAAAAGGACCACAACTTCTTTATCCATTTTTCTCTTTCCTGGGATATTTAAGGTGTAACGAAGTGGAGGTTCTTGTCAACAGAGCAGCCCTAAACTTTGGGGTGCCTGTGCCTTGCTGATTTTTAGTTTTCCCAATTTATACGCCCGTGAGAGGAAGTGCCCTATGCTCTCTAAGCTGAGTGTTTTCGATGTTTCAGGACACACCGTACACTTCTGCAGAGTGGCTGTTGGCAATTTACATCCCGCCCATCAGCGTAGCAAGGCTCCCGTTTCTCCATGGCCTGTCCTGCATTTCTGGGTTCGACACTTTATTCAGCGTGGCCTATTTGACCGATGGGAAGCGAGACTTCTTTGTAGCGCTGATTTGCCTTTCCAGGTTGCTTGGTTGGCCAAAAAGGGCGTATGCGTTTTTTCCTGAATATATTCAGGAAAAAACGCATACGCCCTTTTTGGCCAAGGGCATCATTGTCGAGGTTTTGCCGCTTTTCCCGTGCTTTAAAGGCGATTCGAATCTACCTCCTGAAATCTGTTTCCTGCAATTCTGCCTTGCTTTCAAATCCTCTTCATTGCCTACCCTCAATATATTTGAGGACGAGAGTTATCATTTATGACTCTGCAGGTCTGTGAATTGCAGTGCCCCTGAGCTCCATTTTTCAACTCGCTTTCTTGGGAGCTGGCTGCAAAAGCGCAGGATTGCTTCAGGCCCTATTCTGGTCCCGGGCGGCAGGCTGAGCCTGTGGTTAATTCTTCTTCCTGATGGGAAAATAGAGTGACCTGTGCCTGTCCCCACACCTAGAGCTAGTGTCTCATTGGTTCCCCCTCTTCCCGTTCATCCTCAGGACAAATTGCAACCTGTACGGAACAGGAGGTTAAAGGTGCTGATTCTCCAAGGAGGGAGATTGCTAGTAAAGCGGCTGGAATGGCGAACCCGAGCACAAGGAGATGAGAAATGAGGTGCGTTTTAGAAACCTTTCCCGATCACACGGTGTACCATCTTCTGGGATTCTCATGCATGTTTTCGATGTAGGAAGATGCCCTTGAACCTGGAGATTTGGGACCCATGGGATGGGTACCACGCAGTATTACTCTAAAGGGTCTGCGTTTGCTCACCCAACCTCACCAAACCTCTCAGCCCCAAGAGTGTCCACCCTTATGCCTCAATCAGCTGTGGGTCTAGATATGGTCAATCCAGGTGGCATCACAGCCCTTGAACGAATTTTGTAAGAATTTCTCTCTCTTTCACTGTCTTTGTTTCACGGGTTTTTAAAAGTAATTGATTTTTATAAAGGGGTTTAGCTGTTTTTTACTGCTGTGTTTATGCCGCTTTACACCCACTTGACTCACATACAGAGAGATATCAATACATAGGTTTTAAGATTCTTACTAGTCAGATATATTCTTGGGCGGTGAATAGGGGGTTTTGAGTCCAGATCACTGAGCAAGGAGTAGGTCTTGTCTATTACATATTGGGTTTATGGAACGGTCTCTGAGCTAATTTGAAACCCTTGTTTTATGCATCACCCCACCTCACCTTTCCCGTTAAGCAGCCATAGTGAGTTTTCTAAACGTGTGACTCTGTTCTGTTTTGTAATTCAGTTCAAGGGTAGCGGTTTTACATTCCCTCTATAAGTGATATCTTATGATAAGTGTCGTTTTCTGTGTGGCTTATTTCACTTAGAATCGTCGTACCTAAATCCACTCATCATGCTGCTACTAGCCTTATGACGTTGATTTCATGGCTGAGTGATATTCCATTGTACAAAAGGACCACAACTTCTTTATCCATTTTTCTCTTTCCTGGGATATTTAAGGTGTAACGAAGTGGAGGTTCTTGTCAACAGAGCAGCCCTAAACTTTGGGGTGCCTGTGCCTTGCTGATTTTTAGTTTTCCCAATTTATACGCCCGTGAGAGGAAGTGCCCTATGCTCTCTAAGCTGAGTGTTTTCGATGTTTCAGGACACACCGTACACTTCTGCAGAGTGGCTGTTGGCAATTTACATCCCGCCCATCAGCGTAGCAAGGCTCCCGTTTCTCCATGGCCCGTCCTGCATTTCTGGTTTTGACACTTTATTCAGCATGGCCCTTTTGACCGATGGGAAGCGAGACTTCTTTGTAGCGCTGATTTGCCTTTCCAGGTTGCTTGGTTGGCCAAAAAGGGCGTATGCGTTTTTTCCTGAATATATTCAGGAAAAAACGCATACGCCCTTTTTGGCCAAGGGCATCATTGTCGAGGTTTTGCCGCTTTTCCCGTGCTTTAAAGGCGATTCGAATCTTCCTCCTGAAATCTGTTTCCTGCAATTCTGCCTTGCTTTCAAATCCTCTTTGTTGTCTTCCGTCAATATATTTGTGGACGAGAGTTATCATTTATAACTCTGCAGGTTTGTGAATTGCAGTGCCCCTGAGCTCCATTTTTCAACTCGCTTTCTTGGGAGCTGGCCGCAAAAGCGCAGGATTGCTTCAGGCCCTATTCTGGTCCCGGGCGGCAGGCTGAGCCTGTGGTTAATTCTTCTTCCTGATGGGAAAATAGAGTGACCTGTGCCTGTCCCCACACCTAGAGCTAGTGTCTCATTGGTTCCCCCTCTTCCCGTTCATCCTCAGGACAAATTGCAACCTGTACGGAACAGGAGGTTAAAGGTGCTGATTCTCCAAGGAGGGAGATTGCTAGTAAAGCGGCTGGAATGGCGAACCCGAGCACAAGGAGATGAGAAATGAGGTGCGTGTTAGAAACCTTTCCCGATCACACGGTGTACCATCTTCTGGGATTCTCATGCATGTTTTCGATGTAGGAAGATGCCCTTGAACCTGGAGATTTGGGACCCATGGGATGGGTACCACGCAGTATTACTCTAAAGGGTCTGCGTTTGCTCACCCAACCTCACCAAACCTCTCAGCCCCAAGAGTGTCCACCCTTATGCCTCAATCAGCTGTGGGTCTAGATATGGTCAATCCAGGTGGCATCACAGCCCTTGAACGAATTTTGTAAGAATTTCTCTCTCTTTCACTGTCTTTGTTTCACGGGTTTTTAAAAGTAATGGATTTTTATAAAGGGGTTTAGCTGTTTTTTACTGCTGTGTTTATGCCGCTTTACACCCACTTGACTCACATACAGAGAGATATCAATACATAGGTTTTAAGATTCTTACTAGTCAGATATATTCTTGGGCGGTGAATAGGGGGTTTTGAGTCCAGATCACTGAGCAAGGAGTAGGTCTTGTCTATTACATATTGGGTTTATGGAACGGTCTCTGAGCTAATTTGAAACCCTTGTTTTATGCATCACCCCACCTCACCTTTCCCGTTAAGCAGCCATAGTGTGTTTTCTAAACGTGTGACTCTGTTCTGTTTTGTAATTCAGTTCAAGGGTAGCGGTTTTACATTCCCTCTATAAGTGATATCTTATGATAAGTGTCGTTTTCTGTGTGGCTTATTTCACTTAGAATCGTCGTACCTAAATCCACTCATCATGCTGCTACTAGCCTTATGACGTTGATTTCATGGCTGAGTGATATTCCATTGTACAAAAGGACCACAACTTCTTTATCCATTTTTCTCTTTCCTGGGATATTTAAGGTGTAACGAAGTGGAGGTTCTTGTCAACAGAGCAGCCCTAAACTTTGGGGTGCCTGTGCCTTGCTGATTTTTAGTTTTCCCAATTTATACGCCCGTGAGAGGAAGTGCCCTATGCTCTCTAAGCTGAGTGTTTTCGATGTTTCAGGACACACCGTACACTTCTGCAGAGTGGCTGTTGGCAATTTACATCCCGCCCATCAGCGTAGCAAGGCTCCCGTTTCTCCATGGCCTGTCCTGCATTTCTGGGTTCGACACTTTATTCAGCGTGGCCTATTTGACCGATGGGAAGCGAGACTTCTTTGTAGCGCTGATTTGCCTTTCCAGGTTGCTTGGTTGGCCAAAAAGGGCGTATGCGTTTTTTCCTGAATATATTCAGGAAAAAACGCATACGCCCTTTTTGGCCAAGGGCATCATTGTCGAGGTTTTGCCGCTTTTCCCGTGCTTTAAAGGCGATTCGAATCTACCTCCTGAAATCTGTTTCCTGCAATTCTGCCTTGCTTTCAAATCCTCTTCATTGCCTACCCTCAATATATTTGAGGACGAGAGTTATCATTTATGACTCTGCAGGTCTGTGAATTGCAGTGCCCCTGAGCTCCATTTTTCAACTCGCTTTCTTGGGAGCTGGCTGCAAAAGCGCAGGATTGCTTCAGGCCCTATTCTGGTCCCGGGCGGCAGGCTGAGCCTGTGGTTAATTCTTCTTCCTGATGGGAAAATAGAGTGACCTGTGCCTGTCCCCACACCTAGAGCTAGTGTCTCATTGGTTCCCCCTCTTCCCGTTCATCCTCAGGACAAATTGCAACCTGTACGGAACAGGAGGTTAAAGGTGCTGATTCTCCAAGGAGGGAGATTGCTAGTAAAGCGGCTGGAATGGCGAACCCGAGCACAAGGAGATGAGAAATGAGGTGCGTTTTAGAAACCTTTCCCGATCACACGGTGTACCATCTTCTGGGATTCTCATGCATGTTTTCGATGTAGGAAGATGCCCTTGAACCTGGAGATTTGGGACCCATGGGATGGGTACCACGCAGTATTACTCTAAAGGGTCTGCGTTTGCTCACCCAACCTCACCAAACCTCTCAGCCCCAAGAGTGTCCACCCTTATGCCTCAATCAGCTGTGGGTCTAGATATGGTCAATCCAGGTGGCATCACAGCCCTTGAACGAATTTTGTAAGAATTTCTCTCTCTTTCACTGTCTTTGTTTCACGGGTTTTTAAAAGTAATTGATTTTTATAAAGGGGTTTAGCTGTTTTTTACTGCTGTGTTTATGCCGCTTTACACCCACTTGACTCACATACAGAGAGATATCAATACATAGGTTTTAAGATTCTTACTAGTCAGATATATTCTTGGGCGGTGAATAGGGGGTTTTGAGTCCAGATCACTGAGCAAGGAGTAGGTCTTGTCTATTACATATTGGGTTTATGGAACGGTCTCTGAGCTAATTTGAAACCCTTGTTTTATGCATCACCCCACCTCACCTTTCCCGTTAAGCAGCCATAGTGAGTTTTCTAAACGTGTGACTCTGTTCTGTTTTGTAATTCAGTTCAAGGGTAGCGGTTTTACATTCCCTCTATAAGTGATATCTTATGATAAGTGTCGTTTTCTGTGTGGCTTATTTCACTTAGAATCGTCGTACCTAAATCCACTCATCATGCTGCTACTAGCCTTATGACGTTGATTTCATGGCTGAGTGATATTCCATTGTACAAAAGGACCACAACTTCTTTATCCATTTTTCTCTTTCCTGGGATATTTAAGGTGTAACGAAGTGGAGGTTCTTGTCAACAGAGCAGCCCTAAACTTTGGGGTGCCTGTGCCTTGCTGATTTTTAGTTTTCCCAATTTATACGCCCGTGAGAGGAAGTGCCCTATGCTCTCTAAGCTGAGTGTTTTCGATGTTTCAGGACACACCGTACACTTCTGCAGAGTGGCTGTTGGCAATTTACATCCCGCCCATCAGCGTAGCAAGGCTCCCGTTTCTCCATGGCCCGTCCTGCATTTCTGGTTTTGACACTTTATTCAGCATGGCCCTTTTGACCGATGGGAAGCGAGACTTCTTTGTAGCGCTGATTTGCCTTTCCAGGTTGCTTGGTTGGCCAAAAAGGGCGTATGCGTTTTTTCCTGAATATATTCAGGAAAAAACGCATACGCCCTTTTTGGCCAAGGGCATCATTGTCGAGGTTTTGCCGCTTTTCCCGTGCTTTAAAGGCGATTCGAATCTTCCTCCTGAAATCTGTTTCCTGCAATTCTGCCTTGCTTTCAAATCCTCTTTGTTGTCTTCCGTCAATATATTTGTGGACGAGAGTTATCATTTATAACTCTGCAGGTTTGTGAATTGCAGTGCCCCTGAGCTCCATTTTTCAACTCGCTTTCTTGGGAGCTGGCCGCAAAAGCGCAGGATTGCTTCAGGCCCTATTCTGGTCCCGGGCAGCAGGCTGAGCCTGTGGTTAATTCTTCTTCCTGATGGGAAAATAGAGTGACCTGTGCCTGTCCCAACACCTAGAGCTAGTGTCTCATTGGTTCCCCCTCTTCCCGTTCATCCTCAGGACAAATTGCAACCTGTACGGAACAGGAGGTTAAAGGTGCTGATTCTCCAAGGAGGGAGATTGCTAGTAAAGCGGCTGGAATGGCGAACCCGAGCACAAGGAGATGAGAAATGAGGTGCGTGTTAGAAACCTTTCCCGATCACACGGTGTACCATCTTCTGGGATTCTCATGCATGTTTTCGATGTAGGAAGATGCCCTTGAACCTGGAGATTTGGGACCCATGGGATGGGTACCACGCAGTATTACTCTAAAGGGTCTGCGTTTGCTCACCCAACCTCACCAAACCTCTCAGCCCCAAGAGTGTCCACCCTTATGCCTCAATCAGCTGTGGGTCTAGATATGGTCAATCCAGGTGGCATCACAGCCCTTGAACGAATTTTGTAAGAATTTCTCTCTCTTTCACTGTCTTTGTTTCACGGGTTTTTAAAAGTAATGGATTTTTATAAAGGGGTTTAGCTGTTTTTTACTGCTGTGTTTATGCCGCTTTACACCCACTTGACTCACATACAGAGAGATATCAATACATAGGTTTTAAGATTCTTACTAGTCAGATATATTCTTGGGCGGTGAATAGGGGGTGTTGAGTCCAGATCACTGAGCAAGGAGTAGGTCTTGTCTATTACATATTGGGTTTATGGAACGGTCTCTGAGCTAATTTGAAACCCTTGTTTTATGCATCACCCCACCTCACCTTTCCCGTTAAGCAGCCATAGTGTGTTTTCTAAACGTGTGACTCTGTTCTGTTTTGTAATTCAGTTCAAGGGTAACGATTTTTACATTCCCTCTATAAGTGATATCTTATGATAAGTGTCTTTTTCTGTGTGACTTATTTCACTTAGAATCGTCGTACCTAAATCCACTCATCATGCTGCTACTAGCCTTATGACGTTGATTTCATGGCTGAGTGATATTCCATTGTACAAAAGGACCACAACTTCTTTATCCATTTTTCTCTTTCCTGGGATATTTAAGGTGTAACGAAGTGGAGGTTCTTGTCAACAGAGCAGCCCTAAACTTTGGGGTGCCTGTGCCTTGCTGATTTTTAGTTTTCCCAATTTATACGCCCGTGAGTGGAAGTGCCCTATGCTGTCTAAGCTGAGTGTTTTCGATGTTTCAGGACACACCGTACACTTCTGCAGAGTGGCTGTTGGCAATTTACATCCCGCCCATCAGCGTAGCAAGGCTCCCGTTTCTCCATGGCCTGTCCTGCATTTCTGGTTTTGACACTTTATTCAGCATGGCCCTTTTGACCGATGGGAAGCGAGACTTCTTTGTAGCGCTGATTTGCCTTTCCAGGTTGCTTGGTTGGCCAAAAAGGGCGTATGCGTTTTTTCCTGAATATATTCAGGAAAAAACGCATACGCCCTTTTTGGCCAAGGGCATCATTGTCGAGGTTTTGCCGCTTTTCCCGTGCTTTAAAGGCGATTCGAATCTTCCTCCTGAAATCTGTTTCCTGCAATTCTGCCTTGCTTTCAAATCCTCTTTGTTGTCTTCCGTCAATATATTTGTGGACGAGAGTTATCATTTATAACTCTGCAGGTTTGTGAATTGCAGTGCCCCTGAGCTCCATTTTTCAACTCGCTTTCTTGGGAGCTGGCCGCAAAAGCGCAGGATTGCTTCAGGCCCTATTCTGGTCCCGGGCGGCAGGCTGAGCCTGTGGTTAATTCTTCTTCCTGATGGGAAAATAGAGTGACCTGTGTCTGTCCCCACACCTAGAGCTAGTGTCTCATTGGTTCCCCCTCTTCCCGTTCATCCTCAGGACAAATTGCAACCTGTACGGAACAGGAGGTTAAAGGTGCTGATTCTCCAAGGAGGGAGATTGCTAGTAAAGCGGCTGGAATGGCGAACCCGAGCACAAGGAGATGAGAAATGAGGTGCGTGTTAGAAACCTTTCCCGATCACACGGTGTACCATCTTCTGGGATTCTCATGCATGTTTTCGATGTAGGAAGATGCCCTTGAACCTGGAGATTTGGGACCCATGGGATGGGTACCACGCAGTATTACTCTAAAGGGTCTGCGTTTGCTCACCCAACCTCACCAAACCTCTCAGCCCCAAGAGTGTCCACCCTTATGCCTCAATCAGCTGTGGGTCTAGATATGGTCAATCCAGGTGGCATCACAGCCCTTGAACGAATTTTGTAAGAATTTCTCTCTCTTTCACTGTCTTTGTTTCACGGGTTTTTAAAAGTAATTGATTTTTATAAAGGGGTTTAGCTGTTTTTTACTGCTGTGTTTATGCCGCTTTACACCCACTTGACTCACATACAGAGAGATATCAATACATAGGTTTTAAGATTCTTACTAGTCAGATATATTCTTGGGCGGTGAATAGGGGGTTTTGAGTCCAGATCACTGAGCAAGGAGTAGGTCTTGTCTATTACATATTGGGTTTATGGAACGGTCTCTGAGCTAATTTGAAACCCTTGTTTTATGCATCACCCCACCTCACCTTTCCCGTTAAGCAGCCATAGTGTGTTTTCTAAACGTGTGACTCTGTTCTGTTTTGTAATTCAGTTCAAGGGTAGCGGTTTTACATTCCCTCTATAAGTGATATCTTATGATAAGTGTCGTTTTCTGTGTGGCTTATTTCACTTAGAATCGTCGTACCTAAATCCACTCATCATGCTGCTACTAGCCTTATGACGTTGATTTCATGGCTGAGTGATATTCCATTGTACAAAAGGACCACAACTTCTTTATCCATTTTTCTCTTTCCTGGGATATTTAAGGTGTAACGAAGTGGAGGTTCTTGTCAACAGAGCAGCCCTAAACTTTGGGGTGCCTGTGCCTTGCTGATTTTTAGTTTTCCCAATTTATACGCCCGTGAGAGGAAGTGCCCTATGCTCTCTAAGCTGAGTGTTTTCGATGTTTCAGGACACACCGTACACTTCTGCAGAGTGGCTGTTGGCAATTTACATCCCGCCCATCAGCGTAGCAAGGCTCCCGTTTCTCCATGGCCCGTCCTGCATTTCTGGTTTTGACACTTTATTCAGCATGGCCCTTTTGACCGATGGGAAGCGAGACTTCTTTGTAGCGCTGATTTGCCTTTCCAGGTTGCTTGGTTGGCCAAAAAGGGCGTATGCGTTTTTTCCTGAATATATTCAGGAAAAAACGCATACGCCCTTTTTGGCCAAGGGCATCATTGTCGAGGTTTTGCCGCTTTTCCCGTGCTTTAAAGGCGATTCGAATCTTCCTCCTGAAATCTGTTTCCTGCAATTCTGCCTTGCTTTCAAATCCTCTTTGTTGTCTTCCGTCAATATATTTGTGGACGAGAGTTATCATTTATAACTCTGCAGGTTTGTGAATTGCAGTGCCCCTGAGCTCCATTTTTCAACTCGCTTTCTTGGGAGCTGGCCGCAAAAGCGCAGGATTGCTTCAGGCCCTATTCTGGTCCCGGGCGGCAGGCTGAGCCTGTGGTTAATTCTTCTTCCTGATGGGAAAATAGAGTGACCTGTGCCTGTCCCAACACCTAGAGCTAGTGTCTCATTGGTTCCCCCTCTTCCCGTTCATCCTCAGGACAAATTGCAACCTGTACGGAACAGGAGGTTAAAGGTGCTGATTCTCCAAGGAGGGAGATTGCTAGTAAAGCGGCTGGAATGGCGAACCCGAGCACAAGGAGATGAGAAATGAGGTGCGTGTTAGAAACCTTTCCCGATCACACGGTGTACCATCTTCTGGGATTCTCATGCATGTTTTCGATGTAGGAAGATGCCCTTGAACCTGGAGATTTGGGACCCATGGGATGGGTACCACGCAGTATTACTCTAAAGGGTCTGCGTTTGCTCACCCAACCTCACCAAACCTCTCAGCCCCAAGAGTGTCCACCCTTATGCCTCAATCAGCTGTGGGTCTAGATATGGTCAATCCAGGTGGCATCACAGCCCTTGAACGAATTTTGTAAGAATTTCTCTCTCTTTCACTGTCTTTGTTTCACGGGTTTTTAAAAGTAATGGATTTTTATAAAGGGGTTTAGCTGTTTTTTACTGCTGTGTTTATGCCGCTTTACACCCACTTGACTCACATACAGAGAGATATCAATACATAGGTTTTAAGATTCTTACTAGTCAGATATATTCTTGGGCGGTGAATAGGGGGTGTTGAGTCCAGATCACTGAGCAAAGAGTAGGTCTTGTCTATTACATATTGGGTTTATGGAACGGTCTCTGAGCTAATTTGAAACCCTTGTTTTATGCATCACCCCACCTCACCTTTCCCGTTAAGCAGCCATAGTGTGTTTTCTAAACGTGTGACTCTGTTCTGTTTTGTAATTCAGTTCAAGGGTAGCGATTTTTACATTCCCTCTATAAGTGATATCTTATGATAAGTGTCTTTTTCTGTGTGACTTATTTCACTTAGAATCGTCGTACCTAAATCCACTCATCATGCTGCTACTAGCCTTATGACGTTGATTTCATGGCTGAGTGATATTCCATTGTACAAAAGGACCACAACTTCTTTATCCATTTTTCTCTTTCCTGGGATATTTAAGGTGTAACGAAGTGGAGGTTCTTGTCAACAGAGCAGCCCTAAACTTTGGGGTGCCTGTGCCTTGCTGATTTTTAGTTTTCCCAATTTATACGCCCGTGAGTGGAAGTGCCCTATGCTCTCTAAGCTGAGTGTTTTCGATGTTTCAGGACACACCGTACACTTCTGCAGAGTGGCTGTTGGCAATTTACATCCCGCCCATCAGCGTAGCAAGGCTCCCGTTTCTCCATGGCCTGTCCTGCATTTCTGGTTTTGACACTTTATTCAGCATGGCCCTTTTGACCGATGGGAAGCGAGACTTCTTTGTAGCGCTGATTTGCCTTTCCAGGTTGCTTGGTTGGCCAAAAAGGGCGTATGAGTTTTTTCCTGAATATATTCAGGAAAAAACGCATACGCCCTTTTTGGCCAAGGGCATCATTGTCGAGGTTTTGCCGCTTTTCCCGTGCTTTAAAGGCGATTCGAATCTTCCTCCTGAAATCTGTTTCCTGCAATTCTGCCTTGCTTTCAAATCCTCTTTGTTGTCTTCCGTCAATATATTTGTGGACGAGAGTTATCATTTATAACTCTGCAGGTTTGTGAATTGCAGTTCCCCTGAGCTCCATTTTTCAACTCGCTTTCTTGGGAGCTGGCCGCAAAAGCGCAGGATTGCTTCAGGCCCTATTCTGGTCCCGGGCGGCAGGCTGAGCCTGTGGTTAATTCTTCTTCCTGATGGGAAAATAGAGTGACCTGTGCCTGTCCCCAAACCTAGAGCTAGTGTCTCATTGGTTCCCCCTCTTCCCGTTCATCCTCAGGACAAATTGCAACCTGTACGGAACAGGAGGTTAAAGGTGCTGATTCTCCAAGGAGGGAGATTGCTAGTAAAGCAGCTGGAATGGCGAACCCGAGCACAAGGAGATGAGAAATGAGGTGCGTGTTAGAAACCTTTCCCGATCACACGGTGTACCATCTTCTGGGATTCTCATGCATGTTTTCGATGTAGGAAGATGCCCTTGAACCTGGAGATTTGGGACCCATGGGATGGGTACCACGCAGTATTACTCTAAAGGGTCTGCGTTTGCTCACCCAACCTCACCAAACCTCTCAGCCCCAAGAGTGTCCACCCTTATGCCTCAATCAGCTGTGGGTCTAGATATGGTCAATCCAGGTGGCATCACAGCCCTTGAACGAATTTTGTAAGAATTTCTCTCTCTTTCACTGTCTTTGTTTCACGGGTTTTTAAAAGTAATTGATTTTTATAAAGGGGTTTAGCTGTTTTTTACTGCTGTGTTTATGCCGCTTTACACCCACTTGACTCACATACAGAGAGATATCAATACATAGGTTTTAAGATTCTTACTAGTCAGATATATTCTTGGGCGGTGAATAGGGGGTTTTGAGTCCAGATCACTGAGCAAGGAGTAGGTCTTGTCTATTACATATTGGGTTTATGGAACGGTCTCTGAGCTAATTTGAAACCCTTGTTTTATGCATCACCCCACCTCACCTTTCCCGTTAAGCAGCCATAGTGTGTTTTCTAAACGTGTGACTCTGTTCTGTTTTGTAATTCAGTTCAAGGGTAGCGGTTTTACATTCCCTCTATAAGTGATATCTTATGATAAGTGTCGTTTTCTGTGTGGCTTATTTCACTTAGAATCGTCGTACCTAAATCCACTCATCATGCTGCTACTAGCCTTATGACGTTGATTTCATGGCTGAGTGATATTCCATTGTACAAAAGGACCACAACTTCTTTATCCATTTTTCTCTTTCCTGGGATATTTAAGGTGTAACGAAGTGGAGGTTCTTGTCAACAGAGCAGCCCTAAACTTTGGGGTGCCTGTGCCTTGCTGATTTTTAGTTTTCCCAATTTATACGCCCGTGAGAGGAAGTGCCCTATGCTCTCTAAGCTGAGTGTTTTCGATGTTTCAGGACACACCGTACACTTCTGCAGAGTGGCTGTTGGCAATTTACATCCCGCCCATCAGCGTAGCAAGGCTCCCGTTTCTCCATGGCCTGTCCTGCATTTCTGGGTTCGACACTTTATTCAGCGTGGCCTATTTGACCGATGGGAAGCGAGACTTCTTTGTAGCGCTGATTTGCCTTTCCAGGTTGCTTGGTTGGCCAAAAAGGGCGTATGCGTTTTTTCCTGAATATATTCAGGAAAAAACGCATACGCCCTTTTTGGCCAAGGGCATCATTGTCGAGGTTTTGCCGCTTTTCCCGTGCTTTAAAGGCGATTCGAATCTACCTCCTGAAATCTGTTTCCTGCAATTCTGCCTTGCTTTCAAATCCTCTTCATTGCCTACCCTCAATATATTTGAGGACGAGAGTTATCATTTATGACTCTGCAGGTCTGTGAATTGCAGTGCCCCTGAGCTCCATTTTTCAACTCGCTTTCTTGGGAGCTGGCTGCAAAAGCGCAGGATTGCTTCAGGCCCTATTCTGGTCCCGGGCGGCAGGCTGAGCCTGTGGTTAATTCTTCTTCCTGATGGGAAAATAGAGTGACCTGTGCCTGTCCCCACACCTAGAGCTAGTGTCTCATTGGTTCCCCCTCTTCCCGTTCATCCTCAGGACAAATTGCAACCTGTACGGAACAGGAGGTTAAAGGTGCTGATTCTCCAAGGAGGGAGATTGCTAGTAAAGCGGCTGGAATGGCGAACCCGAGCACAAGGAGATGAGAAATGAGGTGCGTTTTAGAAACCTTTCCCGATCACACGGTGTACCATCTTCTGGGATTCTCATGCATGTTTTCGATGTAGGAAGATGCCCTTGAACCTGGAGATTTGGGACCCATGGGATGGGTACCACGCAGTATTACTCTAAAGGGTCTGCGTTTGCTCACCCAACCTCACCAAACCTCTCAGCCCCAAGAGTGTCCACCCTTATGCCTCAATCAGCTGTGGGTCTAGATATGGTCAATCCAGGTGGCATCACAGCCCTTGAACGAATTTTGTAAGAATTTCTCTCTCTTTCACTGTCTTTGTTTCACGGGTTTTTAAAAGTAATTGATTTTTATAAAGGGGTTTAGCTGTTTTTTACTGCTGTGTTTATGCCGCTTTACACCCACTTGACTCACATACAGAGAGATATCAATACATAGGTTTTAAGATTCTTACTAGTCAGATATATTCTTGGGCGGTGAATAGGGGGTTTTGAGTCCAGATCACTGAGCAAGGAGTAGGTCTTGTCTATTACATATTGGGTTTATGGAACGGTCTCTGAGCTAATTTGAAACCCTTGTTTTATGCATCACCCCACCTCACCTTTCCCGTTAAGCAGCCATAGTGAGTTTTCTAAACGTGTGACTCTGTTCTGTTTTGTAATTCAGTTCAAGGGTAGCGGTTTTACATTCCCTCTATAAGTGATATCTTATGATAAGTGTCGTTTTCTGTGTGGCTTATTTCACTTAGAATCGTCGTACCTAAATCCACTCATCATGCTGCTACTAGCCTTATGACGTTGATTTCATGGCTGAGTGATATTCCATTGTACAAAAGGACCACAACTTCTTTATCCATTTTTCTCTTTCCTGGGATATTTAAGGTGTAACGAAGTGGAGGTTCTTGTCAACAGAGCAGCCCTAAACTTTGGGGTGCCTGTGCCTTGCTGATTTTTAGTTTTCCCAATTTATACGCCCGTGAGAGGAAGTGCCCTATGCTCTCTAAGCTGAGTGTTTTCGATGTTTCAGGACACACCGTACACTTCTGCAGAGTGGCTGTTGGCAATTTACATCCCGCCCATCAGCGTAGCAAGGCTCCCGTTTCTCCATGGCCCGTCCTGCATTTCTGGTTTTGACACTTTATTCAGCATGGCCCTTTTGACCGATGGGAAGCGAGACTTCTTTGTAGCGCTGATTTGCCTTTCCAGGTTGCTTGGTTGGCCAAAAAGGGCGTATGCGTTTTTTCCTGAATATATTCAGGAAAAAACGCATACGCCCTTTTTGGCCAAGGGCATCATTGTCGAGGTTTTGCCGCTTTTCCCGTGCTTTAAAGGCGATTCGAATCTTCCTCCTGAAATCTGTTTCCTGCAATTCTGCCTTGCTTTCAAATCCTCTTTGTTGTCTTCCGTCAATATATTTGTGGACGAGAGTTATCATTTATAACTCTGCAGGTTTGTGAATTGCAGTGCCCCTGAGCTCCATTTTTCAACTCGCTTTCTTGGGAGCTGGCCGCAAAAGCGCAGGATTGCTTCAGGCCCTATTCTGGTCCCGGGCGGCAGGCTGAGCCTGTGGTTAATTCTTCTTCCTGATGGGAAAATAGAGTGACCTGTGCCTGTCCCAACACCTAGAGCTAGTGTCTCATTGGTTCCCCCTCTTCCCGTTCATCCTCAGGACAAATTGCAACCTGTACGGAACAGGAGGTTAAAGGTGCTGATTCTCCAAGGAGGGAGATTGCTAGTAAAGCGGCTGGAATGGCGAACCCGAGCACAAGGAGATGAGAAATGAGGTGCGTGTTAGAAACCTTTCCCGATCACACGGTGTACCATCTTCTGGGATTCTCATGCATGTTTTCGATGTAGGAAGATGCCCTTGAACCTGGAGATTTGGGACCCATGGGATGGGTACCACGCAGTATTACTCTAAAGGGTCTGCGTTTGCTCACCCAACCTCACCAAACCTCTCAGCCCCAAGAGTGTCCACCCTTATGCCTCAATCAGCTGTGGGTCTAGATATGGTCAATCCAGGTGGCATCACAGCCCTTGAACGAATTTTGTAAGAATTTCTCTCTCTTTCACTGTCTTTGTTTCACGGGTTTTTAAAAGTAATGGATTTTTATAAAGGGGTTTAGCTGTTTTTTACTGCTGTGTTTATGCCGCTTTACACCCACTTGACTCACATACAGAGAGATATCAATACATAGGTTTTAAGATTCTTACTAGTCAGATATATTCTTGGGCGGTGAATAGGGGGTGTTGAGTCCAGATCACTGAGCAAGGAGTAGGTCTTGTCTATTACATATTGGGTTTATGGAACGGTCTCTGAGCTAATTTGAAACCCTTGTTTTATGCATCACCCCACCTCACCTTTCCCGTTAAGCAGCCATAGTGTGTTTTCTAAACGTGTGACTCTGTTCTGTTTTGTAATTCAGTTCAAGGGTAACGATTTTTACATTCCCTCTATAAGTGATATCTTATGATAAGTGTCTTTTTCTGTGTGACTTATTTCACTTAGAATCGTCGTACCTAAATCCACTCATCATGCTGCTACTAGCCTTATGACGTTGATTTCATGGCTGAGTGATATTCCATTGTACAAAAGGACCACAACTTCTTTATCCATTTTTCTCTTTCCTGGGATATTTAAGGTGTAACGAAGTGGAGGTTCTTGTCAACAGAGCAGCCCTAAACTTTGGGGTGCCTGTGCCTTGCTGATTTTTAGTTTTCCCAATTTATACGCCCGTGAGTGGAAGTGCCCTATGCTGTCTAAGCTGAGTGTTTTCGATGTTTCAGGACACACCGTACACTTCTGCAGAGTGGCTGTTGGCAATTTACATCCCGCCCATCAGCGTAGCAAGGCTCCCGTTTCTCCATGGCCTGTCCTGCATTTCTGGTTTTGACACTTTATTCAGCATGGCCCTTTTGACCGATGGGAAGCGAGACTTCTTTGTAGCGCTGATTTGCCTTTCCAGGTTGCTTGGTTGGCCAAAAAGGGCGTATGCGTTTTTTCCTGAATATATTCAGGAAAAAACGCATACGCCCTTTTTGGCCAAGGGCATCATTGTCGAGGTTTTGCCGCTTTTCCCGTGCTTTAAAGGCGATTCGAATCTTCCTCCTGAAATCTGTTTCCTGCAATTCTGCCTTGCTTTCAAATCCTCTTTGTTGTCTTCCGTCAATATATTTGTGGACGAGAGTTATCATTTATAACTCTGCAGGTTTGTGAATTGCAGTGCCCCTGAGCTCCATTTTTCAACTCGCTTTCTTGGGAGCTGGCCGCAAAAGCGCAGGATTGCTTCAGGCCCTATTCTGGTCCCGGGCGGCAGGCTGAGCCTGTGGTTAATTCTTCTTCCTGATGGGAAAATAGAGTGACCTGTGTCTGTCCCCACACCTAGAGCTAGTGTCTCATTGGTTCCCCCTCTTCCCGTTCATCCTCAGGACAAATTGCAACCTGTACGGAACAGGAGGTTAAAGGTGCTGATTCTCCAAGGAGGGAGATTGCTAGTAAAGCGGCTGGAATGGCGAACCCGAGCACAAGGAGATGAGAAATGAGGTGCGTGTTAGAAACCTTTCCCGATCACACGGTGTACCATCTTCTGGGATTCTCATGCATGTTTTCGATGTAGGAAGATGCCCTTGAACCTGGAGATTTGGGACCCATGGGATGGGTACCACGCAGTATTACTCTAAAGGGTCTGCGTTTGCTCACCCAACCTCACCAAACCTCTCAGCCCCAAGAGTGTCCACCCTTATGCCTCAATCAGCTGTGGGTCTAGATATGGTCAATCCAGGTGGCATCACAGCCCTTGAACGAATTTTGTAAGAATTTCTCTCTCTTTCACTGTCTTTGTTTCACGGGTTTTTAAAAGTAATTGATTTTTATAAAGGGGTTTAGCTGTTTTTTACTGCTGTGTTTATGCCGCTTTACACCCACTTGACTCACATACAGAGAGATATCAATACATAGGTTTTAAGATTCTTACTAGTCAGATATATTCTTGGGCGGTGAATAGGGGGTTTTGAGTCCAGATCACTGAGCAAGGAGTAGGTCTTGTCTATTACATATTGGGTTTATGGAACGGTCTCTGAGCTAATTTGAAACCCTTGTTTTATGCATCACCCCACCTCACCTTTCCCGTTAAGCAGCCATAGTGTGTTTTCTAAACGTGTGACTCTGTTCTGTTTTGTAATTCAGTTCAAGGGTAGCGGTTTTACATTCCCTCTATAAGTGATATCTTATGATAAGTGTCGTTTTCTGTGTGGCTTATTTCACTTAGAATCGTCGTACCTAAATCCACTCATCATGCTGCTACTAGCCTTATGACGTTGATTTCATGGCTGAGTGATATTCCATTGTACAAAAGGACCACAACTTCTTTATCCATTTTTCTCTTTCCTGGGATATTTAAGGTGTAACGAAGTGGAGGTTCTTGTCAACAGAGCAGCCCTAAACTTTGGGGTGCCTGTGCCTTGCTGATTTTTAGTTTTCCCAATTTATACGCCCGTGAGAGGAAGTGCCCTATGCTCTCTAAGCTGAGTGTTTTCGATGTTTCAGGACACACCGTACACTTCTGCAGAGTGGCTGTTGGCAATTTACATCCCGCCCATCAGCGTAGCAAGGCTCCCGTTTCTCCATGGCCCGTCCTGCATTTCTGGTTTTGACACTTTATTCAGCATGGCCCTTTTGACCGATGGGAAGCGAGACTTCTTTGTAGCGCTGATTTGCCTTTCCAGGTTGCTTGGTTGGCCAAAAAGGGCGTATGCGTTTTTTCCTGAATATATTCAGGAAAAAACGCATACGCCCTTTTTGGCCAAGGGCATCATTGTCGAGGTTTTGCCGCTTTTCCCGTGCTTTAAAGGCGATTCGAATCTTCCTCCTGAAATCTGTTTCCTGCAATTCTGCCTTGCTTTCAAATCCTCTTTGTTGTCTTCCGTCAATATATTTGTGGACGAGAGTTATCATTTATAACTCTGCAGGTTTGTGAATTGCAGTGCCCCTGAGCTCCATTTTTCAACTCGCTTTCTTGGGAGCTGGCCGCAAAAGCGCAGGATTGCTTCAGGCCCTATTCTGGTCCCGGGCGGCAGGCTGAGCCTGTGGTTAATTCTTCTTCCTGATGGGAAAATAGAGTGACCTGTGCCTGTCCCAACACCTAGAGCTAGTGTCTCATTGGTTCCCCCTCTTCCCGTTCATCCTCAGGACAAATTGCAACCTGTACGGAACAGGAGGTTAAAGGTGCTGATTCTCCAAGGAGGGAGATTGCTAGTAAAGCGGCTGGAATGGCGAACCCGAGCACAAGGAGATGAGAAATGAGGTGCGTGTTAGAAACCTTTCCCGATCACACGGTGTACCATCTTCTGGGATTCTCATGCATGTTTTCGATGTAGGAAGATGCCCTTGAACCTGGAGATTTGGGACCCATGGGATGGGTACCACGCAGTATTACTCTAAAGGGTCTGCGTTTGCTCACCCAACCTCACCAAACCTCTCAGCCCCAAGAGTGTCCACCCTTATGCCTCAATCAGCTGTGGGTCTAGATATGGTCAATCCAGGTGGCATCACAGCCCTTGAACGAATTTTGTAAGAATTTCTCTCTCTTTCACTGTCTTTGTTTCACGGGTTTTTAAAAGTAATGGATTTTTATAAAGGGGTTTAGCTGTTTTTTACTGCTGTGTTTATGCCGCTTTACACCCACTTGACTCACATACAGAGAGATATCAATACATAGGTTTTAAGATTCTTACTAGTCAGATATATTCTTGGGCGGTGAATAGGGGGTGTTGAGTCCAGATCACTGAGCAAAGAGTAGGTCTTGTCTATTACATATTGGGTTTATGGAACGGTCTCTGAGCTAATTTGAAACCCTTGTTTTATGCATCACCCCACCTCACCTTTCCCGTTAAGCAGCCATAGTGTGTTTTCTAAACGTGTGACTCTGTTCTGTTTTGTAATTCAGTTCAAGGGTAGCGATTTTTACATTCCCTCTATAAGTGATATCTTATGATAAGTGTCTTTTTCTGTGTGACTTATTTCACTTAGAATCGTCGTACCTAAATCCACTCATCATGCTGCTACTAGCCTTATGACGTTGATTTCATGGCTGAGTGATATTCCATTGTACAAAAGGACCACAACTTCTTTATCCATTTTTCTCTTTCCTGGGATATTTAAGGTGTAACGAAGTGGAGGTTCTTGTCAACAGAGCAGCCCTAAACTTTGGGGTGCCTGTGCCTTGCTGATTTTTAGTTTTCCCAATTTATACGCCCGTGAGTGGAAGTGCCCTATGCTCTCTAAGCTGAGTGTTTTCGATGTTTCAGGACACACCGTACACTTCTGCAGAGTGGCTGTTGGCAATTTACATCCCGCCCATCAGCGTAGCAAGGCTCCCGTTTCTCCATGGCCTGTCCTGCATTTCTGGTTTTGACACTTTATTCAGCATGGCCCTTTTGACCGATGGGAAGCGAGACTTCTTTGTAGCGCTGATTTGCCTTTCCAGGTTGCTTGGTTGGCCAAAAAGGGCGTATGAGTTTTTTCCTGAATATATTCAGGAAAAAACGCATACGCCCTTTTTGGCCAAGGGCATCATTGTCGAGGTTTTGCCGCTTTTCCCGTGCTTTAAAGGCGATTCGAATCTTCCTCCTGAAATCTGTTTCCTGCAATTCTGCCTTGCTTTCAAATCCTCTTTGTTGTCTTCCGTCAATATATTTGTGGACGAGAGTTATCATTTATAACTCTGCAGGTTTGTGAATTGCAGTTCCCCTGAGCTCCATTTTTCAACTCGCTTTCTTGGGAGCTGGCCGCAAAAGCGCAGGATTGCTTCAGGCCCTATTCTGGTCCCGGGCGGCAGGCTGAGCCTGTGGTTAATTCTTCTTCCTGATGGGAAAATAGAGTGACCTGTGCCTGTCCCCAAACCTAGAGCTAGTGTCTCATTGGTTCCCCCTCTTCCCGTTCATCCTCAGGACAAATTGCAACCTGTACGGAACAGGAGGTTAAAGGTGCTGATTCTCCAAGGAGGGAGATTGCTAGTAAAGCAGCTGGAATGGCGAACCCGAGCACAAGGAGATGAGAAATGAGGTGCGTGTTAGAAACCTTTCCCGATCACACGGTGTACCATCTTCTGGGATTCTCATGCATGTTTTCGATGTAGGAAGATGCCCTTGAACCTGGAGATTTGGGACCCATGGGATGGGTACCACGCAGTATTACTCTAAAGGGTCTGCGTTTGCTCACCCAACCTCACCAAACCTCTCAGCCCCAAGAGTGTCCACCCTTATGCCTCAATCAGCTGTGGGTCTAGATATGGTCAATCCAGGTGGCATCACAGCCCTTGAACGAATTTTGTAAGAATTTCTCTCTCTTTCACTGTCTTTGTTTCACGGGTTTTTAAAAGTAATTGATTTTTATAAAGGGGTTTAGCTGTTTTTTACTGCTGTGTTTATGCCGCTTTACACCCACTTGACTCACATACAGAGAGATATCAATACATAGGTTTTAAGATTCTTACTAGTCAGATATATTCTTGGGCGGTGAATAGGGGGTTTTGAGTCCAGATCACTGAGCAAGGAGTAGGTCTTGTCTATTACATATTGGCTTTATGGAACGGTCTCTGAGCTAATTTGAAACCCTTGTTTTATGCATCACCCCACCTCACCTTTCCCGTTAAGCAGCCATAGTGTGTTTTCTAAACGTGTGACTCTGTTCTGTTTTGTAATTCAGTTCAAGGGTAGCGGTTTTACATTCCCTCTATAAGTGATATCTTATGATAAGTGTCGTTTTCTGTGTGGCTTATTTCACTTAGAATCGTCGTACCTAAATCCACTCATCATGCTGCTACTAGCCTTATGACGTTGATTTCATGGCTGAGTGATATTCCATTGTACAAAAGGACCACAACTTCTTTATCCATTTTTCTCTTTCCTGGGATATTTAAGGTGTAACGAAGTGGAGGTTCTTGTCAACAGAGCAGCCCTAAACTTTGGGGTGCCTGTGCCTTGCTGATTTTTAGTTTTCCCAATTTATACGCCCGTGAGAGGAAGTGCCCTATGCTCTCTAAGCTGAGTGTTTTCGATGTTTCAGGACACACCGTACACTTCTGCAGAGTGGCTGTTGGCAATTTACATCCCGCCCATCAGCGTAGCAAGGCTCCCGTTTCTCCATGGCCTGTCCTGCATTTCTGGGTTTGACACTTTATTCAGCGTGGCCTATTTGACCGATGGGAAGCGAGACTTCTTTGTAGCGCTGATTTGCCTTTCCAGGTTGCTTGGTTGGCCAAAAAGGGCGTATGCGTTTTTTCCTGAATATATTCAGGAAAAAACGCATACGCCCTTTTTGGCCAAGGGCATCATTGTCGAGGTTTTGCCGCTTTTCCCGTGCTTTAAAGGCGATTCGAATCTACCTCCTGAAATCTGTTTCCTGCAATTCTGCCTTGCTTTCAAATCCTCTTCATTGCCTACCCTCAATATATTTGAGGACGAGAGTTATCATTTATGACTCTGCAGGTCTGTGAATTGCAGTGCCCCTGAGCTCCATTTTTCAACTCGCTTTCTTGGGAGCTGGCTGCAAAAGCGCAGGATTGCTTCAGGCCCTATTCTGGTCCCGGGCGGCAGGCTGAGCCTGTGGTTAATTCTTCTTCCTGATGGGAAAATAGAGTGACCTGTGCCTGTCCCCACACCTAGAGCTAGTGTCTCATTGGTTCCCCCTCTTCCCGTTCATCCTCAGGACAAATTGCAACCTGTACGGAACAGGAGGTTAAAGGTGCTGATTCTCCAAGGAGGGAGATTGCTAGTAAAGCGGCTGGAATGGCGAACCCGAGCACAAGGAGATGAGAAATGAGGTGCGTTTTAGAAACCTTTCCCGATCACACGGTGTACCATCTTCTGGGATTCTCATGCATGTTTTCGATGTAGGAAGATGCCCTTGAACCTGGAGATTTGGGACCCATGGGATGGGTACCACGCAGTATTACTCTAAAGGGTCTGCGTTTGCTCACCCAACCTCACCAAACCTCTCAGCCCCAAGAGTGTCCACCCTTATGCCTCAATCAGCTGTGGGTCTAGATATGGTCAATCCAGGTGGCATCACAGCCCTTGAACGAATTTTGTAAGAATTTCTCTCTCTTTCACTGTCTTTGTTTCACGGGTTTTTAAAAGTAATTGATTTTTATAAAGGGGTTTAGCTGTTTTTTACTGCTGTGTTTATGCCGCTTTACACCCACTTGACTCACATACAGAGAGATATCAATACATAGGTTTTAAGATTCTTACTAGTCAGATATATTCTTGGGCGGTGAATAGGGGGTTTTGAGTCCAGATCACTGAGCAAGGAGTAGGTCTTGTCTATTACATATTGGGTTTATGGAACGGTCTCTGAGCTAATTTGAAACCCTTGTTTTATGCATCACCCCACCTCACCTTTCCCGTTAAGCAGCCATAGTGAGTTTTCTAAACGTGTGACTCTGTTCTGTTTTGTAATTCAGTTCAAGGGTAGCGGTTTTACATTCCCTCTATAAGTGATATCTTATGATAAGTGTCGTTTTCTGTGTGGCTTATTTCACTTAGAATCGTCGTACCTAAATCCACTCATCATGCTGCTACTAGCCTTATGACGTTGATTTCATGGCTGAGTGATATTCCATTGTACAAAAGGACCACAACTTCTTTATCCATTTTTCTCTTTCCTGGGATATTTAAGGTGTAACGAAGTGGAGGTTCTTGTCAACAGAGCAGCCCTAAACTTTGGGGTGCCTGTGCCTTGCTGATTTTTAGTTTTCCCAATTTATACGCCCGTGAGAGGAAGTGCCCTATGCTCTCTAAGCTGAGTGTTTTCGATGTTTCAGGACACACCGTACACTTCTGCAGAGTGGCTGTTGGCAATTTACATCCCGCCCATCAGCGTAGCAAGGCTCCCGTTTCTCCATGGCCCGTCCTGCATTTCTGGTTTTGACACTTTATTCAGCATGGCCCTTTTGACCGATGGGAAGCGAGACTTCTTTGTAGCGCTGATTTGCCTTTCCAGGTTGCTTGGTTGGCCAAAAAGGGCGTATGCGTTTTTTCCTGAATATATTCAGGAAAAAACGCATACGCCCTTTTTGGCCAAGGGCATCATTGTCGAGGTTTTGCCGCTTTTCCCGTGCTTTAAAGGCGATTCGAATCTTCCTCCTGAAATCTGTTTCCTGCAATTCTGCCTTGCTTTCAAATCCTCTTTGTTGTCTTCCGTCAATATATTTGTGGACGAGAGTTATCATTTATAACTCTGCAGGTTTGTGAATTGCAGTGCCCCTGAGCTCCATTTTTCAACTCGCTTTCTTGGGAGCTGGCCGCAAAAGCGCAGGATTGCTTCAGGCCCTATTCTGGTCCCGGGCGGCAGGCTGAGCCTGTGGTTAATTCTTCTTCCTGATGGGAAAATAGAGTGACCTGTGCCTGTCCCAACACCTAGAGCTAGTGTCTCATTGGTTCCCCCTCTTCCCGTTCATCCTCAGGACAAATTGCAACCTGTACGGAACAGGAGGTTAAAGGTGCTGATTCTCCAAGGAGGGAGATTGCTAGTAAAGCGGCTGGAATGGCGAACCCGAGCACAAGGAGATGAGAAATGAGGTGCGTGTTAGAAACCTTTCCCGATCACACGGTGTACCATCTTCTGGGATTCTCATGCATGTTTTCGATGTAGGAAGATGCCCTTGAACCTGGAGATTTGGGACCCATGGGATGGGTACCACGCAGTATTACTCTAAAGGGTCTGCGTTTGCTCACCCAACCTCACCAAACCTCTCAGCCCCAAGAGTGTCCACCCTTATGCCTCAATCAGCTGTGGGTCTAGATATGGTCAATCCAGGTGGCATCACAGCCCTTGAACGAATTTTGTAAGAATTTCTCTCTCTTTCACTGTCTTTGTTTCACGGGTTTTTAAAAGTAATGGATTTTTATAAAGGGGTTTAGCTGTTTTTTACTGCTGTGTTTATGCCGCTTTACACCCACTTGACTCACATACAGAGAGATATCAATACATAGGTTTTAAGATTCTTACTAGTCAGATATATTCTTGGGCGGTGAATAGGGGGTGTTGAGTCCAGATCACTGAGCAAGGAGTAGGTCTTGTCTATTACATATTGGGTTTATGGAACGGTCTCTGAGCTAATTTGAAACCCTTGTTTTATGCATCACCCCACCTCACCTTTCCCGTTAAGCAGCCATAGTGTGTTTTCTAAACGTGTGACTCTGTTCTGTTTTGTAATTCAGTTCAAGGGTAACGATTTTTACATTCCCTCTATAAGTGATATCTTATGATAAGTGTCTTTTTCTGTGTGACTTATTTCACTTAGAATCGTCGTACCTAAATCCACTCATCATGCTGCTACTAGCCTTATGACGTTGATTTCATGGCTGAGTGATATTCCATTGTACAAAAGGACCACAACTTCTTTATCCATTTTTCTCTTTCCTGGGATATTTAAGGTGTAACGAAGTGGAGGTTCTTGTCAACAGAGCAGCCCTAAACTTTGGGGTGCCTGTGCCTTGCTGATTTTTAGTTTTCCCAATTTATACGCCCGTGAGTGGAAGTGCCCTATGCTGTCTAAGCTGAGTGTTTTCGATGTTTCAGGACACACCGTACACTTCTGCAGAGTGGCTGTTGGCAATTTACATCCCGCCCATCAGCGTAGCAAGGCTCCCGTTTCTCCATGGCCTGTCCTGCATTTCTGGTTTTGACACTTTATTCAGCATGGCCCTTTTGACCGATGGGAAGCGAGACTTCTTTGTAGCGCTGATTTGCCTTTCCAGGTTGCTTGGTTGGCCAAAAAGGGCGTATGCGTTTTTTCCTGAATATATTCAGGAAAAAACGCATACGCCCTTTTTGGCCAAGGGCATCATTGTCGAGGTTTTGCCGCTTTTCCCGTGCTTTAAAGGCGATTCGAATCTTCCTCCTGAAATCTGTTTCCTGCAATTCTGCCTTGCTTTCAAATCCTCTTTGTTGTCTTCCGTCAATATATTTGTGGACGAGAGTTATCATTTATAACTCTGCAGGTTTGTGAATTGCAGTGCCCCTGAGCTCCATTTTTCAACTCGCTTTCTTGGGAGCTGGCCGCAAAAGCGCAGGATTGCTTCAGGCCCTATTCTGGTCCCGGGCGGCAGGCTGAGCCTGTGGTTAATTCTTCTTCCTGATGGGAAAATAGAGTGACCTGTGTCTGTCCCCACACCTAGAGCTAGTGTCTCATTGGTTCCCCCTCTTCCCGTTCATCCTCAGGACAAATTGCAACCTGTACGGAACAGGAGGTTAAAGGTGCTGATTCTCCAAGGAGGGAGATTGCTAGTAAAGCGGCTGGAATGGCGAACCCGAGCACAAGGAGATGAGAAATGAGGTGCGTGTTAGAAACCTTTCCCGATCACACGGTGTACCATCTTCTGGGATTCTCATGCATGTTTTCGATGTAGGAAGATGCCCTTGAACCTGGAGATTTGGGACCCATGGGATGGGTACCACGCAGTATTACTCTAAAGGGTCTGCGTTTGCTCACCCAACCTCACCAAACCTCTCAGCCCCAAGAGTGTCCACCCTTATGCCTCAATCAGCTGTGGGTCTAGATATGGTCAATCCAGGTGGCATCACAGCCCTTGAACGAATTTTGTAAGAATTTCTCTCTCTTTCACTGTCTTTGTTTCACGGGTTTTTAAAAGTAATTGATTTTTATAAAGGGGTTTAGCTGTTTTTTACTGCTGTGTTTATGCCGCTTTACACCCACTTGACTCACATACAGAGAGATATCAATACATAGGTTTTAAGATTCTTACTAGTCAGATATATTCTTGGGCGGTGAATAGGGGGTTTTGAGTCCAGATCACTGAGCAAGGAGTAGGTCTTGTCTATTACATATTGGGTTTATGGAACGGTCTCTGAGCTAATTTGAAACCCTTGTTTTATGCATCACCCCACCTCACCTTTCCCGTTAAGCAGCCATAGTGTGTTTTCTAAACGTGTGACTCTGTTCTGTTTTGTAATTCAGTTCAAGGGTAGCGGTTTTACATTCCCTCTATAAGTGATATCTTATGATAAGTGTCGTTTTCTGTGTGGCTTATTTCACTTAGAATCGTCGTACCTAAATCCACTCATCATGCTGCTACTAGCCTTATGACGTTGATTTCATGGCTGAGTGATATTCCATTGTACAAAAGGACCACAACTTCTTTATCCATTTTTCTCTTTCCTGGGATATTTAAGGTGTAACGAAGTGGAGGTTCTTGTCAACAGAGCAGCCCTAAACTTTGGGGTGCCTGTGCCTTGCTGATTTTTAGTTTTCCCAATTTATACGCCCGTGAGAGGAAGTGCCCTATGCTCTCTAAGCTGAGTGTTTTCGATGTTTCAGGACACACCGTACACTTCTGCAGAGTGGCTGTTGGCAATTTACATCCCGCCCATCAGCGTAGCAAGGCTCCCGTTTCTCCATGGCCCGTCCTGCATTTCTGGTTTTGACACTTTATTCAGCATGGCCCTTTTGACCGATGGGAAGCGAGACTTCTTTGTAGCGCTGATTTGCCTTTCCAGGTTGCTTGGTTGGCCAAAAAGGGCGTATGCGTTTTTTCCTGAATATATTCAGGAAAAAACGCATACGCCCTTTTTGGCCAAGGGCATCATTGTCGAGGTTTTGCCGCTTTTCCCGTGCTTTAAAGGCGATTCGAATCTTCCTCCTGAAATCTGTTTCCTGCAATTCTGCCTTGCTTTCAAATCCTCTTTGTTGTCTTCCGTCAATATATTTGTGGACGAGAGTTATCATTTATAACTCTGCAGGTTTGTGAATTGCAGTGCCCCTGAGCTCCATTTTTCAACTCGCTTTCTTGGGAGCTGGCCGCAAAAGCGCAGGATTGCTTCAGGCCCTATTCTGGTCCCGGGCGGCAGGCTGAGCCTGTGGTTAATTCTTCTTCCTGATGGGAAAATAGAGTGACCTGTGCCTGTCCCAACACCTAGAGCTAGTGTCTCATTGGTTCCCCCTCTTCCCGTTCATCCTCAGGACAAATTGCAACCTGTACGGAACAGGAGGTTAAAGGTGCTGATTCTCCAAGGAGGGAGATTGCTAGTAAAGCGGCTGGAATGGCGAACCCGAGCACAAGGAGATGAGAAATGAGGTGCGTGTTAGAAACCTTTCCCGATCACACGGTGTACCATCTTCTGGGATTCTCATGCATGTTTTCGATGTAGGAAGATGCCCTTGAACCTGGAGATTTGGGACCCATGGGATGGGTACCACGCAGTATTACTCTAAAGGGTCTGCGTTTGCTCACCCAACCTCACCAAACCTCTCAGCCCCAAGAGTGTCCACCCTTATGCCTCAATCAGCTGTGGGTCTAGATATGGTCAATCCAGGTGGCATCACAGCCCTTGAACGAATTTTGTAAGAATTTCTCTCTCTTTCACTGTCTTTGTTTCACGGGTTTTTAAAAGTAATGGATTTTTATAAAGGGGTTTAGCTGTTTTTTACTGCTGTGTTTATGCCGCTTTACACCCACTTGACTCACATACAGAGAGATATCAATACATAGGTTTTAAGATTCTTACTAGTCAGATATATTCTTGGGCGGTGAATAGGGGGTGTTGAGTCCAGATCACTGAGCAAAGAGTAGGTCTTGTCTATTACATATTGGGTTTATGGAACGGTCTCTGAGCTAATTTGAAACCCTTGTTTTATGCATCACCCCACCTCACCTTTCCCGTTAAGCAGCCATAGTGTGTTTTCTAAACGTGTGACTCTGTTCTGTTTTGTAATTCAGTTCAAGGGTAGCGATTTTTACATTCCCTCTATAAGTGATATCTTATGATAAGTGTCTTTTTCTGTGTGACTTATTTCACTTAGAATCGTCGTACCTAAATCCACTCATCATGCTGCTACTAGCCTTATGACGTTGATTTCATGGCTGAGTGATATTCCATTGTACAAAAGGACCACAACTTCTTTATCCATTTTTCTCTTTCCTGGGATATTTAAGGTGTAACGAAGTGGAGGTTCTTGTCAACAGAGCAGCCCTAAACTTTGGGGTGCCTGTGCCTTGCTGATTTTTAGTTTTCCCAATTTATACGCCCGTGAGTGGAAGTGCCCTATGCTCTCTAAGCTGAGTGTTTTCGATGTTTCAGGACACACCGTACACTTCTGCAGAGTGGCTGTTGGCAATTTACATCCCGCCCATCAGCGTAGCAAGGCTCCCGTTTCTCCATGGCCTGTCCTGCATTTCTGGTTTTGACACTTTATTCAGCATGGCCCTTTTGACCGATGGGAAGCGAGACTTCTTTGTAGCGCTGATTTGCCTTTCCAGGTTGCTTGGTTGGCCAAAAAGGGCGTATGCGTTTTTTCCTGAATATATTCAGAAAAAAACGCTTACGCCCTTTTTGGCCAAGGGCATCATTGTCGAGGTTTTGCCGCTTTTCCCGTGCTTTAAAGGCGATTCGAATCTTCCTCCTGAAATCTGTTTCCTGCAATTCTGCCTTGCTTTCAAATCCTCTTTGTTGTCTTCCGTCAATATATTTGTGGACGAGAGTTATCATTTATAACTCTGCAGGTTTGTGAATTGCAGTTCCCCTGAGCTCCATTTTTCAACTCGCTTTCTTGGGAGCTGGCCGCAAAAGCGCAGGATTGCTTCAGGCCCTATTCTGGTCCCGGGCGGCAGGCTGAGCCTGTGGTTAATTCTTCTTCCTGATGGGAAAATAGAGTGACCTGTGTCTGTCCCCACACCTAGAGCTAGTGTCTCATTGGTTCCCCCTCTTCCCGTTCATCCTCAGGACAAATTGCAACCTGTACGGAACAGGAGGTTAAAGGTGCTGATTCTCCAAGGAGGGAGATTGCTAGTAAAGCGGCTGGAATGGCGAACCCGAGCACAAGGAGATGAGAAATGAGGTGCGTGTTAGAAACCTTTCCCGATCACACGGTGTACCATCTTCTGGGATTCTCATGCATGTTTTCGATGTAGGAAGATGCCCTTGAACCTGGAGATTTGGGACCCATGGGATGGGTACCACGCAGTATTACTCTAAAGGGTCTGCGTTTGCTCACCCAACCTCACCAAACCTCTCAGCCCCAAGAGTGTCCACCCTTATGCCTCAATCAGCTGTGGGTCTAGATATGGTCAATCCAGGTGGCATCACAGCCCTTGAACGAATTTTGTAAGAATTTCTCTCTCTTTCACTGTCTTTGTTTCACGGGTTTTTAAAAGTAATTGATTTTTATAAAGGGGTTTAGCTGTTTTTTACTGCTGTGTTTATGCCGCTTTACACCCACTTGACTCACATACAGAGAGATATCAATACATAGGTTTTAAGATTCTTACTAGTCAGATATATTCTTGGGCGGTGAATAGGGGGTGTTGAGTCCAGATCACTGAGCAAGGAGTAGGTCTTGTCTATTACATATTGGGTTTATGGAACGGTCTCTGAGCTAATTTGAAACCCTTGTTTTATGCATCACCCCACCTCACCTTTCCCGTTAAGCAGCCATAGTGTGTTTTCTAAACGTGTGACTCTGTTCTGTTTTGTAATTCAGTTCAAGGGTAACGATTTTTACATTCCCTCTATAAGTGATATCTTATGATAAGTGTCTTTTTCTGTGTGACTTATTTCACTTAGAATCGTCGTACCTAAATCCACTCATCATGCTGCTACTAGCCTTATGACGTTCATTTCATGGCTGAGTGATATTCCATTGTACAAAAGGACCACAACTTCTTTATCCATTTTTCTCTTTCCTGGGATATTTAAGGTGTAACGAAGTGGAGGTTCTTGTCAACAGAGCAGCCCTAAACTTTGGGGTGCCTGTGCCTTGCTGATTTTTAGTTTTCCCAATTTATACGCCCGTGAGTGGAAGTGCCCTATGCTCTCTAAGCTGAGTGTTTTCGATGTTTCAGGACACACCGTACACTTCTGCAGAGTGGCTGTTGGCAATTTACATCCCGCCCATCAGCGTAGCAAGGCTCCCGTTTCTCCATGGCCTGTCCTGCATTTCTGGTTTTGACACTTTATTCAGCATGGCCCTTTTGACCGATGGGAAGCGAGACTTCTTTGTAGCGCTGATTTGCCTTTCCAGGTTGCTTGGTTGGCCAAAAAGGGCGTATGCGTTTTTTCCTGAATATATTCAGGAAAAAACGCATACGCCCTTTTTGGCCAAGGGCATCATTGTCGAGGTTTTGCCGCTTTTCCCGTGCTTTAAAGGCGATTCGAATCTTCCTCCTGAAATCTGTTTCCTGCAATTCTGCCTTGCTTTCAAATCCTCTTTGTTGTCTTCCGTCAATATATTTGTGGACGAGAGTTATCATTTATAACTCTGCAGGTTTGTGAATTGCAGTTCCCCTGAGCTCCATTTTTCAACTCGCTTTCTTGGGAGCTGGCCGCAAAAGCGCAGGATTGCTTCAGGCCCTATTCTGGTCCCGGGCGGCAGGCTGAGCCTGTGGTTAATTCTTCTTCCTGATGGGAAAATAGAGTGACCTGTGTCTGTCCCCACACCTAGAGCTAGTGTCTCATTGGTTCCCCCTCTTCCCGTTCATCCTCAGGACAAATTGCAACCTGTACGGAACAGGAGGTTAAAGGTGCTGATTCTCCAAGGAGGGAGATTGCTAGTAAAGCGGCTGGAATGGCGAACCCGAGCACAAGGAGATGAGAAATGAGGTGCGTGTTAGAAACCTTTCCCGATCACACGGTGTACCATCTTCTGGGATTCTCATGCATGTTTTCGATGTAGGAAGATGCCCTTGAACCTGGAGATTTGGGACCCATGGGATGGGTACCACGCAGTATTACTCTAAAGGGTCTGCGTTTGCTCACCCAACCTCACCAAACCTCTCAGCCCCAAGAGTGTCCACCCTTATGCCTCAATCAGCTGTGGGTCTAGATATGGTCAATCCAGGTGGCATCACAGCCCTTGAACGAATTTTGTAAGAATTTCTCTCTCTTTCACTGTCTTTGTTTCACGGGTTTTTAAAAGTAATTGATTTTTATAAAGGGGTTTAGCTGTTTTTTACTGCTGTGTTTATGCCGCTTTACACCCACTTGACTCACATACAGAGAGATATCAATACATAGGTTTTAAGATTCTTACTAGTCAGATATATTCTTGGGCGGTGAATAGGGGGTTTTGAGTCCAGATCACTGAGCAAGGAGTAGGTCTTGTCTATTACATATTGGGTTTATGGAACGGTCTCTGAGCTAATTTGAAACCCTTGTTTTATGCATCACCCCACCTCACCTTTCCCGTTAAGCAGCCATAGTGAGTTTTCTAAACGTGTGACTCTGTTCTGTTTTGTAATTCAGTTCAAGGGTAGCGGTTTTACATTCCCTCTATAAGTGATATCTTATGATAAGTGTCGTTTTCTGTGTGGCTTATTTCACTTAGAATCGTCGTACCTAAATCCACTCATCATGCTGCTACTAGCCTTATGACGTTGATTTCATGGCTGAGTGATATTCCATTGTACAAAAGGACCACAACTTCTTTATCCATTTTTCTCTTTCCTGGGATATTTAAGGTGTAACGAAGTGGAGGTTCTTGTCAACAGAGCAGCCCTAAACTTTGGGGTGCCTGTGCCTTGCTGATTTTTAGTTTTCCCAATTTATACGCCCGTGAGAGGAAGTGCCCTATGCTCTCTAAGCTGAGTGTTTTCGATGTTTCAGGACACACCGTACACTTCTGCAGAGTGGCTGTTGGCAATTTACATCCCGCCCATCAGCGTAGCAAGGCTCCCGTTTCTCCATGGCCCGTCCTGCATTTCTGGTTTTGACACTTTATTCAGCATGGCCCTTTTGACCGATGGGAAGCGAGACTTCTTTGTAGCGCTGATTTGCCTTTCCAGGTTGCTTGGTTGGCCAAAAAGGGCGTATGCGTTTTTTCCTGAATATATTCAGGAAAAAACGCATACGCCCTTTTTGGCCAAGGGCATCATTGTCGAGGTTTTGCCGCTTTTCCCGTGCTTTAAAGGCGATTCGAATCTTCCTCCTGAAATCTGTTTCCTGCAATTCTGCCTTGCTTTCAAATCCTCTTTGTTGTCTTCCGTCAATATATTTGTGGACGAGAGTTATCATTTATAACTCTGCAGGTTTGTGAATTGCAGTGCCCCTGAGCTCCATTTTTCAACTCGCTTTCTTGGGAGCTGGCCGCAAAAGCGCAGGATTGCTTCAGGCCCTATTCTGGTCCCGGGCGGCAGGCTGAGCCTGTGGTTAATTCTTCTTCCTGATGGGAAAATAGAGTGACCTGTGCCTGTCCCAACACCTAGAGCTAGTGTCTCATTGGTTCCCCCTCTTCCCGTTCATCCTCAGGACAAATTGCAACCTGTACGGAACAGGAGGTTAAAGGTGCTGATTCTCCAAGGAGGGAGATTGCTAGTAAAGCGGCTGGAATGGCGAACCCGAGCACAAGGAGATGAGAAATGAGGTGCGTGTTAGAAACCTTTCCCGATCACACGGTGTACCATCTTCTGGGATTCTCATGCATGTTTTCGATGTAGGAAGATGCCCTTGAACCTGGAGATTTGGGACCCATGGGATGGGTACCACGCAGTATTACTCTAAAGGGTCTGCGTTTGCTCACCCAACCTCACCAAACCTCTCAGCCCCAAGAGTGTCCACCCTTATGCCTCAATCAGCTGTGGGTCTAGATATGGTCAATCCAGGTGGCATCACAGCCCTTGAACGAATTTTGTAAGAATTTCTCTCTCTTTCACTGTCTTTGTTTCACGGGTTTTTAAAAGTAATTGATTTTTATAAAGGGGTTTAGCTGTTTTTTACTGCTGTGTTTATGCCGCTTTACACCCACTTGACTCACATACAGAGAGATATCAATACATAGGTTTTAAGATTCTTACTAGTCAGATATATTCTTGGGCGGTGAATAGGGGGTGTTGAGTCCAGATCACTGAGCAAGGAGTAGGTCTTGTCTATTACATATTGGGTTTATGGAACGGTCTCTGAGCTAATTTGAAACCCTTGTTTTATGCATCACCCCACCTCACCTTTCCCGTTAAGCAGCCATAGTGTGTTTTCTAAACGTGTGACTCTGTTCTGTTTTGTAATTCAGTTCAAGGGTAACGATTTTTACATTCCCTCTATAAGTGATATCTTATGATAAGTGTCTTTTTCTGTGTGACTTATTTCACTTAGAATCGTCGTACCTAAATCCACTCATCATGCTGCTACTAGCCTTATGACGTTGATTTCATGGCTGAGTGATATTCCATTGTACAAAAGGACCACAACTTCTTTATCCATTTTTCTCTTTCCTGGGATATTTAAGGTGTAACGAAGTGGAGGTTCTTGTCAACAGAGCAGCCCTAAACTTTGGGGTGCCTGTGCCTTGCTGATTTTTAGTTTTCCCAATTTATACGCCCGTGAGAGGAAGTGCCCTATGCTCTCTAAGCTGAGTGTTTTCGATGTTTCAGGACACACCGTACACTTCTGCAGAGTGGCTGTTGGCAATTTACATCCCGCCCATCAGCGTAGCAAGGCTCCCGTTTCTCCATGGCCTGTCCTGCATTTCTGGGTTTGACACTTTATTCAGCGTGGCCTATTTGACCGATGGGAAGCGAGACTTCTTTGTAGCGCTGATTTGCCTTTCCAGGTTGCTTGGTTGGCCAAAAAGGGCGTATGCGTTTTTTCCTGAATATATTCAGGAAAAAACGCATACGCCCTTTTTGGCCAAGGGCATCATTGTCGAGGTTTTGCCGCTTTTCCCGTGCTTTAAAGGCGATTCGAATCTTCCTCCTGAAATCTGTTTCCTGCAATTCTGCCTTGCTTTCAAATCCTCTTCATTGCCTACCCTCAATATATTTGAGGACGAGAGTTATCATTTATGACTCTGCAGGTCTGTGAATTGCAGTTCCCCTGAGCTCCATTTTTCAACTCGCTTTCTTGGGAGCTGGCCGCAAAAGCGCAGGATTGCTTCAGGCCCTATTCTGGTCCCGGGCGGCAGGCTGAGCCTGTGGTTAATTCTTCTTCCTGATGGGAAAATAGAGTGACCTGTGTCTGTCCCCACACCTAGAGCTAGTGTCTCATTGGTTCCCCCTCTTCCCGTTCATCCTCAGGACAAATTGCAACCTGTACGGAACAGGAGGTTAAAGGTGCTGATTCTCCAAGGAGGGAGATTGCTAGTAAAGCGGCTGGAATGGCGAACCCGAGCACAAGGAGATGAGAAATGAGGTGCGTGTTAGAAACCTTTCCCGATCACACGGTGTACCATCTTCTGGGATTCTCATGCATGTTTTCGATGTAGGAAGATGCCCTTGAACCTGGAGATTTGGGACCCATGGGATGGGTACCACGCAGTATTACTCTAAAGGGTCTGCGTTTGCTCACCCAACCTCACCAAACCTCTCAGCCCCAAGAGTGTCCACCCTTATGCCTCAATCAGCTGTGGGTCTAGATATGGTCAATCCAGGTGGCATCACAGCCCTTGAACGAATTTTGTAAGAATTTCTCTCTCTTTCACTGTCTTTGTTTCACGGGTTTTTAAAAGTAATTGATTTTTATAAAGGGGTTTAGCTGTTTTTTACTGCTGTGTTTATGCCGCTTTACACCCACTTGACTCACATACAGAGAGATATCAATACATAGGTTTTAAGATTCTTACTAGTCAGATATATTCTTGGGCGGTGAATAGGGGGTTTTGAGTCCAGATCACTGAGCAAGGAGTAGGTCTTGTCTATTACATATTGGGTTTATGGAACGGTCTCTGAGCTAATTTGAAACCCTTGTTTTATGCATCACCCCACCTCACCTTTCCCGTTAAGCAGCCATAGTGAGTTTTCTAAACGTGTGACTCTGTTCTGTTTTGTAATTCAGTTCAAGGGTAGCGGTTTTACATTCCCTCTATAAGTGATATCTTATGATAAGTGTCGTTTTCTGTGTGGCTTATTTCACTTAGAATCGTCGTACCTAAATCCACTCATCATGCTGCTACTAGCCTTATGACGTTGATTTCATGGCTGAGTGATATTCCATTGTACAAAAGGACCACAACTTCTTTATCCATTTTTCTCTTTCCTGGGATATTTAAGGTGTAACGAAGTGGAGGTTCTTGTCAACAGAGCAGCCCTAAACTTTGGGGTGCCTGTGCCTTGCTGATTTTTAGTTTTCCCAATTTATACGCCCGTGAGAGGAAGTGCCCTATGCTCTCTAAGCTGAGTGTTTTCGATGTTTCAGGACACACCGTACACTTCTGCAGAGTGGCTGTTGGCAATTTACATCCCGCCCATCAGCGTAGCAAGGCTCCCGTTTCTCCATGGCCCGTCCTGCATTTCTGGTTTTGACACTTTATTCAGCATGGCCCTTTTGACCGATGGGAAGCGAGACTTCTTTGTAGCGCTGATTTGCCTTTCCAGGTTGCTTGGTTGGCCAAAAAGGGCGTATGCGTTTTTTCCTGAATATATTCAGGAAAAAACGCATACGCCCTTTTTGGCCAAGGGCATCATTGTCGAGGTTTTGCCGCTTTTCCCGTGCTTTAAAGGCGATTCGAATCTTCCTCCTGAAATCTGTTTCCTGCAATTCTGCCTTGCTTTCAAATCCTCTTTGTTGTCTTCCGTCAATATATTTGTGGACGAGAGTTATCATTTATAACTCTGCAGGTTTGTGAATTGCAGTGCCCCTGAGCTCCATTTTTCAACTCGCTTTCTTGGGAGCTGGCCGCAAAAGCGCAGGATTGCTTCAGGCCCTATTCTGGTCCCGGGCGGCAGGCTGAGCCTGTGGTTAATTCTTCTTCCTGATGGGAAAATAGAGTGACCTGTGCCTGTCCCAACACCTAGAGCTAGTGTCTCATTGGTTCCCCCTCTTCCCGTTCATCCTCAGGACAAATTGCAACCTGTACGGAACAGGAGGTTAAAGGTGCTGATTCTCCAAGGAGGGAGATTGCTAGTAAAGCGGCTGGAATGGCGAACCCGAGCACAAGGAGATGAGAAATGAGGTGCGTGTTAGAAACCTTTCCCGATCACACGGTGTACCATCTTCTGGGATTCTCATGCATGTTTTCGATGTAGGAAGATGCCCTTGAACCTGGAGATTTGGGACCCATGGGATGGGTACCACGCAGTATTACTCTAAAGGGTCTGCGTTTGCTCACCCAACCTCACCAAACCTCTCAGCCCCAAGAGTGTCCACCCTTATGCCTCAATCAGCTGTGGGTCTAGATATGGTCAATCCAGGTGGCATCACAGCCCTTGAACGAATTTTGTAAGAATTTCTCTCTCTTTCACTGTCTTTGTTTCACGGGTTTTTAAAAGTAATTGATTTTTATAAAGGGGTTTAGCTGTTTTTTACTGCTGTGTTTATGCCGCTTTACACCCACTTGACTCACATACAGAGAGATATCAATACATAGGTTTTAAGATTCTTACTAGTCAGATATATTCTTGGGCGGTGAATAGGGGGTGTTGAGTCCAGATCACTGAGCAAGGAGTAGGTCTTGTCTATTACATATTGGGTTTATGGAACGGTCTCTGAGCTAATTTGAAACCCTTGTTTTATGCATCACCCCACCTCACCTTTCCCGTTAAGCAGCCATAGTGTGTTTTCTAAACGTGTGACTCTGTTCTGTTTTGTAATTCAGTTCAAGGGTAACGATTTTTACATTCCCTCTATAAGTGATATCTTATGATAAGTGTCTTTTTCTGTGTGACTTATTTCACTTAGAATCGTCGTACCTAAATCCACTCATCATGCTGCTACTAGCCTTATGACGTTGATTTCATGGCTGAGTGATATTCCATTGTACAAAAGGACCACAACTTCTTTATCCATTTTTCTCTTTCCTGGGATATTTAAGGTGTAACGAAGTGGAGGTTCTTGTCAACAGAGCAGCCCTAAACTTTGGGGTGCCTGTGCCTTGCTGATTTTTAGTTTTCCCAATTTATACGCCCGTGAGTGGAAGTGCCCTATGCTCTCTAAGCTGAGTGTTTTCGATGTTTCAGGACACACCGTACACTTCTGCAGAGTGGCTGTTGGCAATTTACATCCCGCCCATCAGCGTAGCAAGGCTCCCGTTTCTCCATGGCCTGTCCTGCATTTCTGGTTTTGACACTTTATTCAGCATGGCCCTTTTGACCGATGGGAAGCGAGACTTCTTTGTAGCGCTGATTTGCCTTTCCAGGTTGCTTGGTTGGCCAAAAAGGGCGTATGCGTTTTTTCCTGAATATATTCAGGAAAAAACGCATACGCCCTTTTTGGCCAAGGGCATCATTGTCGAGGTTTTGCCGCTTTTCCCGTGCTTTAAAGGCGATTCGAATCTTCCTCCTGAAATCTGTTTCCTGCAATTCTGCCTTGCTTTCAAATCCTCTTTGTTGTCTTCCGTCAATATATTTGTGGACGAGAGTTATCATTTATAACTCTGCAGGTTTGTGAATTGCAGTTCCCCTGAGCTCCATTTTTCAACTCGCTTTCTTGGGAGCTGGCCGCAAAAGCGCAGGATTGCTTCAGGCCCTATTCTGGTCCCGGGCGGCAGGCTGAGCCTGTGGTTAATTCTTCTTCCTGATGGGAAAATAGAGTGACCTGTGTCTGTCCCCACACCTAGAGCTAGTGTCTCATTGGTTCCCCCTCTTCCCGTTCATCCTCAGGACAAATTGCAACCTGTACGGAACAGGAGGTTAAAGGTGCTGATTCTCCAAGGAGGGAGATTGCTAGTAAAGCGGCTGGAATGGCGAACCCGAGCACAAGGAGATGAGAAATGAGGTGCGTGTTAGAAACCTTTCCCGATCACACGGTGTACCATCTTCTGGGATTCTCATGCATGTTTTCGATGTAGGAAGATGCCCTTGAACCTGGAGATTTGGGACCCATGGGATGGGTACCACGCAGTATTACTCTAAAGGGTCTGCGTTTGCTCACCCAACCTCACCAAACCTCTCAGCCCCAAGAGTGTCCACCCTTATGCCTCAATCAGCTGTGGGTCTAGATATGGTCAATCCAGGTGGCATCACAGCCCTTGAACGAATTTTGTAAGAATTTCTCTCTCTTTCACTGTCTTTGTTTCACGGGTTTTTAAAAGTAATTGATTTTTATAAAGGGGTTTAGCTGTTTTTTACTGCTGTGTTTATGCCGCTTTACACCCACTTGACTCACATACAGAGAGATATCAATACATAGGTTTTAAGATTCTTACTAGTCAGATATATTCTTGGGCGGTGAATAGGGGGTTTTGAGTCCAGATCACTGAGCAAGGAGTAGGTCTTGTCTATTACATATTGGGTTTATGGAACGGTCTCTGAGCTAATTTGAAACCCTTGTTTTATGCATCACCCCACCTCACCTTTCCCGTTAAGCAGCCATAGTGAGTTTTCTAAACGTGTGACTCTGTTCTGTTTTGTAATTCAGTTCAAGGGTAGCGGTTTTACATTCCCTCTATAAGTGATATCTTATGATAAGTGTCGTTTTCTGTGTGGCTTATTTCACTTAGAATCGTCGTACCTAAATCCACTCATCATGCTGCTACTAGCCTTATGACGTTGATTTCATGGCTGAGTGATATTCCATTGTACAAAAGGACCACAACTTCTTTATCCATTTTTCTCTTTCCTGGGATATTTAAGGTGTAACGAAGTGGAGGTTCTTGTCAACAGAGCAGCCCTAAACTTTGGGGTGCCTGTGCCTTGCTGATTTTTAGTTTTCCCAATTTATACGCCCGTGAGAGGAAGTGCCCTATGCTCTCTAAGCTGAGTGTTTTCGATGTTTCAGGACACACCGTACACTTCTGCAGAGTGGCTGTTGGCAATTTACATCCCGCCCATCAGCGTAGCAAGGCTCCCGTTTCTCCATGGCCCGTCCTGCATTTCTGGTTTTGACACTTTATTCAGCATGGCCCTTTTGACCGATGGGAAGCGAGACTTCTTTGTAGCGCTGATTTGCCTTTCCAGGTTGCTTGGTTGGCCAAAAAGGGCGTATGCGTTTTTTCCTGAATATATTCAGGAAAAAACGCATACGCCCTTTTTGGCCAAGGGCATCATTGTCGAGGTTTTGCCGCTTTTCCCGTGCTTTAAAGGCGATTCGAATCTTCCTCCTGAAATCTGTTTCCTGCAATTCTGCCTTGCTTTCAAATCCTCTTTGTTGTCTTCCGTCAATATATTTGTGGACGAGAGTTATCATTTATAACTCTGCAGGTTTGTGAATTGCAGTGCCCCTGAGCTCCATTTTTCAACTCGCTTTCTTGGGAGCTGGCCGCAAAAGCGCAGGATTGCTTCAGGCCCTATTCTGGTCCCGGGCGGCAGGCTGAGCCTGTGGTTAATTCTTCTTCCTGATGGGAAAATAGAGTGACCTGTGCCTGTCCCAACACCTAGAGCTAGTGTCTCATTGGTTCCCCCTCTTCCCGTTCATCCTCAGGACAAATTGCAACCTGTACGGAACAGGAGGTTAAAGGTGCTGATTCTCCAAGGAGGGAGATTGCTAGTAAAGCGGCTGGAATGGCGAACCCGAGCACAAGGAGATGAGAAATGAGGTGCGTGTTAGAAACCTTTCCCGATCACACGGTGTACCATCTTCTGGGATTCTCATGCATGTTTTCGATGTAGGAAGATGCCCTTGAACCTGGAGATTTGGGACCCATGGGATGGGTACCACGCAGTATTACTCTAAAGGGTCTGCGTTTGCTCACCCAACCTCACCAAACCTCTCAGCCCCAAGAGTGTCCACCCTTATGCCTCAATCAGCTGTGGGTCTAGATATGGTCAATCCAGGTGGCATCACAGCCCTTGAACGAATTTTGTAAGAATTTCTCTCTCTTTCACTGTCTTTGTTTCACGGGTTTTTAAAAGTAATTGATTTTTATAAAGGGGTTTAGCTGTTTTTTACTGCTGTGTTTATGCCGCTTTACACCCACTTGACTCACATACAGAGAGATATCAATACATAGGTTTTAAGATTCTTACTAGTCAGATATATTCTTGGGCGGTGAATAGGGGGTGTTGAGTCCAGATCACTGAGCAAGGAGTAGGTCTTGTCTATTACATATTGGGTTTATGGAACGGTCTCTGAGCTAATTTGAAACCCTTGTTTTATGCATCACCCCACCTCACCTTTCCCGTTAAGCAGCCATAGTGTGTTTTCTAAACGTGTGACTCTGTTCTGTTTTGTAATTCAGTTCAAGGGTAACGATTTTTACATTCCCTCTATAAGTGATATCTTATGATAAGTGTCTTTTTCTGTGTGACTTATTTCACTTAGAATCGTCGTACCTAAATCCACTCATCATGCTGCTACTAGCCTTATGACGTTGATTTCATGGCTGAGTGATATTCCATTGTACAAAAGGACCACAACTTCTTTATCCATTTTTCTCTTTCCTGGGATATTTAAGGTGTAACGAAGTGGAGGTTCTTGTCAACAGAGCAGCCCTAAACTTTGGGGTGCCTGTGCCTTGCTGATTTTTAGTTTTCCCAATTTATACGCCCGTGAGTGGAAGTGCCCTATGCTCTCTAAGCTGAGTGTTTTCGATGTTTCAGGACACACCGTACACTTCTGCAGAGTGGCTGTTGGCAATTTACATCCCGCCCATCAGCGTAGCAAGGCTCCCGTTTCTCCATGGCCTGTCCTGCATTTCTGGTTTTGACACTTTATTCAGCATGGCCCTTTTGACCGATGGGAAGCGAGACTTCTTTGTAGCGCTGATTTGCCTTTCCAGGTTGTTTGGTTGGCCAAAAAGGGCGTATGCGTTTTTTCCTGAATATATTCAGAAAAAAACGCTTACGCCCTTTTTGGCCAAGGGCATCATTGTCGAGGTTTTGCCGCTTTTCCCGTGCTTTAAAGGCGATTCGAATCTTCCTCCTGAAATCTGTTTCCTGCAATTCTGCCTTGCTTTCAAATCCTCTTTGTTGTCTTCCGTCAATATATTTGTGGACGAGAGTTATCATTTATAACTCTGCAGGTTTGTGAATTGCAGTTCCCCTGAGCTCCATTTTTCAACTCGCTTTCTTGGGAGCTGGCCGCAAAAGCGCAGGATTGCTTCAGGCCCTATTCTGGTCCCGGGCGGCAGGCTGAGCCTGTGGTTAATTCTTCTTCCTGATGGGAAAATAGAGTGACCTGTGTCTGTCCCCACACCTAGAGCTAGTGTCTCATTGGTTCCCCCTCTTCCCGTTCATCCTCAGGACAAATTGCAACCTGTACGGAACAGGAGGTTAAAGGTGCTGATTCTCCAAGGAGGGAGATTGCTAGTAAAGTGGCTGGAATGGCGAACCCGAGCACAAGGAGATGAGAAATGAGGTGCGTGTTAGAAACCTTTCCCGATCACACGGTGTACCATCTTCTGGGATTCTCATGCATGTTTTCGATGTAGGAAGATGCCCTTGAACCTGGAGATTTGGGACCCATGGGATGGGTACCACGCAGTATTACTCTAAAGGGTCTGCGTTTGCTCACCCAACCTCACCAAACCTCTCAGCCCCAAGAGTGTCCACCCTTATGCCTCAATCAGCTGTGGGTCTAGATATGGTCAATCCAGGTGGCATCACAGCCCTTGAACGAATTTTGTAAGAATTTCTCTCTCTTTCACTGTCTTTGTTTCACGGGTTTTTAAAAGTAATTGATTTTTATAAAGGGGTTTAGCTGTTTTTTACTGCTGTGTTTATGCCGCTTTACACCCACTTGACTCACATACAGAGAGATATCAATACATAGGTTTTAAGATTCTTACTAGTCAGATATATTCTTGGGCGGTGAATAGGGGGTTTTGAGTCCAGATCACTGAGCAAGGAGTAGGTCTTGTCTATTACATATTGGGTTTATGGAACGGTCTCTGAGCTAATTTGAAACCCTTGTTTTATGCATCACCCCACCTCACCTTTCCCGTTAAGCAGCCATAGTGTGTTTTCTAAACGTGTGACTCTGTTCTGTTTTGTAATTCAGTTCAAGGGTAGCGGTTTTACATTCCCTCTATAAGTGATATCTTATGATAAGTGTCGTTTTCTGTGTGGCTTATTTCACTTAGAATCGTCGTACCTAAATCCACTCATCATGCTGCTACTAGCCTTATGACGTTGATTTCATGGCTGAGTGATATTCCATTGTACAAAAGGACCACAACTTCTTTATCCATTTTTCTCTTTCCTGGGATATTTAAGGTGTAACGAAGTGGAGGTTCTTGTCAACAGAGCAGCCCTAAACTTTGGGGTGCCTGTGCCTTGCTGATTTTTAGTTTTCCCAATTTATACGCCCGTGAGAGGAAGTGCCCTATGCTCTCTAAGCTGAGTGTTTTCGATGTTTCAGGACACACCGTACACTTCTGCAGAGTGGCTGTTGGCAATTTACATCCCGCCCATCAGCGTAGCAAGGCTCCCGTTTCTCCATGGCCCGTCCTGCATTTCTGGTTTTGACACTTTATTCAGCATGGCCCTTTTGACCGATGGGAAGCGAGACTTCTTTGTAGCGCTGATTTGCCTTTCCAGGTTGCTTGGTTGGCCAAAAAGGGCGTATGCGTTTTTTCCTGAATATATTCAGGAAAAAACGCATACGCCCTTTTTGGCCAAGGGCATCATTGTCGAGGTTTTGCCGCTTTTCCCGTGCTTTAAAGGCGATTCGAATCTACCTCCTGAAATCTGTTTCCTGCAATTCTGCCTTGCTTTCAAATCCTCTTCGTTGTCTTCCGTCAATATATTTGTGGACGAGAGTTATCATTTATAACTCTGCAGGTTTGTGAATTGCAGTGCCCCTGAGCTCCATTTTTCAACTCGCTTTCTTGGGAGCTGGCCGCAAAAGCGCAGGATTGCTTCAGGCCCTATTCTGGTCCCGGGCGGCAGGCTGAGCCTGTGGTTAATTCTTCTTCCTGATGGGAAAATAGAGTGACCTGTGCCTGTCCCCACACCTAGAGCTAGTGTCTCATTGGTTCCCCCTCTTCCCGTTCATCCTCAGGACAAATTGCAACCTGTACGGAACAGGAGGTTAAAGGTGCTGATTCTCCAAGGAGGGAGATTGCTAGTAAAGCGGCTGGAATGGCGAACCCGAGCACAAGGAGATGAGAAATGAGGTGCGTTTTAGAAACCTTTCCCGATCACACGGTGTACCATCTTCTGGGTTTCTCATGCACGTTTTCGAAGTAGGAAGATGCCCTTGAACCTGGAGATTTGGGACCCATGGGATGGGTACCACGCAGTATTACTCTAAAGGGTCTGCGTTTGCTCACCCAACCTCACCAAACCTCTCAGCCCCAAGAGTGTCCACCCTTATGTCTCAATCAGCTGTGGGTCTAGATATGGTCAATCCAGGTGGCATCACAGCCCCTGAACGAATTTAGTAAGAATTTCTCTATCTTTCACTGTCTTTGTTTCACGGGTTTTTAAAAGTGATTGATTTTTATAAAGGGGTTTAGCTGCTTTTCACTGCTGTGTTTATGCCGCTTTACACCCACTTGACTCACTTACAGAGAGATATCAATACATAGGTTTTAAGATTCTTACTAGTCAGATATATTCTTGGGCGGTGAATAGGGGGTGTTGAGTCCAGTTCACTGAGCAAGGAGTAGGTCGTGTCTACTACATATTGGGTTTATGGAACGGTCTCTGAGCTAATTTGAAACCCTTGTTTTATGCATCACCCCACCTCACCTTTCCCGTTAAGCAGCCATAGTGTGTTTTCTAAACGTGCGACTCTGTTCTGTTTTGTAATTCAGTTCAAGGGTAGCGGGTTTTACATTCCCTCTATAAGTGATATCTTATGATAAGTGTCTTTTTCTGTGTGACTTATTTCACTTAGAATCGTCGTACCTAAATCCACTCATCATGTTGCTACTAGCCTTATGACGTTGATTTCATGGCTGAGTGATATTCCATTGTACATAAGGACCACAACTTCTTTATCCATTTTTCTCTTTCCTGGGATATTTAAGGTGTAACGAAGTGGAGGTTCTTGTCAACAGAGCAGCCCTAAACTTTGGGGTGCCTGTGTCTTGCTGATTTTTAGTTTTCCCAATTTATACGCCCGTGACTGGAAGTGCCCTATGCTCTCTAAGCTGAGTTTTTTCGATGTTTCAGGACACACCGGACACTTCTCCAGAGTGGCTGTTGGCAATTTACATCCCGCCCATCAGCGTAGCAAGGCTCCCGTTTCTCCATGGCCTGTCCTGCATTTCTGGGTTTGACACTTTATTCAGCGTGGCCTATTTGACCGATGGGAAGCGAGACTTCTTTGTAGCGCTGATTTGCCTTTCCAGGTTGCTTGGTTGGCCCAAAAGGGCGTATGCGTTTTTCCCTGAATATATTCAGGGAAAAACGCATACGCCCTTTTTGGCCAAGGGCATCATTGTCGAGGTTTTGCCGCTTTTCCCGTGCTTTAAAGGCGATTCGAATCTACCTCCTGAAATCTGTTTCCTGCAATTCTGCCTTGCTTTCAAATCCTCTTCGTTGTCTTCCGTCAATATATTTGTGGACGAGAGTTATCATTTATAACTCTGCAGGTTTGTGAATTGCAGTGCCCCTGAGCTCCATTTTTCAACTCGCTTTCTTGGGAGCTGGCCGCAAAAGCGCAGGATTACTTCAGGCCCTATTTTGGTCCCGGGCGGCAGGCTGAGCCTGTGGTTAATTCTTCTTCCTGATGGGAAAATAGAGTGACCTGTGCCTTTCCCCACACCTAGAGCTAGTGTCTCATTGGTTCCCCCTCTTCCCGTTCATCCTCAGGACAAATTGCAACCTGTACGGAACAGGAGGTTAAAGGTGCTGATTTTCCAAGGAGGGTGATTGCTAGTAAAGCGGCTGGAATGGCGAACCCGAGCACAAGGAGATGAGAAATGAGGTGCGTTTTAGAAACCTTTCCCGATCACACGGTGTACCATCTTCTGGGTTTCTCATGCACGTTTTCGAAATAGGAAGATGCCCTTGAACCTGGAGATTTGGGACCCATGGGATGGGTACCACGCAGTATTACTCTAAAGGGTCTGCGTTTGCTCACCCAACCTCACCAAACCTCTCAGCCCCAAGAGTGTCCACCCTTATGTCTCAATCAGCTGTGGGTCTAGATATGGTCAATCCAGGTGGCATCACAGCCCCTGAACGAATTTAGTAAGAATTTCTCTATCTTTCACTGTCTTTGTTTCACGGGTTTTTAAAAGTGATTGATTTTTATAAAGGGGTTTAGCTGCTTTTCACTGCTGTGTTTATGCCGCTTTACACCCACTTGACTCACTTACAGAGACATATCAATACATAGGTTTTAAGATTCTTACTAGTCAGATATATTCTTGGGCGGTGAATAGGGGGTGTTGAGTCCAGTTCACTGAGCAAGGAGTAGGTCGTGTCTACTACATATTGGGTTTATGGAACGGTCTCTGAGCTAATTTGAAACCCTTGTTTTATGCATCACCCCACCTCACCTTTCCCGTTAAGCAGCCATAGTGTGTTTTCTAAACGTGCGACTCTGTTCTGTTTTGTAATTCAGTTCAAGGGTAGCGGTTTTTACATTCCCTCTATAAGTGATATCTTATGATAAGTGTCTTTTTCTGTGTGACTTATTTCACTTAGAATCGTCGTACCTAAATCCACTCATCATGTTGCTACTAGCCTTATGACGTTGATTTCATGGCTGAGTGATATTCCATTGTACATAAGGACCACAACTTCTTTATCCATTTTTCTCTTTCCTGGGATATTTAAGGTGTAACGAAGTGGAGGTTCTTGTCAACAGAGCAGCCCTAAACTTTGGGGTGCCTGTGTCTTGCTGATTTTTAGTTTTCCCAATTTATACGCCCGTGAGAGGAAGTGCCCTATGCTCTCTAAGCTGAGTGTTTTCGATGTTTCAGGACACACCGTACACTTCTGCAGAGTGGCTGTTGGCAATTTACATCCCGCCCATCAGCGTAGCAAGGCTCCCGTTTCTCCATGGCCCGTCCTGCATTTCTGGTTTTGACACTTTATTCAGCATGGCCCTTTTGACCGATGGGAAGCGAGACTTCTTTGTAGCGCTGATTGGCCTTTCCAGGTTGCATGGTTGGCCAAAAAGGGCGTATGCGTTTTTTCCTGAATATATTCAGGAAAAAACGCATACGCCCTTTTTGGCCAAGGGCATCATTGTCGAGGTTTTGCCGCTTTTCCCGTGCTTTAAAGGCGATTCGAATCTACCTCCTGAAATCTGTTTCCTGCAATTCTGCCTTGCTTTCAAATCCTCTTCGTTGTCTTCCGTCAATATATTTGTGGACGAGAGTTATCATTTATAACTCTGCAGGTTTGTGAATTGCAGTGCCCCTGAGCTCCATTTTTCAACTCGCTTTCTTGGCAGCTGGCCGCAAAAGCGCAGGATTGCTTCAGGCCCTATTCTGGTCCCGGGCGGCAGGCTGAGCCTGTGGTTAATTCTTCTTCCTGATGGGAAAATAGAGTGACCTGTGCCTGTCCCCACACCTAGAGCTAGTGTCTCATTGGTTCCCCCTCTTCCCGTTCATCCTCAGGACAAATTGCAACCTGTACGGAACAGGAGGTTAAAGGTGCTGATTCTCCAAGGAGGGAGATTGCTAGTAAAGCGGCTGGAATGGCGAACCCGAGCACAAGGAGATGAGAAATGAGCTGCGTGTTAGAAACCTTTCCCGATCACACGGTGTACCATCTTCTGGGTTTCTCATGCACGTTTTCGAAGTAGGAAGATGCCCTTGAACCTGGAGATTTGGGACCCATGGGATGGGTACCACGCAGTATTACTCTAAAGGGTCTGCGTTTGCTCACCCAACCTCACCAAAACTCTCAGCCCCAAGAGTGTCCACCCTTATGTCTCAATCAGCTGTGGGTCTAGATATGGTCAATCCAGGTGGCATCACAGCCCCTGAACGAATTTAGTAAGAATTTCTCTATCTTTCACTGTCTTTGTTTCACGGGTTTTTAAAAGTGATTGATTTTTATAAAGGGGTTTAGCTGCTTTTCACTGCTGTGTTTATGCCGCTTTACACCCACTTGACTCACATACAGAGAGATATCAATACATAGGTTTTAAGATTCTTACTAGTCAGATATATTCTTGGGCGCTGAATAGGGGGTGTTGAGTCCAGATCACTGAGCAAGGAGTAGGTCTTGTCTATTACATATTGGGTTTATGGAACGGTCTCTGAGCTAATTTGAAACCCTTGTTTTATGCATCACCCCACCTCACCTTTCCCGTTAAGCAGCCATAGTGTGTTTTCTAAACGTGCGACTCTGTTCTGTTTTGTAATTCAGTTCAAGGGTAGCGGTTTTACATTCCCTCTATAAGTGATATCTTATGATAAGTGTCTTTTTCTGTGTGACTTATTTCACTTAGAATCGTCGTACCTAAATCCACTCATCATGCTGCTACTAGCCTTATGACGTTGATTTCATGGCTGAGTGATATTCCATTGTACAAAAGGACCACAACTTCTTTATCCATTTTTCTCTTTCCTGGGATATTTAAGGTGTAACGAAGTGGAGGTTCTTGTCAACAGAGCAGCCCTAAACTTTGGGGTGCCTGTGCCTTGCTGATTTTTAGTTTTCCCAATTTATACGCCCGTGAGAGGAAGTGCCCTATGCTCTCTAAGCTGAGTGTTTTCGATGTTTCAGGACACACCGTACACTTCTGCAGAGTGGCTGTTGGCAATTTACATCCCGCCCATCAGCGTAGCAAGGCTCCCGTTTCTCCATGGCCTGTCCTGCATTTCTGGGTTTGACACTTTATTCAGCGTGGCCTATTTGACCGATGGGAAGCGAGACTTCTTTGTAGCGCTGATTTGCCTTTCCAGGTTGCTTGGTTGGCCAAAAAGGGCGTATGCGTTTTTTCCTGAATATATTCAGGAAAAAACGCATACGCCCTTTTTGGCCAAGGGCATCATTGTCGAGGTTTTGCCGCTTTTCCCGTGCTTTAAAGGCGATTCGAATCTACCTCCTGAAATCTGTTTCCTGCAATTCTGCCTTGCTTTCAAATCCTCTTCGTTGCCTACCCTCAATATATTTGAGGACGAGAGTTATCATTTATAACTCTGCAGGTCTGTGAATTGCAGTGCCCCTGAGCTCCATTTTTCAACTCGCTTTCTTGGGAGCTGGCCGCAAAAGCGCAGGATTGCTTCAGGCCCTATTCTGGTCCCGGGCGGCAGGCTGAGCCTGTGGTTAATTCTTCTTCCTGATGGGAAAATAGAGTGACCTGTGCCTGTCCCCACACCTAGAGCTAGTGTCTCATTGGTTCCCCCTCTTCCCGTTCATCCTCAGGACAAATTGCAACCTGTACGGAACAGGAGGTTAAAGGTGCTGATTCTCCAAGGAGGGAGATTGCTAGTAAAGCGGCTGGAATGGCGAACCCGAGCACAAGGAGATGAGAAATGAGGTGCGTTTTAGAAACCTTTCCCGGTCACACGGTGTACCATCTTCTGGGATTCTCATGCATGTTTTCGATGTAGGAAGATGCCCTTGAACCTGGAGATTTGGGACCCATGGGATGGGTACCACGCAGTATTACTCTAAAGGGTCTGCGTTTGCTCACCCAACCTCACCAAACCTCTCAGCCCCAAGAGTGTCCACCCTTATGCCTCAATCAGCTGTGGGTCTAGATATGGTCAATCCAGGTGGCATCACAGCCCCTGAACGAATTTTGTAAGAATTTCTCTCTCTTTCACTGTCTTTGTTTCACGGGTTTTTAAAAGTAATTGATTTTTATAAAGGGGTTTAGCTGTTTTTCACTGCTGTGTTTATGCCGCTTTACACCCACTTGACTCACATACAGAGAGATATCAATACATAGGTTTTAAGATTCTTACTAGTCAGATATATTCTTGGGCGGTGAATAGGGGGTTTTGAGTCCAGATCACTGAGCAAGGAGTAGGTCTTGTCTATTACATATTGGGTTTATGGAACGGTCTCTGAGCTAATTTGAAACCCTTGTTTTATGCATCACCCCACCTCACCTTTCCCGTTAAGCAGCCATAGTGTGTTTTCTAAACGTGTGACTCTGTTCTGTTTTGTAATTCAGTTCAAGGGTAGCGGTTTTACATTCCCTCTATAAGTGATATCTTATGATAAGTGTCGTTTTCTGTGTGGCTTATTTCACTTAGAATCGTCGTACCTAAATCCACTCATCATGCTGCTACTAGCCTTATGACGTTGATTTCATGGCTGAGTGATATTCCATTGTACAAAAGGACCACAACTTCTTTATCCATTTTTCTCTTTCCTGGGATATTTAAGGTGTAACGAAGTGGAGGTTCTTGTCAACAGAGCAGCCCTAAACTTTGGGGTGCCTGTGCCTTGCTGATTTTTAGTTTTCCCAATTTATACGCCCGTGAGAGGAAGTGCCCTATGCTCTCTAAGCTGAGTGTTTTCGATGTTTCAGGACACACCGTACACTTCTGCAGAGTGGCTGTTGGCAATTTACATCCCGCCCATCAGCGTAGCAAGGCTCCCGTTTCTCCATGGCCTGTCCTGCATTTCTGGTTTTGACACTTTATTCAGCATGGCCCTTTTGACCGATGGGAAGCGAGACTTCTTTGTAGCGCTGATTTGCCTTTCCAGGTTGCTTGGTTGGCCAAAAAGGGCGTATGCGTTTTTTCCTGAATATATTCAGGAAAAAACGCATACGCCCTTTTTGGCCAAGGGCATCATTGTCGAGGTTTTGCCGCTTTTCCCGTGCTTTAAAGGCGATTCGAATCTTCCTCCTGAAATCTGTTTCCTGCAATTCTGCCTTGCTTTCAAATCCTCTTCGTTGTCTTCCGTCAATATATTTGTGGACGAGAGTTATCATTTATAACTCTGCAGGTTTGTGAATTGCAGTGCCCCTGAGCTCCATTTTTCAACTCGCTTTCTTGGGAGCTGGCCGCAAAAGCGCAGGATTGCTTCAGGCCCTATTCTGGTCCCGGGCGGCAGGCTGAGCCTGTGGTTAATTCTTCTTCCTGATGGGAAAATAGAGTGACCTGTGCCTGTCCCAACACCTAAAGCTAGTGTCTCATTGGTTCCCCCTCTTCCCGTTCATCCTCAGGACAAATTGCAACCTGTACGGAACAGGAGGTTAAAGGTGCTGATTCTCCAAGGAGGGTGATTGCTAGTAAAGCGGCTGGAATGGCGAACCCGAGCACAAGGAGATGAGAAATGAGGTGCGTTTTAGAAACCTTTCCCGATCACACGGTGTCCCATCTTCTGGGATTCTCATGCACGTTTTCGATGTAGGAAGATGCCCTTGAACCTGGAGATTTGGGACCCATGGGATGGGTACCACGCAGTATTACTCTAAAGGGTCTGCGTTTGCTCACCCAACCTCACCAAACCTCTCAGCCCCAAGAGTGTCCACCCTTATGCCTCAATCAGCTGTGGGTCTAGATATGGTCAATCCAGGTGGCATCACAGCCCTTGAACGAATTTTGTAAGAATTTCTCTCTCTTTCACTGTCTTTGTTTCACGGGTTTTTAAAAGTAATTGATTTTTATAAAGGGGTTTAGCTGTTTTTTACTGCTGTGTTTATGCCACTTTACACCCACTTGACTCACATACAGAGAGATATCAATACATAGGTTTTAAGATTCTTACTAGTCAGATATATTCTTGGGCGGTGAATAGGGGGTGTTGAGTCCAGTTCAGTGAGCAAGGAGTAGGTCGTGTCTACTACATATTGGGTTTATGGAACGGTATCTGAGCTAATTTGAAACCCTTGTTTTATGCATCACCCCACCTCACCTTTCCCGTTAAGCAGCCATAGTGTGTTTTCTAAACGTGCGACTCTGTTCTGTTTTGTAATTCAGTTCAAGGGTAGCGGTTTTTACATTCCCTCTATAAGTGATATCTTATGATAAGTGTCTTTTTCTGTGTGACTTATTTCACTTAGAATCGTCGTACCTAAATCCACTCATCATGTTGCTACTAGCCTTATGACGTTGATTTCATGGCTGAGTGATATTCCATTGTACATAAGGACCACAACTTCTTTATCCATTTTTCTCTTTCCTGGGATATTTAAGGTGTAACGAAGTGGAGGTTCTTGTCAACAGAGCAGCCCTAAACTTTGGGGTGCCTGTGTCTTGCTGATTTTTAGTTTTCCCAATTTATACGCCCATGAGTGGAAGTGCCCTATGCTCTCTAAGCTGAGTTTTTTCGATGTTTCAGGACACACCGGACACTTCTCCAGAGTGGCTGTTGGCAATTTACATCCCGCCCATCAGCGTAGCAAGGCTCCCGTTTCTCCATGGCCCGTCCTGCATTTCTGGGTTTGACACTTTATTCAGCGTGGCCTATTTGACCGATGGGAAGCGAGACCTCTTTGTAGCGCTGATTTGCCTTTCCAGGTTGCTTGGTTGGCCAAAAAGGGCGTATGCGTTTTTCCCTGAATATATTCAGGAAAAAACGCATACGCCCTTTTTGGCCAAGGGCATCATTGTCGAGGTTTTGCCGCTTTTCCCGTGCTTTAAGGGCGATTCGAATCTACCTCCTGAAATCTGATTCCTGCAATTCTGCCTTGCTTTCAAATCCTCTTCGTTGTCTTCAGTCAATATATTTGTGGACGAGAGTTATCATTTATAACTCTGCAGGTTTGTGAATTGCAGTGCCCCTGAGCTCCATTTTTCAACTCGCTTTCTTGGGAGCTGGCCGCAAAAGCGCAGGATTACTTCAGGCCCTATTCTGGTCCCGGGCGGCAGGCTGAGCCTGTGGTTAATTCTTCTTCCTGATGGGAAAATAGAGTGACCTGTGCCTGTCCCAACACCTAGAGCTAGTGTCTCATTGGTTCCCCCTCTTCCCGTTCATCCTCAGGACAAATTGCAACCTGTACGGAACAGGAGGTTAAAGGTGCTGATTCTCCAAGGAGGGAGATTGCTAGTAAAGCGGCTGGAATGGCGAACCCGAGCACAAGGAGATGAGAAATGAGGTGCGTTTTAGAAACCTTTCCCGATCACACGGTGTACCATCTTCTGGGTTTCTCATGCACGTTTTCGATGTAGGAAGATGCCCTTGAACCTGGAGATTTGGGACCCATGGGATGGGTACCACGCAGTATTACTCTAAAGGGTCTGCGTTTGCTCACCCAACCTCACCAAACCTCTCAGCCCCAAGAGTGTCCACCCTTATGTCTCAATCAGCTGTGGGTCTAGATATGGTCAATCCAGGTGGCATCACAGCCCCTGAACGTATTTAGTAAGAATTTCTCTATCTTTCACTGTCTTTGTTTCACGGGTTTTTAAAAGTGATTGATTTTTATAAAGGGGTTTAGCTGCTTTTCACTGCTGTGTTTATGCCGCTTTACACCCACTTGACTCACTTACAGAGAGGTATCAATACATAGGTTTTAAGATTCTTACTAGTCAGATATATTCTTGGGCGGTGAATAGGGGGTGTTGAGTCCAGTTCACTGAGCAAGGAGTAGGTCGTGTCTACTACATATTGGGTTTATGGAACGGTATCTGAGCTAATTTGAAACCCTTGTTTTATGCATCACCCCACCTCACCTTTCTCGTTAAGCAGCCATAGTGTGTTTTCTAAACGTGCGACTCTGTTCTGTTTTGTAATTCAGTTCAAGGGTAGCGGTTTTTACATTCCCTCTATAAGTGATATCTTATGATAAGTGTCTTTTTCTGTGTGACTTATTTCACTTAGAATCGTCGTACCTAAATCCACTCATCATGTTGCTACTAGCCTTATGACGTTGATTTCATGGCTGAGTGATATTCCATTGTACATAAGGACCACAACTTCTTTATCCATTTTTCTCTTTCCTGGGATATTTAAGGTGTAACGAAGTGGAGGTTCTTGTCAACAGAGCAGCCCTAAACTTTGGGGTGCCTGTGTCTTGCTGATTTTTAGTTTTCCCAATTTATACGCCCATGACTGGAAGTGCCCTATGCTCTCTAAGCTGAGTTTTTTCGATGTTTCAGGACACACCGGACACTTCTCCAGAGTGGCTGTTGGCAATTTACATCCCGCCCATCAGCGTAGCAAGGCTCCCGTTTCTCCATGGCCTGTCCTGCATTTCTGGGTTTGACACTTTATTCAGCGTGGCCTATTTGACCGATGGGAAGCGAGACTTCTTTGTAGCGCTGATTTGCCTTTCCAGGTTGCTTGGTTGGCCCAAAAGGGCGTATGCGTTTTTCCCTGAATATATTCAGGGAAAAACGCATACGCCCTTTTTGGCCAAGGGCATCATTGTCGAGGTTTTGCCGCTTTTCCCGTGCTTTAAAGGCGATTCGAATCTACCTCCTGAAATCTGTTTCCTGCAATTCTGCCTTGCTTTCAAATCCTCTTCGTTGTCTTCCGTCAATATATTTGTGGACGAGAGTTATCATTTATAACTCTGCAGGTTTGTGAATTGCAGTGCCCCTGAGCTCCATTTTTCAACTCGCTTTCTTGGGAGCTGGCCGCAAAAGCGCAGGATTACTTCAGGCCCTATTTTGGTCCCGGGCGGCAGGCTGAGCCTGTGGTTAATTCTTCTTCCTGATGGGAAAATAGAGTGACCTGTGCCTTTCCCCACACCTAGAGCTAGTGTCTCATTGGTTCCCCCTCTTCCCGTTCATCCTCAGGACAAATTGCAACCTGTACGGAACAGGAGGTTAAAGGTGCTGATTTTCCAAGGAGGGTGATTGCTAGTAAAGCGGCTGGAATGGCGAACCCGAGCACAAGGAGATGAGAAATGAGGTGCGTTTTAGAAACCTTTCCCGATCACACGGTGTACCATCTTCTGGGTTTCTCATGCACGTTTTCGAAATAGGAAGATGCCCTTGAACCTGGAGATTTGGGACCCATGGGATGGGTACCACGCAGTATTACTCTAAAGGGTCTGCGTTTGCTCACCCAACCTCACCAAACCTCTCAGCCCCAAGAGTGTCCACCCTTATGTCTCAATCAGCTGTGGGTCTAGATATGGTCAATCCAGGTGGCATCACAGCCCCTGAACGAATTTAGTAAGAATTTCTCTATCTTTCACTGTCTTTGTTTCACGGGTTTTTAAAAGTGATTGATTTTTATAAAGGGGTTTAGCTGCTTTTCACTGCTGTGTTTATGCCGCTTTACACCCACTTGACTCACTTACAGAGACATATCAATACATAGGTTTTAAGATTCTTACTAGTCAGATATATTCTTGGGCGGTGAATAGGGGGTGTTGAGTCCAGTTCACTGAGCAAGGAGTAGGTCGTGTCTACTACATATTGGGTTTATGGAACGGTCTCTGAGCTAATTTGAAACCCTTGTTTTATGCATCACCCCACCTCACCTTTCCCGTTAAGCAGCCATAGTGTGTTTTCTAAACGTGCGACTCTGTTCTGTTTTGTAATTCAGTTCAAGGGTAGCGGTTTTTACATTCCCTCTATAAGTGATATCTTATGATAAGTGTCTTTTTCTGTGTGACTTATTTCACTTAGAATCGTCGTACCTAAATCCACTCATCATGTTGCTACTAGCCTTATGACGTTGATTTCATGGCTGAGTGATATTCCATTGTACATAAGGACCACAACTTCTTTATCCATTTTTCTCTTTCCTGGGATATTTAAGGTGTAACGAAGTGGAGGTTCTTGTCAACAGAGCAGCCCTAAACTTTGGGGTGCCTGTGTCTTGCTGATTTTTAGTTTTCCCAATTTATACGCCCGTGAGAGGAAGTGCCCTATGCTCTCTAAGCTGAGTGTTTTCGATGTTTCAGGACACACCGTACACTTCTGCAGAGTGGCTGTTGGCAATTTACATCCCGCCCATCAGCGTAGCAAGGCTCCCGTTTCTCCATGGCCCGTCCTGCATTTCTGGTTTTGACACTTTATTCAGCATGGCCCTTTTGACCGATGGGAAGCGAGACTTCTTTGTAGCGCTGATTTGCCTTTCCAGGTTGCTTGGTTGGCCAAAAAGGGCGTATGCGTTTTTTCCTGAATATATTCAGGAAAAAACGCATACGCCCTTTTTGGCCAAGGGCATCATTGTCGAGGTTTTGCCGCTTTTCCCGTGCTTTAAAGGCGATTCGAATCTACCTCCTGAAATCTGTTTCCTGCAATTCTGCCTTGCTTTCAAATCCTCTTCGTTGTCTTCCGTCAATATATTTGTGGACGAGAGTTATCATTTATAACTCTGCAGGTTTGTGAATTGCAGTGCCCCTGAGCTCCATTTTTCAACTCGCTTTCTTGGCAGCTGGCCGCAAAAGCGCAGGATTACTTCAGGCCCTATTCTGGTCCCGGGCGGCAGGCTGAGCCTGTGGTTAATTCTTCTTCCTGATGGGAAAATAGAGTGACCTGTGCCTGTCCCCACACCTAGAGCTAGTGTCTCATTGGTTCCCCCTCTTCCCGTTCATCCTCAGGACAAATTGCAACCTGTACGGAACAGGAGGTTAAAGGTGCTGATTCTCCAAGGAGGGAGATTGCTAGTAAAGCGGCTGGAATGGCGAACCCGAGCACAAGGAGATGAGAAATGAGCTGCGTTTTAGAAACCTTTCCCGATCACACGGTGTACCATCTTCTGGGTTTCTCATGCACGTTTTCGAAGTAGGAAGATGCCCTTGAACCTGGAGATTTGGGACCCATGGGATGGGTACCACGCAGTATTACTCTAAAGGGTCTGCGTTTGCTCACCCAACCTCACCAAACCTCTCAGCCCCAAGAGTGTCCACCCTTATGTCTCAATCAGCTGTGGGTCTAGATATGGTCAATCCAGGTGGCATCACAGCCCCTGAACGAATTTAGTAAGAATTTCTCTATCTTTCACTGTCTTTGTTTCACGGGTTTTTAAAAGTGATTGATTTTTATAAAGGGGTTTAGCTGCTTTTCACTGCTGTGTTTATGCCGCTTTACACCCACTTGACTCACTTACAGAGAGATATCAATACATAGGTTTTAAGATTCTTACTAGTCAGATATATTCTTGGGCGGTGAATAGGGGGTGTTGAGTCCAGTTCACTGAGCAAGGAGTAGGTCGTGTCTACTACATATTGGGTTTATGGAACGGTCTCTGAGCTAATTTGAAACCCTTGTTTTATGCATCACCCCACCTCACCTTTCCCGTTAAGCAGCCATAGTGTGTTTTCTAAACGTGCGACTCTGTTCTGTTTTGTAATTCAGTTCAAGGGTAGCGGTTTTTACATTCCCTCTATAAGTGATATCTTATGATAAGTGTCTTTTTCTGTGTGACTTATTTCACTTAGAATCGTCGTACCTAAATCCACTCATCATGTTGCTACTAGCCTTATGACGTTGATTTCATGGCTGAGTGATATTCCATTGTACATAAGGACCACAACTTCTTTATCCATTTTTCTCTTTCCTGGGATATTTAAGGTGTAACGAAGTGGAGGTTCTTGTCAACAGAGCAGCCCTAAACTTTGGGGTGCCTGTGTCTTGCTGATTTTTAGTTTTCCCAATTTATACGCCCATGACTGGAAGTGCCCTATGCTCTCTAAGCTGAGTTTTTTCGATGTTTCAGGACACACCGGACACTTCTCCAGAGTGGCTGTTGGCAATTTACATCCCGCCCATCAGCGTAGCAAGGCTCCCGTTTCTCCATGGCCTGTCCTGCATTTCTGGGTTTGACACTTTATTCAGCGTGGCCTATTTGACCGATGGGAAGCGAGACTTCTTTGTAGCGCTGATTTGCCTTTCCAGGTTGCTTGGTTGGCCCAAAAGGGCGTATGCGTTTTTCCCTGAATATATTCAGGGAAAAACGCATACGCCCTTTTTGGCCAAGGGCATCATTGTCGAGGTTTTGCCGCTTTTCCCGTGCTTTAAAGGCGATTCGAATCTACCTCCTGAAATCTGTTTCCTGCAATTCTGCCTTGCTTTCAAATCCTCTTCGTTGTCTTCCGTCAATATATTTGTGGACGAGAGTTATCATTTATAACTCTGCAGGTTTGTGAATTGCAGTGCCCCTGAGCTCCATTTTTCAACTCGCTTTCTTGGCAGCTGGCCGCAAAAGCGCAGGATTACTTCAGGCCCTATTTTGGTCCCGGGCGGCAGGCTGAGCCTGTGGTTAATTCTTCTTCCTGATGGGAAAATAGAGTGACCTGTGCCTTTCCCCACACCTAGAGCTAGTGTCTCATTGGTTCCCCCTCTTCCCGTTCATCCTCAGGACAAATTGCAACCTGTACGGAACAGGAGGTTAAAGGTGCTGATTTTCCAAGGAGGGTGATTGCTAGTAAAGCGGCTGGAATGGCGAACCCGAGCACAAGGAGATGAGAAATGAGGTGCGTTTTAGAAACCTTTCCCGATCACACGGTGTACCATCTTCTGGGTTTCTCATGCACGTTTTCGAAATAGGAAGATGCCCTTGAACCTGGAGATTTGGGACCCATGGGATGGGTACCACGCAGTATTACTCTAAAGGGTCTGCGTTTGCTCACCCAACCTCACCAAACCTCTCAGCCCCAAGAGTGTCCACCCTTATGTCTCAATCAGCTGTGGGTCTAGATATGGTCAATCCAGGTGGCATCACAGCCCCTGAACGAATTTAGTAAGAATTTCTCTATCTTTCACTGTCTTTGTTTCACGGGTTTTTAAAAGTGATTGATTTTTATAAAGGGGTTTAGCTGATTTTCACTGCTGTGTTTATGCCGCTTTACACCCACTTGACTCACTTACAGAGACATATCAATACATAGGTTTTAAGATTCTTACTAGTCAGATATATTCTTGGGCGGTGAATAGGGGGTGTTGAGTCCAGTTCACTGAGCAAGGAGTAGGTCGTGTCTACTACATATTGGGTTTATGGAACGGTCTCTGAGCTAATTTGAAACCCTTGTTTTATGCATCACCCCACCTCACCTTTCCCGTTAAGCAGCCATAGTGTGTTTTCTAAACGTGCGACTCTGTTCTGTTTTGTAATTCAGTTCAAGGGTAGCGGTTTTTACATTCCCTCTATAAGTGATATCTTATGATAAGTGTCTTTTTCTGTGTGACTTATTTCACTTAGAATCGTCGTACCTAAATCCACTCATCATGTTGCTACTAGCCTTATGACGTTGATTTCATGGCTGAGTGATATTCCATTGTACATAAGGACCACAACTTCTTTATCCATTTTTCTCTTTCCTGGGATATTTAAGGTGTAACGAAGTGGAGGTTCTTGTCAACAGAGCAGCCCTAAACTTTGGGGTGCCTGTGTCTTGCTGATTTTTAGTTTTCCCAATTTATACGCCCGTGAGAGGAAGTGCCCTATGCTCTCTAAGCTGAGTGTTTTCGATGTTTCAGGACACACCGTACACTTCTGCAGAGTGGCTGTTGGCAATTTACATCCCGCCCATCAGCGTAGCAAGGCTCCCGTTTCTCCATGGCCCGTCCTGCATTTCTGGTTTTGACACTTTATTCAGCATGGCCCTTTTGACCGATGGGAAGCGAGACTTCTTTGTAGCGCTGATTTGCCTTTCCAGGTTGCTTGGTTGGCCAAAAAGGGCGTATGCGTTTTTTCCTGAATATATTCAGGAAAAAACGCATACGCCCTTTTTGGCCAAGGGCATCATTGTCGAGGTTTTGCCGCTTTTCCCGTGCTTTAAAGGCGATTCGAATCTACCTCCTGAAATCTGTTTCCTGCAATTCTGCCTTGCTTTCAAATCCTCTTCGTTGTCTTCCGTCAATATATTTGTGGACGAGAGTTATCATTTATAACTCTGCAGGTTTGTGAATTGCAGTGCCCCTGAGCTCCATTTTTCAACTCGCTTTCTTGGCAGCTGGCCGCAAAAGCGCAGGATTACTTCAGGCCCTATTCTGGTCCCGGGCGGCAGGCTGAGCCTGTGGTTAATTCTTCTTCCTGATGGGAAAATAGAGTGACCTGTGCCTGTCCCCACACCTAGAGCTAGTGTCTCATTGGTTCCCCCTCTTCCCGTTCATCCTCAGGACAAATTGCAACCTGTACGGAACAGGAGGTTAAAGGTGCTGATTCTCCAAGGAGGGAGATTGCTAGTAAAGCGGCTGGAATGGCGAACCCGAGCACAAGGAGATGAGAAATGAGCTGCGTTTTAGAAACCTTTCCCGATCACACGGTGTACCATCTTCTGGGTTTCTCATGCACGTTTTCGAAGTAGGAAGATGCCCTTGAACCTGGAGATTTGGGACCCATGGGATGGGTACCACGCAGTATTACTCTAAAGGGTCTGCGTTTGCTCACCCAACCTCACCAAACCTCTCAGCCCCAAGAGTGTCCACCCTTATGTCTCAATCAGCTGTGGGTCTAGATATGGTCAATCCAGGTGGCATCACAGCCCCTGAACGAATTTAGTAAGAATTTCTCTATCTTTCACTGTCTTTGTTTCACGGGTTTTTAAAAGTGATTGATTTTTATAAAGGGGTTTAGCTGCTTTTCACTGCTGTGTTTATGCCGCTTTACACCCACTTGACTCACTTACAGAGAGATATCAATACATAGGTTTTAAGATTCTTACTAGTCAGATATATTCTTGGGCGGTGAATAGGGGGTGTTGAGTCCAGTTCACTGAGCAAGGAGTAGGTCGTGTCTACTACATATTGGGTTTATGGAACGGTCTCTGAGCTAATTTGAAACCCTTGTTTTATGCATCACCCCACCTCACCTTTCCCGTTAAGCAGCCATAGTGTGTTTTCTAAACGTGCGACTCTGTTCTGTTTTGTAATTCAGTTCAAGGGTAGCGGGTTTTACATTCCCTCTATAAGTGATATCTTATGATAAGTGTCTTTTTCTGTGTGACTTATTTCACTTAGAATCGTCGTACCTAAATCCACTCATCATGTTGCTACTAGCCTTATGACGTTGATTTCATGGCTGAGTGATATTCCATTGTACATAAGGACCACAACTTCTTTATCCATTTTTCTCTTTCCTGGGATATTTAAGGTGTAACGAAGTGGAGGTTCTTGTCAACAGAGCAGCCCTAAACTTTGGGGTGCCTGTGTCTTGCTGATTTTTAGTTTTCCCAATTTATACGCCCATGACTGGAAGTGCCCTATGCTCTCTAAGCTGAGTTTTTTCGATGTTTCAGGACACACCGGACACTTCTCCAGAGTGGCTGTTGGCAATTTACATCCCGCCCATCAGCGTAGCAAGGCTCCCGTTTCTCCATGGCCTGTCCTGCATTTCTGGGTTTGACACTTTATTCAGCGTGGCCTATTTGACCGATGGGAAGCGAGACTTCTTTGTAGCGCTGATTTGCCTTTCCAGGTTGCTTGGTTGGCCCAAAAGGGCGTATGCGTTTTTCCCTGAATATATTCAGGGAAAAACGCATACGCCCTTTTTGGCCAAGGGCATCATTGTCGAGGTTTTGCCGCTTTTCCCGTGCTTTAAAGGCGATTCGAATCTACCTCCTGAAATCTGTTTCCTGCAATTCTGCCTTGCTTTCAAATCCTCTTCGTTGTCTTCCGTCAATATATTTGTGGACGAGAGTTATCATTTATAACTCTGCAGGTTTGTGAATTGCAGTGCCCCTGAGCTCCATTTTTCAACTCGCTTTCTTGGGAGCTGGCCGCAAAAGCGCAGGATTACTTCAGGCCCTATTTTGGTCCCGGGCGGCAGGCTGAGCCTGTGGTTAATTCTTCTTCCTGATGGGAAAATAGAGTGACCTGTGCCTTTCCCCACACCTAGAGCTAGTGTCTCATTGGTTCCCCCTCTTCCCGTTCATCCTCAGGACAAATTGCAACCTGTACGGAACAGGAGGTTAAAGGTGCTGATTTTCCAAGGAGGGTGATTGCTAGTAAAGCGGCTGGAATGGCGAACCCGAGCACAAGGAGATGAGAAATGAGGTGCGTTTTAGAAACCTTTCCCGATCACACGGTGTACCATCTTCTGGGTTTCTCATGCACGTTTTCGAAATAGGAAGATGCCCTTGAACCTGGAGATTTGGGACCCATGGGATGGGTACCACGCAGTATTACTCTAAAGGGTCTGCGTTTGCTCACCCAACCTCACCAAACCTCTCAGCCCCAAGAGTGTCCACCCTTATGTCTCAATCAGCTGTGGGTCTAGATATGGTCAATCCAGGTGGCATCACAGCCCCTGAACGAATTTAGTAAGAATTTCTCTATCTTTCACTGTCTTTGTTTCACGGGTTTTTAAAAGTGATTGATTTTTATAAAGGGGTTTAGCTGCTTTTCACTGCTGTGTTTATGCCGCTTTACACCCACTTGACTCACTTACAGAGACATATCAATACATAGGTTTTAAGATTCTTACTAGTCAGATATATTCTTGGGCGGTGAATAGGGGGTGTTGAGTCCAGTTCACTGAGCAAGGAGTAGGTCGTGTCTACTACATATTGGGTTTATGGAACGGTCTCTGAGCTAATTTGAAACCCTTGTTTTATGCATCACCCCACCTCACCTTTCCCGTTAAGCAGCCATAGTGTGTTTTCTAAACGTGCGACTCTGTTCTGTTTTGTAATTCAGTTCAAGGGTAGCGGTTTTTACATTCCCTCTATAAGTGATATCTTATGATAAGTGTCTTTTTCTGTGTGACTTATTTCACTTAGAATCGTCGTACCTAAATCCACTCATCATGTTGCTACTAGCCTTATGACGTTGATTTCATGGCTGAGTGATATTCCATTGTACATAAGGACCACAACTTCTTTATCCATTTTTCTCTTTCCTGGGATATTTAAGGTGTAACGAAGTGGAGGTTCTTGTCAACAGAGCAGCCCTAAACTTTGGGGTGCCTGTGTCTTGCTGATTTTTAGTTTTCCCAATTTATACGCCCGTGAGAGGAAGTGCCCTATGCTCTCTAAGCTGAGTGTTTTCGATGTTTCAGGACACACCGTACACTTCTGCAGAGTGGCTGTTGGCAATTTACATCCCGCCCATCAGCGTAGCAAGGCTCCCGTTTCTCCATGGCCCGTCCTGCATTTCTGGTTTTGACACTTTATTCAGCATGGCCCTTTTGACCGATGGGAAGCGAGACTTCTTTGTAGCGCTGATTTGCCTTTCCAGGTTGCTTGGTTGGCCAAAAAGGGCGTATGCGTTTTTTCCTGAATATATTCAGGAAAAAACGCATACGCCCTTTTTGGCCAAGGGCATCATTGTCGAGGTTTTGCCGCTTTTCCCGTGCTTTAAAGGCGATTCGAATCTACCTCCTGAAATCTGTTTCCTGCAATTCTGCCTTGCTTTCAAATCCTCTTCGTTGTCTTCCGTCAATATATTTGTGGACGAGAGTTATCATTTATAACTCTGCAGGTTTGTGAATTGCAGTGCCCCTGAGCTCCATTTTTCAACTCGCTTTCTTGGCAGCTGGCCGCAAAAGCGCAGGATTACTTCAGGCCCTATTCTGGTCCCGGGCGGCAGGCTGAGCCTGTGGTTAATTCTTCTTCCTGATGGGAAAATAGAGTGACCTGTGCCTGTCCCCACACCTAGAGCTAGTGTCTCATTGGTTCCCCCTCTTCCCGTTCATCCTCAGGACAAATTGCAACCTGTACGGAACAGGAGGTTAAAGGTGCTGATTCTCCAAGGAGGGAGATTGCTAGTAAAGCGGCTGGAATGGCGAACCCGAGCACAAGGAGATGAGAAATGAGGTGCGTTTTAGAAACCTTTCCCGATCACACGGTGTACCATCTTCTGGGTTTCTCATGCACGTTTTCGAAGTAGGAAGATGCCCTTGAACCTGGAGATTTGGGACCCATGGGATGGGTACCACGCAGTATTACTCTAAAGGGTCTGCGTTTGCTCACCCAACCTCACCAAACCTCTCAGCCCCAAGAGTGTCCACCCTTATGTCTCAATCAGCTGTGGGTCTAGATATGGTCAATCCAGGTGGCATCACAGCCCCTGAACGAATTTAGTAAGAATTTCTCTATCTTTCACTGTCTTTGTTTCACGGGTTTTTAAAAGTGATTGATTTTTATAAAGGGGTTTAGCTGCTTTTCACTGCTGTGTTTATGCCGCTTTACACCCACTTGACTCACTTACAGAGAGATATCAATACATAGGTTTTAAGATTCTTACTAGTCAGATATATTCTTGGGCGGTGAATAGGGGGTGTTGAGTCCAGTTCACTGAGCAAGGAGTAGGTCGTGTCTACTACATATTGGGTTTATGGAACGGTCTCTGAGCTAATTTGAAACCCTTGTTTTATGCATCACCCCACCTCACCTTTCCCGTTAAGCAGCCATAGTGTGTTTTCTAAACGTGCGACTCTGTTCTGTTTTGTAATTCAGTTCAAGGGTAGCGGGTTTTACATTCCCTCTATAAGTGATATCTTATGATAAGTGTCTTTTTCTGTGTGACTTATTTCACTTAGAATCGTCGTACCTAAATCCACTCATCATGTTGCTACTAGCCTTATGACGTTGATTTCATGGCTGAGTGATATTCCATTGTACATAAGGACCACAACTTCTTTATCCATTTTTCTCTTTCCTGGGATATTTAAGGTGTAACGAAGTGGAGGTTCTTGTCAACAGAGCAGCCCTAAACTTTGGGGTGCCTGTGTCTTGCTGATTTTTAGTTTTCCCAATTTATACGCCCATGACTGGAAGTGCCCTATGCTCTCTAAGCTGAGTTTTTTCGATGTTTCAGGACACACCGGACACTTCTGCAGAGTGGCTGTTGGCAATTTACATCCCGCCCATCAGCGTAGCAAGGCTCCCGTTTCTCCATGGCCTGTCCTGCATTTCTGGGTTTGACACTTTATTCAGCGTGGCCTATTTGACCGATGGGAAGCGAGACTTCTTTGTAGCGCTGATTTGCCTTTCCAGGTTGCTTGGTTGGCCCAAAAGGGCGTATGCGTTTTTCCCTGAATATATTCAGGGAAAAACGCATACGCCCTTTTTGGCCAAGGGCATCATTGTCGAGGTTTTGCCGCTTTTCCCGTGCTTTAAAGGCGATTCGAATCTACCTCCTGAAATCTGTTTCCTGCAATTCTGCCTTGCTTTCAAATCCTCTTCGTTGTCTTCCGTCAATATATTTGTGGACGAGAGTTATCATTTATAACTCTGCAGGTTTGTGAATTGCAGTGCCCCTGAGCTCCATTTTTCAACTCGCTTTCTTGGGAGCTGGCCGCAAAAGCGCAGGATTACTTCAGGCCCTATTTTGGTCCCGGGCGGCAGGCTGAGCCTGTGGTTAATTCTTCTTCCTGATGGGAAAATAGAGTGACCTGTGCCTGTCCCCACACCTAGAGCTAGTGTCTCATTGGTTCCCCCTCTTCCCGTTCATCCTCAGGACAAATTGCAACCTGTACGGAACAGGAGGTTAAAGGTGCTGATTCTCCAAGGAGGGAGATTGCTAGTAAAGCGGCTGGAATGGCGAACCCGAGCACAAGGAGATGAGAAATGAGCTGCGTTTTAGAAACCTTTCCCGATCACACGGTGTACCATCTTCTGGGTTTCTCATGCACGTTTTCGAAGTAGGAAGATGCCCTTGAACCTGGAGATTTGGGACCCATGGGATGGGTACCACGCAGTATTACTCTAAAGGGTCTGCGTTTGCTCACCCAACCTCACCAAACCTCTCAGCCCCAAGAGTGTCCACCCTTATGTCTCAATCAGCTGTGGGTCTAGATATGGTCAATCCAGGTGGCATCACAGCCCCTGAACGAATTTAGTAAGAATTTCTCTATCTTTCACTGTCTTTGTTTCACGGGTTTTTAAAAGTGATTGATTTTTATAAAGGGGTTTAGCTGCTTTTCACTGCTGTGTTTATGCCGCTTTACACCCACTTGACTCACTTACAGAGAGATATCAATACATAGGTTTTAAGATTCTTACTAGTCAGATATATTCTTGGGCGGTGAATAGGGGGTGTTGAGTCCAGTTCACTGAGCAAGGAGTAGGTCGTGTCTACTACATATTGGGTTTATGGAACGGTCTCTGAGCTAATTTGAAACCCTTGTTTTATGCATCACCCCACCTCACCTTTCCCGTTAAGCAGCCATAGTGTGTTTTCTAAACGTGCGACTCTGTTCTGTTTTGTAATTCAGTTCAAGGGTAGCGGGTTTTACATTCCCTCTATAAGTGATATCTTATGATAAGTGTCTTTTTCTGTGTGACTTATTTCACTTAGAATCGTCGTACCTAAATCCACTCATCATGTTGCTACTAGCCTTATGACGTTGATTTCATGGCTGAGTGATATTCCATTGTACATAAGGACCACAACTTCTTTATCCATTTTTCTCTTTCCTGGGATATTTAAGGTGTAACGAAGTGGAGGTTCTTGTCAACAGAGCAGCCCTAAACTTTGGGGTGCCTGTGTCTTGCTGATTTTTAGTTTTCCCAATTTATACGCCCATGACTGGAAGTGCCCTATGCTCTCTAAGCTGAGTTTTTTCGATGTTTCAGGACACACCGGACACTTCTCCAGAGTGGCTGTTGGCAATTTACATCCCGCCCATCAGCGTAGCAAGGCTCCCGTTTCTCCATGGCCTGTCCTGCATTTCTGGGTTTGACACTTTATTCAGCGTGGCCTATTTGACCGATGGGAAGCGAGACTTCTTTGTAGCGCTGATTTGCCTTTCCAGGTTGCTTGGTTGGCCCAAAAGGGCGTATGCGTTTTTCCCTGAATATATTCAGGGAAAAACGCATACGCCCTTTTTGGCCAAGGGCATCATTGTCGAGGTTTTGCCGCTTTTCCCGTGCTTTAAAGGCGATTCGAATCTACCTCCTGAAATCTGTTTCCTGCAATTCTGCCTTGCTTTCAAATCCTCTTCGTTGTCTTCCGTCAATATATTTGTGGACGAGAGTTATCATTTATAACTCTGCAGGTTTGTGAATTGCAGTGCCCCTGAGCTCCATTTTTCAACTCGCTTTCTTGGGAGCTGGCCGCAAAAGCGCAGGATTACTTCAGGCCCTATTTTGGTCCCGGGCGGCAGGCTGAGCCTGTGGTTAATTCTTCTTCCTGATGGGAAAATAGAGTGACCTGTGCCTTTCCCCACACCTAGAGCTAGTGTCTCATTGGTTCCCCCTCTTCCCGTTCATCCTCAGGACAAATTGCAACCTGTACGGAACAGGAGGTTAAAGGTGCTGATTTTCCAAGGAGGGTGATTGCTAGTAAAGCGGCTGGAATGGCGAACCCGAGCACAAGGAGATGAGAAATGAGGTGCGTTTTAGAAACCTTTCCCGATCACACGGTGTACCATCTTCTGGGTTTCTCATGCACGTTTTCGAAATAGGAAGATGCCCTTGAACCTGGAGATTTGGGACCCATGGGATGGGTACCACGCAGTATTACTCTAAAGGGTCTGCGTTTGCTCACCCAACCTCACCAAACCTCTCAGCCCCAAGAGTGTCCACCCTTATGTCTCAATCAGCTGTGGGTCTAGATATGGTCAATCCAGGTGGCATCACAGCCCCTGAACGAATTTAGTAAGAATTTCTCTATCTTTCACTGTCTTTGTTTCACGGGTTTTTAAAAGTGATTGATTTTTATAAAGGGGTTTAGCTGCTTTTCACTGCTGTGTTTATGCCGCTTTACACCCACTTGACTCACTTACAGAGACATATCAATACATAGGTTTTAAGATTCTTACTAGTCAGATATATTCTTGGGCGGTGAATAGGGGGTGTTGAGTCCAGTTCACTGAGCAAGGAGTAGGTCGTGTCTACTACATATTGGGTTTATGGAACGGTCTCTGAGCTAATTTGAAACCCTTGTTTTATGCATCACCCCACCTCACCTTTCCCGTTAAGCAGCCATAGTGTGTTTTCTAAACGTGCGACTCTGTTCTGTTTTGTAATTCAGTTCAAGGGTAGCGGTTTTTACATTCCCTCTATAAGTGATATCTTATGATAAGTGTCTTTTTCTGTGTGACTTATTTCACTTAGAATCGTCGTACCTAAATCCACTCATCATGTTGCTACTAGCCTTATGACGTTGATTTCATGGCTGAGTGATATTCCATTGTACATAAGGACCACAACTTCTTTATCCATTTTTCTCTTTCCTGGGATATTTAAGGTGTAACGAAGTGGAGGTTCTTGTCAACAGAGCAGCCCTAAACTTTGGGGTGCCTGTGTCTTGCTGATTTTTAGTTTTCCCAATTTATACGCCCGTGAGAGGAAGTGCCCTATGCTCTCTAAGCTGAGTGTTTTCGATGTTTCAGGACACACCGTACACTTCTGCAGAGTGGCTGTTGGCAATTTACATCCCGCCCATCAGCGTAGCAAGGCTCCCGTTTCTCCATGGCCCGTCCTGCATTTCTGGTTTTGACACTTTATTCAGCATGGCCCTTTTGACCGATGGGAAGCGAGACTTCTTTGTAGCGCTGATTTGCCTTTCCAGGTTGCTTGGTTGGCCAAAAAGGGCGTATGCGTTTTTTCCTGAATATATTCAGGAAAAAACGCATACGCCCTTTTTGGCCAAGGGCATCATTGTCGAGGTTTTGCCGCTTTTCCCGTGCTTTAAAGGCGATTCGAATCTACCTCCTGAAATCTGTTTCCTGCAATTCTGCCTTGCTTTCAAATCCTCTTCGTTGTCTTCCGTCAATATATTTGTGGACGAGAGTTATCATTTATAACTCTGCAGGTTTGTGAATTGCAGTGCCCCTGAGCTCCATTTTTCAACTCGCTTTCTTGGCAGCTGGCCGCAAAAGCGCAGGATTACTTCAGGCCCTATTCTGGTCCCGGGCGGCAGGCTGAGCCTGTGGTTAATTCTTCTTCCTGATGGGAAAATAGAGTGACCTGTGCCTGTCCCCACACCTAGAGCTAGTGTCTCATTGGTTCCCCCTCTTCCCGTTCATCCTCAGGACAAATTGCAACCTGTACGGAACAGGAGGTTAAAGGTGCTGATTCTCAAAGGAGGGAGATTGCTAGTAAAGCGGCTGGAATGGCGAACCCGAGCACAAGGAGATGAGAAATGAGCTGCGTTTTAGAAACCTTTCCCGATCACACGGTGTACCATCTTCTGGGTTTCTCATGCACGTTTTCGAAGTAGGAAGATGCCCTTGAACCTGGAGATTTGGGACCCATGGGATGGGTACCACGCAGTATTACTCTAAAGGGTCTGCGTTTGCTCACCCAACCTCACCAAACCTCTCAGCCCCAAGAGTGTCCACCCTTATGTCTCAATCAGCTGTGGGTCTAGATATGGTCAATCCAGGTGGCATCACAGCCCCTGAACGAATTTAGTAAGAATTTCTCTATCTTTCACTGTCTTTGTTTCACGGGTTTTTAAAAGTGATTGATTTTTATAAAGGGGTTTAGCTGCTTTTCACTGCTGTGTTTATGCCGCTTTACACCCACTTGACTCACTTACAGAGAGATATCAATACATAGGTTTTAAGATTCTTACTAGTCAGATATATTCTTGGGCGGTGAATAGGGGGTGTTGAGTCCAGTTCACTGAGCAAGGAGTAGGTCGTGTCTACTACATATTGGGTTTATGGAACGGTCTCTGAGCTAATTTGAAACCCTTGTTTTATGCATCACCCCACCTCACCTTTCCCGTTAAGCAGCCATAGTGTGTTTTCTAAACGTGCGACTCTGTTCTGTTTTGTAATTCAGTTCAAGGGTAGCGGGTTTTACATTCCCTCTATAAGTGATATCTTATGATAAGTGTCTTTTTCTGTGTGACTTATTTCACTTAGAATCGTCGTACCTAAATCCACTCATCATGTTGCTACTAGCCTTATGACGTTGATTTCATGGCTGAGTGATATTCCATTGTACATAAGGACCACAACTTCTTTATCCATTTTTCTCTTTCCTGGGATATTTAAGGTGTAACGAAGTGGAGGTTCTTGTCAACAGAGCAGCCCTAAACTTTGGGGTGCCTGTGTCTTGCTGATTTTTAGTTTTCCCAATTTATACGCCCATGACTGGAAGTGCCCTATGCTCTCTAAGCTGAGTTTTTTCGATGTTTCAGGACACACCGGACACTTCTCCAGAGTGGCTGTTGGCAATTTACATCCCGCCCATCAGCGTAGCAAGGCTCCCGTTTCTCCATGGCCTGTCCTGCATTTCTGGGTTTGACACTTTATTCAGCGTGGCCTATTTGACCGATGGGAAGCGAGACTTCTTTGTAGCGCTGATTTGCCTTTCCAGGTTGCTTGGTTGGCCCAAAAGGGCGTATGCGTTTTTCCCTGAATATATTCAGGGAAAAACGCATACGCCCTTTTTGGCCAAGGGCATCATTGTCGAGGTTTTGCCGCTTTTCCCGTGCTTTAAAGGCGATTCGAATCTACCTCCTGAAATCTGTTTCCTGCAATTCTGCCTTGCTTTCAAATCCTCTTCGTTGTCTTCCGTCAATATATTTGTGGACGAGAGTTATCATTTATAACTCTGCAGGTTTGTGAATTGCAGTGCCCCTGAGCTCCATTTTTCAACTCGCTTTCTTGGGAGCTGGCCGCAAAAGCGCAGGATTACTTCAGGCCCTATTTTGGTCCCGGGCGGCAGGCTGAGCCTGTGGTTAATTCTTCTTCCTGATGGGAAAATAGAGTGACCTGTGCCTTTCCCCACACCTAGAGCTAGTGTCTCATTGGTTCCCCCTCTTCCCGTTCATCCTCAGGACAAATTGCAACCTGTACGGAACAGGAGGTTAAAGGTGCTGATTTTCCAAGGAGGGTGATTGCTAGTAAAGCGGCTGGAATGGCGAACCCGAGCACAAGGAGATGAGAAATGAGGTGCGTTTTAGAAACCTTTCCCGATCACACGGTGTACCATCTTCTGGGTTTCTCATGCACGTTTTCGAAATAGGAAGATGCCCTTGAACCTGGAGATTTGGGACCCATGGGATGGGTACCACGCAGTATTACTCTAAAGGGTCTGCGTTTGCTCACCCAACCTCACCAAACCTCTCAGCCCCAAGAGTGTCCACCCTTATGTCTCAATCAGCTGTGGGTCTAGATATGGTCAATCCAGGTGGCATCACAGCCCCTGAACGAATTTAGTAAGAATTTCTCTATCTTTCACTGTCTTTGTTTCACGGGTTTTTAAAAGTGATTGATTTTTATAAAGGGGTTTAGCTGCTTTTCACTGCTGTGTTTATGCCGCTTTACACCCACTTGACTCACTTACAGAGACATATCAATACATAGGTTTTAAGATTCTTACTAGTCAGATATATTCTTGGGCGGTGAATAGGGGGTGTTGAGTCCAGTTCACTGAGCAAGGAGTAGGTCGTGTCTACTACATATTGGGTTTATGGAACGGTCTCTGAGCTAATTTGAAACCCTTGTTTTATGCATCACCCCACCTCACCTTTCCCGTTAAGCAGCCATAGTGTGTTTTCTAAACGTGCGACTCTGTTCTGTTTTGTAATTCAGTTCAAGGGTAGCGGTTTTTACATTCCCTCTATAAGTGATATCTTATGATAAGTGTCTTTTTCTGTGTGACTTATTTCACTTAGAATCGTCGTACCTAAATCCACTCATCATGTTGCTACTAGCCTTATGACGTTGATTTCATGGCTGAGTGATATTCCATTGTACATAAGGACCACAACTTCTTTATCCATTTTTCTCTTTCCTGGGATATTTAAGGTGTAACGAAGTGGAGGTTCTTGTCAACAGAGCAGCCCTAAACTTTGGGGTGCCTGTGTCTTGCTGATTTTTAGTTTTCCCAATTTATACGCCCGTGAGAGGAAGTGCCCTATGCTCTCTAAGCTGAGTGTTTTCGATGTTTCAGGACACACCGTACACTTCTGCAGAGTGGCTGTTGGCAATTTACATCCCGCCCATCAGCGTAGCAAGGCTCCCGTTTCTCCATGGCCCGTCCTGCATTTCTGGTTTTGACACTTTATTCAGCATGGCCCTTTTGACCGATGGGAAGCGAGACTTCTTTGTAGCGCTGATTTGCCTTTCCAGGTTGCTTGGTTGGCCAAAAAGGGCGTATGCGTTTTTTCCTGAATATATTCAGGAAAAAACGCATACGCCCTTTTTGGCCAAGGGCATCATTGTCGAGGTTTTGCCGCTTTTCCCGTGCTTTAAAGGCGATTCGAATCTACCTCCTGAAATCTGTTTCCTGCAATTCTGCCTTGCTTTCAAATCCTCTTCGTTGTCTTCCGTCAATATATTTGTGGACGAGAGTTATCATTTATAACTCTGCAGGTTTGTGAATTGCAGTGCCCCTGAGCTCCATTTTTCAACTCGCTTACTTGGCAGCTGGCCGCAAAAGCGCAGGATTACTTCAGGCCCTATTCTGGTCCCGGGCGGCAGGCTGAGCCTGTGGTTAATTCTTCTTCCTGATGGGAAAATAGAGTGACCTGTGCCTGTCCCCACACCTAGAGCTAGTGTCTCATTGGTTCCCCCTCTTCCCGTTCATCCTCAGGACAAATTGCAACCTGTACGGAACAGGAGGTTAAAGGTGCTGATTCTCCAAGGAGGGAGATTGCTAGTAAAGCGGCTGGAATGGCGAACCCGAGCACAAGGAGATGAGAAATGAGCTGCGTTTTAGAAACCTTTCCCGATCACACGGTGTACCATCTTCTGGGTTTCTCATGCACGTTTTCGAAGTAGGAAGATGCCCTTGAACCTGGAGATTTGGGACCCATGGGATGGGTACCACGCAGTATTACTCTAAAGGGTCTGCGTTTGCTCACCCAACCTCACCAAACCTCTCAGCCCCAAGAGTGTCCACCCTTATGTCTCAATCAGCTGTGGGTCTAGATATGGTCAATCCAGGTGGCATCACAGCCCCTGAACGAATTTAGTAAGAATTTCTCTATCTTTCACTGTCTTTGTTTCACGGGTTTTTAAAAGTGATTGATTTTTATAAAGGGGTTTAGCTGCTTTTCACTGCTGTGTTTATGCCGCTTTACACCCACTTGACTCACTTACAGAGAGATATCAATACATAGGTTTTAAGATTCTTACTAGTCAGATATATTCTTGGGCGGTGAATAGGGGGTGTTGAGTCCAGTTCACTGAGCAAGGAGTAGGTCGTGTCTACTACATATTGGGTTTATGGAACGGTCTCTGAGCTAATTTGAAACCCTTGTTTTATGCATCACCCCACCTCACCTTTCCCGTTAAGCAGCCATAGTGTGTTTTCTAAACGTGCGACTCTGTTCTGTTTTGTAATTCAGTTCAAGGGTAGCGGGTTTTACATTCCCTCTATAAGTGATATCTTATGATAAGTGTCTTTTTCTGTGTGACTTATTTCACTTAGAATCGTCGTACCTAAATCCACTCATCATGTTGCTACTAGCCTTATGACGTTGATTTCATGGCTGAGTGATATTCCATTGTACATAAGGACCACAACTTCTTTATCCATTTTTCTCTTTCCTGGGATATTTAAGGTGTAACGAAGTGGAGGTTCTTGTCAACAGAGCAGCCCTAAACTTTGGGGTGCCTGTGTCTTGCTGATTTTTAGTTTTCCCAATTTATACGCCCATGACTGGAAGTGCCCTATGCTCTCTAAGCTGAGTTTTTTCGATGTTTCAGGACACACCGGACACTTCTCCAGAGTGGCTGTTGGCAATTTACATCGCGCCCATCAGCGTAGCAAGGCTCCCGTTTCTCCATGGCCTGTCCTGCATTTCTGGGTTTGACACTTTATTCAGCGTGGCCTATTTGACCGATGGGAAGCGAGACTTCTTTGTAGCGCTGATTTGCCTTTCCAGGTTGCTTGGTTGGCCCAAAAGGGCGTATGCGTTTTTCCCTGAATATATTCAGGGAAAAACGCATACGCCCTTTTTGGCCAAGGGCATCATTGTCGAGGTTTTGCCGCTTTTCCCGTGCTTTAAAGGCGATTCGAATCTACCTCCTGAAATCTGTTTCCTGCAATTCTGCCTTGCTTTCAAATCCTCTTCGTTGTCTTCCGTCAATATATTTGTGGACGAGAGTTATCATTTATAACTCTGCAGGTTTGTGAATTGCAGTGCCCCTGAGCTCCATTTTTCAACTCGCTTTCTTGGGAGCTGGCCGCAAAAGCGCAGGATTACTTCAGGCCCTATTTTGGTCCCGGGCGGCAGGCTGAGCCTGTGGTTAATTCTTCTTCCTGATGGGAAAATAGAGTGACCTGTGCCTTTCCCCACACCTAGAGCTAGTGTCTCATTGGTTCCCCCTCTTCCCGTTCATCCTCAGGACAAATTGCAACCTGTACGGAACAGGAGGTTAAAGGTGCTGATTTTCCAAGGAGGGTGATTGCTAGTAAAGCGGCTGGAATGGCGAACCCGAGCACAAGGAGATGAGAAATGAGGTGCGTTTTAGAAACCTTTCCCGATCACACGGTGTACCATCTTCTGGGTTTCTCATGCACGTTTTCGAAATAGGAAGATGCCCTTGAACCTGGAGATTTGGGACCCATGGGATGGGTACCACGCAGTATTACTCTAAAGGGTCTGCGTTTGCTCACCCAACCTCACCAAACCTCTCAGCCCCAAGAGTGTCCACCCTTATGTCTCAATCAGCTGTGGGTCTAGATATGGTCAATCCAGGTGGCATCACAGCCCCTGAACGAATTTAGTAAGAATTTCTCTATCTTTCACTGTCTTTGTTTCACGGGTTTTTAAAAGTGATTGATTTTTATAAAGGGGTTTAGCTGCTTTTCACTGCTGTGTTTATGCCGCTTTACACCCACTTGACTCACTTACAGAGACATATCAATACATAGGTTTTAAGATTCTTACTAGTCAGATATATTCTTGGGCGGTGAATAGGGGGTGTTGAGTCCAGTTCACTGAGCAAGGAGTAGGTCGTGTCTACTACATATTGGGTTTATGGAACGGTCTCTGAGCTAATTTGAAACCCTTGTTTTATGCATCACCCCACCTCACCTTTCCCGTTAAGCAGCCATAGTGTGTTTTCTAAACGTGCGACTCTGTTCTGTTTTGTAATTCAGTTCAAGGGTAGCGGTTTTTACATTCCCTCTATAAGTGATATCTTATGATAAGTGTCTTTTTCTGTGTGACTTATTTCACTTAGAATCGTCGTACCTAAATCCACTCATCATGTTGCTACTAGCCTTATGACGTTGATTTCATGGCTGAGTGATATTCCATTGTACATAAGGACCACAACTTCTTTATCCATTTTTCTCTTTCCTGGGATATTTAAGGTGTAACGAAGTGGAGGTTCTTGTCAACAGAGCAGCCCTAAACTTTGGGGTGCCTGTGTCTTGCTGATTTTTAGTTTTCCCAATTTATACGCCCGTGAGAGGAAGTGCCCTATGCTCTCTAAGCTGAGTTTTTTCGATGTTTCAGGACACACCGGACACTTCTCCAGAGTGGCTGTTGGCAATTTACATCCCGCCCATCAGCGTAGCAAGGCTCCCGTTTCTCCATGGCCTGTCCTGCATTTCTGGGTTTGACACTTTATTCAGCGTGGCCTATTTGACCGATGGGAAGCGAGACTTCTTTGTAGCGCTGATTTGCCTTTCCAGGTTGCTTGGTTGGCCCAAAAGGGCGTATGCGTTTTTCCCTGAATATATTCAGGGAAAAACGCATACGCCCTTTTTGGCCAAGGGCATCATTGTCGAGGTTTTGCCGCTTTTCCCGTGCTTTAAAGGCGATTCGAATCTACCTCCTGAAATCTGTTTCCTGCAATTCTGCCTTGCTTTCAAATCCTCTTCGTTGTCTTCCGTCAATATATTTGTGGACGAGAGTTATCATTTATAACTCTGCAGGTTTGTGAATTGCAGTGCCCCTGAGCTCCATTTTTCAACTCGCTTTCTTGGGAGCTGGCCGCAAAAGCGCAGGATTACTTCAGGCCCTATTTTGGTCCCGGGCGGCAGGCTGAGCCTGTGGTTAATTCTTCTTCCTGATGGGAAAATAGAGTGACCTGTGCCTTTCCCCACACCTAGAGCTAGTGTCTCATTGGTTCCCCCTCTTCCCGTTCATCCTCAGGACAAATTGCAACCTGTACGGAACAGGAGGTTAAAGGTGCTGATTTTCCAAGGAGGGTGATTGCTAGTAAAGCGGCTGGAATGGCGAACCCGAGCACAAGGAGATGAGAAATGAGCTGCGTTTTAGAAACCTTTCCCGATCACACGGTGTACCATCTTCTGGGGTTCTCATGCACGTTTTCGAAATAGGAAGATGCCCTTGAACCTGGAGATTTGGGACCCATGGGATGGGTACCACGCAGTATTACTCTAAAGGGTCTGCGTTTGCTCACCCAACCTCACCAAACCTCTCAGCCCCAAGAGTGTCCACCCTTATGTCTCAATCAGCTGTGGGTCTAGATATGGTCAATCCAGGTGGCATCACAGCCCCTGAACGAATTTAGTAAGAATTTCTCTATCTTTCACTGTCTTTGTTTCACGGGTTTTTAAAAGTGATTGATTTTTATAAAGGGGTTTAGCTGCTTTTCACTGCTGTGTTTATGCCGCTTTACACCCACTTGACTCACTTACAGAGACATATCAATACATAGGTTTTAAGATTCTTACTAGTCAGATATATTCTTGGGCGGTGAATAGGGGGTGTTGAGTCCAGTTCACTGAGCAAGGAGTAGGTCGTGTCTACTACATATTGGGTTTATGGAACGGTCTCTGAGCTAATTTGAAACCCTTGTTTTATGCATCACCCCACCTCACCTTTCCCGTTAAGCAGCCATAGTGTGTTTTCTAAACGTGCGACTCTGTTCTGTTTTGTAATTCAGTTCAAGGGTAGCGGTTTTTACATTCCCTCTATAAGTGATATCTTATGATAAGTGTCTTTTTCTGTGTGACTTATTTCACTTAGAATCGTCGTACCTAAATCCACTCATCATGTTGCTACTAGCCTTATGACGTTGATTTCATGGCTGAGTGATATTCCATTGTACATAAGGACCACAACTTCTTTATCCATTTTTCTCTTTCCTGGGATATTTAAGGTGTAACGAAGTGGAGGTTCTTGTCAACAGAGCAGCCCTAAACTTTGGGGTGCCTGTGTCTTGCTGATTTTTAGTTTTCCCAATTTATACGCCCGTGAGAGGAAGTGCCCTATGCTCTCTAAGCTGAGTGTTTTCGATGTTTCAGGACACACCGTACACTTCTGCAGAGTGGCTGTTGGCAATTTACATCCCGCCCATCAGCGTAGCAAGGCTCCCGTTTCTCCATGGCCCGTCCTGCATTTCTGGTTTTGACACTTTATTCAGCATGGCCCTTTTGACCGATGGGAAGCGAGACTTCTTTGTAGCGCTGATTTGCCTTTCCAGGTTGCTTGGTTGGCCAAAAAGGGCGTATGCGTTTTTTCCTGAATATATTCAGGAAAAAACGCATACGCCCTTTTTGGCCAAGGGCATCATTGTCGAGGTTTTGCCGCTTTTCCCGTGCTTTAAAGGCGATTCGAATCTTCCTCCTGAAATCTGTTTCCTGCAATTCTGCCTTGCTTTCAAATCCTCTTTGTTGTCTTCCGTCAATATATTTGTGGACGAGAGTTATCATTTATAACTCTGCAGGTTTGTGAATTGCAGTGCCCCTGAGCTCCATTTTTCAACTCGCTTTCTTGGGAGCTGGCCGCAAAAGCGCAGGATTGCTTCAGGCCCTATTCTGGTCCCGGGCGGCAGGCTGAGCCTGTGGTTAATTCTTCTTCCTGATGGGAAAATAGAGTGACCTGTGCCTGTCCCAACACCTAGAGCTAGTGTCTCATTGGTTCCCCCTCTTCCCGTTCATCCTCAGGACAAATTGCAACCTGTACGGAACAGGAGGTTAAAGGTGCTGATTCTCCAAGGAGGGAGATTGCTAGTAAAGCGGCTGGAATGGCGAACCCGAGCACAAGGAGATGAGAAATGAGGTGCGTGTTAGAAACCTTTCCCGATCACACGGTGTACCATCTTCTGGGATTCTCATGCATGTTTTCGATGTAGGAAGATGCCCTTGAACCTGGAGATTTGGGACCCATGGGATGGGTACCACGCAGTATTACTCTAAAGGGTCTGCGTTTGCTCACCCAACCTCACCAAACCTCTCAGCCCCAAGAGTGTCCACCCTTATGCCTCAATCAGCTGTGGGTCTAGATATGGTCAATCCAGGTGGCATCACAGCCCTTGAACGAATTTTGTAAGAATTTCTCTCTCTTTCACTGTCTTTGTTTCACGGGTTTTTAAAAGTAATTGATTTTTATAAAGGGGTTTAGCTGTTTTTTACTGCTGTGTTTATGCCGCTTTACACCCACTTGACTCACATACAGAGAGATATCAATACATAGGTTTTAAGATTCTTACTAGTCAGATATATTCTTGGGCGGTGAATAGGGGGTGTTGAGTCCAGATCACTGAGCAAGGAGTAGGTCTTGTCTATTACATATTGGGTTTATGGAACGGTCTCTGAGCTAATTTGAAACCCTTGTTTTATGCATCACCCCACCTCACCTTTCCCGTTAAGCAGCCATAGTGTGTTTTCTAAACGTGTGACTCTGTTCTGTTTTGTAATTCAGTTCAAGGGTAGCGATTTTTACATTCCCTCTATAAGTGATATCTTATGATAAGTGTCTTTTTCTGTGTGACTTATTTCACTTAGAATAGTCGTACCTAAATCCACTCATCATGCTGCTACTAGCCTTATGACGTTGATTTCATGGCTGAGTGATATTCCATTGTACAAAAGGACCACAACTTCTTTATCCATTTTTCTCTTTCCTGGGATATTTAAGGTGTAACGAAGTGGAGGTTCTTGTCAACAGAGCAGCCCTAAACTTTGGGGTGCCTGTGCCTTGCTGATTTTTAGTTTTCCCAATTTATACGCCCGTGAGAGGAAGTGCCCTATGCTCTCTAAGCTGAGTGTTTTCGATGTTTCAGGACACACCGTACACTTCTGCAGAGTGGCTGTTGGCAATTTACATCCCGCCCATCAGCGTAGCAAGGCTCCCGTTTCTCCATGGCCTGTCCTGCATTTCTGGTTTTGACACTTTATTCAGCATGGCCCTTTTGACCGATGGGAAGCGAGACTTCTTTGTAGCGCTGATTTGCCTTTCCAGGTTGCTTGGTTGGCCAAAAAGGGCGTATGCGTTTTTTCCTGAATATATTCAGGAAAAAACGCATACGCCCTTTTTGGCCAAGGGCATCATTGTCGAGGTTTTGCCGCTTTTCCCGTGCTTTAAAGGCGATTCGAATCTTCCTCCTGAAATCTGTTTCCTGCAATTCTGCCTTGCTTTCAAATCCTCTTTGTTGTCTTCCGTCAATATATTTGTGGACGAGAGTTATCATTTATAACTCTGCAGGTTTGTGAATTGCAGTTCCCCTGAGCTCCATTTTTCAACTCGCTTTCTTGGGAGCTGGCCGCAAAAGCGCAGGATTGCTTCAGGCCCTATTCTGGTCCCGGGCGGCAGGCTGAGCCTGTGGTTAATTCTTCTTCCTGATGGGAAAATAGAGTGACCTGTGCCTGTCCCCACACCTAGAGCTAGTGTCTCATTGGTTCCCCCTCTTCCCGTTCATCCTCAGGACAAATTGCAACCTGTACGGAACAGGAGGTTAAAGGTGCTGATTCTCCAAGGAGGGAGATTGCTAGTAAAGCGGCTGGAATGGCGAACCCGAGCACAAGGAGATGAGAAATGAGGTGCGTGTTAGAAACCTTTCCCGATCACACGGTGTACCATCTTCTGGGATTCTCATGCATGTTTTCGATGTAGGAAGATGCCCTTGAACCTGGAGATTTGGGACCCATGGGATGGGTACCACGCAGTATTACTCTAAAGGGTCTGCGTTTGCTCACCCAACCTCACCAAACCTCTCAGCCCCAAGAGTGTCCACCCTTATGCCTCAATCAGCTGTGGGTCTAGATATGGTCAATCCAGGTGGCATCACAGCCCTTGAACGAATTTTGTAAGAATTTCTCTCTCTTTCACTGTCTTTGTTTCACGGGTTTTTAAAAGTAATTGATTTTTATAAAGGGGTTTAGCTGTTTTTTACTGCTGTGTTTATGCCGCTTTACACCCACTTGACTCACATACAGAGAGATATCAATACATAGGTTTTAAGATTCTTACTAGTCAGATATATTCTTGGGCGGTGAATAGGGGGTTTTGAGTCCAGATCACTGAGCAAGGAGTAGGTCTTGTCTATTACATATTGGGTTTATGGAACGGTCTCTGAGCTAATTTGAAACCCTTGTTTTATGCATCACCCCACCTCACCTTTCCCGTTAAGCAGCCATAGTGTGTTTTCTAAACGTGTGACTCTGTTCTGTTTTGTAATTCAGTTCAAGGGTAGCGGTTTTACATTCCCTCTATAAGTGATATCTTATGATAAGTGTCGTTTTCTGTGTGGCTTATTTCACTTAGAATCGTCGTACCTAAATCCACTCATCATGCTGCTACTAGCCTTATGACGTTGATTTCATGGCTGAGTGATATTCCATTGTACAAAAGGACCACAACTTCTTTATCCATTTTTCTCTTTCCTGGGATATTTAAGGTGTAACGAAGTGGAGGTTCTTGTCAACAGAGCAGCCCTAAACTTTGGGGTGCCTGTGCCTTGCTGATTTTTAGTTTTCCCAATTTATACGCCCGTGAGAGGAAGTGCCCTATGCTCTCTAAGCTGAGTGTTTTCGATGTTTCAGGACACACCGTACACTTCTGCAGAGTGGCTGTTGGCAATTTACATCCCGCCCATCAGCGTAGCAAGGCTCCCGTTTCTCCATGGCCTGTCCTGCATTTCTGGGTTTGACACTTTATTCAGCGTGGCCTATTTGACCGATGGGAAGCGAGACCTCTTTGTAGCGCTGATTTGCCTTTCCAGGTTGCTTGGTTGGCCAAAAAGGGCGTATGTGTTTTTCCCTGAATATATTCAGGAAAAAACGCATACGCCCTTTTTGGCCAAGGGCATCATTGTCGAGGTTTTGCCGCTTTTCCCGTGCTTTAAGGGCGATTCGAATCTACCTCCTGAAATCTGATTCCTGCAATTCTGCCTTGCTTTCAAATCCTCTTCGTTGTCTTCCGTCAATATATTTGTGGACGAGAGTTATCATTTATAACTCTGCAGGTTTGTGAATTGCAGTGCCCCTGAGCTCCATTTTTCAACTCGCTTTCTTGGGAGCTGGCCGCAAAAGCGCAGGATTACTTCAGGCCCTATTCTGGTCCCGGGCGGCAGGCTGAGCCTGTGGTTAATTCTTCTTCCTGATGGGAATATAGAGTGACCTGTGCCTGTCCCAACACCTAGAGCTAGTGTCTCATTGGTTCCCCCTCTTCCCGTTCATCCTCAGGACAAATTGCAACCTGTACGGAACAGGAGGTTAAAGGTGCTGATTCTCCAAGGAGGGAGATTGCTAGTAAAGCGGCTGGAATGGCGAACCCGAGCACAAGGAGATGAGAAATGAGGTGCGTTTTAGAAACCTTTCCCGATCACACGGTGTACCATCTTCTGGGTTTCTCATGCACGTTTTCGAAGTAGGAAGATGCCCTTGAACCTGGAGATTTGGGACCCATGGGATGGGTACCACGCAGTATTACTCTAAAGGGTCTGCGTTTGCTCACCCAACCTCACCAAACCTCTCAGCCCCAAGAGTGTCCACCCTTATGTCTCAATCAGCTGTGGGTCTAGATATGGTCAATCCAGGTGGCATCACAGCCCCTGAACGAATTTAGTAAGAATTTCTCTATCTTTCACTGTCTTTGTTTCACGGGTTTTTAAAAGTGATTGATTTTTATAAAGGGGTTTAGCTGCTTTTCACTGCTGTGTTTATGCCGCTTTACACCCACTTGACTCACTTACAGAGAGGTATCAATACATAGGTTTTAAGATTCTTACTAGTCAGATATATTCTTGGGCGGTGAATAGGGGGTGTTGAGTCCAGTTCAGTGAGCAAGGAGTAGGTCGTGTCTACTACATATTGGGTTTATGGAACGGTATCTGAGCTAATTTGAAACCCTTGTTTTATGCATCACCCCACCTCACCTTTCCCGTTAAGCAGCCATAGTGTGTTTTCTAAACGTGCGACTCTGTTCTGTTTTGTAATTCAGTTCAAGGGTAGCGGTTTTTACATTCCCTCTATAAGTGATATCTTATGATAAGTGTCTTTTTCTGTGTGACTTATTTCACTTAGAATCGTCGTACCTAAATCCACTCATCATGTTGCTACTAGCCTTATGACGTTGATTTCATGGCTGAGTGATATTCCATTGTACATAAGGACCACAACTTCTTTATCCATTTTTCTCTTTCCTGGGATATTTAAGGTGTAACGAAGTGGAGGTTCTTGTCAACAGAGCAGCCCTAAACTTTGGGGTGCCTGTGTCTTGCTGATTTTTAGTTTTCCCAATTTATACGCCCATGACTGGAAGTGCCCTATGCTCTCTAAGCTGAGTTTTTTCGATGTTTCAGGACACACCGGACACTTCTCCAGAGTGGCTGTTGGCAATTTACATCCCGCCCATCAGCGTAGCAAGGCTCCCGTTTCTCCATGGCCTGTCCTGCATTTCTGGGTTTGACACTTTATTCAGCGTGGCCTATTTGACCGATGGGAAGCGAGACTTCTTTGTAGCGCTGATTTGCCTTTCCAGGTTGCTCGGTTGGCCAAAAAGGGCGTATGCGTTTTTTCCTGAATATATTCAGGAAAAAACGCATACGCCCTTTTTGGCCAAGGGCATCATTGTCGAGGTTTTGCCGCTTTTCCCGTGCTTTAAAGGCGATTCGAATCTACCTCCTGAAATCTGTTTCCTGCAATTCTGCCTTGCTTTCAAATCCTCTTCGTTGTCTTCCGTCAATATATTTGTGGACGAGAGTTATCATTTATAACTCTGCAGGTTTGTGAATTGCAGTGCCCCTGAGCTCCATTTTTCAACTCGCTTTCTTGGGAGCTGGCCGCAAAAGCGCAGGATTGCTTCAGGCCCTATTCTGGTCCCGGGCGGCAGGCTGAGCCTGTGGTTAATTCTTCTTCCTGATGGGAAAATAGAGTGACCTGTGCCTGTCCCCACACCTAGAGCTAGTGTCTCATTGGTTCCCCCTCTTCCCGTTCATCCTCAGGACAAATTGCAACCTGTACGGAACAGGAGGTTAAAGGTGCTGATTCTCCAAGGAGGGAGATTGCTAGTAAAGCGGCTGGAATGGCGAACCCGAGCACAAGGAGATGAGAAATGAGGTGCGTTTTAGAAACCTTTCCCGATCACACGGTGTACCATCTTCTGGGTTTCTCATGCACGTTTTCGAAGTAGGAAGATGCCCTTGAACCTGGAGATTTGGGACCCATGGGATGGGTACCACGCAGTATTACTCTAAAGGGTCTGCGTTTGCTCACCCAACCTCACCAAACCTCTCAGCCCCAAGAGTGTCCACCCTTATGTCTCAATCAGCTGTGGGTCTAGATATGGTCAATCCAGGTGGCATCACAGCCCCTGAACGAATTTAGTAAGAATTTCTCTATCTTTCACTGTCTTTGTTTCACGGGTTTTTAAAAGTGATTGATTTTTATAAAGGGGTTTAGCTGCTTTTCACTGCTGTGTTTATGCCGCTTTACACCCACTTGACTCACTTACAGAGAGATATCAATACATAGGTTTTAAGATTCTTACTAGTCAGATATATTCTTGGGCGGTGAATAGGGGGTGTTGAGTCCAGTTCACTGAGCAAGGAGTAGGTCGTGTCTACTACATATTGGGTTTATGGAACGGTCTCTGAGCTAATTTGAAACCCTTGTTTTATGCATCACCCCACCTCACCTTTCCCGTTAAGCAGCCATAGTGTGTTTTCTAAACGTGCGACTCTGTTCTGTTTTGTAATTCAGTTCAAGGGTAGCGGTTTTTACATTCCCTCTATAAGTGATATCTTATGATAAGTGTCTTTTTCTGTGTGACTTATTTCACTTAGAATCGTCGTACCTAAATCCACTCATCATGTTGCTACTAGCCTTATGACGTTGATTTCATGGCTGAGTGATATTCCATTGTACATAAGGACCACAACTTCTTTATCCATTTTTCTCTTTCCTGGGATATTTAAGGTGTAACGAAGTGGAGGTTCTTGTCAACAGAGCAGCCCTAAACTTTGGGGTGCCTGTGTCTTGCTGATTTTTAGTTTTCCCAATTTATACGCCCATGACTGGAAGTGCCCTATGCTCTCTAAGCTGAGTTTTTTCGATGTTTCAGGACACACCGGACACTTCTCCAGAGTGGCTGTTGGCAATTTACATCCCGCCCATCAGCGTAGCAAGGCTCCCGTTTCTCCATGGCCTGTCCTGCATTTCTGGGTTTGACACTTTATTCAGCGTGGCCTATTTGACCGATGGGAAGCGAGACCTCTTTGTAGCGCTGATTTGCCTTTCCAGGTTGCTTGGTTGGCCAAAAAGGGCGTATGCGTTTTTCCCTGAATATATTCAGGAAAAAACGCATACGCCCTTTTTGGCCAAGGGCATCATTGTCGAGGTTTTGCCGCTTTTCCCGTGCTTTAAGGGCGATTCGAATCTACCTCCTGAAATCTGTTTCCTGCAATTCTGCCTTGCTTTCAAATCCTCTTCGTTGTCTTCAGTCAATATATTTGTGGACGAGAGTTATCATTTATAACTCTGCAGGTTTGTGAATTGCAGTGCCCCTGAGCTCCATTTTTCAACTCGCTTTCTTGGGAGCTGGCCGCAAAAGCGCAGGATTACTTCAGGCCCTATTCTGGTCCCGGGCGGCAGGCTGAGCCTGTGGTTAATTCTTCTTCCTGATGGGAAAATAGAGTGACCTGTGCCTGTCCCCACACCTAGAGCTAGTGTCCAATTGGTTCCCCCTCTTCCCGTTCATCCTCAGGACAAATTGCAACCTGTACGGAACAGGAGGTTAAAGGTGCTGATTCTCCAAGGAGGGAGATTGCTAGTAAAGAGGCTGGAATGGCGAACCCGAGCACAAGGAGATGAGAAATGAGGTGCGTTTTAGAAACCTTTCCCGATCACACGGTGTACCATCTTCTGGGTTTCTCATGCACGTTTTCGAAGTAGGAAGATGCCCTTGAACCTGGAGATTTGGGACCCATGGGATGGGTACCACGCAGTATTACTCTAAAGGGTCTGCGTTTGCTCACCCAACCTCACCAAACCTCTCAGCCCCAAGAGTGTCCACCCTTATGTCTCAATCAGCTGTGGGTCTAGATATGGTCAATCCAGGTGGCATCACAGCCCCTGAACGAATTTAGTAAGAATTTCTCTATCTTTCACTGTCTTTGTTTCACGGGTTTTTAAAAGTGATTGATTTTTATAAAGGGGTTTAGCTGCTTTTCACTGCTGTGTTTATGCCGCTTTACACCCACTTGACTCACTTACAGAGAGATATCAATACATAGGTTTTAAGATTCTTACTAGTCAGATATATTCTTGGGCGGTGAATAGGGGGTGTTGAGTCCAGTTCACTGAGCAAGGAGTAGGTCGTGTCTACTACATATTGGGTTTATGGAACGGTCTCTGAGCTAATTTGAAACCCTTGTTTTATGCATCACCCCACCTCACCTTTCCCGTTAAGCAGCCATAGTGTGTTTTCTAAACGTGCGACTCTGTTCTGTTTTGTAATTCAGTTCAAGGGTAGCGGGTTTTACATTCCCTCTATAAGTGATATCTTATGATAAGTGTCTTTTTCTGTGTGACTTATTTCACTTAGAATCGTCGTACCTAAATCCACTCATCATGTTGCTACTAGCCTTATGACGTTGATTTCATGGCTGAGTGATATTCCATTGTACATAAGGACCACAACTTCTTTATCCATTTTTCTCTTTCCTGGGATATTTAAGGTGTAACGAAGTGGAGGTTCTTGTCAACAGAGCAGCCCTAAACTTTGGGGTGCCTGTGTCTTGCTGATTTTTAGTTTTCCCAATTTATACGCCCATGACTGGAAGTGCCCTATGCTCTCTAAGCTGAGTTTTTTCGATGTTTCAGGACACACCGGACACTTCTCCAGAGTGGCTGTTGGCAATTTACATCCCGCCCATCAGCGTAGCAAGGCTCCCGTTTCTCCATGGCCTGTCCTGCATTTCTGGGTTTGACACTTTATTCAGCGTGGCCTATTTGACCGATGGGAAGCGAGACTTCTTTGTAGCGCTGATTTGCCTTTCCAGGTTGCTTGGTTGGCCCAAAAGGGCGTATGCGTTTTTCCCTGAATATATTCAGGGAAAAACGCATACGCCCTTTTTGGCCAAGGGCATCATTGTCGAGGTTTTGCCGCTTTTCCCGTGCTTTAAAGGCGATTCGAATCTACCTCCTGAAATCTGTTTCCTGCAATTCTGCCTTGCTTTCAAATCCTCTTCGTTGTCTTCCGTCAATATATTTGTGGACGAGAGTTATCATTTATAACTCTGCAGGTTTGTGAATTGCAGTGCCCCTGAGCTCCATTTTTCAACTCGCTTTCTTGGGAGCTGGCCGCAAAAGCGCAGGATTACTTCAGGCCCTATTTTGGTCCCGGGCGGCAGGCTGAGTCTGTGGTTAATTCTTCTTCCTGATGGGAAAATAGAGTGACCTGTGCCTTTCCCCACACCTAGAGCTAGTGTCTCATTGGTTCCCCCTCTTCCCGTTCATCCTCAGGACAAATTGCAACCTGTACGGAACAGGAGGTTAAAGGTGCTGATTTTCCAAGGAGGGTGATTGCTAGTAAAGCGGCTGGAATGGCGAACCCGAGCACAAGGAGATGAGAAATGAGGTGCGTTTTAGAAACCTTTCCCGATCACACGGTGTACCATCTTCTGGGTTTCTCATGCACGTTTTCGAAATAGGAAGATGCCCTTGAACCTGGAGATTTGGGACCCATGGGATGGGTACCACGCAGTATTACTCTAAAGGGTCTGCGTTTGCTCACCCAACCTCACCAAACCTCTCAGCCCCAAGAGTGTCCACCCTTATGTCTCAATCAGCTGTGGGTCTAGATATGGTCAATCCAGGTGGCATCACAGCCCCTGAACGAATTTAGTAAGAATTTCTCTATCTTTCACTGTCTTTGTTTCACGGGTTTTTAAAAGTGATTGATTTTTATAAAGGGGTTTAGCTGCTTTTCACTGCTGTGTTTATGCCGCTTTACACCCACTTGACTCACTTACAGAGACATATCAATACATAGGTTTTAAGATTCTTACTAGTCAGATATATTCTTGGGCGGTGAATAGGGGGTGTTGAGTCCAGTTCACTGAGCAAGGAGTAGGTCGTGTCTACTACATATTGGGTTTATGGAACGGTCTCTGAGCTAATTTGAAACCCTTGTTTTATGCATCACCCCACCTCACCTTTCCCGTTAAGCAGCCATAGTGTGTTTTCTAAACGTGCGACTCTGTTCTGTTTTGTAATTCAGTTCAAGGGTAGCGGTTTTTACATTCCCTCTATAAGTGATATCTTATGATAAGTGTCTTTTTCTGTGTGACTTATTTCACTTAGAATCGTCGTACCTAAATCCACTCATCATGCTGCTACTAGCCTTATGACGTTGATTTCATGGCTGAGTGATATTCCATTGTACATAAGGACCACAACTTCTTTATCCATTTTTCTCTTTCCTGGGATATTTAAGGTGTAACGAAGTGGAGGTTCTTGTCAACAGAGCAGCCCTCAACTTTGGGGTGCCTGTGTCTTGCTGATTTTTAGTTTTCCCAATTTATACGCCCATGAGTGGAAGTGCCCTATGCTTTCTAAGCTGAGTTTTTTCGATGTTTCAGGACACACCAGACACTTCTCCAGAGTGGCTGTTGGCAATTTACATCCCGCCCATCAGCGTAGCAAGGCTCCCGTTTCTCCATGGCCTGTCCTGCATTTCTGGGTTTGACACTTTATTCAGCGTGGCCTATTTGACCGATGGGAAGCGAGACTGCTTTGTAGCGCTGATTTGCCTTTCCAGGTTGCTTGGTTGGCCAAAAAGGGCGTATGCGTTTTTTCCTGAATATATTCAGGAAAAAACGCATACGCCCTTTTTGGCCAAGGGCATCATTGTCGAGGTTTTGCCGCTTTTCCCGTGCTTTAAAGGCGATTCGAATCTACCTCCTGAAATCTGTTTCCTGCAATTCTGCCTTGCTTTCAAATCCTCTTCGTTGCCTACCCTCAATATATTTGAGGACGAGAGTTATCATTTATAACTCTGCAGGTTTGTGAATTGCAGTGCCCCTGAGCTCCATTTTTCAACTCGCTTTCTTGGGAGCTGGCCGCAAAAGCGCAGGATTGCTTCAGGCCCTATTCTGGTCCCGGGCGGCAGGCTGAGCCTGTGGTTAATTCTTCTTCCTGATGGGAAAATAGAGTGACCTGTGCCTGTCCCAACACCTAAAGCTAGTGTCTCATTGGTTCCCCCTCTTCCCGTTCATCCTCAGGACAAATTGCAACCTGTACGGAACAGGAGGTTAAAGGTGCTGATTCTCCAAGGAGGGAGATTGCTAGTAAAGCGGCTGGAATGGCGAACCCGAGCACAAGGAGATGAGAAATGAGGTGCGTTTTAGAAACCTTTCCCGATCACACGGTGTACCATCTTCTGGGTTTCTCATGCACGTTTTCGAAGTAGGAAGATGCCCTTGAACCTGGAGATTTGGGACCCATGGGATGGGTACCACGCAGTATTACTCTAAAGGGTCTGCGTTTGCTCACCCAACCTCACCAAACCTCTCAGCCCCAAGAGTGTCCACCCTTATGTCTCAATCAGCTGTGGGTCTAGATATGGTCAATCCAGGTGGCATCACAGCCCCTGAACGAATTTAGTAAGAATTTCTCTATCTTTCACTGTCTTTGTTTCACGGGTTTTTAAAAGTGATTGATTTTTATAAAGGGGTTTAGCTGCTTTTCACTGCTGTGTTTATGCCGCTTTACACCCACTTGACTCACTTACAGAGACATATCAATACATAGGTTTTAAGATTCTTACTAGTCAGATATATTCTTGGGCGGTGAATAGGGGGTGTTGAGTCCAGTTCACTGAGCAAGGAGTAGGTCGTGTCTACTACATATTGGGTTTATGGAACGGTATCTGAGCTAATTTGAAACCCTTGTTTTATGCATCACCCCACCTCACCTTTCCCGTTAAGCAGCCATAGTGTGTTTTCTAAACGTGCGACTCTGTTCTGTTTTGTAATTCAGTTCAAGGGTAGCGGTTTTTACATTCCCTCTATAAGTGATATCTTATGATAAGTGTCTTTTTCTGTGTGACTTATTTCACTTAGAATCGTCGTACCTAAATCCACTCATCATGCTGCTACTAGCCTTATGACGTTGATTTCATGGCTGAGTGATATTCCATTGTACATAAGGACCACAACTTCTTTATCCATTTTTCTCTTTCCTGGGATATTTAAGGTGTAACGAAGTGGAGGTTCTTGTCAACAGAGCAGCCCTCAACTTTGGGGTGCCTGTGTCTTGCTGATTTTTAGTTTTCCCAATTTATACGCCCATGACTGGAAGTGCCCTATACTCTCTAAGCTGAGTTTTTTCGATGTTTCAGGACACACCGGACACTTCTCCAGAGTGGCTGTTGGCAATTTACATCCCGCCCATCAGCGTAGCAAGGCTCCCGTTTCTCCATGGCCTGTCCTGCATTTCTGGGTTTGACACTTTATTCAGCGTGGCCTATTTGACCGATGGGAAGCGAGACTTCTTTGTAGCGCTGATTTGCCTTTCCAGGTTGCTTGGTTGGCCAAAAAGGGCGTATGTGTTTTTTCCTGAATATATTCAGGAAAAAACGCATACGCCCTTTTTGGCCAAGGGCATCATTGTCGAGGTTTTGCCGCTTTTCCCGTGCTTTAAAGGCGATTCGAATCTACCTCCTGAAATCTGTTTCCTGCAATTCTGCCTTGCTTTCAAATCCTCTTCGTTGTCTTCCGTCAATATATTTGTGGACGAGAGTTATCATTTATAACTCTGCAGGTTTGTGAATTGCAGTGCCCCTGAGCTCCATTTTTCAACTCGCTTTCTTGGGAGCTGGCCGCAAAAGCGCAGGATTACTTCAGGCCCTATTTTGGTCCCGGGCGGCAGGCTGAGCCTGTGGTTAATTCTTCTTCCTGATGGGAAAATAGAGTGACCTGTGCCTTTCCCCACACCTAGAGCTAGTGTCTCATTGGTTCCCCCTCTTCCCGTTCATCCTCAGGACAAATTGCAACCTGTACGGAACAGGAGGTTAAAGGTGCTGATTTTCCAAGGAGGGTGATTGCTAGTAAAGCGGCTGGAATGGCGAACCCGAGCACAAGGAGATGAGAAATGAGGTGCGTTTTAGAAACCTTTCCCGATCACACGGTGTACCATCTTCTGGGTTTCTCATGCACGTTTTCGAAATAGGAAGATGCCCTTGAACCTGGAGATTTGGGACCCATGGGATGGGTACCACGCAGTATTACTCTAAAGGGTCTGCGTTTGCTCACCCAACCTCACCAAACCTCTCAGCCCCAAGAGTGTCCACCCTTATGTCTCAATCAGCTGTGGGTCTAGATATGGTCAATCCAGGTGGCATCACAGCCCCTGAACGAATTTAGTAAGAATTTCTCTATCTTTCACTGTCTTTGTTTCACGGGTTTTTAAAAGTGATTGATTTTTATAAAGGGGTTTAGCTGCTTTTCACTGCTGTGTTTATGCCGCTTTACACCCACTTGACTCACTTACAGAGACATATCAATACATAGGTTTTAAGATTCTTACTAGTCAGATATATTCTTGGGCGGTGAATAGGGGGTGTTGAGTCCAGTTCACTGAGCAAGGAGTACGTCGTGTCTACTACATATTGGGTTTATGGAACGGTCTCTGAGCTAATTTGAAACCCTTGTTTTATGCATCACCCCACCTCACCTTTCCCGTTAAGCAGCCATAGTGTGTTTTCTAAACGTGCGACTCTGTTCTGTTTTGTAATTCAGTTCAAGGGTAGCGGTTTTTACATTCCCTCTATAAGTGATATCTTATGATAAGTGTCTTTTTCTGTGTGACTTATTTCACTTAGAATCGTCGTACCTAAATCCACTCATCATGCTGCTACTAGCCTTATGACGTTGATTTCATGGCTGAGTGATATTCCATTGTACATAAGGACCACAACTTCTTTATCCATTTTTCTCTTTCCTGGGATATTTAAGGTGTAACGAAGTGGAGGTTCTTGTCAACAGAGCAGCCCTCAACTTTGGGGTGCCTGTGTCTTGCTGATTTTTAGTTTTCCCAATTTATACGCCCATGAGTGGAAGTGCCCTATGCTCTCTAAGCTGAGTTTTTTCGATGTTTCAGGACACACCAGACACTTCTCCAGAGTGGCTGTTGGCAATTTACATCCCGCCCATCAGCGTAGCAAGGCTCCCGTTTCTCCATGGCCTGTCCTGCATTTCTGGGTTTGACACTTTATTCAGCGTGGCCTATTTGACCGATGGGAAGCGAGACTTCTTTGTAGCGCTGATTTGCCTTTCCAGGTTGCTTGGTTGGCCAAAAAGGGCGTATGCGTTTTTCCCTGAATATATTCAGGGAAAAACGCATACGCACTTTTTGGCCAAGGGCATCATTGTCGAGGTTTTGCCGCTTTTCCCGTGCTTTAAAGGCGATTCGAATCTACCTCCTGAAATCTGTTTCCTGCAATTCTGCCTTGCTTTCAAATCCTCTTCGTTGTCTTCCATCAATATATTTGTGGACGAGAGTTATCATTTATAACTCTGCAGGTTTGTGAATTGCAGTGCCCCTGAGCTCCATTTTTCAACTCGCTTTCTTGGGAGCTGGCCGCAAAAGCGCAGGATTACTTCAGGCCCTATTTTGGTCCCGGGCGGCAGGCTGAGCCTGTGGTTAATTCTTCTTCCTGATGGGAAAATAGAGTGACCTGTGCCTTTCCCCACACCTAGAGCTAGTGTCTCATTGGTTCCCCCTCTTCCCGTTCATCCTCAGGACAAATTGCAACCTGTACGGAACAGGAGGTTAAAGGTGCTGATTTTCCAAGGAGGGTGATTGCTAGTAAAGCGGCTGGAATGGCGAACCCGAGCACAAGGAGATGAGAAATGAGGTGCGTTTTAGAAACCTTTCCCGATCACACGGTGTACCATCTTCTGGGTTTCTCATGCACGTTTTCGAAATAGGAAGATGCCCTTGAACCTGGAGATTTGGGACCCATGGGATGGGTACCACGCAGTATTACTCTAAAGGGTCTGCGTTTGCTCACCCAACCTCACCAAACCTCTCAGCCCCAAGAGTGTCCACCCTTATGTCTCAATCAGCTGTGGGTCTAGATATGGTCAATCCAGGTGGCATCACAGCCCCTGAACGAATTTAGTAAGAATTTCTCTATCTTTCACTGTCTTTGTTTCACGGGTTTTTAAAAGTGATTGATTTTTATAAAGGGGTTTAGCTGCTTTTCACTGCTGTGTTTATGCCGCTTTACACCCACTTGACTCACTTACAGAGACATATCAATACATAGGTTTTAAGATTCTTACTAGTCAGATATATTCTTGGGCGGTGAATAGGGGGTGTTGAGTCCAGTTCACTGAGCAAGGAGTACGTCGTGTCTACTACATATTGGGTTTATGGAACGGTCTCTGAGCTAATTTGAAACCCTTGTTTTATGCATCACCCCACCTCACCTTTCCCGTTAAGCAGCCATAGTGTGTTTTCTAAACGTGCGACTCTGTTCTGTTTTGTAATTCAGTTCAAGGGTAGCGGGTTTTACATTCCCTCTATAAGTGATATCTTATGATAAGTGTCTTTTTCTGTGTGACTTATTTCACTTAGAATCGTCGTACCTAAATCCACTCATCATGCTGCTACTAGCCTTATGACGTTGATTTCATGGCTGAGTGATATTCCATTGTACATAAGGACCACAACTTCTTTATCCATTTTTCTCTTTCCTGGGATATTTAAGGTGTAACGAAGTGGAGGTTCTTGTCAACAGAGCAGCCCTCAACTTTGGGGTGCCTGTGTCTTGCTGATTTTTAGTTTTCCCAATTTATACGCCCATGAGTGGAAGTGCCCTATGCTCTCTAAGCTGAGTTTTTTCGATGTTTCAGGACACACCAGACACTTCTCCAGAGTGGCTGTTGGCAATTTACATCCCGCCCATCAGCGTAGCAAGGCTCCCGTTTCTCCATGGCCTGTCCTGCATTTCTGGGTTTGACACTTTATTCAGCGTGGCCTATTTGACCGATGGGAAGCGAGACTTCTTTGTAGCGCTGATTTGCCTTTCCAGGTTGCTTGGTTGGCCAAAAAGGGCGTATGCGTTTTTCCCTGAATATATTCAGGGAAAAACGCATACGCACTTTTTGGCCAAGGGCATCATTGTCGAGGTTTTGCCGCTTTTCCCGTGCTTTAAAGGCGATTCGAATCTACCTCCTGAAATCTGTTTCCTGCAATTCTGCCTTGCTTTCAAATCCTCTTCGTTGTCTTCCGTCAATATATTTGTGGACGAGAGTTATCATTTATAACTCTGCAGGTTTGTGAATTGCAGTGCCCCTGAGCTCCATTTTTCAACTCGCTTTCTTGGGAGCTGGCCGCAAAAGCGCAGGATTACTTCAGGCCCTATTTTGGTCCTGGGCGGCAGGCTGAGCCTGCGGTTAATTCTTCTTCCTGATGGGAAAATAGAGTGACCTGTGCCTTTCCCCACACCTAGAGCTAGTGTCTCATTGGTTCCCCCTCTTCCCGTTCATCCTCAGGACAAATTGCAACCTGTACGGAACAGGAGGTTAAAGGTGCTGATTTTCCAAGGAGGGTGATTGCTAGTAAAGCGGCTGGAATGGCGAACCCGAGCACAAGGAGATGAGAAATGAGGTGCGTTTTAGAAACCTTTCCCGATCACACGGTGTACCATCTTCTGGGTTTCTCATGCACGTTTTCGAAATAGGAAGATGCCCTTGAACCTGGAGATTTGGGACCCATGGGATGGGTACCACGCAGTATTACTCTAAAGGGTCTGCGTTTGCTCACCCAACCTCACCAAACCTCTCAGCCCCAAGAGTGTCCACCCTTATGTCTCAATCAGCTGTGGGTCTAGATATGGTCAATCCAGGTGGCATCACAGCCCCTGAACGAATTTAGTAAGAATTTCTCTATCTTTCACTGTCTTTGTTTCACGGGTTTTTAAAAGTGATTGATTTTTATAAAGGGGTTTAGCTGCTTTTCACTGCTGTGTTTATGCCCCTTTACACCCACTTGACTCACTTACAGAGACATATCAATACATAGGTTTTAAGATTCTTACTAGTCAGATATATTCTTGGGCGGTGGATAGGGGGTGTTGAGTCCAGTTCACTGAGCAAGGAGTAGGTCGTGTCTACTACATATTGGGTTTATGGAACGGTCTCTGAGCTAATTTGAAACCCTTGTTTTATGCATCACCCCACCTCACCTTTCCCGTTAAGCAGCCATAGTGTGTTTTCTAAACGTGCGACTCTGTTCTGTTTTGTAATTCAGTTCAAGGGTAGCGGTTTTTACATTCCCTCTATAAGTGATATCTTATGATAAGTGTCTTTTTCTGTGTGACTTATTTCACTTAGAATCGTCGTACCTAAATCCACTCATCATGCTGCTACTAGCCTTATGACGTTGATTTCATGGCTGAGTGATATTCCATTGTACATAAGGACCACAACTTCTTTATCCATTTTTCTCTTTCCTGGGATATTTAAGGTGTAACGAAGTGGAGGTTCTTGTCAACAGAGCAGCCCTAAACTTTGGGGTGCCTGTGTCTTGCTGATTTTTAGTTTTCCCAATTTATACGCCCATGACTGGAAGTGCCCTATGCTCTCTAAGCTGAGTTTTTTCGATGTTTCAGGACACACCGGACACTTCTCCAGAGTGGCTGTTGGCAATTTACATCCCGCCCATCAGCGTAGCAAGGCTCCCGTTTCTCCATGGCCTGTCCTGCATTTCTGGGTTTGACACTTTATTCAGCGTGGCCTATTTGACCGATGGGAAGCGAGACCTCTTTGTAGCGCTGATTTGCCTTTCCAGGTTGCTTGGTTGGCCAAAAAGGGCGTATGCGTTTTTCCCTGAATATATTCAGGAAAAAACGCATACGCCCTTTTTGGCCAAGGGCATCATTGTCGAGGTTTTGCCGCTTTTCCCGTGCTTTAAGGGCGATTCGAATCTACCTCCTGAAATCTGTTTCCTGCAATTCTGCCTTGCTTTCAAATCCTCTTCGTTGTCTTCAGTCAATATATTTGTGGACGAGAGTTATCATTTATAACTCTGCAGGTTTGTGAATTGCAGTGCCCCTGAGCTCCATTTTTCAACTCGCTTTCTTGGGAGCTGGCCGCAAAAGCGCAGGATTACTTCAGGCCCTATTCTGGTCCCGGGCGGCAGGCTGAGCCTGTGGTTAATTCTTCTTCCTGATGGGAAAATAGAGTGACCTGTGCCTGTCCCCACACCTAGAGCTAGTGTCCAATTGGTTCCCCCTCTTCCCGTTCATCCTCAGGACAAATTGCAACCTGTACGGAACAGGAGGTTAAAGGTGCTGATTCTCCAAGGAGGGAGATTGCTAGTAAAGAGGCTGGAATGGCGAACCCGAGCACAAGGAGATGAGAAATGAGGTGCGTTTTAGAAACCTTTCCCGATCACACGGTGTACCATCTTCTGGGTTTCTCATGCACGTTTTCGAAGTAGGAAGATGCCCTTGAACCTGGAGATTTGGGACCCATGGGATGGGTACCACGCAGTATTACTCTAAAGGGTCTGCGTTTGCTCACCCAACCTCACCAAACCTCTCAGCCCCAAGAGTGTCCACCCTTATGTCTCAATCAGCTGTGGGTCTAGATATGGTCAATCCAGGTGGCATCACAGCCCCTGAACGAATTTAGTAAGAATTTCTCTATCTTTCACTGTCTTTGTTTCACGGGTTTTTAAAAGTGATTGATTTTTATAAAGGGGTTTAGCTGCTTTTCACTGCTGTGTTTATGCCGCTTTACACCCACTTGACTCACTTACAGAGAGATATCAATACATAGGTTTTAAGATTCTTACTAGTCAGATATATTCTTGGGCGGTGAATAGGGGGTGTTGAGTCCAGTTCACTGAGCAAGGAGTAGGTCGTGTCTACTACATATTGGGTTTATGGAACGGTCTCTGAGCTAATTTGAAACCCTTGTTTTATGCATCACCCCACCTCACCTTTCCCGTTAAGCAGCCATAGTGTGTTTTCTAAACGTGCGACTCTGTTCTGTTTTGTAATTCAGTTCAAGGGTAGCGGTTTTTACATTCCCTCTATAAGTGATATCTTATGATAAGTGTCTTTTTCTGTGTGACTTATTTCACTTAGAATCGTCGTACCTAAATCCACTCATCATGTTGCTACTAGCCTTATGACGTTGATTTCATGGCTGAGTGATATTCCATTGTACATAAGGACCACAACTTCTTTATCCATTTTTCTCTTTCCTGGGATATTTAAGGTGTAACGAAGTGGAGGTTCTTGTCAACAGAGCAGCCCTAAACTTTGGGGTGCCTGTGTCTTGCTGATTTTTAGTTTTCCCAATTTATACGCCCATGACTGGAAGTGCCCTATGCTCTCTAAGCTGAGTTTTTTCGATGTTTCAGGACACACCGGACACTTCTCCAGAGTGGCTGTTGGCAATTTACATCCCGCCCATCAGCGTAGCAAGGCTCCCGTTTCTCCATGGCCTGTCCTGCATTTCTGGGTTTGACACTTTATTCAGCGTGGCCTATTTGACCGATGGGAAGCGAGACCTCTTTGTAGCGCTGATTTGCCTTTCCAGGTTGCTTGGTTGGCCAAAAAGGTCGTATGCGTTTTTCCCTGAATATATTCAGGAAAAAACGCATACGCCCTTTTTGGCCAAGGGCATCATTGTCGAGGTTTTGCCGCTTTTCCCGTGCTTTAAGGGCGATTCGAATCTACCTCCTGAAATCTGTTTCCTGCAATTCTGCCTTGCTTTCAAATCCTCTTCGTTGTCTTCAGTCAATATATTTGTGGACGAGAGTTATCATTTATAACTCTGCAGGTTTGTGAATTGCAGTGCCCCTGAGCTCCATTTTTCAACTCGCTTTCTTGGGAGCTGGCCGCAAAAGCGCAGGATTACTTCAGGCCCTATTCTGGTCCCGGGCGGCAGGCTGAGCCTGTGGTTAATTCTTCTTCCTGATGGGAAAATAGAGTGACCTGTGCCTGTCTCCACACCTAGAGCTAGTGTCCAATTGGTTCCCCCTCTTCCCGTTCATCCTCAGGACAAATTGCAACCTGTACGGAACAGGAGGTTAAAGGTGCTGATTCTCCAAGGAGGGAGATTGCTAGTAAAGAGGCTGGAATGGCGAACCCGAGCACAAGGAGATGAGAAATGAGGTGCGTTTTAGAAACCTTTCCCGATCACACGGTGTACCATCTTCTGGGTTTCTCATGCACGTTTTCGAAGTAGGAAGATGCCCTTGAACCTGGAGATTTGGGACCCATGGGATGGGTACCACGCAGTATTACTCTAAAGGGTCTGCGTTTGCTCACCCAACCTCACCAAACCTCTCAGCCCCAAGAGTGTCCACCCTTATGTCTCAATCAGCTGTGGGTCTAGATATGGTCAATCCAGGTGGCATCACAGCCCCTGAACGAATTTAGTAAGAATTTCTCTATCTTTCACTGTCTTTGTTTCACGGGTTTTTAAAAGTGATTGATTTTTATAAAGGGGTTTAGCTGCTTTTCACTGCTGTGTTTATGCCGCTTTACACCCACTTGACTCACTTACAGAGAGATATCAATACATAGGTTTTAAGATTCTTACTAGTCAGATATATTCTTGGGCGGTGAATAGGGGGTGTTGAGTCCAGTTCACTGAGCAAGGAGTAGGTCGTGTCTACTACATATTGGGTTTATGGAACGGTCTCTGAGCTAATTTGAAACCCTTGTTTTATGCATCACCCCACCTCACCTTTCCCGTTAAGCAGCCATAGTGTGTTTTCTAAACGTGCGACTCTGTTCTGTTTTGTAATTCAGTTCAAGGGTAGCGGTTTTTACATTCCCTCTATAAGTGATATCTTATGATAAGTGTCTTTTTCTGTGTGACTTATTTCACTTAGAATCGTCGTACCTAAATCCACTCATCATGTTGCTACTAGCCTTATGACGTTGATTTCATGGCTGAGTGATATTCCATTGTACATAAGGACCACAACTTCTTTATCCATTTTTCTCTTTCCTGGGATATTTAAGGTGTAACGAAGTGGAGGTTCTTGTCAACAGAGCAGCCCTAAACTTTGGGGTGCCTGTGTCTTGCTGATTTTTAGTTTTCCCAATTTATACGCCCATGACTGGAAGTGCCCTATGCTCTCTAAGCTGAGTTTTTTCGATGTTTCAGGACACACCGGACACTTCTCCAGAGTGGCTGTTGGCAATTTACATCCCGCCCATCAGCGTAGCAAGGCTCCCGTTTCTCCATGGCCTGTCCTGCATTTCTGGGTTTGACACTTTATTCAGCGTGGCCTATTTGACCGATGGGAAGCGAGACTTCTTTGTAGCGCTGATTTGCCTTTCCAGGTTGCTTGGTTGGCCCAAAAGGGCGTATGCGTTTTTCCCTGAATATATTCAGGGAAAAACGCATACGCCCTTTTTGGCCAAGGGCATCATTGTCGAGGTTTTGCCGCTTTTCCCGTGCTTTAAAGGCGATTCGAATCTACCTCCTGAAATCTGTTTCCTGCAATTCTGCCTTGCTTTCAAATCCTCTTCGTTGTCTTCCGTCAATATATTTGTGGACGAGAGTTATCATTTATAACTCTGCAGGTTTGTGAATTGCAGTGCCCCTGAGCTCCATTTTTCAACTCGCTTTCTTGGGAGCTGGCCGCAAAAGCGCAGGATTACTTCAGGCCCTATTTTGGTCCCGGGCGGCAGGCTGAGTCTGTGGTTAATTCTTCTTCCTGATGGGAAAATAGAGTGACCTGTGCCTTTCCCCACACCTAGAGCTAGTGTCTCATTGGTTCCCCCTCTTCCCGTTCATCCTCAGGACAAATTGCAACCTGTACGGAACAGGAGGTTAAAGGTGCTGATTTTCCAAGGAGGGTGATTGCTAGTAAAGCGGCTGGAATGGCGAACCCGAGCACAAGGAGATGAGAAATGAGGTGCGTTTTAGAAACCTTTCCCGATCACACGGTGTACCATCTTCTGGGTTTCTCATGCACGTTTTCGAAATAGGAAGATGCCCTTGAACCTGGAGATTTGGGACCCATGGGATGGGTACCACGCAGTATTACTCTAAAGGGTCTGCGTTTGCTCACCCAACCTCACCAAACCTCTCAGCCCCAAGAGTGTCCACCCTTATGTCTCAATCAGCTGTGGGTCTAGATATGGTCAATCCAGGTGGCATCACAGCCCCTGAACGAATTTAGTAAGAATTTCTCTATCTTTCACTGTCTTTGTTTCACGGGTTTTTAAAAGTGATTGATTTTTATAAAGGGGTTTAGCTGCTTTTCACTGCTGTGTTTATGCCGCTTTACACCCACTTGACTCACTTACAGAGACATATCAATACATAGGTTTTAAGATTCTTACTAGTCAGATATATTCTTGGGCGGTGAATAGGGGGTGTTGAGTCCAGTTCACTGAGCAAGGAGTAGGTCGTGTCTACTACATATTGGGTTTATGGAACGGTCTCTGAGCTAATTTGAAACCCTTGTTTTATGCATCACCCCACCTCACCTTTCCCGTTAAGCAGCCATAGTGTGTTTTCTAAACGTGCGACTCTGTTCTGTTTTGTAATTCAGTTCAAGGGTAGCGGTTTTTACATTCCCTCTATAAGTGATATCTTATGATAAGTGTCTTTTTCTGTGTGACTTATTTCACTTAGAATCGTCGTACCTAAATCCACTCATCATGCTGCTACTAGCCTTATGACGTTGATTTCATGGCTGAGTGATATTCCATTGTACATAAGGACCACAACTTCTTTATCCATTTTTCTCTTTCCTGGGATATTTAAGGTGTAACGAAGTGGAGGTTCTTGTCAACAGAGCAGCCCTCAACTTTGGGGTGCCTGTGTCTTGCTGATTTTTAGTTTTCCCAATTTATACGCCCATGAGTGGAAGTGCCCTATGCTTTCTAAGCTGAGTTTTTTCGATGTTTCAGGACACACCAGACACTTCTCCAGAGTGGCTGTTGGCAATTTACATCCCGCCCATCAGCGTAGCAAGGCTCCCGTTTCTCCATGGCCTGTCCTGCATTTCTGGGTTTGACACTTTATTCAGCGTGGCCTATTTGACCGATGGGAAGCGAGACTTCTTTGTAGCGCTGATTTGCCTTTCCAGGTTGCTTGGTTGGCCAAAAAGGGCGTATGCGTTTTTTCCTGAATATATTCAGGAAAAAACGCATACGCCCTTTTTGGCCAAGGGCATCATTGTCGAGGTTTTGCCGCTTTTCCCGTGCTTTAAAGGCGATTCGAATCTACCTCCTGAAATCTGTTTCCTGCAATTCTGCCTTGCTTTCAAATCCTCTTCGTTGCCTACCCTCAATATATTTGAGGACGAGAGTTATCATTTATAACTCTGCAGGTTTGTGAATTGCAGTGCCCCTGAGCTCCATTTTTCAACTCGCTTTCTTGGGAGCTGGCCGCAAAAGCGCAGGATTGCTTCAGGCCCTATTCTGGTCCCGGGCGGCAGGCTGAGCCTGTGGTTAATTCTTCTTCCTGATGGGAAAATAGAGTGACCTGTGCCTGTCCCAACACCTAAAGCTAGTGTCTCATTGGTTCCCCCTCTTCCCGTTCATCCTCAGGACAAATTGCAACCTGTACGGAACAGGAGGTTAAAGGTGCTGATTCTCCAAGGAGGGAGATTGCTAGTAAAGCGGCTGGAATGGCGAACCCGAGCACAAGGAGATGAGAAATGAGGTGCGTTTTAGAAACCTTTCCCGATCACACGGTGTACCATCTTCTGGGTTTCTCATGCACGTTTTCGAAGTAGGAAGATGCCCTTGAACCTGGAGATTTGGGACCCATGGGATGGGTACCACGCAGTATTACTCTAAAGGGTCTGCGTTTGCTCACCCAACCTCACCAAACCTCTCAGCCCCAAGAGTGTCCACCCTTATGTCTCAATCAGCTGTGGGTCTAGATATGGTCAATCCAGGTGGCATCACAGCCCCTGAACGAATTTAGTAAGAATTTCTCTATCTTTCACTGTCTTTGTTTCACGGGTTTTTAAAAGTGATTGATTTTTATAAAGGGGTTTAGCTGCTTTTCACTGCTGTGTTTATGCCGCTTTACACCCACTTGACTCACTTACAGAGACATATCAATACATAGGTTTTAAGATTCTTACTAGTCAGATATATTCTTGGGCGGTGAATAGGGGGTGTTGAGTCCAGTTCACTGAGCAAGGAGTAGGTCGTGTCTACTACATATTGGGTTTATGGAACGGTCTCTGAGCTAATTTGAAACCCTTGTTTTATGCATCACCCCACCTCACCTTTCCCGTTAAGCAGCCATAGTGTGTTTTCTAAACGTGCGACTCTGTTCTGTTTTGTAATTCAGTTCAAGGGTAGCGGTTTTTACATTCCCTCTATAAGTGATATCTTATGATAAGTGTCTTTTTCTGTGTGACTTATTTCACTTAGAATCGTCGTACCTAAATCCACTCATCATGCTGCTACTAGCCTTATGACGTTGATTTCATGGCTGAGTGATATTCCATTGTACATAAGGACCACAACTTCTTTATCCATTTTTCTCTTTCCTGGGATATTTAAGGTGTAACGAAGTGGAGGTTCTTGTCAACAGAGCAGCCCTCAACTTTGGGGTGCCTGTGTCTTGCTGATTTTTAGTTTTCCCAATTTATACGCCCATGAGTGGAAGTGCCCTATGCTTTCTAAGCTGAGTTTTTTCGATGTTTCAGGACACACCGGACACTTCTCCAGAGTGGCTGTTGGCAATTTACATCCCGCCCATCAGCGTAGCAAGGCTCCCGTTTCTCCATGGCCTGTCCTGCATTTCTGGGTTTGACACTTTATTCAGCGTGGCCTATTTGACCGATGGGAAGCGAGACTTCTTTGTAGCGCTGATTTGCCTTTCCAGGTTGCTTGGTTGGCCAAAAAGGGCGTATGTGTTTTTTCCTGAATATATTCAGGAAAAAACGCATACGCCCTTTTTGGCCAAGGGCATCATTGTCGAGGTTTTGCCGCTTTTCCCGTGCTTTAAAGGCGATTCGAATCTACCTCCTGAAATCTGTTTCCTGCAATTCTGCCTTGCTTTCAAATCCTCTTCGTTGTCTTCCGTCAATATATTTGTGGACGAGAGTTATCATTTATAACTCTGCAGGTTTGTGAATTGCAGTGCCCCTGAGCTCCATTTTTCAACTCGCTTTCTTGGGAGCTGGCCGCAAAAGCGCAGGATTACTTCAGGCCCTATTTTGGTCCCGGGCGGCAGGCTGAGCCTGTGGTTAATTCTTCTTCCTGATGGGAAAATAGAGTGACCTGTGCCTTTCCCCACACCTAGAGCTAGTGTCTCATTGGTTCCCCCTCTTCCCGTTCATCCTCAGGACAAATTGCAACCTGTACGGAACAGGAGGTTAAAGGTGCTGATTTTCCAAGGAGGGTGATTGCTAGTAAAGCGGCTGGAATGGCGAACCCGAGCACAAGGAGATGAGAAATGAGGTGCGTTTTAGAAACCTTTCCCGATCACACGGTGTACCATCTTCTGGGTTTCTCATGCACGTTTTCGAAATAGGAAGATGCCCTTGAACCTGGAGATTTGGGACCCATGGGATGGGTACCACGCAGTATTACTCTAAAGGGTCTGCGTTTGCTCACCCAACCTCACCAAACCTCTCAGCCCCAAGAGTGTCCACCCTTATGTCTCAATCAGCTGTGGGTCTAGATATGGTCAATCCAGGTGGCATCACAGCCCCTGAACGAATTTAGTAAGAATTTCTCTATCTTTCACTGTCTTTGTTTCACGGGTTTTTAAAAGTGATTGATTTTTATAAAGGGGTTTAGCTGCTTTTCACTGCTGTGTTTATGCCGCTTTACACCCACTTGACTCACTTACAGAGACATATCAATACATAGGTTTTAAGATTCTTACTAGTCAGATATATTCTTGGGCGGTGAATAGGGGGTGTTGAGTCCAGTTCACTGAGCAAGGAGTACGTCGTGTCTACTACATATTGGGTTTATGGAACGGTCTCTGAGCTAATTTGAAACCCTTGTTTTATGCATCACCCCACCTCACCTTTCCCGTTAAGCAGCCATAGTGTGTTTTCTAAACGTGCGACTCTGTTCTGTTTTGTAATTCAGTTCAAGGGTAGCGGTTTTTACATTCCCTCTATAAGTGATATCTTATGATAAGTGTCTTTTTCTGTGTGACTTATTTCACTTAGAATCGTCGTACCTAAATCCACTCATCATGCTGCTACTAGCCTTATGACGTTGATTTCATGGCTGAGTGATATTCCATTGTACATAAGGACCACAACTTCTTTATCCATTTTTCTCTTTCCTGGGATATTTAAGGTGTAACGAAGTGGAGGTTCTTGTCAACAGAGCAGCCCTCAACTTTGGGGTGCCTGTGTCTTGCTGATTTTTAGTTTTCCCAATTTATACGCCCATGAGTGGAAGTGCCCTATGCTCTCTAAGCTGAGTTTTTTCGATGTTTCAGGACACACCAGACACTTCTCCAGAGTGGCTGTTGGCAATTTACATCCCGCCCATCAGCGTAGCAAGGCTCCCGTTTCTCCATGGCCTGTCCTGCATTTCTGGGTTTGACACTTTATTCAGCGTGGCCTATTTGACCGATGGGAAGCGAGACTTCTTTGTAGCGCTGATTTGCCTTTCCAGGTTGCTTGGTTGGCCAAAAAGGGCGTATGCGTTTTTCCCTGAATATATTCAGGGAAAAACGCATACGCACTTTTTGGCCAAGGGCATCATTGTCGAGGTTTTGCCGCTTTTCCCGTGCTTTAAAGGCGATTCGAATCTACCTCCTGAAATCTGTTTCCTGCAATTCTGCCTTGCTTTCAAATCCTCTTCGTTGTCTTCCGTCAATATATTTGTGGACGAGAGTTATCATTTATAACTCTGCAGGTTTGTGAATTGCAGTGCCCCTGAGCTCCATTTTTCAACTCGCTTTCTTGGGAGCTGGCCGCAAAAGCGCAGGATTACTTCAGGCCCTATTTTGGTCCCGGGCGGCAGGCTGAGCCTGTGGTTAATTCTTCTTCCTGATGGGAAAATAGAGTGACCTGTGCCTTTCCCCACACCTAGAGCTAGTGTCTCATTGGTTCCCCCTCTTCCCGTTCATCCTCAGGACAAATTGCAACCTGTACGGAACAGGAGGTTAAAGGTGCTGATTTTCCAAGGAGGGTGATTGCTAGTAAAGCGGCTGGAATGGCGAACCCGAGCACAAGGAGATGAGAAATGAGGTGCGTTTTAGAAACCTTTCCCGATCACACGGTGTACCATCTTCTGGGTTTCTCATGCACGTTTTCGAAATAGGAAGATGCCCTTGAACCTGGAGATTTGGGACCCATGGGATGGGTACCACGCAGTATTACTCTAAAGGGTCTGCGTTTGCTCACCCAACCTCACCAAACCTCTCAGCCCCAAGAGTGTCCACCCTTATGTCTCAATCAGCTGTGGGTCTAGATATGGTCAATCCAGGTGGCATCACAGCCCCTGAACGAATTTAGTAAGAATTTCTCTATCTTTCACTGTCTTTGTTTCACGGGTTTTTAAAAGTGATTGATTTTTATAAAGGGGTTTAGCTGCTTTTCACTGCTGTGTTTATGCCGCTTTACACCCACTTGACTCACTTACAGAGACATATCAATACATAGGTTTTAAGATTCTTACTAGTCAGATATATTCTTGGGCGGTGAATAGGGGGTGTTGAGTCCAGTTCACTGAGCAAGGAGTACGTCGTGTCTACTACATATTGGGTTTATGGAACGGTCTCTGAGCTAATTTGAAACCCTTGTTTTATGCATCACCCCACCTCACCTTTCCCGTTAAGCAGCCATAGTGTGTTTTCTAAACGTGCGACTCTGTTCTGTTTTGTAATTCAGTTCAAGGGTAGCGGGTTTTACATTCCCTCTATAAGTGATATCTTATGATAAGTGTCTTTTTCTGTGTGACTTATTTCACTTAGAATCGTCGTACCTAAATCCACTCATCATGCTGCTACTAGCCTTATGACGTTGATTTCATGGCTGAGTGATATTCCATTGTACATAAGGACCACAACTTCTTTATCCATTTTTCTCTTTCCTGGGATATTTAAGGTGTAACGAAGTGGAGGTTCTTGTCAACAGAGCAGCCCTCAACTTTGGGGTGCCTGTGTCTTGCTGATTTTTAGTTTTCCCAATTTATACGCCCATGAGTGGAAGTGCCCTATGCTCTCTAAGCTGAGTTTTTTCGATGTTTCAGGACACACCAGACACTTCTCCAGAGTGGCTGTTGGCAATTTACATCCCGCCCATCAGCGTAGCAAGGCTCCCGTTTCTCCATGGCCTGTCCTGCATTTCTGGGTTTGACACTTTATTCAGCGTGGCCTATTTGACCGATGGGAAGCGAGACTTCTTTGTAGCGCTGATTTGCCTTTCCAGGTTGCTTGGTTGGCCAAAAAGGGCGTATGCGTTTTTCCCTGAATATATTCAGGGAAAAACGCATACGCCCTTTTTGGCCAAGGGCATCATTGTCGAGGTTTTGCCGCTTTTCCCGTGCTTTAAAGGCGATTCGAATCTACCTCCTGAAATCTGTTTCCTGCAATTCTGCCTTGCTTTCAAATCCTCTTCGTTGTCTTCCGTCAATATATTTGTGGACGAGAGTTATCATTTATAACTCTGCAGGTTTGTGAATTGCAGTGCCCCTGAGCTCCATTTTTCAACTCGCTTTCTTGGGAGCTGGCCGCAAAAGCGCAGGATTACTTCAGGCCCTATTTTGGTCCTGGGCGGCAGGCTGAGCCTGCGGTTAATTCTTCTTCCTGATGGGAAAATAGAGTGACCTGTGCCTTTCCCCACACCTAGAGCTAGTGTCTCATTGGTTCCCCCTCTTCCCGTTCATCCTCAGGACAAATTGCAACCTGTACGGAACAGGAGGTTAAAGGTGCTGATTTTCCAAGGAGGGTGATTGCTAGTAAAGCGGCTGGAATGGCGAACCCAAGCACAAGGAGATGAGAAATGAGGTGCGTTTTAGAAACCTTTCCCGATCACACGGTGTACCATCTTCTGGGTTTCTCATGCACGTTTTCGAAATAGGAAGATGCCCTTGAACCTGGAGATTTGGGACCCATGGGATGGGTACCACGCAGTATTACTCTAAAGGGTCTGCGTTTGCTCACCCAACCTCACCAAACCTCTCAGCCCCAAGAGTGTCCACCCTTATGTCTCAATCAGCTGTGGGTCTAGATATGGTCAATCCAGGTGGCATCACAGCCCCTGAACGAATTTAGTAAGAATTTCTCTATCTTTCACTGTCTTTGTTTCACGGGTTTTTAAAAGTGATTGATTTTTATAAAGGGGTTTAGCTGCTTTTCACTGCTGTGTTTATGCCCCTTTACACCCACTTGACTCACTTACAGAGACATATCAATACATAGGTTTTAAGATTCTTACTAGTCAGATATATTCTTGGGCGGTGGATAGGGGGTGTTGAGTCCAGTTCACTGAGCAAGGAGTAGGTCGTGTCTACTACATATTGGGTTTATGGAACGGTCTCTGAGCTAATTTGAAACCCTTGTTTTATGCATCACCCCACCTCACCTTTCCCGTTAAGCAGCCATAGTGTGTTTTCTAAACGTGCGACTCTGTTCTGTTTTGTAATTCAGTTCAAGGGTAGCGGTTTTTACATTCCCTCTATAAGTGATATCTTATGATAAGTGTCTTTTTCTGTGTGACTTATTTCACTTAGAATCGTCGTACCTAAATCCACTCATCATGCTGCTACTAGCCTTATGACGTTGATTTCATGGCTGAGTGATATTCCATTGTACATAAGGACCACAACTTCTTTATCCATTTTTCTCTTTCCTGGGATATTTAAGGTGTAACGAAGTGGAGGTTCTTGTCAACAGAGCAGCCCTAAACTTTGGGGTGCCTGTGTCTTGCTGATTTTTAGTTTTCCCAATTTATACGCCCATGAGTGGAAGTGCCCTATGCTCTCTAAGCTGAGTTTTTTCGATGTTTCAGGACACACCAGACACTTCTCCAGAGTGGCTGTTGGCAATTTACATCCCGCCCATCAGCGTAGCAAGGCTCCCGTTTCTCCATGGCCTGTCCTGCATTTCTGGGTTTGACACTTTATTCAGCGTGGCCTATTTGACCGATGGGAAGCGAGACTTCTTTGTAGCGCTGATTTGCCTTTCCAGGTTGCTTGGTTGGCCAAAAAGGGCGTATGCGTTTTTTCCTGAATATATTCAGGAAAAAACGCATACGCCCTTTTTGGCCAAGGGCATCATTGTCGAGGTTTTGCCGCTTTTCCCGTGCTTTAAAGGCGATTCGAATCTACCTCCTGAAATCTGTTTCCTGCAATTCTGCCTTGCTTTCAAATCCTCTTCGTTGCCTACCCTCAATATATTTGAGGACGAGAGTTATCATTTATAACTCTGCAGGTTTGTGAATTGCAGTGCCCCTGAGCTCCATTTTTCAACTCGCTTTCTTGGGAGCTGGCCGCAAAAGCGCAGGATTGCTTCAGGCCCTATTCTGGTCCCGGGCGGCAGGCTGAGCCTGTGGTTAATTCTTCTTCCTGATGGGAAAATAGAGTGACCTGTGCCTGTCCCAACACCTAAAGCTAGTGTCTCATTGGTTCCCCCTCTTCCCGTTCATCCTCAGGACAAATTGCAACCTGTACGGAACAGGAGGTTAAAGGTGCTGATTCTCCAAGGAGGGAGATTGCTAATAAAGCGGCTGGAATGGCGAACCCGAGCACAAGGAGATGAGAAATGAGGTGCGTTTTAGAAACCTTTCCCGATCACACGGTGTACCATCTTCTGGGTTTCTCATGCACGTTTTCGAAGTAGGAAGATGCCCTTGAACCTGGAGATTTGGGACCCATGGGATGGGTACCACGCAGTATTACTCTAAAGGGTCTGCGTTTGCTCACCCAACCTCACCAAACCTCTCAGCCCCAAGAGTGTCCACCCTTATGTCTCAATCAGCTGTGGGTCTAGATATGGTCAATCCAGGTGGCATCACAGCCCCTGAACGAATTTAGTAAGAATTTCTCTATCTTTCACTGTCTTTGTTTCACGGGTTTTTAAAAGTGATTGATTTTTATAAAGGGGTTTAGCTGCTTTTCACTGCTGTGTTTATGCCGCTTTACACCCACTTGACTCACTTACAGAGAGATATCAATACATAGGTTTTAAGATTCTTACTAGTCAGATATATTCTTGGGCGGTGAATAGGGGGTGTTGAGTCCAGTTCACTGAGCAAGGAGTAGGTCGTGTCTACTACATATTGGGTTTATGGAACGGTATCTGAGCTAATTTGAAACCCTTGTTTTATGCATCACCCCACCTCACCTTTCCCGTTAAGCAGCCATAGTGTGTTTTCTAAACGTGCGACACTGTTCTGTTTTGTAATTCAGTTCAAGGGTAGCGGTTTTTACATTCCCTCTATAAGTGATATCTTATGATAAGTGTCTTTTTCTGTGTGACTTATTTCACTTAGAATCGTCGTACCTAAATCCACTCATCATGCTGCTACTAGCCTTATGACGTTGATTTCATGGCTGAGTGATATTCCATTGTACATAAGGACCACAACTTCTTTATCCATTTTTCTCTTTCCTGGGATATTTAAGGTGTAACGAAGTGGAGGTTCTTGTCAACAGAGCAGCCCTAAACTTTGGGGTGCCTGTGTCTTGCTGATTTTTAGTTTTCCCAATTTATACGCCCATGACTGAAAGTGCCCTATGGTCTCTAAGCTGAGTTTTTTCAATGTTTCAGGACACACCGTACACTTCTCCAGAGTGGCTGTTGGCAATTTACATCCCGCCCATCAGCGTAGCAAGGCTCCCGTTTCTCCATGGCCTGTCCTGCATTTCTGGGTTTGACACTTTATTCAGCGTGGCCTATTTGACCGATGGGAAGTGAGACTTCTTTGTAGCGCTGATTTCCCTTTCCAGGTTGCTTGGTTGGCCAAAAAGGGCGTATGCGTTTTTTCCTGAATATATTCAGGAAAAAACGCATACGCCCTTTTTGGCCAAGGGCATCATTGTCGAGGTTTTGCCGCTTTTCCCGTGCTTTAAAGGCGATTCGAATCTACCTCCTGAAATCTGTTTCCTGCAATTCTGCCTTGCTTTCAAATCCTCTTCGTTGTCTTCCGTCAATATATTTGTGGACGAGAGTTATCATTTATAACTCTGCAGGTTTGTGAATTGCAGTGCCCCTGAGCTCCATTTTTCAACTCACTTTCTCGGGAGCTGGCCGCAAAAGCGCAGGATTAATTCAGGCCCTATTCTGGTCCCGGGCGGAAGGCTGAGCCTGTGGTTAATTCTTCTTCCTGATGGGAAAATAGAGTGACCTGTGCCTGTCCCCACACCTAGAGCTAGTGTCTCATTGGTTCCCCCTCTTCCCGTTCATCCTCAGGACAAATTGCAACCTGTACGGAACAGGAGGTTAAAGGTGCTGATTCTCCAAGGAGGGTGATTGCTAGTAAAGCGGCTGTAATGGCGAACCCGAACACAAGGAGATGAGAAATGAGGTGCGTTTTAGAAACCTTTCCCGATCACACGGTGTACCATCTTCTGGGTTTCTCATGCATGTTTTCGATGTAGGAAGATGCCCTTGAACCAGAATTTGGGACCCATGGGATGGGTACCACGCAGTATTACTCTAAAGGTTCTGCGTTTGCTCACCCAACCTCACCAAACCTCTCAGCCCCAAGAGTGTCCACCCTTATGTCTCAATCAGCTGTGGGTCTAGATATGGTCAATCCAGGTGGCATCACAGCCCCTGAACGAATTTAGTAAGAATTTCTCTAACTTTCACTGTCTTTGTTTCACGGGTTTTTAAAAGTAATTGATTTTTATAAAGGGGTTTAGCTGCTTTTCACTGCTGTGTTTATGCCGCTTTACACCCACTTGACTCACTTACAGAGAGATATCAATACATAGGTTTTAAGATTCTTACTAGTCAGATATATTCTTGGGCGGTGAATAGGGGGTGTTGAGTCCAGTTCACTGAGCAAGGAGTAGGTCGTGTCTACTACATATTGGGTTTATGGAACGGTATCTGAGCTAATTTGAAACCCTTGTTTTATGCATCACCCCACCTCACCTTTCCCGTTAAGCAGCCATAGTGTGTTTTCTAAACGTGCGACTCTGTTCTGTTTTGTAATTCAGTTCAAGGGTAGCGGTTTTTACATTCCCTCTATAAGTGATATCTTATGATAAGTGTCTTTTTCTGTGTGACTTATTTCACTTAGAATCGTCGTACCTAAATCCACTCATCATGCTGCTACTAGCCTTATGACGTTGATTTCATGGCTGAGTGATATTCCATTGTACATAAGGACCACAACTTCTTTATCCATTTTTCTCTTTCCTGGGATATTTAAGGTGTAACGAAGTGGAGGTTCTTGTCAACAGAGCAGCCCTAAACTTTGGGGTGCCTGTGTCTTGCTGATTTTTAGTTTTCCCAATTTATACGCCCCTGACTGAAAGTGCCCTATGCTCTCTAAGCTGAGTTTTTTCAATGTTTCAGGACACACCGTACACTTCTCCAGAGTGGCTGTTGGCAATTTACATCCCGCCCATCAGCGTAGCAAGGCTCCCGTTTCTCCATGGCCTGTCCTGCATTTCTGGGTTTGACACTTTATTCAGCGTGGCCTATTTGACCGATGGGAAGTGAGACTTCTTTGTAGCGCTGATTTGCCTTTCCAGGTTGCTTGGTTGGCCAAAAAGGGCGTATGCGTTTTTTCCTGAATATATTCAGGAAAAAACGCATACGCCCTTTTTGGCCAAGGGCATCATTGTCGAGGTTTTGCCGCTTTTCCCGTGCTTTAAAGGCGATTCGAATCTACCTCCTGAAATCTGTTTCCTGCAATTCTGCCTTGCTTTCAAATCCTCTTCGTTGTCTTCCGTCAATATATTTGTGGACGAGAGTTATCATTTATAACTCTGCAGGTTTGTGAATTGCAGTGCCCCTGAGCTCCATTTTTCAACTCGCTTTCTCGGGAGCTGGCCGCAAAAGCGCAGGATTACTTCAGGCCCTATTCTGGTCCCGGGCGGAAGGCTGAGCCTGTGGTTAATTCTTCTTCCTGATGGGAAAATAGAGTGACCTGTGCCTGTCCCCACACCTAGAGCTAGTGTCTCATTGGTTCCCCCTCTTCCCGTTCATCCTCAGGACAAATTGCAACCTGTACGGAACAGGAGGTTAAAGGTGCTGATTCTCCAAGGAGGGTGATTGCTAGTAAAACGGCTGTAATGGCGAACCCGAACACAAGGAGATGAGAAATGAGGTGCGTTTTAGAAACCTTTCCCGATCACACAGTGTACCATCTTCTGGGTTTCTCATGCATGTTTTCGATGTAGGAAGATGCCCTTGAACCAGAATTTGGGACCCATGGGACGGGTACCACGCAGTATTACTCTAAAGGTTCTGCGTTTGCTCACCCAACCTCACCAAACCTCTCAGCCCCAAGAGTGTCCACCCTTATGTCTCAATCAGCTGTGGGTCTAGATATGATTAATCCAGGTGGCATCACAGCCCCTGAACGAATTTAGTAGGAATTTCTCTATCTTTCACTGTCTTTGTTTCACGGGTTTTTAAAAGTGATTGATTTTCATAAAGGGGTTTAGCTGCTTTTCACTGCTGTGTTTATGCCGCTTTACACCCACTTGACTCACTTACAGAGAGATATCAATACATAGGTTTTAAGATTCTTACTAGTCAGATATAATCTTGGGCGGTGAATAGGTGGTGTTGAGTCCAGTTCACTGAGCAAGGAGTACGTCGTGTCTATTACATATTGGGTTTATGGAACGGTCTCTGAGCTAATTTGAAACCCTTGTTTTATGCATCACCCCACCTCACCTTTCCCTTTAAGCAGCCATAGTGTGTTTTCTAAACGTGTGACTCTGTTCTGTTTTGTAATTCAGTTCAAGGGTAGCGGTTTTTACATTCCCTCTATAAGTGATATCTTATGATAAGTGTCTTTTTCTGTGTGACTTATTTCACTTAGAATCGTCATACCTAAATTCACTCATCATGCTGCTACTAGCCTTATGACGTTGATTTCATGGCTGAGTGATATCCCATTGTACATAAGGACTACAACTTCTTTATCCATTTTTCTGTTTCTTGGGATATTTACGTTGCAACGAAGTGGAGGTTCTTGTCAACAGAGCAGCCCTAAATTTTGGGGTGCCTGTGTCTTGCTGATTTTTAGTTTTCCCAATTTATACGCCCATGAGTGGAAGTGCCCTATGCTCTCTAAGCTGAGTTTTTTCGATGTTTCAGGACACACCGTACACTTCTCGAGAGTGGCGGTTCGCAATTTACATCCCGCCCATCAGCGTAGCAAGGCTCCCGTTTCTCCATGGCCTCTTCTGCATTTCTGGTTTTGACACTTTATTCAGCATGGCCCTTTTGACCGAAGGGAAGCGAGACTTCTTTGTAGCGCTGATTTGCCTTTCCAGGTTGCTTGGTTGGCCAAAAAGGGCGTATGCGTTTTTTCCTGAATATATTCAGGAAAAAACGCATACGCCCTTTTTGGCCAAGGGCATCATTGTCGAGGTTTTGCCGCTTTTCCCGTGCTTTAAAGGCGATTCGAATCTACCTCCTGAAATCTGTTTCCTGCAATTTTGCCTTGCTTTTAAATCCTCTTCGTTGTCTTCCATCAATATATTTGTGGACGAGAGTTATCATTCATAACTCTGCAGGTTTGTGAATTGCAGTGCCCCTGAGCTCCATTTTTCAACTCGCTTTCTTGGGAGCTGGCCGCAAAAGCGCAGGATTGCTTTAGGCCCTATTCTGGTTCCGGGCGGAAGGCTGAGCCTGTGGTTAATTCTTCTTCCTGATGGGAAAATAGAGTGACCTGTGCCTGTCCCAACACCTAAAGCTAGTGTCTCATTGGTTCCCCCTCTTCCCGTTCATCCTCAGGACAAATTGCAACCTGTACGGAACAGGAGGTTAAAGGTGCTGATTCTCCAAGGAGGGAGATTGCTAGTAAAGCGGCTGGAATGGCGAACCCGAGCACAAGGAGATGAGAAATGAGGTGCATTTTAGAAACCTTTCCCGATCACACGGTGTACCATCTTCTGGGTTTCTCATGCACGTTTTCGAAGTAGGAAGATGCCCTTGAACCTGGAGATTTGGGACCCATGGGATGGGAACCACGCAGTTTTACTTTAAAGGGTCTGCGTTTGCTCACCCAACCTCACCAAACCTCTCAGCCCCAAGAGTGTCCACCCTTATGTCTCAATCAGCTGTGGGTCTAGATATGGTCAATCCAGGTGGCATCACAGCCCCTGAACGAATTTAGTAAGAATTTCTCTATCTTTCACTGTCTTTGTTTCACGGGTTTTTAATAGTGATGGATTTTTATAAAGGGGTTTAGCTGCTTTTCACTGCAGTGTTTATGCCTCTTTACACCCACTTGACTCACTTACAGTGAGATATCAATACATAGGTTTTAAGATTCTTACTAGTCAGATATAATCTTGGGCGGTGAATAGGTGGTGTTGAGTCCAGTTCACTGAGCAAGGAGTACGTCGTGTCTATTACATATTGGGTTTATGGAACGGTATCTGAGCTAATTTGAAACCCTTGTTTTATGCATCACCCCACCTCACCTTTCCCATTAAGCAGCCATAGTGTGTTTTCTAAACGTGTGACTCTGTTCTGTTTTGTAATTCAGTTCAAGGGTAGCGGTTTTTACATTCCCTCTATAAGTGATATCTTATGATAAGTGTCTTTTTCTGTGTGACTTATTTCACTTAGAATCGTCATACCTAAATTCACTCATCATGCTGCTACTAGCCTTATGACGTTGATTTCATGGCTGAGTGATATCCCATTGTACATAAGGACTACAACTTCTTTATCCATTTTTCTCTTTGTTGGGATATTTACGTTGCAACGAAGTGGAGGTTCTTGTCAACAGAGCAGCCCTAAATTTTGGGGTGCCTGTGTCTTGCTGATTTTTAGTTTTCCCAATTTATACGCCCATGAGTGGAAGTGCCCTATGCTCTCTAAGCTGAGTTTTTTCGATGTTTCAGGACACACCGTACACTTCTCCAGAGTGGCGGTTCGCAATTTACATCCCGCCCATCAGCGTAGCAAGGCTCCCGTTTCTCCATGGCCTGTCCTGCATTTCTGGTTTTGACACTTTATTCAGCATGGCCCTTTTGACCGATGGGAAGCGAGACTTCTTTGTAGCGCTGATTTGCCTTTCCAGGTTGCTTGGTTGGCCAAAAAGGGCGTATGCGTTTTTTCCTGAATATATTCAGGAAAAAACGCATACGCCCTTTTTGGCCAAGGGCATCATTGTCGAGGTTTTGCCGCTTTTCCCGTGCTTTAAAGGCGATTCCAATCTACCTCCTGAAATCTGTTTCCTGCAATTCTGCCTTGCTTTCAAATCCTCTTTGTTGTCTTCCATCAATATATTTGTGGACGAGAATTATCATTTATAACTCTGCAGGTTTGTGAATTGCAGTGCCCCTGAGCTCCATTTTTCAACTCGCTTTCTTGGGAGCTGGCCGCAAAAGCGCAGGATTGCTTTAGGCCCTATTCTAGTTCCGGCCGGAAGGCTGAGCCTGTGGTTAATTCTTCTTTCTGATGGGAAAATAGAGTGACCTGTGCCTGTCCCAACACCTAGAGCTAGTGTCTCATTGGTTCCCCCTCTTCCCGTTCATCCTCAGGACAAATTGCAACCTGTACGGAACAGGAGGTTAAAGGTGCTGATTCTCCAAGGAGGGAGATTGCTAGTAAAGCGGCTGGAATGGCGAACCCGAGCACAAGGAGATGAGAAATGAGGTGCGTTTTAGAAACCTTTCCCGATCACACGGTGTACCATCTTCTGCGTTTCTCATGCACGTTTTCGAAGTAGGAAGATGCCCTTGAACCTGGAATTTTGGGACCCCTGGGATGGGAACCACGCAGTATTCCTTTAAAGGGTCTGCGTTTGCTCACCCAACCTCACCAAACCTCTCAGCCCCAAGAGTGTCCACCCTTATGTCTCAATCAGCTGTGGGTCTAGATATGGTCAATCCAGGTGGCATCACAGCCCCTGAACGAATTTAGTAAGAATTTCTCTATCTTTCACTGTCTTTGTTTCACGGGTTTTTAAAAGTGATTGATTTTTATAAAGGGGTTTAGCTGCTTTTCACTGCTGTGTTTATGCCGCTTTACACCCAATTGACTCACTTACAGAGAGATATCAATACATAGGTTTTAAGATTCTTAACTAGTCAGATATATTCTTGGGCGGTGAATAGGGGGTGTTGAGTCCAGTTCACTGAGCAAGGATTAGGTCGTGTCTATTACATATTGGGTTTATGGAACGGTATCTGAGCTAATTTGAAACCCTTGTTTTATGCATCACCCCACCTCACCTTTCCCGTTAAGCAGCCATAGTGTGTTTTCTAAACGTGCGACTCTGTTCTGTTTTGTAATTCAGTTCAAGGGTAGCGGTTTTTACATTCCCTCTATAAGTGATATCTTATGATAAGTGTCTTTTTCTGTGTGACTTATTTCACTTAGAATCGTCGTACCTAAATCCACTCATCATGCTGCTACTAGCCTTATGACGTTGATTTCATGGCTGAGTGATATTCCATTGTACATAAGGACCACAACTTCTTTATCCATTTTTCTCTTTCCTGGGATATTTAAGGTGTAACGAAGTGGAGGTTCTTGTCAACAGAGCAGCCCTAAACTTTGGGGTGCCTGTGTCTTGCTGATTTTTAGTTTTCCCAATTTATACGCCCATGAGTGGAAGTGCCCTATGCTCTCTAAGCTGAGTTTTTTAGATGTTTCAGGATACACCGTACACTTCTCCAGAGTGGCTGTTGGCAATTTACATCCCGCCCATCAGCGTAGCAAGGCTCCCGTTTCTCCATGGCCTGTCCTGCATTTCTGGGTTTGACACTTTATTCAGCGTGGCCTATTTGACCGATGGGAAGCGAGACTTCTTTGTAGTGCTGATTGGCCTTTCCAGGTTGCCATGTTGGCCAAAAAGGGCGTATGCGTTTTTTCCTGAATATATTCAGGAAAAAACGCATACGCCCTTTTTGGCCAAGGGCATCATTGTCGAGGTTTTGCCGCTTTTCCCGTGCTTTAAAGGCGATTCGAATTTACCTCCTGAAATTTGTTTCCTGCAATTCTGCCTTGCTTTCAAATCCTCTTCGTTGCCCACCCTCAATATATTTGTGGACGAGATTTATCATTTATAACTCTGCAGGTTTGTGAATTGCAGTGCCCCTGAGCTCCATTTTTCAACTCGCTTTCTCGGGAGCTGGCCGCAAAAGCGCAGGATTACTTCAGGCCCTATTCTGGTCCCGGGCGGAAGGCTGAGCCTGTGGTTAATTCTTCTTCCTGATGGGAAAATAGAGTGACCTGTGCCTGTCCCCACACCTAGAGCTAGTGTCTCATTGGTTCCCCCTTTTCCCGTTCATCCTCAGGACAAATTGCAACCTGTACGGAACAGGAGGTTAAAGGTGCTGATTCTCCAAGGAGGGTGATTGCTAGTAAAGCGGCTAGAATGGCGAACCCGAGCACAAGGAGATGAGAAATGAGGTGCGTTTTAGAAACCTTTCCCGATCACACGGTGTACCATCTTCTGGGTTTCTCATGCATGTTTTCGATGTAGGAAGATGCCCTTGAACCAGGAGATTTTGGACCCATGGGATGGGTACCACGCAGTATTACTCTAAAGGGTCTGCGTTTGCTCACCCAACCTCACCAAACCTCTCAGCCCCAATAGTGTCCACCCTTATGTCTCAATCAGCTGTGGGTCTAGATATGGTTAATCCAGGTGGCATCACAGCCCCTGAACGAATTTAGTAAGAATTTCTCTATCTTTCACTGTCTTTGTTTCACGGGTTTTTAAAAGTGATTGATTTTTATAAAGGGCTTTAGCTGCTTTTCACTGCTGTGTTTATGCCGCTTTACACCCACTTGACTCACTTACAGAGAGATATCAATATATAGGTTTTAAGATTCTTACTAGTCAGATATATTCTTGGGCGGTGAATAGGGGGTGTTGAGTCTAGTTCACTGAGCAAGGAGTACGTCGTGTCTATTACATATTGGGTTTATGGAACGGTATCTGAGCTAATTTGAAACCCTTGTTTTATGCATCACCCCACCTCACCTTTCCCGTTACGCAGCCACAGTGTGTTTTCTAAACGTGTGACTCTGTTCTGTTTTGTAATTCAGTTCAAGGGTAGCGGCTTTTACATTCCCTCTATAAGTGATATCTTATGATAAGTGTCTTTTTCTGTGTGACTTATTTCACTTAGAATCGTCGTACCTAAATCCACTCATCATGCTGCTACTAGCCTTATGACGTTGATTTCATGGCTGAGTGATATTCCATTGTACATAAGGACCACAACTTCTTTATCCATTTTTCTCTTTCCTGGGATATTTAAGGTGTAACGAAGTGGAGGTTCTTGTCAACAGAGCAGCCCTAAACTTTGGGGTGCCTGTGTCTTGCTGATTTTTAGTTTTCCCAATTTATACGCCCATGAGTGGAAGTGCCCTATGCTCTCTAAGCTGAGTTTTTTCGATGTTTCAGGACACACCGTACACTTCTCCAGAGTGGCTGTTGGCAATTTACATCCCGCCCATCAGCGTAGCAAGGCTCCCGTTTCTCCATGGCTTGTCCTGCATTTCTGGGTTTGACACTTTATTCAGCGTGGCCTATTTGACCGATGGGAAGCGAGACTTCTTTGTAGCGCTGATTTGCCTTTCCAGGTTGCTTGGTTGGCCAAAAAGGGCGTATGCGTTTTTTCCTGAATATATTCAGGAAAAAACGCATACGCCCTTTTTGGCCAAGGGCATCATTGTCGAGGTTTTGCCGCTTTTCCCGTGCTTTAAAGGCGATTCGAATCTACCTCCTGAAATCTGTTTCCTGCAATTCTGCCTTGCTTTCAAATCCTCTTCGTTGTCTTCCGTCAATATATTTGTGGACGAGAGTTATCATTTATAACTCTGCAGGTTTGTGAATTGCAGTGCCCCTGAGCTCCATTTTTCAACTCGCTTTCTTGGGAGCTGGCCGCAAAAGCGCAGGATTGCTTCAGGCCCTATTCTGATCCCGGGCGGCAGGCTGAGCCTGTGGTTAATTCTTCTTTCTGATGGGAAAATAGAGTGACCTGTGCCTGTCCCAACACCTAGAGCTAGTGTCTCATTGGTTCCCCCTCTTCCCGTTCATCCTCAGGACAAATTGCAACCTGTACGGAACAGGAGGTTAAAGGTGCTGATTCTCCAAGGAGGGAGATTGCTAGTAAAGCGGCTGGAATGGCGAACCCGAGCACAAGGAGATGAGAAATGAGGTGCGTTTTAGAAACCTTTCCCGATCACACGGTGTACCATCTTCTGGGTTTCTCATGCACGTTGTCGAAGTAGGAAGATGCCCTTGAACCTGGAGATTTGGGACCCATGGGATGGGAACCACGCAGTATTACTTTAAAGGGTCTGCGTTTGCTCACCCAACCTCACCAAACCTCTCAGCCCCAAGAGTGTCCACCCTTATGTCTCAATCAGCTGTGGGTCTAGATATGGTCAATCCAGGTGGCATCACAGCCCGTGAACGAATTTAGTAAGAATTTCTCTATCTTTCACTGTCTTTGTTTCACGGGTTTTTAATAGTGATTGATTTTTATAAAGGGGTTTAGCTGCTTTTCACTGCTGTGTTTATGCCGCTTTACACCCACTTGACTCACTTACAGAGAGATATCAATACATAGGTTTTAAGATTCTTACTAGTCAGATATATTCTTGGGCGGTGAATAGGGGGTGTTGAGTCCAGTTCACTGAGCAAGGAGTAGGTCGTGTCTATTACATATTGGGTTTATGGAACGGTATCTGAGCTAATTTGAAACCCTTGTTTTATGCATCACCCCACCTCACCTTTCCCGTTAAGCAGCCATAGTGTGTTTTCTAAACGTGCGACACTGTTCTGTTTTGTAATTCAGTTCAAGGGTAGCGGTTTTTACATTCCCTCTATAAGTGATATCTTATGATAAGTGTCTTTTTCTGTGTGACTTATTTCACTTAGAATCGTCGTACCTAAATCCACTCATCATGCTGCTACTAGCCTTATGACGTTGATTTCATGGCTGAGTGATATTCCATTGTACATAAGGACCACAACTTCTTTATCCATTTTTCTCTTTCCTGGGATATTTAAGGTGTAACGAAGTGGAGGTTATTGTCAACAGAGCAGCCCTAAACTTTGGGGTGCCTGTGTCTTGCTGATTTTTAGTTTTCCCAATTTATACGCCCATGACTGGAAGTGCCCTATGCTCTCTAAGCTGAGTTTTTTCGATGTTTCAGGACACACCGTACACTTCTCCAGAGTGGCTGTTGGCAATTTACATCCCGCCCATCAGCGTAGCAAGGCTCCCGTTTCTCCATGGCCTGTCCTGCATTTCTGGGTTTGACACTTTATTCAGCGTGGCCTATTTGACCGATGGGAAGTGAGACTTCTTTGTAGCGCTGATTTGCCTTTCCAGGTTGCTTGGTTGGCCAAAAAGGGCGTATGCGTTTTTTCCTGAATATATTCAGGAAAATACGCATACGCCCTTTTTGGCCAAGGGCATCATTGTCGAGGTTTTGCCACTTTTCCCGTGCTTTAAAGGCGATTCGAATCTACCTCCTGAAATCTGTTTCCTGCAATTCTGCCTTGCTTTCAAATCCTCTTCGTTGTCTTCCGTCAATATATTTGTGGACGAGAGTTATCATTTATAACTCTGCAGGTTTGTGAATTGCAGTGCCCCTGAGCTCCATTTTTCAACTCGCTTTCTCGGGAGCTGGCCGCAAAAGCGCAGGATTACTTCAGGCCCTATTCTGGTCCCGGGCGGAAGGCTGAGCCTGTGGTTAATTCTTCTTCCTGATGGGAAAATAGAGTGACCTGTGCCTGTCCCCACACCTAGAGCTAGTGTCTCATTGGTTCCCCCTCTTCCCGTTCATCCTCAGGACAAATTGCAACCTGTACGGAACAGGAGGTTAAAGGTGCTGATTCTCCAAGGAGGGTGATTGCTAGTAAAGCGGCTGGAATGGCGAACCCGAGCACAAGGAGATGAGAAATGAGGTGCGTTTTAGAAACCTTTCCCGATCACACGGTGTACCATCTTCTGGGTTTCTCGTGCATGTTTTCGATGTAGGAAGATGCCCTTGAACCTGGAGATTTGGGACCCATGGGATGGGTACCACGCAGTATTACTCTAAAGGGTCTGCGTTTGCTCACCCAACCTCACCAAACCTCTCAGCCCCAAGAGTGTCCACCCTTATGTCTCAATCAGCTGTGGGTCTAGATATGGTTAATCCAGGTGGCATCACAGCCCCTGAACGAATTTAGTAAGAATTTCTCTATCTTTCACTGTCTTTGTTTCACGGGTTTTTAAAAGTGATTGATTTTTATAAAGGGGTTTAGCTGCTTTTCACTGCTGTGTTTATGCCGCTTTACACCCACTTGACTCACTTACAGAGAGATATCAATATATAGGTTTTAAGATTCTTACTAATCAGATATATTCTTGGGCGGTGAATAGGTGGTGTTGAGTCCAGTTCACTGAGCAAGGAGTACGTCGTGTCTATTACATATTGGGTTTATGGAACGGTATCTGAGCTAATTTGAAACCCTTGTTTTATGCATCACCCCACCTCACCTTTCCCATTAAGCAGCCATAGTGTGTTTTCTAAACGTGTGACTCTGTTCTGTTTTGTAATTCAGTTCAAGGGTAGCGGTTTTTACATTCCCTCTATAAGTGATATCTTATGATAAGTGTCTTTTTCTGTGTGACTTATTTCACTTAGAATCGTCATACCTAAATTCACTCATCATGCTGCTACTAGCCTTATGACGTTGATTTCATGGCTGAGTGATATCCCATTGTACATAAGGACTACAACTTCTTTATCCATTTTTCTCTTTGTTGGGATATTTACGTTGCAACGAAGTGGAGGTTCTTGTCAACAGAGCAGCCCTAAATTTTGGGGTGCCTGTGTCTTGCTGATTTTTAGTTTTCCCAATTTATACGCCCATGAGTGGAAGTGCCCTATGCTCTCTAAGCTGAGTTTTTTCGATGTTTCAGGACACACCGTACACTTCTCCAGAGTGGCGGTTCGCAATTTACATCCCGCCCATCAGCGTAGCAAGGCTCCCGTTTCTCCATGGCCTGTCCTGCATTTCTGGTTTTGACACTTTATTCAGCATGGCCCTTTTGACCGATGGGAAGCGAGACTTCTTTGTAGCGCTGATTTGCCTTTCCAGGTTGCTTGGTTGGCCAAAAAGGGCGTATGCGTTTTTTCCTGAATATATTCAGGAAAAAACGCATACGCCCTTTTTGGCCAAGGGCATCATTGTCGAGGTTTTGCCGCTTTTCCCGTGCTTTAAAGGCGATTCGAATCTACCTCCTGAAATCTGTTTCCTGCAATTCTGCCTTGCTTTCAAATCCTCTTTGTTGTCTTCCATCAATATATTTGTGGACGAGAATTATCATTTATAACTCTGCAGGTTTGTGAATTGCAGTGCCCCTGAGCTCCATTTTTCAACTCGCTTTCTTGGGAGCTGGCCGCAAAAGCGCAGGATTGCTTTAGGCCCTATTCTAGTTCCGGCCGGAAGGCTGAGCCTGTGGTTAATTCTTCTTCCTGATGGGAAAATAGAGTGACCTGTGCCTGTCCCAACACCTAAAGCTAGTGTCTCATTGGTTCCCCCTCTTCCCGTTCATCCTCAGGACAAATTGAAACCTGTACGGAACAGAAGGTTAAAGGTGCTGATTCTCCAAGGAGGGAGATTGCTAGTAAAGCGGCTGGAATGGCGAACCCGAGCACAAGGAGATGAGAAATGAGGTGCGTTTTAGAAACCTTTCCCGATCACACGGTGTACCATCTTCTGCGTTTCTCATGCACGTTTTCGAAGTAGGAAGATGCCCTTGAACCTGGAATTTTGGGACCCATGGGATGGGAACCACGCAGTATTACTTTGAAGGGTCTGCGTTTGCTCACCCAACCTCACGAAACCTCTCAGCCCCAAGAGTGTCCACCCTTATGTCTCAATCAGCTGTGGGTCTAGATATGGTCAATCCAGGTGGCATCACAGCCCCTGAACGAATTTAGTAAGAATTTCTCTATCTTTCACTGTCTTTGTTTCACGGGTTTTTAAAAGTGATTGATTTTTATAAAGGGGTTTAGCTGCTTTTCACTGCTGTGTTTATGCCGCTTTACACCCAATTGACTCACTTACAGAGAGATATCAATACATAGGTTTTAAGATTCTTAACTAGTCAGATATATTCTTGGGCGGTGAATAGGGGGTGTTGAGTCCAGTTCACTGAGCAAGGATTAGGTCGTGTCTATTACATATTGGGTTTATGGAACGGTATCTGAGCTAATTTGAAACCCTTGTTTTATGCATCACCCCACCTCACCTTTCCCGTTAAGCAGCCATAATGTGTTTTCTAAACGTGTGACTCTGTTCTGTTTTGTAATTCAGTTCAAGGGTAGCGGTTTTTACATTCCCTCTATAAGTGATATCTTATGGTAAGTGTCTTTTTCTGTGTGACTTATTTCACTTAGAATCGTCGTACCTAAATCCACTCATCATGCTGCTACTAGCCTTATGACGTTGATTTCATGGCTGAGTGATATTCCATTGTACATAAGGACCACAACTTCTTTATCCATTTTTCTCTTTCCTGGGATATTTAAGGTGTAACGAAGTGGAGGTTCTTGTCAACAGAGCAGCCCTAAACTTTGGGGTGCCTGTGTCTTGCTGATTTTTAGTTTTCCCAATTTATACGCCCATGAGTGGAAGTGCCCTATGCTCTCTAAGCTGAGTTTTTTCGATGTCTCAGGACACACCGTACACTTCTCCAGAGTGGCTGTTGGCAATTTACATCCCGCCCATCAGCGTAGCAAGGCTCCCGTTTCTCCATGGCCTGTCCTGCATTTCTGGGTTTGACACTTTATTCAGCGTGGCCTATTTGACCGATGGGAAGCGAGACTTCTTTGTAGCGCTGATTTGCCTTTCCAGGTTGCTTGGTTGGCCAAAAAGGGCGTATGCGTTTTTTCCTGAATATATTCAGGAAAAAACGCATACGCCCTTTTTGGCCAAGGGCATCATTGTCGAGGTTTTGCCGCTTTTCCTGTGCTTTAAAGGCGATTCGAATCTACCTCCTGAAATCTGTTTCCTGCAATTCTGCCTTGCTTTCAAATCCTCTTCGTTGCCCACCCTCAATATATTTGTGGACGAGATTTATCATTTATAACTCTGCAGGTTTGTGAATTGCAGTGCCCCTGAGCTCCATTTTTCAACTCGCTTTCTTGGGAGCTGGCCGCAAAAGCGCAGGATTGCTTCAGGCCCTATTCTGGTTCCGGGCGGAAGGCTGAGCCTGTGGTTAATTCTTCTTCCTGATGGGAAAATAGAGTGACCTGTGCCTGTCCCAACACCTAAAGCTAGTGTCTCATTGGTTCCCCCTCTTCCCGTTCATCCTCAGGACAAATTGCAACCTGTACGGAACAGGAGGTTAAAGGTGCTGATTCTCCAAGGAGGGAGATTGCTAGTAAAGCGGCTGGAATGGCGAACCCGAGCACAAGGAGATGAGAAATGAGGTGCGTTTTAGAAACCTTTCCCGATCACACGGTGTACCATCTTCTGCGTTTCTCATGCACGTTTTCGAAGTAGGAAGATGCCCTTGAACCTGGAGATTTGGGACCCATGGGATGGGAACCACGCAGTTTTACTTTAAAGGGTCTGCCTTTGCTCACCCAACCTCACCAAACCTCTCAGCCCCAAGAGTGTCCACCCTTATGCCTCAATCAGCTGTGGGTCTAGATATGGTCAATCCAGGTGGCATCACAGCCCCTGAACGAATTTAGTAAGAATTTCTCTATCTTTCACTGTCTTTGTTTCACGGGTTTTTAAAAGTGATTGATTTTTATAAAGGGGTTTAGCTGCTTTTCACTGCTGTGTTTATGCCGCTTTACACCCACTTGACTCACTTACAGAGAGATATCAATACATAGGTTTTAAGATTCTTACTAGTCAGATATATTCTTGGGTGGTGAATAGGGGGTGTTGAGTCCAGTTCACTGAGCAAGGAGTAGGTCGTGTCTATTACATATTGGGTTTATGGAACGGTATCTGAGCTAATTTGAAACCCTTGTTTTATGCATCACCCCACCTCACCTTTCCCGTTAAGCAGCCATAGTGTGTTTTCTAAACGTGTGACTCTGTTCTGTTTTGTAATTCAGTTCAAGGGTAGCGGTTTTTACATTCCCTCTATAAGTGATATCTTATGGTAAGTGTCTTTTTCTGTGTGACTTATTTCACTTAGAATCGTCATACCTAAATTCACTCATCATGCTGCTACTAGCCTTATGACGTTGATTTCATGGCTGAGTAATATCCCATTGTACATAAGGACTACAACTTCTTTATCCATTTTTCTCTTTCTTGGGATATTTACGTTGCAACGAAGTGGAGGTTCTTGTCAACAGAGCAGCCCTAAATTTTGGGGTGCCTGTGTCTTGCTGATTTTTAGTTTTCCCAATTTATACGCCCATGAGTGGAAGTGCCCTATGCTCTCTAAGCTGAGTTTTTTCGATGTTTCAGGACACACCGTACACTTCTCCAGAGTGGCGGTTCGCAATTTACATCCCGCCCATCAGCGTAGCAAGGCTCCCGTTTCTCCATGGCCTGTCCTGCATTTCTGGTTTTGACACTTTATTCAGCATGGCCCTTTTGACCGATGGGAAGCGAGACTTCTTTGTAGCGCTGATTTGCCTTTCCAGGTTGCTTGGTTGGCCAAAAAGGGCGTATGCGTTTTTTCCTGAATATATTCAGGAAAAAACGCATACGCCCTTTTTGGCCAAGGGCATCATTGTCGAGGTTTTGCCGCTTTTCCCGTGCTTTAAAGGCGATTCGAATCTACCTCCTGAAATCTGTTTCCTGCAATTCTGCCTTGCTTTCAAATCCTCTTCGTTGTCTTCCATCAATATATTTGTGGAGGAGAGTTATCATTTATAACTCTGAAGGTTTGTGAATTGCAGTGCCCCTGAGCTCCATTTTTCAACTCGCTTTCTTGGGAGCTGGCCGCAAAAGCGCAGGATTGCTTCAGGCCCTATTCTGGTCCCGGGCGGCAGGCTGAGCCTGTGGTTAATTCTTCTTTCTGATGGGAAAATAGAGTGACCTGTGCCTGTCCCAACACCTAGAGCTAGTGTCTCATTGGTTCCCCCTCTTCCCGTTCATCCTCAGGACAAATTGCAACCTGTACGGAACAGGAGGTTAAAGGTGCTGATTCTCCAAGGAGGGAGATTGCTAGTAAAGCGGCTGGAATGGCGAACCCGAGCACAAGGAGATGAGAAATGAGGTGCGTTTTAGAAACCTTTCCCGATCACACGGTGTACCATCTTCTGCGTTTCTCATGCAGGTTTTCGAAGTAGGAAGATGCCCTTGAACCTGGAGATTTGGGACCCATGGGATGGGAACCACGCAGTATTACTTTAAAGGGTCTGCGTTTGCTCACCCAACCTCACCAAACCTCTCAGCCCCAAGAGTGTCCACCCTTATGTCTCAATCAGCTGTGGGTCTAGATATGGTCAATCCAGGTGGCATCACAGCCCCTGAACGAATTTAGTAAGAATTTCTCTATCTTTCACAGTCTTTGTTTCACGGGTTTTTAATAGTGATTGATTTTTATAAAGGGGTTTAGCTGCTTTTCACTGCTGTGTTTATGCCGCTTTACACCCACTTGACTCACTTACAGAGAGATATCAATACATAGGTTTTAAGATTCTTACTAGTCAGATATAATCTTGGGCGGTGAATAGGGGGTGTTGAGTCCAGTTCACTGAGCAAGGATTAGGTCGTGTCTATTACATATTGGGTTTATGGAACGGTATCTGAGCTAATTTGAAACCCTTGTTTTATGCATCACCCCACCTCACCTTTCCCGTTAAGCAGCCATAGTGTGTTTTCTAAACGTGTGACTCTGTTCTGTTTTGTAATTCAGTTCAAGGGTCACGGTTTTTACATTCCCTCTATAAGTGATATCTTATGGTAAGTGTCTTTTTCTGTGTGACTTATTTCACTTAGAATCGTCATACCTAAATTCACTCATCATGCTGCTACTAGCCTTATGACGTTGATTTCATGGCTGAGTGATATCCCATTGTACATAAGGACTACAACTTCTTTATCTATTTTTCTCTTTGTTGGGATATTTATGTTGCAACGAAGTGGAGGTTCTTGTCAACAGAGCAGCCCTAAATTTTGGGGTGCCTGTGTCTTGCTGATTTTTAGTTTTCCCAATTTATACGCCCATGAGTGGAAGTGCCCTATGCTCTCTAAGCTGAGTTTTTTCGATGTTTCAGGACACACCGTACACTTCTCCAGAGTGGCGGTTCGCAATTTACATCCCGCCCATCAGCGTAGCAAGGCTCCCGTTTCTCCATGGCCTGTCCTGCATTTCTGGTTTTGACACTTTATTCAGCATGGCCCTTTTGACCGATGGGAAGCGAGACTTCTTTGTAGCGCTGATTTGCCTTTCCAGGTTGCTTGGTTGGCCAAAAAGGGCGTATGCGTTTTTTCCTGAATATATTCAGGAAAAAACGCATACGCCCTTTTTGGCCAAGGGCATCATTGTCGAGGTTTTGCCGCTTTTCCCATGCTTTAAAGGCGATTCGAATCTACCTCCTGAAATCTGTTTCCTGCAATTCTGCCTTGCTTTCAAATCCTCTTCGTTGTCTTCCATCAATATATTTGTGGACGAGAGTTATCATTGATAACTCTGCAGGTTTGTGAATTGCAGTGCCCCTGAGCTCCATTTTTCAACTCGCTTTCTTGGGAGCTGCCCGCAAAAGCGCAGGATTGCTTTAGGCCCTATTCTGGTTCCGGGCGGAAGGCTGAGCCTGTGGTTAATTCTTCTTCCTGATGGGAAAATAGAGTGACCTGTGCCTGTCCCAACACCTAAAGCTAGTGTCTCATTGGTTCCCCCTCTTCCCGTTCATCCTCAGGACAAATTGCAACCTGTACGGAACAGGAGGTTAAAGGTGCTGATTCTCCAAGGAGGGAGATTGCTAGTAAAGCGGCTGGAATGGCGAACCCGAGCACAAGGAGATGAGAAATGAGGTGCGTTTTAGAAACCTTTCCCGATCACACGGTGTACCATCTTCTGGGTTTCTCATGCACGTTTTCGAAGTAGGAAGATTCCCTTGAACCTGGAGATTTGGGACCGATGGGATGGGAACCACGCAGTTTTAATTTAAAGGGTCTGCGTTTGCTCACCCAACCTCACCAAACCTCTCAGCCCCAAGAGTGTCCACCCTTATGTCTCAATCAGCTGTGGGTCTACATATGGTCAATCCAGGTGGCATCACAGCCCCTGAACGAATTTAGTAAGAATTTCTCTATCTTTCACTGTCTTTGTTTCACGGGTTTTTAAAAGTGATTGATTTTTATAAAGGGGTTTAGCTGCTTTTCACTGCTGTGTTTATGCCGCTTTACAGCCAATTGACTCACTTACAGTGAGATATCAATACATAGGTTTTAAGATTCTTACTAGTCAGATATTATCTTGGGCGGTGAATAGGGGGTGTTGAGTCCAGTTCACTGAGCAAGGAGTAGGTCGTGTCTATTACATATTGGGTTTATGGAACGGTATCTGAGCTAATTTGAAACCCTTGTTTTATGCATCACCCCACCTCACCTTTCCCGTTAAGCAGCCATAGTGTGTTTTCTAAACGTGTGACTCTGTTCTGTTTTGTAATTCAGTTCAAGGGTAGCGGTTTTTACATTCCCTCTATAAGTGATATCTTATGATAAGTGTCTTTTTCTGTGTGACTTATTTCACTTAGAATCGTCATACCTAAATTCACTCATCATGCTGCTACTAGCCTTATGACGTTGATTTCATGGCTGAGTGATATCCCATTGTACATAAGGACTACAACTTCTTTATCCATTTTTCTCTTTCTTGGGATATTTACGTTGCAACGAAGTGGAGGTTCTTGTCAACAGAGCAGCCCTAAATTTTGGGGTGCCTGTGTCTTGCTGATTTTTAGTTTTCCCAATTTATACGCCCATGAGTGGAAGTGCCCTATGCTCTCTAAGCTGAGTTTTTTCGATGTTTCAGGACACACCGTACACTTCTCCAGAGTGGCGGTTCGCAATTTACATCCCGCCCATCAGCGTAGCAAGGCTCCCGTTTCTCCATGGCCTGTCCTGCATTTCTGGTTTTGACACTTTATTCAGCATGGCCCTTTTGACCGATGGGAAGCGAGACTTCTTTGTAGCGCTGATTTGCCTTTCCAGGTTGCTTGGTTGGCCAAAAAGGGCGTATGCGTTTTTTCCTGAATATATTCAGGAAAAAACGCATACGCCCTTTTTGGCCAAGGGCATCATTGTCGAGGTTTTGCCGCTTTTCCCGTGCTTTAAAGGCGATTCGAATCTACCTCCTGAAATCTGTTTCCTGCAATTCTGCCTTGCTTTCAAATCCTCTTCGTTGTCTTCCATCAATATATTTGTGGACGAGAGTTATCATTTATAACTCTGCAGGTTTGTGAATTGCAGTGCCCCTGAGCTCCATTTTTCAACTCGCTTTTTTGGCAGCTGGCCGCAAAAGCGCAGGATTGCTTTAGGCCCTATTCTGGTTCCGGGCGGAAGGCTGAGCCTGTGGTTAATTCTTCTTCCTGATGGGAAAATAGAGTGACCTGTGCCTGTCCCAACACCTAAAGCTAGTGTCTCATTGGTTCCCCCTCTTCCCGTTCATCCTCAGGACAAATTGCAACCTGTACGGAACAGGAGGTTAAAGGTGCTGATTCTCCAAGGAGGGAGATTGCTAGTAAAGCGGCTGGAATGGCGAACCCGAGCACAAGGAGATGAGAAATGAGGTGCGTTTTAGAAACCTTTCCCGATCACACGGTGTACCATCTTCTGGGTTTCTCATGCACGTTTTCGAAGTAGGAAGATGCCCTTGAACCTGGAGATTTGGGACCCATGGGATGGGAACCACGCAGTATTACTTTAAAGGGTCTGCGTTTGCTCACCCAACCTCACGAAACCTCTCAGGCCAAGAGTGTCCACCCTTATGTCTCAATCAGCTGTGGGTCTAGATATGGTCAATCCAGGTGGCATCACAGCCCCTGAACGAATTTAGTAAGAATTTCTCTATCTTTCACTGTCTTTGTTTCACGGGTTTTTAATAGTGATTGATTTTTATAAAGGGGTTTAGCTGCTTTTCACTGCTGTGTTTATGCCGCTTTACACCCAATTGACTCACTTACAGAGAGATATCAATACATAGGTTTTAAGATTCTTAACTAGTCAGATATATTCTTGGGTGGTGAATAGGGGGTGTTGAGTCCAGTTCACTGAGCAAGGATTAGGTCGTGTCTATTACATATTGGGTTTATGGAACGGTATCTGAGCTAATTTGAAACCCTTGTTTTATGCATCACCCCACCTCACCTTTCCCGTTAAGCAGCCATAGTGTGTTTTCTAAACGTGTGACTCTGTTCTGTTTTGTAATTCAGTTCAAGGGTCGCGGTTTTTACATTCCCTCTATAAGTGATATCTTATGGTAAGTGTCTTTTTCTGTGTGACTTATTTCACTTAGAATCGTCGTACCTAAATCCACTCATCATGCTGCTACTAGCCTTATGACGTTGATTTCATGGCTGAGTGATATTCCATTGTACATAAGGACCACAACTTCTTTATCCATTTTTCTCTTTCCTGGGATATTTAAGGTGTAACGAAGTGGAGGTTCTTGTCAACAGAGCAGCCCTAAACTTTGGGGTGCCTGTGTCTTGCTGATTTTTAGTTTTCCCAATTTATACGCCCATGACTGGAAGTGCCCTATGCTCTCTAAGCTGAGTTTTTTCGATGTTTCAGGACACACCGTACACTTCTCCAGAGTGGCTGTTGGCAATTTACATCCCGCCCATCAGCGTAGCAAGGCTCCCGTTTCTCCATGGCCTGTCCTGCATTTCTGGGTTTGACACTTTATTCAGCGTGGCCTATTTGACCGATGGGAAGTGAGACTTCTTTGTAGCGCTGATTTGCCTTTCCAGGTTGCTTGGTTGGCCAAAAAGGGCGTATGCGTTTTTTCCTGAATATATTCAGGAAAATACGCATACGCCCTTTTTGGCCAAGGGCATCATTGTCGAGGTTTTGCCACTTTTCCCGTGCTTTAAAGGCGATTCGAATCTACCTCCTGAAATCTGTTTCCTGCAATTCTGCCTTGCTTTCAAATCCTCTTCGTTGTCTTCCGTCAATATATTTGTGGACGAGAGTTATCATTTATAACTCTGCAGGTTTGTGAATTGCAGTGCCCCTGACCTCCATTTTTCAACTCGCTTTCTCGGGAGCTGGCCGCAAAAGCGCAGGATTACTTCAGGCCCTATTCTGGTCCCGGGCGGAAGGCTGAGCCTGTGGTTAATTCTTCTTCCTGATGGGAAAATAGAGTGACCTGTGCCTGTCCCCACACCTAGAGCTAGTGTCTCATTGGTTCCCCCTCTTCCCGTTCATCCTCAGGACAAATTGCAACCTGTACGGAACAGGAGGTTAAAGGTGCTGATTCTCCAAGGAGGGTGATTGCTAGTAAAGCGGCTGGAATGGCGAACCCGAGCACAAGGAGATGAGAAATGAGGTGCGTTTTAGAAACCTTTCCCGATCACACGGTGTACCATCTTCTGGGATTCTCATGCATGTTTTCGATGTAGGAAGATGCCCTTGAACCAGGAGATTTGGGACCCATGGGATGGGTACCACGCAGTATTACTCTAAAGGGTCTGCGTTTGCTCACCCAACCTCACCAAACCTCTCAGCCCCAAGAGTGTCCACCCTTATGTCTCAATCAGCTGTGGGTCTAGATATGGTTAATCCAGGTGGCATCACAGCCCCTGAACGAATTTAGTAAGTATTTCTCTATCTTTCACTGTCTTTGTTTCACGGGTTTTTAAAAGTGATTGATTTTTATAAAGGGGTTTAGCTGCTTTTCACTGCTGTGTTTATGCCGCTTTACACCCACTTGACTCACTTACAGAGAGATATCAATATATAGGTTTTAAGATTCTTACTAATCAGATATATTCTTGGGCGGTGAATAGGTGGTGTTGAGTCCAGTTCACTGAGCAAGGAGTACGTCGTGTCTATTACATATTGGGTTTATGGAACGGTATCTGAGCTAATTTGAAACCCTTGTTTTATGCATCACCCCACCTCACCTTTCCCTTTAAGCAGCCATAGTGTGTTTTCTAAACGTGTGACTCTGTTCTGTTTTGTAATTCAGTTCAAGGGTAGCGGTTTTTACATTCCCTCTATAAGTGATATCTTATGATAAGTGTCTTTTTCTGTGTGACTTATTTCACTTAGAATCGTCATACCTAAATTCACTCATCATGCTGCTACTAGCCTTATGACGTTGATTTCATGGCTGAGTGATATCCCATTGTACATAAGGACTACAACTTCTTTATCCATTTTTCTCTTTGTTGGGATATTTACGTTGCAACGAAGTGGAGGTTCTTGTCAACAGAGCAGCCCTAAATTTTGGGGTGCCTGTGTCTTGCTGATTTTTAGTTTTCCCAATTTATACGCCCATGAGTGGAAGTGCCCTATGCTCTCTAAGCTGAGTTTTTTCGATGTTTCAGGACACACCGTACACTTCTCCAGAGTGGCGGTTCGCAATTTACATCCCGCCCATCAGCGTAGCAAGGCTCCCGTTTCTCCATGGCCTGTCCTGCATTTCTGGTTTTGACACTTTATTCAGCATGGCCCTTTTGACCGATGGGAAGCGAGACTTCTTTGTAGCGCTGATTTGCCTTTCCAGGTTGCTTGGTTGGCCAAAAAGGGCGTATGCGTTTTTTCCTGAATATATTCAGGAAAAAACGCATACGGCCTTTTTGGCCAAGGGCATCATTGTCGAGGTTTTGCCGCTTTTCCCGTGCTTTAAAGGCGATTCGAATCTACCTCCTGAAATCTGTTTCCTGCAATTCTGCCTTGCTTTCAAATCCTCTTTGTTGTCTTCCATCAATATATTTGTGGACGAGAGTTATCATTTATAACTCTGCAGGTTTGTGAATTGCAGTGCCCCTGAGCTACATTTTTCAACTCGCTTTCTTGGGAGCTGGCCGCAAAAGCGCAGGATTGCTTTAGGCCCTATTCTGGTTCCGGGCGGAAGGCTGAGCCTGTGGTTAATTCTTCTTCCTGATGGGAAAATAGAGTGACCTGTGCCTGTCCCAACACCTAAAGCTAGTGTCTCATTGGTTCCCCCTCTTCCCGTTCATCCTCAGGACAAATTGCAACCTGTACGGAACAGGAGGTTAAAGGTGCTGATTCTCCAAGGAGGGAGATTGCTAGTAAAGCGGCTGGAATGGCGAACCCGAGCACAAGGAGATGAGAAATGAGGTGCGTTTTAGAAACCTTTCCCGATCACACGGTGTACCATCTTCTGCGTTTCTCATGCACGTTTTCGAAGTAGGAAGATGCCCTTGAACCTGGAGATTTGGGACCCATGGGATGGGAACCACGCAGTTTTACTTTAAAGGGTCTGCCTTTGCTCACCCAACCCCACCAAACCTCTCAGCCCCAAGAGTGTCCACCCTTATGTCTCAATCAGCTGTGGGTCTAGATATGGTCAATCCAGGTGGCATCACAGCCCCTGAACGAATTTAGTAAGAATTTCTCTCTCTTTCACTGTCTTTGTTTCACGGGTTTTTAAAAGTGATTGATTTTTATAAAGGGGTTTAGCTGCTTTTCACTGCTGTGTTTATGCCGCTTTACACCCACTTGACTCACTTACAGAGAGATATCAATACATAGGTTTTAAGATTCTTACTAGTCAGATATATTCTTGGGCGGTGAATAGGGGGTGTTGAGTCCAGTTCACTGAGCAAGGAGTAGGTCGTGTCTATTACATATTGGGTTTATGGAACGGTATCTGAGCTAATTTGAAACCCTTGTTTTATGCATCACCCCACCTCACCTTTCCCGTTAAGCAGCCATAGTGTGTTTTCTAAACGTGTGACTCTGTTCTGTTTTGTAATTCAGTTCAAGGGTAGCGGTTTTTACATTCCCTCTATAAGTGATATCTTATGATAAGTGTCTTTTTCTGTGTGACTTATTTCACTTAGAATCGTCGTACCTAAATCCACTCATCCTGCTGCTACTAGCCTTATGACGTTGATTTCATGGCTGAGTGATATCCCATTGCACATAAGGACTACAACTTCTTTATCCATTTTTCTCTTTCTTGGGATATTTACGTTGCAACGAAGTGGAGGTTCTTGTCAACAGAGCAGCCCTAAATTTTGGGGTGCCTGTGTCTTGCTGATTTTTAGTTTTCCCAATTTATACGCCCATGAGTGGAAGTGCCCTATGCTCTCTAAGCTGAGTTTTTTCGATGTTTCAGGACACACCGTACACTTCTCCAGAGTGGCGGTTCGCAATTTACATCCCGCCCATCAGCGTAGCAAGGCTCCCGTTTCTCCATGGCCTGTCCTGCATTTCTGGTTTTGACACTTTATTCAGCATGGCCCTTTTGACCGATGGGAAGCGAGACTTCTTTGTAGCGCTGATTTGCCTTTCCAGGTTGCTTGGTTGGCCAAAAAGGGCGTATGCGTTTTTTCCTGAATATATTCAGGAAAAAACGCATACGCCCTTTTTGGCCAAGGGCATCATTGTCGAGGTTTTGCCGCTTTTCCCGTGCTTTAAAGGCGATTCGAATCTACCTCCTGAAATCTGTTTCCTGCAATTCTGCCTTGCTTTCAAATCCTCTTCGTTGTCTTCCATCAATATATTTGTGGACGAGAGTTATCATTTATAACTCTGCAGGTTTGTGAATTGCAGTGCCCCTGAGCTCCATTTTTCAACTCGCTTTCTCGGGAGCTGGCCGCAAAAGCGCAGGATTACTTCAGGCCCTATTCTGGTCCCGGGCGGAAGGCTGAGCCTGTGGTTAATTCTTCTTCCTGATGGGAAAATAGAGTGACCTGTGCCTGTCCCAACACCTAAAGCTAGTGTCTCATTGGTTCCCCCTCTTCCCGTTCATCCTCAGGACAAATTGCAACCTGTACGGAACAGGAGGTTAAAGGTGCTGATTCTCCAAGGAGGGAGATTGCTAGTAAAGCGGCTGGAATGGCGAACCCGAGCACAAGGAGATGAGAAATGAGGTGCGTTTTAGAAACCTTTCCCGATCACACGGTGTACCATCTTCTGCGTTTCTCATGCACGTTTTCGAAGTAGGAAGATGCCCTTGAACCTGGAGATTTGGGACCCATGGGATGGGAACCACGCAGTATTACTTTAAAGGGTCTGCGTTTGCTCACCCAACCTCACCAAACCTCTCAGCCCCAAGAGTGTCCACCCTTATGTCTCAATCAGCTGTGGGTCTAGATATGGTCAATCCAGGTGGCATCACAGCCCCTGAACGAATTTAGTAAGAATTTCTCTCTCTTTCACTGTCTTTGTTTCACGGGTTTTTAAAAGTGATTGATTTTTATAAAGGGGTTTAGCTGCTTTTCACTGCTGTGTTTATGCCGCTTTACACCCACTTGACTCACTTACAGAGAGATATCAACACATAGGTTTTAAGATTCTTACTAGTCAGATATATTCTTGGGCGGTGAATAGGGGGTGTTGAGTCCAGTTCACTGAGCAAGGAGTTGGTCGTGTCTATTACATATTGGGTTTATGGAACGGTATCTGAGCTAATTTGAAACCCTTGTTTTATGCATCACCCCACCTCACCTTTCCCGTTAAGCAGCCATAGTGTGTTTTCTAAACGTGTGACTCTGTTCTGTTTTGTAATTCAGTTCAAGGGTAGCGGTTTTTACATTCCCTCTATAAGTGATATCTTATGATAAGTGTCTTTTTCTGTGTGACTTATTTCACTTAGAATCGTCGTACCTAAATCCACTCATCATGCTGCTACTAGCCTTATGACGTTGATTTCATGTCTGAGTGATATTCCATTGTACATAAGGACCACAACTTCTTTATCCATTTTTCTCTTTCCTGGGATATTTAAGGTGTAACGAAGTGGAGGTTCTTGTCAACAGAGCAGCCCTAAACTTTGGGGTGCCTGTGTCTTGCTGATTTTTAGTTTTCCCAATTTATACGCCCATGAGTGGAAGTGCCCTATGCTCTCTAAGCTGAGTTTTTTCGATGTCTCAGGACACACCGTACACTTCTCCAGAGTGGCTGTTGGCAATTTACATCCCGCCCATCAGCGTAGCAAGGCTCCCGTTTCTCCATGGCCTGTCCTGCATTTCTGGGTTTGACACTTTATTCAGCGTGGCCTATTTGACCGATGGGAAGCGAGACTTCTTTGTAGCGCTGATTTGCCTTTCCAGGTTGCTTGGTTGGCCAAAAAGGGCGTATGCGTTTTTTCCTGAATATATTCAGGAAAAAACGCATACGCCCTTTTTGGCCAAGGGCATCATTGTCGAGGTTTTGCCGCTTTTCCCGTGCTTTAAAGGCGATTCGAATCTACCTCCTGAAATCTGTTTCCTGCAATTCTGCCTTGCTTTCAAATCCTCTTCGTTGCCCACCCTCAATATATTTGTGGACGAGATTTATCATTTATAACTCTGCAGGTTTGTGAATTGCAGTGCCCCTGAGCTCCATTTTTCAACTCGCTTTCTTGGGAGCTGGCCGCAAAAGCGCAGGATTGCTTCAGGCCCTATTCTGGTTCCGGGCGGAAGGCTGAGCCTGTGGTTAATTCTTCTTCCTGATGGGAAAATAGAGTGACCTGTGCCTGTCCCAACACCTAAAGCTAGTGTCTCATTGGTTCCCCCTCTTCCCGTTCATCCTCAGGACAAATTGCAACCTGTACGGAACAGGAGGTTAAAGGTGCTGATTCTCCAAGGAGGGAGATTGCTAGTAAAGCGGCTGGAATGGCGAACCCGAGCACAAGGAGATGAGAAATGAGGTGCGTTTTAGAAACCTTTCCCGATCACACGGTGTACCATCTTCTGCGTTTCTCATGCACGTTTTCGAAGTAGGAAGATGCCCTTGAACCTGGAGATTTGGGACCCATGGGATGGGAACCACGCAGTTTTACTTTAAAGGGTCTGCCTTTGCTCACCCAACCTCACCAAACCTCTCAGCCCCAAGAGTGTCCACCCTTATGCCTCAATCAGCTGTGGGTCTAGATATGGTCAATCCAGGTGGCATCACAGCCCCTGAACGAATTTAGTAAGAATTTCTCTATCTTTCACTGTCTTTGTTTCACGGGTTTTTAAAAGTGATTGATTTTTATAAAGGGGTTTAGCTGCTTTTCACTGCTGTGTTTATGCCGCTTTACACCCACTTGACTCACTTACAGAGAGATATCAATACATAGGTTTTAAGATTCTTACTAGTCAGATATATTCTTGGGCGGTGAATAGGGGGTGTTGAGTCCAGTTCACTGAGCAAGGAGTAGGTCGTGTCTATTACATATTGGGTTTATGGAACGGTATCTGAGCTAATTTGAAACCCTTGTTTTATGCATCACCCCACCTCACCTTTCCCGTTAAGCAGCCATAGTGTGTTTTCTAAACGTGTGACTCTGTTCTGTTTTGTAATTCAGTTCAAGGGTAGCGGTTTTTACATTCCCTCTATAAGTGATATCTTATGATAAGTGTCTTTTTCTGTGTGACTTATTTCACTTAGAATCGTCGTACCTAAATCCACTCATCATGCTGCTACTAGCCTTATGACGTTGATTTCATGTCTGAGTGATATTCCATTGTACATAAGGACCACAACTTCTTTATCCATTTTTCTCTTTCCTGGGATATTTAAGGTGTAACGAAGTGGAGGTTCTTGTCAACAGAGCAGCCCTAAACTTTGGGGTGCCTGTGTCTTGCTGATTTTTAGTTTTCCCAATTTATACGCCCATGAGTGGAAGTGCCCTATGCTCTCTAAGCTGAGTTTTTTCGATGTCTCAGGACACACCGTACACTTCTCCAGAGTGGCTGTTGGCAATTTACATCCCGCCCATCAGCGTAGCAAGGCTCCCGTTTCTCCATGGCCTGTCCTGCATTTCTGGGTTTGACACTTTATTCAGCGTGGCCTATTTGACCGATGGGAAGCGAGACTTCTTTGTAGCGCTGATTTGCCTTTCCAGGTTGCTTGGTTGGCCAAAAAGGGCGTATGCGTTTTTTCCTGAATATATTCAGGAAAAAACGCATACGCCCTTTTTGGCCAAGGGCATCATTGTCGAGGTTTTGCCGCTTTTCCCGTGCTTTAAAGGCGATTCGAATCTACCTCCTGAAATCTGTTTCCTGCAATTCTGCCTTGCTTTCAAATCCTCTTCGTTGCCCACCCTCAATATATTTGTGGACGAGATTTATCATTTATAACTCTGCAGGTTTGTGAATTGCAGTGCCCCTGAGCTCCATTTTTCAACTCGCTTTCTTGGGAGCTGGCCGCAAAAGCGCAGGATTGCTTCAGGCCCTATTCTGGTTCCGGGCGGAAGGCTGAGCCTGTGGTTAATTCTTCTTCCTGATGGGAAAATAGAGTGACCTGTGCCTGTCCCAACACCTAAAGCTAGTGTCTCATTGGTTCCCCCTCTTCCCGTTCATCCTCAGGACAAATTGCAACCTGTACGGAACAGGAGGTTAAAGGTGCTGATTCTCCAAGGAGGGAGATTGCTAGTAAAGCGGCTGGAATGGCGAACCCGAGCACAAGGAGATGAGAAATGAGGTGCGTTTTAGAAACCTTTCCCGATCACACGGTGTACCATCTTCTGCGTTTCTCATGCACGTTTTCGAAGTAGGAAGATGCCCTTGAACCTGGAGATTTGGGACCCATGGGATGGGAACCACGCAGTTTTACTTTAAAGGGTCTGCCTTTGCTCACCCAACCCCACCAAACCTCTCAGCCCCAAGAGTGTCCACCCTTATGTCTCAATCAGCTGTGGGTCTAGATATGGTCAATCCAGGTGGCATCACAGCCCCTGAACGAATTTAGTAAGAATTTCTCTCTCTTTCACTGTCTTTGTTTCACGGGTTTTTAAAAGTGATTGATTTTTATAAAGGGGTTTAGCTGCTTTTCACTGCTGTGTTTATGCCGCTTTACACCCACTTGACTCACTTACAGAGAGATATCAATACATAGGTTTTAAGATTCTTACTAGTCAGATATATTCTTGGGCGGTGAATAGGGGGTGTTGAGTCCAGTTCACTGAGCAAGGAGTAGGTCGTGTCTATTACATATTGGGTTTATGGAACGGTATCTGAGCTAATTTGAAACCCTTGTTTTATGCATCACCCCACCTCACCTTTCCCGTTAAGCAGCCATAGTGTGTTTTCTAAACGTGTGACTCTGTTCTGTTTTGTAATTCAGTTCAAGGGTAGCGGTTTTTACATTCCCTCTATAAGTGATATCTTATGGTAAGTGTCTTTTTCTGTGTGACTTATTTCACTTAGAATCGTCATACCTAAATTCACTCATCATGCTGCTACTAGCCTTATGACGTTGATTTCATGGCTGAGTAATATCCCATTGTACATAAGGACTACAACTTCTTTATCCATTTTTCTCTTTGTTGGGATATTTACGTTGCAACGAAGTGGAGGTTCTTGTCAACAGAGCAGCCCTAAATTTTGGGGTGCCTGTGTCTTGCTGATTTTTAGTTTTCCCAATTTATACGCCCATGAGTGGAAGTGCCCTATGCTCTCTAAGCTGAGTTTTTTCGATGTTTCAGGACACACCGTACACTTCTCCAGAGTGGCGGTTCGCAATTTACATCCCGCCCATCAGCGTAGCAAGGCTCCCGTTTCTCCATGGCCTGTCCTGCATTTCTGGTTTTGACACTTTATTCAGCATGGCCCTTTTGACCGATGGGAAGCGAGACTTCTTTGTAGCGCTGATTTGCCTTTCCAGGTTGCTTGGTTGGCCAAAAAGGGCGTATGCGTTTTTTCCTGAATATATTCAGGAAAAAACGCATACGCCCTTTTTGGCCAAGGGCATCATTGTCGAGGTTTTGCCGCTTTTCCCGTGCTTTAAAGGCGATTCGAATCTACCTCCTGAAATCTGTTTCCTGCAATTCTGCCTTGCTTTCAAATCCTCTTCGTTGTCTTCCATCAATATATTTGTGGACGAGAGTTATCATTTATAACTCTGCAGGTTTGTGAATTGCAGTGCCCCTGAGCTCCATTTTTCAACTCGCTTTCTTGGGAGCTGGCCGCAAAAGCGCAGGATTGCTTCAGGCCCTATTCTGGTCCCGGGCGGCAGGCTGAGCCTGTGGTTAATTCTTCTTTCTGATGGGAAAATAGAGTGACCTGTGCCTGTCCCAACACCTAGAGCTAGTGTCTCATTGGTTCCCCCTCTTCCCGTTCATCCTCAGGACAAATTGCAACCTGTACGGAACAGGAGGTTAAAGGTGCTGATTCTCCAAGGAGGGAGATTGCTAGTAAAGCGGCTGGAATGGCGAACCCGAGCACAAGGAGATGAGAAATGAGGTGCGTTTTAGAAACCTTTCCCGATCACACGGTGTACCATCTTCTGCGTTTCTCATGCAGGTTTTCGAAGTAGGAAGATGCCCTTGAACCTGGAGATTTGGGACCCATGGGATGGGAACCACGCAGTATTACTTTAAAGGGTCTGCGTTTGCTCACCCAACCTCACCAAACCTCTCAGCCCCAAGAGTGTCCACCCTTATGTCTCAATCAGCTGTGGGTCTAGATATGGTCAATCCAGGTGGCATCACAGCCCCTGAACGAATTTAGTAAGAATTTCTCTATCTTTCACAGTCTTTGTTTCACGGGTTTTTAATAGTGATTGATTTTTATAAAGGGGTTTAGCTGCTTTTCACTGCTGTGTTTATGCCGCTTTACACCCACTTGACTCACTTACAGAGAGATATCAATACATAGGTTTTAAGATTCTTACTAGTCAGATATAATCTTTGGCGGTGAATAGGGGGTGTTGAGTCCAGTTCACTGAGCAAGGATTAGGTCGTGTCTATTACATATTGGGTTTATGGAACGGTATCTGAGCTAATTTGAAACCCTTGTTTTATGCATCACCCCACCTCACCTTTCCCGTTAAGCAGCCATAGTGTGTTTTCTAAACGTGTGACTCTGTTCTGTTTTGTAATTCAGTTCAAGGGTCACGGTTTTTACATTCCCTCTATAAGTGATATCTTATGGTAAGTGTCTTTTTCTGTGTGACTTATTTCACTTAGAATCGTCATACCTAAATTCACTCATCATGCTGCTACTAGCCTTATGACGTTGATTTCATGGCTGAGTGATATCCCATTGTACATAAGGACTACAACTTCTTTATCTATTTTTCTCTTTGTTGGGATATTTACGTTGCAACGAAGTGGAGGTTCTTGTCAACAGAGCAGCCCTAAATTTTGGGGTGCCTGTGTCTTGCTGATTTTTAGTTTTCCCAATTTATACGCCCATGAGTGGAAGTGCCCTATGCTCTCTAAGCTGAGTTTTTTCGATGTTTCAGGACACACCGTACACTTCTCCAGAGTGGCGGTTCGCAATTTACATCCCGCCCATCAGCGTAGCAAGGCTCCCGTTTCTCCATGGCCTGTCCTGCATTTCTGGTTTTGACACTTTATTCAGCATGGCCCTTTTGACCGATGGGAAGCGAGACTTCTTTGTAGCGCTGATTTGCCTTTCCAGGTTGCTTGGTTGGCCAAAAAGGGCGTATGCGTTTTTTCCTGAATATATTCAGGAAAAAACGCATACGCCCTTTTTGGCCAAGGGCATCATTGTCGAGGTTTTGCCGCATTTCCCATGCTTTAAAGGCGATTCGAATCTACCTCCTGAAATCTGTTTCCTGCAATTCTGCCTTGCTTTCAAATCCTCTTCGTTGTCTTCCATCAATATATTTGTGGACGAGAGTTATCATTTATAACTCTGCAGGTTTGTGAATTGCAGTGCCCCTGAGCTCCATTTTTCAACTCGCTTTCTTGGGAGCTGGCCGCAAAAGCGCAGGATTGCTTTAGGCCCTATTCTGGTTCCGGGCGGAAGGCTGAGCCTGTGGTTAATTCTTCTTCCTGATGGGAAAATAGAGTGACCTGTGCCTGTCCCAACACCTAAAGCTAGTGTCTCATTGGTTCCCCCTCTTCCCGTTCATCCTCAGGACAAATTGCAACCTGTACGGAACAGGAGGTTAAAGGTGCTGATTCTCCAAGGAGGGAGATTGCTAGTAAAGCGGCTGGAATGGCGAACCCGAGCACAAGGAGATGAGAAATGAGGTGCGTTTTAGAAACCTTTCCCGATCACACGGTGTACCATCTTCTGGGTTTCTCATGCACGTTTTCGAAGTAGGAAGATGCCCTTGAACCTGGAGATTTGGGACCGATGGGATGGGAACCACGCAGTTTTAATTTAAAGGGTCTGCGTTTGCTCACCCAACCTCACCAAACCTCTCAGCCCCAAGAGTGTCCACCCTTATGTCTCAATCAGCTGTGGGTCTACATATGGTCAATCCAGGTGGCATCACAGCCCCTGAACGAATTTAGTAAGAATTTCTCTATCTTTCACTGTCTTTGTTTCACGGGTTTTTAAAAGTGATTGATTTTTATAAAGGGGTTTAGCTGCTTTTCACTGCTGTGTTTATGCCGCTTTACAGCCAATTGACTCACTTACAGTGAGATATCAATACATAGGTTTTAAGATTCTTACTAGTCAGATATTATCTTGGGCGGTGAATAGGGGGTGTTGAGTCCAGTTCACTGAGCAAGGAGTACGTCGTGTCTATTACATATTGGGTTTATGGAACGGTATCTGAACTAATTTGAAACCCTTGTTTTATGCATCACCCCACCTCACCTTTCCCGTTAAGCAGCCATAGTGTGTTTTCTAAACGTGTGACTCTGTTCTGTTTTGTAATTCAGTTCAAGGGTAGCGGTTTTTACATTCCCTCTATAAGTGATATCTTATGATAAGTGTCTTTTTCTGTGTGACTTATTTCACTTAGAATCGTCATACCTAAATTCACTCATCATGCTGCTACTAGCCTTATGACGTTGATTTCATGGCTGAGTGATATCCCATTGTACATAAGGACTACAACTTCTTTATCCATTTTTCTCTTTCTTGGGATATTTACGTTGCAACGAAGTGGAGGTTCTTGTCAACAGAGCAGCCCTAAATTTTGGGGTGCCTGTGTCTTGCTGATTTTTAGTTTTCCCAATTTATACGCCCATGAGTGGAAGTGCCCTATGCTCTCTAAGCTGAGTTTTTTCGATGTTTCAGGACACACCGTACACTTCTCCAGAGTGGCGGTTCGCAATTTACATCCCGCCCATCAGCGTAGCAAGGCTCCCGTTTCTCCATGGCCTGTCCTGCATTTCTGGTTTTGACACTTTATTCAGCATGGCCCTTTTGACCGATGGGAAGCGAGACTTCTTTGTAGCGCTGATTTGCCTTTCCAGGTTGCTTGGTTGGCCAAAAAGGGCGTATGCGTTTTTTCCTGAATATATTCAGGAAAAAACGCATACGCCCTTTTTGGCCAAGGGCATCATTGTCGAGGTTTTGCCGCTTTTCCCGTGCTTTAAAGGCGATTCGAATCTACCTCCTGAAATCTGTTTCCTGCAATTCTGCCTTGCTTTCAAATCCTCTTCGTTGTCTTCCATCAATATATTTGTGGACGAGAGTTATCATTTATAACTCTGCAGGTTTGTGAATTGCAGTGCCCCTGAGCTCCATTTTTCAACTCGCTTTTTTGGCAGCTGGCCGCAAAAGCGCAGGATTGCTTTAGGCCCTATTCTGGTTCCGGGCGGAAGGCTGAGCCTGTGGTTAATTCTTCTTCCTGATGGGAAAATAGAGTGACCTGTGCCTGTCCCAACACCTAAAGCTAGTGTCTCATTGGTTCCCCCTCTTCCCGTTCATCCTCAGGACAAATTGCAACCTGTACGGAACAGGAGGTTAAAGGTGCTGATTCTCCAAGGAGGGAGATTGCTAGTAAAGCGGCTGGAATGGCGAACCCGAGCACAAGGAGATGAGAAATGAGGTGCGTTTTAGAAACCTTTCCCGATCACACGGTGTACCATCTTCTGGGTTTCTCATGCACGTTTTCGAAGTAGGAAGATGCCCTTGAACCTGGAGATTTGGGACCCATGGGATGGGAACCACGCAGTATTACTTTAAAGGGTCTGCGTTTGCTCACCCAACCTCACGAAACCTCTCAGCCCCAAGAGTGTCCACCCTTATGTCTCAATCAGCTGTGGGTCTAGATATGGTCAATCCAGGTGGCATCACAGCCCCTGAACGAATTTAGTAAGAATTTCTCTATCTTTCACAGTCTTTGTTTCACGGGTTTTTAATAGTGATTGATTTTTATAAAGGGGTTTAGCTGCTTTTCACTGCTGTGTTTATGCCGCTTTACACCCACTTGACTCACTTACAGAGAGATATCAATACATAGGTTTTAAGATTCTTACTAGTCAGATATAATCTTGGGCGGTGAATAGGGGGTGTTGAGTCCAGTTCACTGAGCAAGGATTAGGTCGTGTCTATTACATATTGGGTTTATGGAACGCTATCTGAGCTAATTTGAAACCCTTGTTTTATGCATCACCCCACCTCACCTTTCCCGTTAAGCAGCCATAGTGTGTTTTCTAAACGTGTGACTCTGTTCTGTTTTGTAATTCAGTTCAAGGGTCACGGTTTTTACATTCCCTCTATAAGTGATATCTTATGGTAAGTGTCTTTTTCTGTGTGACTTATTTCACTTAGAATCGTCATACCTAAATTCACTCATCATGCTGCTACTAGCCTTATGACGTTGATTTCATGGCTGAGTGATATCCCATTGTACATAAGGACTACAACTTCTTTATCTATTTTTCTCTTTGTTGGGATATTTACGTTGCAACGAAGTGGAGGTTCTTGTCAACAGAGCAGCCCTAAATTTTGGGGTGCCTGTGTCTTGCTGATTTTTAGTTTTCCCAATTTATACGCCCATGAGTGGAAGTGCCCTATGCTCTCTAAGCTGAGTTTTTTCGATGTTTCAGGACACACCGTACACTTCTCCAGAGTGGCGGTTCGCAATTTACATCCCGCCCATCAGCGTAGCAAGGCTCCCGTTTCTCCATGGCCTGTCCTGCATTTCTGGTTTTGACACTTTATTCAGCATGGCCCTTTTGACCGATGGGAAGCGAGACTTCTTTGTAGCGCTGATTTGCCTTTCCAGGTTGCTTGGTTGGCCAAAAAGGGCGTATGCGTTTTTTCCTGAATATATTCAGGAAAAAACGCATACGCCCTTTTTGGCCAAGGGCATCATTGTCGAGGTTTTGCCGCTTTTCCCATGCTTTAAAGGCGATTCGAATCTACCTCCTGAAATCTGTTTCCTGCAATTCTGCCTTGCTTTCAAATCCTCTTCGTTGTCTTCCATCAATATATTTGTGGACGAGAGTTATCATTTATAACTCTGCAGGTTTGTGAATTGCAGTGCCCCTGAGCTCCATTTTTCAACTCGCTTTCTTGGGAGCTGGCCGCAAAAGCGCAGGATTGCTTTAGGCCCTATTCTGGTTCCGGGCGGAAGGCTGAGCCTGTGGTTAATTCTTCTTCCTGATGGGAAAATAGAGTGACCTGTGCCTGTCCCAACACCTAAAGCTAGTGTCTCATTGGTTCCCCCTCTTCCCGTTCATCCTCAGGACAAATTGCAACCTGTACGGAACAGGAGGTTAAAGGTGCTGATTCTCCAAGGAGGGAGATTGCTAGTAAAGCGGCTGGAATGGCGAACCCGAGCACAAGGAGATGAGAAATGAGGTGCGTTTTAGAAACCTTTCCCGATCACACGGTGTACCATCTTCTGGGTTTCTCATGCACGTTTTCGAAGTAGGAAGATGCCCTTGAACCTGGAGATTTGGGACCGATGGGATGGGAACCACGCAGTTTTAATTTAAAGGGTCTGCGTTTGCTCACCCAACCTCACCAAACCTCTCAGCCCCAAGAGTGTCCACCCTTATGTCTCAATCAGCTGTGGGTCTACATATGGTCAATCCAGGTGGCATCACAGCCCCTGAACGAATTTAGTAAGAATTTCTCTATCTTTCACTGTCTTTGTTTCACGGGTTTTTAAAAGTGATTGATTTTTATAAAGGGGTTTAGCTGCTTTTCACTGCTGTGTTTATGCCGCTTTACAGCCAATTGACTCACTTACAGTGAGATATCAATACATAGGTTTTAAGATTCTTACTAGTCAGATATTATCTTGGGCGGTGAATAGGGGGTGTTGAGTCCAGTTCACTGAGCAAGGAGTACGTCGTGTCTATTACATATTGGGTTTATGGAACGGTATCTGAGCTAATTTGAAACCCTTGTTTTATGCATCACCCCACCTCACCTTTCCCGTTAAGCAGCCATAGTGTGTTTTCTAAACGTGTGACTCTGTTCTGTTTTGTAATTCAGTTCAAGGGTAGCGGTTTTTACATTCCCTCTATAAGTGATATCTTATGATAAGTGTCTTTTTCTGTGTGACTTATTTCACTTAGAATCGTCATACCTAAATTCACTCATCATGCTGCTACTAGCCTTATGACGTTGATTTCATGGCTGAGTGATATCCCATTGTACATAAGGACTACAACTTCTTTATCCATTTTTCTCTTTCTTGGGATATTTACGTTGCAACGAAGTGGAGGTTCTTGTCAACAGAGCAGCCCTAAATTTTGGGGTGCCTGTGTCTTGCTGATTTTTAGTTTTCCCAATTTATACGCCCATGAGTGGAAGTGCCCTATGCTCTCTAAGCTGAGTTTTTTCGATGTTTCAGGACACACCGTACACTTCTCCAGAGTGGCGGTTCGCAATTTACATCCCGCCCATCAGCGTAGCAAGGCTCCCGTTTCTCCATGGCCTGTCCTGCATTTCTGGTTTTGACACTTTATTCAGCATGGCCCTTTTGACCGATGGGAAGCGAGACTTCTTTGTAGCGCTGATTTGCCTTTCCAGGTTGCTTGGTTGGCCAAAAAGGGCGTATGCGTTTTTTCCTGAATATATTCAGGAAAAAACGCATACGCCCTTTTTGGCCAAGGGCATCATTGTCGAGGTTTTGCCGCTTTTCCCGTGCTTTAAAGGCGATTCGAATCTACCTCCTGAAATCTGTTTCCTGCAATTCTGCCTTGCTTTCAAATCCTCTTCGTTGTCTTCCGTCAATATATTTGTGGACGAGAGTTATCATTTATAACTCTGCAGGTTTGTGAATTGCAGTGCCCCTGAGCTCCATTTTTCAACTCGCTTTCTTGGGAGCTGGCCGCAAAAGCGCAGGATTACTTCAGGCCCTATTTTGGTCCCGGGCGGCAGGCTGAGCCTGTGGTTAATTCTTCTTCCTGATGGGAAAATAGAGTGACCTGTGCCTTTCCCCACACCTAGAGCTAGTGTCTCATTGGTTCCCCCTCTTCCCGTTCATCCTCAGGACAAATTGCAACCTGTACGGAACAGGAGGTTAAAGGTGCTGATTTTCCAAGGAGGGTGATTGCTAGTAAAGCGGCTGGAATGGCGAACCCGAGCACAAGGAGATGAGAAATGAGGTGCGTTTTAGAAACCTTTCCCGATCACACGGTGTACCATCTTCTGGGTTTCTCATGCACGTTTTCGAAATAGGAAGATGCCCTTGAACCTGGAATTTTGGGACCCCTGGGATGGGAACCACGCAGTATTCCTTTAAAGGGTCTGCGTTTGCTCACCCAACCTCACCAAACCTCTCAGCCCCAAGAGTGTCCACCCTTATGTCTCAATCAGCTGTGGGTCTAGATATGGTCAATCCAGGTGGCATCACAGCCCCTGAACGAATTTAGTAAGAATTTCTCTATCTTTCACTGTCTTTGTTTCACGGGTTTTTAAAAGTGATTGATTTTTATAAAGGGGTTTAGCTGCTTTTCACTGCTGTGTTTATGCCGCTTTACACCCAATTGACTCACTTACAGAGAGATATCAATACATAGGTTTTAAGATTCTTAACTAGTCAGATATATTCTTGGGCGGTGAATAGGGGGTGTTGAGTCCAGTTCACTGAGCAAGGATTAGGTCGTGTCTATTACATATTGGGTTTATGGAACGGTATCTGAGCTAATTTGAAACCCTTGTTTTATGCATCACCCCACCTCACCTTTCCCGTTAAGCAGCCATAGTGTGTTTTCTAAACGTGTGACTCTGTTCTGTTTTGTAATTCAGTTCAAGGGTAGCGGTTTTTACATTCCCTCTATAAGTGATATCTTATGATAAGTGTCTTTTTCTGTGTGACTTATTTCACTTAGAATCGTCGTACCTAAATCCACTCATCATGCTGCTACTAGCCTTATGACGTTGATTTCATGGCTGAGTGATATTCCATTGTACATAAGGACCACAACTTCTTTATCCATTTTTCTCTTTCCTGGGATATTTAAGGTGTAACGAAGTGGAGGTTCTTGTCAACAGAGCAGCCCTAAACTTTGGGGTGCCTGTGTCTTGCTGATTTTTAGTTTTCCCAATTTATACGCCCATGAGTGGAAGTGCCCTATGCTCTCTAAGCTGAGTTTTTTAGATGTTTCAGGATACACCGTACACTTCTCCAGAGTGGCTGTTGGCAATTTACATCCCGCCCATCAGCGTAGCAAGGCTCCCGTTTCTCCATGGCCTGTCCTGCATTTCTGGGTTTGACACTTTATTCAGCGTGGCCTATTTGACCGATGGGAAGCGAGACTTCTTTGTAGTGCTGATTGGCCTTTCCAGGTTGCCATGTTGGCCAAAAAGGGCGTATGCGTTTTTTCCTGAATATATTCAGGAAAAAACGCATACGCCCTTTTTGGCCAAGGGCATCATTGTCGAGGTTTTGCCGCTTTTCCCGTGCTTTAAAGGCGATTCGAATTTACCTCCTGAAATTTGTTTCCTGCAATTCTGCCTTGCTTTCAAATCCTCTTCGTTGCCCACCCTCAATATATTTGTGGACGAGATTTATCATTTATAACTCTGCAGGTTTGTGAATTGCAGTGCCCCTGAGCTCCATTTTTCAACTCGCTTTCTCGGGAGCTGGCCGCAAAAGCGCAGGATTACTTCAGGCCCTATTCTGGTCCCGGGCGGAAGGCTGAGCCTGTGGTTAATTCTTCTTCCTGATGGGAAAATAGAGTGACCTGTGCCTGTCCCCACACCTAGAGCTAGTGTCTCATTGGTTCCCCCTCTTCCCGTTCATCCTCAGGACAAATTGCAACCTGTACGGAACAGGAGGTTAAAGGTGCTGATTCTCCAAGGAGGGTGATTGCTAGTAAAGCGGCTAGAATGGCGAACCCGAGCACAAGGAGATGAGAAATGAGGTGCGTTTTAGAAACCTTTCCCGATCACACGGTGTACCATCTTCTGGGTTTCTCATGCATGTTTTCGATGTAGGAAGATGCCCTTGAACCAGGAGATTTTGGACCCATGGGATGGGTACCACGCAGTATTACTCTAAAGGGTCTGCGTTTGCTCACCCAACCTCACCAAACCTCTCAGCCCCAATAGTGTCCACCCTTATGTCTCAATCAGCTGTGGGTCTAGATATGGTTAATCCAGGTGGCATCACAGCCCCTGAACGAATTTAGTAAGAATTTCTCTATCTTTCACTGTCTTTGTTTCACGGGTTTTTAAAAGTGATTGATTTTTATAAAGGGCTTTAGCTGCTTTTCACTGCTGTGTTTATGCCGCTTTACACCCACTTGACTCACTTACAGAGAGATATCAATATATAGGTTTTAAGATTCTTACTAGTCAGATATATTCTTGGGCGGTGAATAGGGGGTGTTGAGTCTAGTTCACTGAGCAAGGAGTACGTCGTGTCTATTACATATTGGGTTTATGGAACGGTATCTGAGCTAATTTGAAACCCTTGTTTTATGCATCACCCCACCTCACCTTTCCCGTTACGCAGCCACAGTGTGTTTTCTAAACGTGTGACTCTGTTCTGTTTTGTAATTCAGTTCAAGGGTAGCGGCTTTTACATTCCCTCTATAAGTGATATCTTATGATAAGTGTCTTTTTCTGTGTGACTTATTTCACTTAGAATCGTCGTACCTAAATCCACTCATCATGCACCTACTAGCCTTATGACGTTGATTTCATGGCTGAGTGATATTCCATTGTACATAAGGACCACAACTTCTTTATCCATTTTTCTCTTTCCTGGGATATTTAAGGTGTAACGAAGTGGAGGTTCTTGTCAACAGAGCAGCCCTAAACTTTGGGGTGCCTGTGTCTTGCTGATTTTTAGTTTTCCCAATTTATACGCCCATGAGTGGAAGTGCCCTATGCTCTCTAAGCTGAGTTTTTTCGATGTTTCAGGACACACCGTACACTTCTCCAGAGTGGCTGTTGGCAATTTACATCCCGCCCATCAGCGTAGCAAGGCTCCCGTTTCTCCATGGCTTGTCCTGCATTTCTGGGTTTGACACTTTATTCAGCGTGGCCTATTTGACCGATGGGAAGCGAGACTTCTTTGTAGCGCTGATTTGCCTTTCCAGGTTGCTTGGTTGGCCAAAAAGGGCGTATGCGTTTTTTCCTGAATATATTCAGGAAAAAACGCATACGCCCTTTTTGGCCAAGGGCATCATTGTCGAGGTTTTGCCGCTTTTCCCGTGCTTTAAAGGCGATTCGAATCTACCTCCTGAAATCTGTTTCCTGCAATTCTGCCTTGCTTTCAAATCCTCTTCGTTGTCTTCCGTCAATATATTTGTGGACGAGAGTTATCATTTATAACTCTGCAGGTTTGTGAATTGCAGTGCCCCTGAGCTCCATTTTTCAACTCGCTTTCTTGGGAGCTGGCCGCAAAAGCGCAGGATTGCTTCAGGCCCTATTCTGATCCCGGGCGGCAGGCTGAGCCTGTGGTTAATTCTTCTTTCTGATGGGAAAATAGAGTGACCTGTGCCTGTCCCAACACCTAGAGCTAGTGTCTCATTGGTTCCCCCTCTTCCCGTTCATCCTCAGGACAAATTGCAACCTGTACGGAACAGGAGGTTAAAGGTGCTGATTCTCCAAGGAGGGAGATTGCTAGTAAAGCGGCTGGAATGGCGAACCCGAGCACAAGGAGATGAGAAATGAGGTGCGTTTTAGAAACCTTTCCCGATCACACGGTGTACCATCTTCTGGGTTTCTCATGCACGTTGTCGAAGTAGGAAGATGCCCTTGAACCTGGAGATTTGGGACCCATGGGATGGGAACCACGCAGTATTACTTTAAAGGGTCTGCGTTTGCTCACCCAACCTCACCAAACCTCTCAGCCCCAAGAGTGTCCACCCTTATGTCTCAATCAGCTGTGGGTCTAGATATGGTCAATCCAGGTGGCATCACAGCCCGTGAACGAATTTAGTAAGAATTTCTCTATCTTTCACTGTCTTTGTTTCACGGGTTTTTAATAGTGATTGATTTTTATAAAGGGGTTTAGCTGCTTTTCACTGCTGTGTTTATGCCGCTTTACACCCACTTGACTCACTTACAGAGAGATATCAATACATAGGTTTTAAGATTCTTACTAGTCAGATATATTCTTGGGCGGTGAATAGGGGGTGTTGAGTCCAGTTCACTGAGCAAGGAGTAGGTCGTGTCTATTACATATTGGGTTTATGGAACGGTATCTGAGCTAATTTGAAACCCTTGTTTTATGCATCACCCCACCTCACCTTTCCCGTTAAGCAGCCATAGTGTGTTTTCTAAACGTGCGACACTGTTCTGTTTTGTAATTCAGTTCAAGGGTAGCGGTTTTTACATTCCCTCTATAAGTGATATCTTATGATAAGTGTCTTTTTCTGTGTGACTTATTTCACTTAGAATCGTCGTACCTAAATCCACTCATCATGCTGCTACTAGCCTTATGACGTTGATTTCATGGCTGAGTGATATCCCATTGTACATAAGGACTACAACTTCTTTATCCATTTTTCTCTTTGTTGGGATATTTACGTTGCAACGAAGTGGAGGTTCTTGTCAACAGAGCAGCCCTAAATTTTGGGGTGCCTGTGTCTTGCTGATTTTTAGTTTTCCCAATTTATACGCCCATGAGTGGAAGTGCCCTATGCTCTCTAAGCTGAGTTTTTTCGATGTTTCAGGACACACCGTACACTTCTCCAGAGTGGCGGTTCGCAATTTACATCCCGCCCATCAGCGTAGCAAGGCTCCCGTTTCTCCATGGCCTGTCCTGCATTTCTGGTTTTGACACTTTATTCAGCATGGCCCTTTTGACCGATGGGAAGCGAGACTTCTTTGTAGCGCTGATTTGCCTTTCCAGGTTGCTTGGTTGGCCAAAAAGGGCGTATGCGTTTTTTCCTGAATATATTCAGGAAAAAACGCATACGCCCTTTTTGGCCAAGGGCATCATTGTCGAGGTTTTGCCGCTTTTCCCGTGCTTTAAAGGCGATTCGAATCTACCTCCTGAAATCTGTTTCCTGCAATTCTGCCTTGCTTTCAAATCCTCTTTGTTGTCTTCCATCAATATATTTGTGGACGAGAATTATCATTTATAACTCTGCAGGTTTGTGAATTGCAGTGCCCCTGAGCTCCATTTTTCAACTCGCTTTCTTGGGAGCTGGCCGCAAAAGCGCAGGATTGCTTTAGGCCCTATTCTAGTTCCGGCCGGAAGGCTGAGCCTGTGGTTAATTCTTCTTCCTGATGGGAAAATAGAGTGACCTGTGCCTGTCCCAACACCTAAAGCTAGTGTCTCATTGGTTCCCCCTCTTCCCGTTCATCCTCAGGACAAATTGCAACCTGTACGGAACAGAAGGTTAAAGGTGCTGATTCTCCAAGGAGGGAGATTGCTAGTAAAGTGGCTGGAATGGCGAACCCGAGCACAAGGAGATGAGAAATGAGGTGCGTTTTAGAAACCTTTCCCGATCACACGGTGTACCATCTTCTGCGTTTCTCATGCACGTTTTCGAAGTAGGAAGATGCCCTTGAACCTGGAATTTTGGGACCCATGGGATGGGAACCACGCAGTATTACTTTGAAGGGTCTGCGTTTGCTCACCCAACCTCACGAAACCTCTCAGCCCCAAGAGTGTCCACCCTTATGTCTCAATCAGCTGTGGGTCTAGATATGGTCAATCCAGGTGGCATCACAGCCCCTGAACGAATTTAGTAAGAATTTCTCTATCTTTCACTGTCTTTGTTTCACGGGTTTTTAAAAGTGATTGATTTTTATAAAGGGGTTTAGCTGCTTTTCACTGCTGTGTTTATGCCGCTTTACACCCAATTGACTCACTTACAGAGAGATATCAATACATAGGTTTTAAGATTCTTAACTAGTCAGATATATTCTTGGGCGGTGAATAGGGGGTGTTGAGTCCAGTTCACTGAGCAAGGATTAGGTCGTGTCTATTACATATTGGGTTTATGGAACGGTATCTGAGCTAATTTGAAACCCTTGTTTTATGCATCACCCCACCTCACCTTTCCCGTTAAGCAGCCATAGTGTGTTTTCTAAACGTGTGACTCTGTTCTGTTTTGTAATTCAGTTCAAGGGTAGCGGTTTTTACATTCCCTCTATAAGTGATATCTTATGGTAAGTGTCTTTTTCTGTGTGACTTATTTCACTTAGAATCGTCGTACCTAAATCCACTCATCATGCTGCTACTAGCCTTATGACGTTGATTTCATGGCTGAGTGATATTCCATTGTACATAAGGACCACAACTTCTTTATCCATTTTTCTCTTTCCTGGGATATTTAAGGTGTAACGAAGTGGAGGTTCTTGTCAACAGAGCAGCCCTAAACTTTGGGGTGCCTGTGTCTTGCTGATTTTTAGTTTTCCCAATTTATACGCCCATGAGTGGAAGTGCCCTATGCTCTCTAAGCTGAGTTTTTTCGATGTCTCAGGACACACCGTACACTTCTCCAGAGTGGCTGTTGGCAATTTACATCCCGCCCATCAGCGTAGCAAGGCTCCCGTTTCTCCATGGCCTGTCCTGCATTTCTGGGTTTGACACTTTATTCAGCGTGGCCTATTTGACCGATGGGAAGCGAGACTTCTTTGTAGCGCTGATTTGCCTTTCCAGGTTGCTTGGTTGGCCAAAAAGGGCGTATGCGTTTTTTCCTGAATATATTCAGGAAAAAACGCATACGCCCTTTTTGGCCAAGGGCATCATTGTCGAGGTTTTGCCGCTTTTCCTGTGCTTTAAAGGCGATTCGAATCTACCTCCTGAAATCTGTTTCCTGCAATTCTGCCTTGCTTTCAAATCCTCTTCGTTGCCCACCCTCAATATATTTGTGGACGAGATTTATCATTTATAACTCTGCAGGTTTGTGAATTGCAGTGCCCCTGAGCTCCATTTTTCAACTCGCTTTCTTGGGAGCTGGCCGCAAAAGCGCAGGATTGCTTCAGGCCCTATTCTGGTTCCGGGCGGAAGGCTGAGCCTGTGGTTAATTCTTCTTCCTGATGGGAAAATAGAGTGACCTGTGCCTGTCCCAACACCTAAAGCTAGTGTCTCATTGGTTCCCCCTCTTCCCGTTCATCCTCAGGACAAATTGCAACCTGTACGGAACAGGAGGTTAAAGGTGCTGATTCTCCAAGGAGGGAGATTGCTAGTAAAGCGGCTGGAATGGCGAACCCGAGCACAAGGAGATGAGAAATGAGGTGCGTTTTAGAAACCTTTCCCGATCACACGGTGTACCATCTTCTGCGTTTCTCATGCACGTTTTCGAAGTAGGAAGATGCCCTTGAACCTGGAGATTTGGGACCCATGGGATGGGAACCACGCAGTTTTACTTTAAAGGGTCTGCCTTTGCTCACCCAACCTCACCAAACCTCTCAGCCCCAAGAGTGTCCACCCTTATGCCTCAATCAGCTGTGGGTCTAGATATGGTCAATCCAGGTGGCATCACAGCCCCTGAACGAATTTAGTAAGAATTTCTCTATCTTTCACTGTCTTTGTTTCACGGGTTTTTAAAAGTGATTGATTTTTATAAAGGGGTTTAGCTGCTTTTCACTGCTGTGTTTATGCCGCTTTACACCCACTTGACTCACTTACAGAGAGATATCAATACATAGGTTTTAAGATTCTTACTAGTCAGATATATTCTTGGGTGGTGAATAGGGGGTGTTGAGTCCAGTTCACTGAGCAAGGAGTAGGTCGTGTCTATTACATATTGGGTTTATGGAACGGTATCTGAGCTAATTTGAAACCCTTGTTTTATGCATCACCCCACCTCACCTTTCCCGTTAAGCAGCCATAGTGTGTTTTCTAAACGTGTGACTCTGTTCTGTTTTGTAATTCAGTTCAAGGGTAGCGGTTTTTACATTCCCTCTATAAGTGATATCTTATGGTAAGTGTCTTTTTCTGTGTGACTTATTTCACTTAGAATCGTCATACCTAAATTCACTCATCATGCTGCTACTAGCCTTATGACGTTGATTTCATGGCTGAGTAATATCCCATTGTACATAAGGACTACAACTTCTTTATCCATTTTTCTCTTTCTTGGGATATTTACGTTGCAACGAAGTGGAGGTTCTTGTCAACAGAGCAGCCCTAAATTTTGGGGTGCCTGTGTCTTGCTGATTTTTAGTTTTCCCAATTTATACGCCCATGAGTGGAAGTGCCCTATGCTCTCTAAGCTGAGTTTTTTCGATGTTTCAGGACACACCGTACACTTCTCCAGAGTGGCGGTTCGCAATTTACATCCCGCCCATCAGCGTAGCAAGGCTCCCGTTTCTCCATGGCCTGTCCTGCATTTCTGGTTTTGACACTTTATTCAGCATGGCCCTTTTGACCGATGGGAAGCGAGACTTCTTTGTAGCGCTGATTTGCCTTTCCAGGTTGCTTGGTTGGCCAAAAAGGGCGTATGCGTTTTTTCCTGAATATATTCAGGAAAAAACGCATACGCCCTTTTTGGCCAAGGGCATCATTGTCGAGGTTTTGCCGCTTTTCCCGTGCTTTAAAGGCGATTCGAATCTACCTCCTGAAATCTGTTTCCTGCAATTCTGCCTTGCTTTCAAATCCTCTTCGTTGTCTTCCATCAATATATTTGTGGACGAGAGTTATCATTTATAACTCTGAAGGTTTGTGAATTGCAGTGCCCCTGAGCTCCATTTTTCAACTCGCTTTCTTGGGAGCTGGCCGCAAAAGCGCAGGATTGCTTCAGGCCCTATTCTGGTCCCGGGCGGCAGGCTGAGCCTGTGGTTAATTCTTCTTTCTGATGGGAAAATAGAGTGACCTGTGCCTGTCCCAACACCTAGAGCTAGTGTCTCATTGGTTCCCCCTCTTCCCGTTCATCCTCAGGACAAATTGCAACCTGTACGGAACAGGAGGTTAAAGGTGCTGATTCTCCAAGGAGGGAGATTGCTAGTAAAGCGGCTGGAATGGCGAACCCGAGCACAAGGAGATGAGAAATGAGGTGCGTTTTAGAAACCTTTCCCGATCACACGGTGTACCATCTTCTGCGTTTCTCATGCAGGTTTTCGAAGTAGGAAGATGCCCTTGAACCTGGAGATTTGGGACCCATGGGATGGGAACCACGCAGTATTACTTTAAAGGGTCTGCGTTTGCTCACCCAACCTCACCAAACCTCTCAGCCCCAAGAGTGTCCACCCTTATGTCTCAATCAGCTGTGGGTCTAGATATGGTCAATCCAGGTGGCATCACAGCCCCTGAACGAATTTAGTAAGAATTTCTCTATCTTTCACAGTCTTTGTTTCACGGGTTTTTAATAGTGATTGATTTTTATAAAGGGGTTTAGCTGCTTTTCACTGCTGTGTTTATGCCGCTTTACACCCACTTGACTCACTTACAGAGAGATATCAATACATAGGTTTTAAGATTCTTACTAGTCAGATATAATCTTGGGCGGTGAATAGGGGGTGTTGAGTCCAGTTCACTGAGCAAGGATTAGGTCGTGTCTATTACATATTGGGTTTATGGAACGGTATCTGAGCTAATTTGAAACCCTTGTTTTATGCATCACCCCACCTCACCTTTCCCGTTAAGCAGCCATAGTGTGTTTTCTAAACGTGTGACTCTGTTCTGTTTTGTAATTCAGTTCAAGGGTCACGGTTTTTACATTCCCTCTATAAGTGATATCTTATGGTAAGTGTCTTTTTCTGTGTGACTTATTTCACTTAGAATCGTCATACCTAAATTCACTCATCATGCTGCTACTAGCCTTATGACGTTGATTTCATGGCTGAGTGATATCCCATTGTACATAAGGACTACAACTTCTTTATCTATTTTTCTCTTTGTTGGGATATTTATGTTGCAACGAAGTGGAGGTTCTTGTCAACAGAGCAGCCCTAAATTTTGGGGTGCCTGTGTCTTGCTGATTTTTAGTTTTCCCAATTTATACGCCCATGAGTGGAAGTGCCCTATGCTCTCTAAGCTGAGTTTTTTCGATGTTTCAGGACACACCGTACACTTCTCCAGAGTGGCGGTTCGCAATTTACATCCCGCCCATCAGCGTAGCAAGGCTCCCGTTTCTCCATGGCCTGTCCTGCATTTCTGGTTTTGACACTTTATTCAGCATGGCCCTTTTGACCGATGGGAAGCGAGACTTCTTTGTAGCGCTGATTTGCCTTTCCAGGTTGCTTGGTTGGCCAAAAAGGGCGTATGCGTTTTTTCCTGAATATATTCAGGAAAAAACGCATACGCCCTTTTTGGCCAAGGGCATCATTGTCGAGGTTTTGCCGCTTTTCCCATGCTTTAAAGGCGATTCGAATCTACCTCCTGAAATCTGTTTCCTGCAATTCTGCCTTGCTTTCAAATCCTCTTCGTTGTCTTCCATCAATATATTTGTGGACGAGAGTTATCATTGATAACTCTGCAGGTTTGTGAATTGCAGTGCCCCTGAGCTCCATTTTTCAACTCGCTTTCTTGGGAGCTGCCCGCAAAAGCGCAGGATTGCTTTAGGCCCTATTCTGGTTCCGGGCGGAAGGCTGAGCCTGTGGTTAATTCTTCTTCCTGATGGGAAAATAGAGTGACCTGTGCCTGTCCCAACACCTAAAGCTAGTGTCTCATTGGTTCCCCCTCTTCCCGTTCATCCTCAGGACAAATTGCAACCTGTACGGAACAGGAGGTTAAAGGTGCTGATTCTCCAAGGAGGGAGATTGCTAGTAAAGCGGCTGGAATGGCGAACCCGAGCACAAGGAGATGAGAAATGAGGTGCGTTTTAGAAACCTTTCCCGATCACACGGTGTACCATCTTCTGGGTTTCTCATGCACGTTTTCGAAGTAGGAAGATTCCCTTGAACCTGGAGATTTGGGACCGATGGGATGGGAACCACGCAGTTTTAATTTAAAGGGTCTGCGTTTGCTCACCCAACCTCACCAAACCTCTCAGCCCCAAGAGTGTCCACCCTTATGTCTCAATCAGCTGTGGGTCTACATATGGTCAATCCAGGTGGCATCACAGCCCCTGAACGAATTTAGTAAGAATTTCTCTATCTTTCACTGTCTTTGTTTCACGGGTTTTTAAAAGTGATTGATTTTTATAAAGGGGTTTAGCTGCTTTTCACTGCTGTGTTTATGCCGCTTTACAGCCAATTGACTCACTTACAGTGAGATATCAATACATAGGTTTTAAGATTCTTACTAGTCAGATATTATCTTGGGCGGTGAATAGGGGGTGTTGAGTCCAGTTCACTGAGCAAGGAGTAGGTCGTGTCTATTACATATTGGGTTTATGGAACGGTATCTGAGCTAATTTGAAACCCTTGTTTTATGCATCACCCCACCTCACCTTTCCCGTTAAGCAGCCATAGTGTGTTTTCTAAACGTGTGACTCTGTTCTGTTTTGTAATTCAGTTCAAGGGTAGCGGTTTTTACATTCCCTCTATAAGTGATATCTTATGATAAGTGTCTTTTTCTGTGTGACTTATTTCACTTAGAATCGTCATACCTAAATTCACTCATCATGCTGCTACTAGCCTTATGACGTTGATTTCATGGCTGAGTGATATCCCATTGTACATAAGGACTACAACTTCTTTATCCATTTTTCTCTTTCTTGGGATATTTACGTTGCAACGAAGTGGAGGTTCTTGTCAACAGAGCAGCCCTAAATTTTGGGGTGCCTGTGTCTTGCTGATTTTTAGTTTTCCCAATTTATACGCCCATGAGTGGAAGTGCCCTATGCTCTCTAAGCTGAGTTTTTTCGATGTTTCAGGACACACCGTACACTTCTCCAGAGTGGCGGTTCGCAATTTACATCCCGCCCATCAGCGTAGCAAGGCTCCCGTTTCTCCATGGCCTGTCCTGCATTTCTGGTTTTGACACTTTATTCAGCATGGCCCTTTTGACCGATGGGAAGCGAGACTTCTTTGTAGCGCTGATTTGCCTTTCCAGGTTGCTTGGTTGGCCAAAAAGGGCGTATGCGTTTTTTCCTGAATATATTCAGGAAAAAACGCATACGCCCTTTTTGGCCAAGGGCATCATTGTCGAGGTTTTGCCGCTTTTCCCGTGCTTTAAAGGCGATTCGAATCTACCTCCTGAAATCTGTTTCCTGCAATTCTGCCTTGCTTTCAAATCCTCTTCGTTGTCTTCCATCAATATATTTGTGGACGAGAGTTATCATTTATAACTCTGCAGGTTTGTGAATTGCAGTGCCCCTGAGCTCCATTTTTCAACTCGCTTTTTTGGCAGCTGGCCGCAAAAGCGCAGGATTGCTTTAGGCCCTATTCTGGTTCCGGGCGGAAGGCTGAGCCTGTGGTTAATTCTTCTTCCTGATGGGAAAATAGAGTGACCTGTGCCTGTCCCAACACCTAAAGCTAGTGTCTCATTGGTTCCCCCTCTTCCCGTTCATCCTCAGGACAAATTGCAACCTGTACGGAACAGGAGGTTAAAGGTGCTGATTCTCCAAGGAGGGAGATTGCTAGTAAAGCGGCTGGAATGGCGAACCCGAGCACAAGGAGATGAGAAATGAGGTGCGTTTTAGAAACCTTTCCCGATCACACGGTGTACCATCTTCTGGGTTTCTCATGCACGTTTTCGAAGTAGGAAGATGCCCTTGAACCTGGAGATTTGGGACCCATGGGATGGGAACCACGCAGTATTACTTTAAAGGGTCTGCGTTTGCTCACCCAACCTCACGAAACCTCTCAGGCCAAGAGTGTCCACCCTTATGTCTCAATCAGCTGTGGGTCTAGATATGGTCAATCCAGGTGGCATCACAGCCCCTGAACGAATTTAGTAAGAATTTCTCTATCTTTCACTGTCTTTGTTTCACGGGTTTTTAATAGTGATTGATTTTTATAAAGGGGTTTAGCTGCTTTTCACTGCTGTGTTTATGCCGCTTTACACCCAATTGACTCACTTACAGAGAGATATCAATACATAGGTTTTAAGATTCTTAACTAGTCAGATATATTCTTGGGTGGTGAATAGGGGGTGTTGAGTCCAGTTCACTGAGCAAGGATTAGGTCGTGTCTATTACATATTGGGTTTATGGAACGGTATCTGAGCTAATTTGAAACCCTTGTTTTATGCATCACCCCACCTCACCTTTCCCGTTAAGCAGCCATAGTGTGTTTTCTAAACGTGTGACTCTGTTCTGTTTTGTAATTCAGTTCAAGGGTCGCGGTTTTTACATTCCCTCTATAAGTGATATCTTATGGTAAGTGTCTTTTTCTGTGTGACTTATTTCACTTAGAATCGTCGTACCTAAATCCACTCATCATGCTGCTACTAGCCTTATGACGTTGATTTCATGGCTGAGTGATATTCCATTGTACATAAGGACCACAACTTCTTTATCCATTTTTCTCTTTCCTGGGATATTTAAGGTGTAACGAAGTGGAGGTTCTTGTCAACAGAGCAGCCCTAAACTTTGGGGTGCCTGTGTCTTGCTGATTTTTAGTTTTCCCAATTTATACGCCCATGACTGGAAGTGCCCTATGCTCTCTAAGCTGAGTTTTTTCGATGTTTCAGGACACACCGTACACTTCTCCAGAGTGGCTGTTGGCAATTTACATCCCGCCCATCAGCGTAGCAAGGCTCCCGTTTCTCCATGGCCTGTCCTGCATTTCTGGGTTTGACACTTTATTCAGCGTGGCCTATTTGACCGATGGGAAGTGAGACTTCTTTGTAGCGCTGATTTGCCTTTCCAGGTTGCTTGGTTGGCCAAAAAGGGCGTATGCGTTTTTTCCTGAATATATTCAGGAAAATACGCATACGCCCTTTTTGGCCAAGGGCATCATTGTCGAGGTTTTGCCACTTTTCCCGTGCTTTAAAGGCGATTCGAATCTACCTCCTGAAATCTGTTTCCTGCAATTCTGCCTTGCTTTCAAATCCTCTTCGTTGTCTTCCGTCAATATATTTGTGGACGAGAGTTATCATTTATAACTCTGCAGGTTTGTGAATTGCAGTGCCCCTGACCTCCATTTTTCAACTCGCTTTCTCGGGAGCTGGCCGCAAAAGCGCAGGATTACTTCAGGCCCTATTCTGGTCCCGGGCGGAAGGCTGAGCCTGTGGTTAATTCTTCTTCCTGATGGGAAAATAGAGTGACCTGTGCCTGTCCCCACACCTAGAGCTAGTGTCTCATTGGTTCCCCCTCTTCCCGTTCATCCTCAGGACAAATTGCAACCTGTACGGAACAGGAGGTTAAAGGTGCTGATTCTCCAAGGAGGGTGATTGCTAGTAAAGCGGCTGGAATGGCGAACCCGAGCACAAGGAGATGAGAAATGAGGTGCGTTTTAGAAACCTTTCCCGATCACACGGTGTACCATCTTCTGGGATTCTCATGCATGTTTTCGATGTAGGAAGATGCCCTTGAACCAGGAGATTTGGGACCCATGGGATGGGTACCACGCAGTATTACTCTAAAGGGTCTGCGTTTGCTCACCCAACCTCACCAAACCTCTCAGCCCCAAGAGTGTCCACCCTTATGTCTCAATCAGCTGTGGGTCTAGATATGGTTAATCCAGGTGGCATCACAGCCCCTGAACGAATTTAGTAAGTATTTCTCTATCTTTCACTGTCTTTGTTTCACGGGTTTTTAAAAGTGATTGATTTTTATAAAGGGGTTTAGCTGCTTTTCACTGCTGTGTTTATGCCGCTTTACACCCACTTGACTCACTTACAGAGAGATATCAATATATAGGTTTTAAGATTCTTACTAATCAGATATATTCTTGGGCGGTGAATAGGTGGTGTTGAGTCCAGTTCACTGAGCAAGGAGTACGTCGTGTCTATTACATATTGGGTTTATGGAACGGTATCTGAGCTAATTTGAAACCCTTGTTTTATGCATCACCCCACCTCACCTTTCCCTTTAAGCAGCCATAGTGTGTTTTCTAAACGTGTGACTCTGTTCTGTTTTGTAATTCAGTTCAAGGGTAGCGGTTTTTACATTCCCTCTATAAGTGATATCTTATGATAAGTGTCTTTTTCTGTGTGACTTATTTCACTTAGAATCGTCATACCTAAATTCACTCATCATGCTGCTACTAGCCTTATGACGTTGATTTCATGGCTGAGTGATATCCCATTGTACATAAGGACTACAACTTCTTTATCCATTTTTCTCTTTCTTGGGATATTTACGTTGCAACGAAGTGGAGGTTCTTGTCAACAGAGCAGCCCTAAATTTTGGGGTGCCTGTGTCTTGCTGATTTTTAGTTTTCCCAATTTATACGCCCATGAGTGGAAGTGCCCTATGCTCTCTAAGCTGAGTTTTTTCGATGTTTCAGGACACACCGTACACTTCTCCAGAGTGGCGGTTCGCAATTTACATCCCGCCCATCAGCGTAGCAAGGCTCCCGTTTCTCCATGGCCTGTCCTGCATTTCTGGTTTTGACACTTTATTCAGCATGGCCCTTTTGACCGATGGGAAGCGAGACTTCTTTGTAGCGCTGATTTGCCTTTCCAGGTTGCTTGGTTGGCCAAAAAGGGCGTATGCGTTTTTTCCTGAATATATTCAGGAAAAAACGCATACGGCCTTTTTGGCCAAGGGCATCATTGTCGAGGTTTTGCCGCTTTTCCCGTGCTTTAAAGGCGATTCGAATCTACCTCCTGAAATCTGTTTCCTGCAATTCTGCCTTGCTTTCAAATCCTCTTTGTTGTCTTCCATCAATATATTTGTGGACGAGAGTTATCATTTATAACTCTGCAGGTTTGTGAATTGCAGTGCCCCTGAGCTACATTTTTCAACTCGCTTTCTTGGGAGCTGGCCGCAAAAGCGCAGGATTGCTTTAGGCCCTATTCTGGTTCCGGGCGGAAGGCTGAGCCTGTGGTTAATTCTTCTTCCTGATGGGAAAATAGAGTGACCTGTGCCTGTCCCAACACCTAAAGCTAGTGTCTCATTGGTTCCCCCTCTTCCCGTTCATCCTCAGGACAAATTGCAACCTGTACGGAACAGGAGGTTAAAGGTGCTGATTCCCCAAGGAGGGAGATTGCTAGTAAAGCGGCTGGAATGGCGAACCCGAGCACAAGGAGATGAGAAATGAGGTGCGTTTTAGAAACCTTTCCCGATCACACGGTGTACCATCTTCTGCGTTTCTCATGCACGTTTTCGAAGTAGGAAGATGCCCTTGAACCTGGAGATTTGGGACCCATGGGATGGGAACCACGCAGTTTTACTTTAAAGGGTCTGCCTTTGCTCACCCAACCCCACCAAACCTCTCAGCCCCAAGAGTGTCCACCCTTATGTCTCAATCAGCTGTGGGTCTAGATATGGTCAATCCAGGTGGCATCACAGCCCCTGAACGAATTTAGTAAGAATTTCTCTCTCTTTCACTGTCTTTGTTTCACGGGTTTTTAAAAGTGATTGATTTTTATAAAGGGGTTTAGCTGCTTTTCACTGCTGTGTTTATGCCGCTTTACACCCACTTGACTCACTTACAGAGAGATATCAATACATAGGTTTTAAGATTCTTACTAGTCAGATATATTCTTGGGCGGTGAATAGGGGGTGTTGAGTCCAGTTCACTGAGCAAGGAGTAGGTCGTGTCTATTACATATTGGGTTTATGGAACGGTATCTGAGCTAATTTGAAACCCTTGTTTTATGCATCACCCCACCTCACCTTTCCCGTTAAGCAGCCATAGTGTGTTTTCTAAACGTGTGACTCTGTTCTGTTTTGTAATTCAGTTCAAGGGTAGCGGTTTTTACATTCCCTCTATAAGTGATATCTTATGATAAGTGTCTTTTTCTGTGTGACTTATTTCACTTAGAATCGTCGTACCTAAATCCACTCATCCTGCTGCTACTAGCCTTATGACGTTGATTTCATGGCTGAGTGATATCCCATTGCACATAAGGACTACAACTTCTTTATCCATTTTTCTCTTTGTTGGGATATTTACGTTGCAACGAAGTGGAGGTTCTTGTCAACAGAGCAGCCCTAAATTTTGGGGTGCCTGTGTCTTGCTGATTTTTAGTTTTCCCAATTTATACGCCCATGAGTGGAAGTGCCCTATGCTCTCTAAGCTGAGTTTTTTCGATGTTTCAGGACACACCGTACACTTCTCCAGAGTGGCGGTTCGCAATTTACATCCCGCCCATCAGCGTAGCAAGGCTCCCGTTTCTCCATGGCCTGTCCTGCATTTCTGGTTTTGACACTTTATTCAGCATGGCCCTTTTGACCGATGGGAAGCGAGACTTCTTTGTAGCGCTGATTTGCCTTTCCAGGTTGCTTGGTTGGCCAAAAAGGGCGTATGCGTTTTTTCCTGAATATATTCAGGAAAAAACGCATACGCCCTTTTTGGCCAAGGGCATCATTGTCGAGGTTTTGCCGCTTTTCCCGTGCTTTAAAGGCGATTCGAATCTACCTCCTGAAATCTGTTTCCTGCAATTCTGCCTTGCTTTCAAATCCTCTTCGTTGTCTTCCATCAATATATTTGTGGACGAGAGTTATCATTTATAACTCTGCAGGTTTGTGAATTGCAGTGCCCCTGAGCTCCATTTTTCAACTCGCTTTCTCGGGAGCTGGCCGCAAAAGCGCAGGATTACTTCAGGCCCTATTCTGGTCCCGGGCGGAAGGCTGAGCCTGTGGTTAATTCTTCTTCCTGACGGGAAAATAGAGTGACCTGTGCCTGTCCCAACACCTAAAGCTAGTGTCTCATTGGTTCCCCCTCTTCCCGTTCATCCTCAGGACAAATTGCAACCTGTACGGAACAGGAGGTTAAAGGTGCTGATTCTCCAAGGAGGGAGATTGCTAGTAAAGCGGCTGGAATGGCGAACCCGAGCACAAGGAGATGAGAAATGAGGTGCGTTTTAGAAACCTTTCCCGATCACACGGTGTACCATCTTCTGCGTTTCTCATGCACGTTTTCGAAGTAGGAAGATGCCCTTGAACCTGGAGATTTGGGACCCATGGGATGGGAACCACGCAGTATTACTTTAAAGGGTCTGCGTTTGCTCACCCAACCTCACCAAACCTCTCAGCCCCAAGAGTGTCCACCCTTATGTCTCAATCAGCTGTGGGTCTAGATATGGTCAATCCAGGTGGCATCACAGCCCCTGAACGAATTTAGTAAGAATTTCTCTCTCTTTCACTGTCTTTGTTTCACGGGTTTTTAAAAGTGATTGATTTTTATAAAGGGGTTTAGCTGCTTTTCACTGCTGTGTTTATGCCGCTTTACACCCACTTGACTCACTTACAGAGAGATATCAATACATAGGTTTTAAGATTCTTACTAGTCAGATATATTCTTGGGCGGTGAATAGGGGGTGTTGAGTCCAGTTCACTGAGCAAGGAGTAGGTCGTGTCTATTACATATTGGGTTTATGGAACGGTATCTGAGCTAATTTGAAACCCTTGTTTTATGCATCACCCCACCTCACCTTTCCCGTTAAGCAGCCATAGTGTGTTTTCTAAACGTGTGACTCTGTTCTGTTTTGTAATTCAGTTCAAGGGTAGCGGTTTTTACATTCCCTCTATAAGTGATATCTTATGATAAGTGTCTTTTTCTGTGTGACTTATTTCACTTAGAATCGTCGTACCTAAATCCACTCATCATGCTGCTACTAGCCTTATGACGTTGATTTCATGTCTGAGTGATATTCCATTGTACATAAGGACCACAACTTCTTTATCCATTTTTCTCTTTCCTGGGATATTTAAGGTGTAACGAAGTGGAGGTTCTTGTCAACAGAGCAGCCCTAAACTTTGGGGTGCCTGTGTCTTGCTGATTTTTAGTTTTCCCAATTTATACGCCCATGAGTGGAAGTGCCCTATGCTCTCTAAGCTGAGTTTTTTCGATGTCTCAGGACACACCGTACACTTCTCCAGAGTGGCTGTTGGCAATTTACATCCCGCCCATCAGCGTAGCAAGGCTCCCGTTTCTCCATGGCCTGTCCTGCATTTCTGGGTTTGACACTTTATTCAGCGTGGCCTATTTGACCGATGGGAAGCGAGACTTCTTTGTAGCGCTGATTTGCCTTTCCAGGTTGCTTGGTTGGCCAAAAAGGGCGTATGCGTTTTTTCCTGAATATATTCAGGAAAAAACGCATACGCCCTTTTTGGCCAAGGGCATCATTGTCGAGGTTTTGCCGCTTTTCCCGTGCTTTAAAGGCGATTCGAATCTACCTCCTGAAATCTGTTTCCTGCAATTCTGCCTTGCTTTCAAATCCTCTTCGTTGCCCACCCTCAATATATTTGTGGACGAGATTTATCATTTATAACTCTGCAGGTTTGTGAATTGCAGTGCCCCTGAGCTCCATTTTTCAACTCGCTTTCTTGGGAGCTGGCCGCAAAAGCGCAGGATTGCTTCAGGCCCTATTCTGGTTCCGGGCGGAAGGCTGAGCCTGTGGTTAATTCTTCTTCCTGATGGGAAAATAGAGTGACCTGTGCCTGTCCCAACACCTAAAGCTAGTGTCTCATTGGTTCCCCCTCTTCCCGTTCATCCTCAGGACAAATTGCAACCTGTACGGAACAGGAGGTTAAAGGTGCTGATTCTCCAAGGAGGGAGATTGCTAGTAAAGCGGCTGGAATGGCGAACCCGAGCACAAGGAGATGAGAAATGAGGTGCGTTTTAGAAACCTTTCCCGATCACACGGTGTACCATCTTCTGCGTTTCTCATGCACGTTTTCGAAGTAGGAAGATGCCCTTGAACCTGGAGATTTGGGACCCATGGGATGGGAACCACGCAGTTTTACTTTAAAGGGTCTGCCTTTGCTCACCCAACCTCACCAAACCTCTCAGCCCCAAGAGTGTCCACCCTTATGCCTCAATCAGCTGTGGGTCTAGATATGGTCAATCCAGGTGGCATCACAGCCCCTGAACGAATTTAGTAAGAATTTCTCTATCTTTCACTGTCTTTGTTTCACGGGTTTTTAAAAGTGATTGATTTTTATAAAGGGGTTTAGCTGCTTTTCACTGCTGTGTTTATGCCGCTTTACACCCACTTGACTCACTTACAGAGAGATATCAATACATAGGTTTTAAGATTCTTACTAGTCAGATATATTCTTGGGCGGTGAATAGGGGGTGTTGAGTCCAGTTCACTGAGCAAGGAGTAGGTCGTGTCTATTACATATTGGGTTTATGGAACGGTATCTGAGCTAATTTGAAACCCTTGTTTTATGCATCACCCCACCTCACCTTTCCCGTTAAGCAGCCATAGTGTGTTTTCTAAACATGTGACTCTGTTCTGTTTTGTAATTCAGTTCAAGGGTAGCGGTTTTTACATTCCCTCTATAAGTGATATCTTATGATAAGTGTCTTTTTCTGTGTGACTTATTTCACTTAGAATCGTCGTACCTAAATCCACTCATCATGCTGCTACTAGCCTTATGACGTTGATTTCATGTCTGAGTGATATTCCATTGTACATAAGGACCACAACTTCTTTATCCATTTTTCTCTTTCCTGGGATATTTAAGGTGTAACGAAGTGGAGGTTCTTGTCAACAGAGCAGCCCTAAACTTTGGGGTGCCTGTGTCTTGCTGATTTTTAGTTTTCCCAATTTATACGCCCATGAGTGGAAGTGCCCTATGCTCTCTAAGCTGAGTTTTTTCGATGTCTCAGGACACACCGTACACTTCTCCAGAGTGGCTGTTGGCAATTTACATCCCGCCCATCAGCGTAGCAAGGCTCCCGTTTCTCCATGGCCTGTCCTGCATTTCTGGGTTTGACACTTTATTCAGCGTGGCCTATTTGACCGATGGGAAGCGAGACTTCTTTGTAGCGCTGATTTGCCTTTCCAGGTTGCTTGGTTGGCCAAAAAGGGCGTATGCGTTTTTTCCTGAATATATTCAGGAAAAAACGCATACGCCCTTTTTGGCCAAGGGCATCATTGTCGAGGTTTTGCCGCTTTTCCCGTGCTTTAAAGGCGATTCGAATCTACCTCCTGAAATCTGTTTCCTGCAATTCTGCCTTGCTTTCAAATCCTCTTCGTTGCCCACCCTCAATATATTTGTGGACGAGATTTATCATTTATAACTCTGCAGGTTTGTGAATTGCAGTGCCCCTGAGCTCCATTTTTCAACTCGCTTTCTTGGGAGCTGGCCGCAAAAGCGCAGGATTGCTTCAGGCCCTATTCTGGTTCCGGGCGGAAGGCTGAGCCTGTGGTTAATTCTTCTTCCTGATGGGAAAATAGAGTGACCTGTGCCTGTCCCAACACCTAAAGCTAGTGTCTCATTGGTTCCCCCTCTTCCCGTTCATCCTCAGGACAAATTGCAACCTGTACGGAACAGGAGGTTAAAGGTGCTGATTCTCCAAGGAGGGAGATTGCTAGTAAAGCGGCTGGAATGGCGAACCCGAGCACAAGGAGATGAGAAATGAGGTGCGTTTTAGAAACCTTTCCCGATCACACGGTGTACCATCTTCTGCGTTTCTCATGCACGTTTTCGAAGTAGGAAGATGCCCTTGAACCTGGAGATTTGGGACCCATGGGATGGGAACCACGCAGTTTTACTTTAAAGGGTCTGCCTTTGCTCACCCAACCTCACCAAACCTCTCAGCCCCAAGAGTGTCCACCCTTATGCCTCAATCAGCTGTGGGTCTAGATATGGTCAATCCAGGTGGCATCACAGCCCCTGAACGAATTTAGTAAGAATTTCTCTATCTTTCACTGTCTTTGTTTCACGGGTTTTTAAAAGTGATTGATTTTTATAAAGGGGTTTAGCTGCTTTTCACTGCTGTGTTTATGCCGCTTTACACCCACTTGACTCACTTACAGAGAGATATCAATACATAGGTTTTAAGATTCTTACTAGTCAGATATATTCTTGGGCGGTGAATAGGGGGTGTTGAGTCCAGTTCACTGAGCAAGGAGTAGGTCGTGTCTATTACATATTGGGTTTATGGAACGGTATCTGAGCTAATTTGAAACCCTTGTTTTATGCATCACCCCACCTCACCTTTCCCGTTAAGCAGCCATAGTGTGTTTTCTAAACGTGTGACTCTGTTCTGTTTTGTAATTCAGTTCAAGGGTAGCGGTTTTTACATTCCCTCTATAAGTGATATCTTATGGTAAGTGTCTTTTTCTGTGTGACTTATTTCACTTAGAATCGTCATACCTAAATTCACTCATCATGCTGCTACTAGCCTTATGACGTTGATTTCATGGCTGAGTAATATCCCATTGTACATAAGGACTACAACTTCTTTATCCATTTTTCTCTTTCTTGGGATATTTACGTTGCAACGAAGTGGAGGTTCTTGTCAACAGAGCAGCCCTAAATTTTGGGGTGCCTGTGTCTTGCTGATTTTTAGTTTTCCCAATTTATACGCCCATGAGTGGAAGTGCCCTATGCTCTCTAAGCTGAGTTTTTTCGATGTTTCAGGACACACCGTACACTTCTCCAGAGTGGCGGTTCGCAATTTACATCCCGCCCATCAGCGTAGCAAGGCTCCCGTTTCTCCATGGCCTGTCCTGCATTTCTGGTTTTGACACTTTATTCAGCATGGCCCTTTTGACCGATGGGAAGCGAGACTTCTTTGTAGCGCTGATTTGCCTTTCCAGGTTGCTTGGTTGGCCAAAAAGGGCGTATGCGTTTTTTCCTGAATATATTCAGGAAAAAACGCATACGCCCTTTTTGGCCAAGGGCATCATTGTCGAGGTTTTGCCGCTTTTCCCGTGCTTTAGAGGCGATTCGAATCTACCTCCTGAAATCTGTTTCCTGCAATTCTGCCTTGCTTTCAAATCCTCTTCGTTGTCTTCCATCAATATATTTGTGGACGAGAGTTATCATTTATAACTCTGCAGGTTTGTGAATTGCAGTGCCCCTGAGCTCCATTTTTCAACTCGCTTTCTTGGGAGCTGGCCGCAAAAGCGCAGGATTGCTTCAGGCCCTATTCTGGTCCCGGGCGGCAGGCTGAGCCTGTGGTTAATTCTTCTTTCTGATGGGAAAATAGAGTGACCTGTGCCTGTCCCAACACCTAGAGCTAGTGTCTCATTGGTTCGCCCTCTTCCCGTTCATCCTCAGGACAAATTGCAACCTGTACGGAACAGGAGGTTAAAGGTGCTGATTCTCCAAGGAGGGAGATTGCTAGTAAAGCGGCTGGAATGGCGAACCCGAGCACAAGGAGATGAGAAATGAGGTGCGTTTTAGAAACCTTTCCCGATCACACGGTGTACCATCTTCTGCGTTTCTCATGCAGGTTTTCGAAGTAGGAAGATGCCCTTGAACCTGGAGATTTGGGACCCATGGGATGGGAACCACGCAGTATTACTTTAAAGGGTCTGCGTTTGCTCACCCAACCTCACCAAACCTCTCAGCCCCAAGAGTGTCCACCCTTATGTCTCAATCAGCTGTGGGTCTAGATATGGTCAATCCAGGTGGCATCACAGCCCCTGAACGAATTTAGTAAGAATTTCTCTATCTTTCACAGTCTTTGTTTCACGGGTTTTTAATAGTGATTGATTTTTATAAAGGGGTTTAGCTGCTTTTCACTGCTGTGTTTATGCCGCTTTACACCCACTTGACTCACTTACAGAGAGATATCAATACATAGGTTTTAAGATTCTTACTAGTCAGATATAATCTTTGGCGGTGAATAGGGGGTGTTGAGTCCAGTTCACTGAGCAAGGATTAGGTCGTGTCTATTACATATTGGGTTTATGGAACGGTATCTGAGCTAATTTGAAACCCTTGTTTTATGCATCACCCCACCTCACCTTTCCCGTTAAGCAGCCATAGTGTGTTTTCTAAACGTGTGACTCTGTTCTGTTTTGTAATTCAGTTCAAGGGTCACGGTTTTTACATTCCCTCTATAAGTGATATCTTATGGTAAGTGTCTTTTTCTGTGTGACTTATTTCACTTAGAATCGTCATACCTAAATTCACTCATCATGCTGCTACTAGCCTTATGACGTTGATTTCATGGCTGAGTGATATCCCATTGTACATAAGGACTACAACTTCTTTATCTATTTTTCTCTTTGTTGGGATATTTACGTTGCAACGAAGTGGAGGTTCTTGTCAACAGAGCAGCCCTAAATTTTGGGGTGCCTGTGTCTTGCTGATTTTTAGTTTTCCCAATTTATACGCCCATGAGTGGAAGTGCCCTATGCTCTCTAAGCTGAGTTTTTTCGATGTTTCAGGACACACCGTACACTTCTCCAGAGTGGCGGTTCGCAATTTACATCCCGCCCATCAGCGTAGCAAGGCTCCCGTTTCTCCATGGCCTGTCCTGCATTTCTGGTTTTGACACTTTATTCAGCATGGCCCTTTTGACCGATGGGAAGCGAGACTTCTTTGTAGCGCTGATTTGCCTTTCCAGGTTGCTTGGTTGGCCAAAAAGGGCGTATGCGTTTTTTCCTGAATATATTCAGGAAAAAACGCATGCGCCCTTTTTGGCCAAGGGCATCATTGTCGAGGTTTTGCCGCTTTTCCCGTGCTTTAAAGGCGATTCGAATCTACCTCCTGAAATCTGTTTCCTGCAATTCTGCCTTGCTTTCAAATCCTCTTCGTTGTCTTCCGTCAATATATTTGTGGACGAGAGTTATCATTTATAACTCTGCAGGTTTGTGAATTGCAGTGCCCCTGAGCTCCATTTTTCAACTCGCTTTCTTGGGAGCTGGCCGCAAAAGCGCAGGATTGCTTCAGACCCTATTCTGGTCCCGGGCGGCAGGCTGAGCCTGTGGTTAATTCTTCTTCCTGATGGGAAAATAGAGTGACCTGTGCCTGTCCCCTCACCTAGAGCTAGTGTCTCATTGGTTCCCCCTCTTCCCGTTCATCCTCAGGACAAATTGCAACCTGTACGGAACAGGAGGTTAAAGGTGCTGATTCTCCAAGGAGGGAGATTGCTAGTAAAGCGGCTGGAATGGCGAACCCGAGCACAAGGAGATGAGAAATGAGGTGCGTTTTAGAAACCTTTCCCGATCACACGGTGTACCATCCTCTGGGATTCTCATGCATGTTTTCGATGTAGGAAGATGCCCTTGAACCTGGAGATTTGGGACCCATGGGATGGGTACCACGCAGTATTACTCTAAAGGGTCTGCGTTTGCTCACCCAACCTCACCAAACCTCTCAGCCCCAAGAGTGTCCACCCTTATGCCTCAATCAGCTGTGGGTCTACATATGGTCAATCCAGGTGGCATCACAGCCCCTGAACGAATTTAGTAAGAATTTCTCTATCTTTCACTGTCTTTGTTTCACGGGTTTTTAAAAGTGATTGATTTTTATAAAGGGGTTTAGCTGCTTTTCACTGCTGTGTTTATGCCGCTTTACAGCCAATTGACTCACTTACAGTGAGATATCAATACATAGGTTTTAAGATTCTTACTAGTCAGATATTATCTTGGGCGGTGAATAGGGGGTGTTGAGTCCAGTTCACTGAGCAAGGAGTACGTCGTGTCTATTACATATTGGGTTTATGGAACGGTATCTGAACTAATTTGAAACCCTTGTTTTATGCATCACCCCACCTCACCTTTCCCGTTAAGCAGCCATAGTGTGTTTTCTAAACGTGTGACTCTGTTCTGTTTTGTAATTCAGTTCAAGGGTAGCGGTTTTTACATTCCCTCTATAAGTGATATCTTATGATAAGTGTCTTTTTCTGTGTGACTTATTTCACTTAGAATCGTCATACCTAAATTCACTCATCATGCTGCTACTAGCCTTATGACGTTGATTTCATGGCTGAGTGATATCCCATTGTACATAAGGACTACAACTTCTTTATCCATTTTTCTCTTTCTTGGGATATTTACGTTGCAACGAAGTGGAGGTTCTTGTCAACAGAGCAGCCCTAAATTTTGGGGTGCCTGTGTCTTGCTGATTTTTAGTTTTCCCAATTTATACGCCCATGAGTGGAAGTGCCCTATGCTCTCTAAGCTGAGTTTTTTCGATGTTTCAGGACACACCGTACACTTCTGCAGAGTGGCGGTTCGCAATTTACATCCCGCCCATCAGCGTAGCAAGGCTCCCGTTTCTCCATGGCCTGTCCTGCATTTCTGGTTTTGACACTTTATTCAGCATGGCCCTTTTGACCGATGGGAAGCGAGACTTCTTTGTAGCGCTGATTTGCCTTTCCAGGTTGCTTGGTTGGCCAAAAAGGGCGTATGCGTTTTTTCCTGAATATATTCAGGAAAAAACGCATACGCCCTTTTTGGCCAAGGGCATCATTGTCGAGGTTTTGCCGCTTTTCCCGTGCTTTAAAGGCGATTCGAATCTACCTCCTGAAATCTGTTTCCTGCAATTCTGCCTTGCTTTCAAATCCTCTTCGTTGTCTTCCATCAATATATTTGTGGACGAGAGTTATCATTTATAACTCTGCAGGTTTGTGAATTGCAGTGCCCCTGAGCTCCATTTTTCAACTCGCTTTTTTGGCAGCTGGCCGCAAAAGCGCAGGATTGCTTTAGGCCCTATTCTGGTTCCGGGCGGAAGGCTGAGCCTGTGGTTAATTCTTCTTCCTGATGGGAAAATAGAGTGACCTGTGCCTGTCCCAACACCTAAAGCTAGTGTCTCATTGGTTCCCCCTCTTCCCGTTCATCCTCAGGACAAATTGCAACCTGTACGGAACAGGAGGTTAAAGGTGCTGATTCTCCAAGGAGGGAGATTGCTAGTAAAGCGGCTGGAATGGCGAACCCGAGCACAAGGAGATGAGAAATGAGGTGCGTTTTAGAAACCTTTCCCGATCACACGGTGTACCATCTTCTGGGTTTCTCATGCACGTTTTCGAAGTAGGAAGATGCCCTTGAACCTGGAGATTTGGGACCCATGGGATGGGAACCACGCAGTATTACTTTAAAGGGTCTGCGTTTGCTCACCCAACCTCACGAAACCTCTCAGCCCCAAGAGTGTCCACCCTTATGTCTCAATCAGCTGTGGGTCTAGATATGGTCAATCCAGGTGGCATCACAGCCCCTGAACGAATTTAGTAAGAATTTCTCTATCTTTCACAGTCTTTGTTTCACGGGTTTTTAATAGTGATTGATTTTTATAAAGGGGTTTAGCTGCTTTTCACTGCTGTGTTTATGCCGCTTTACACCCACTTGACTCACTTACAGAGAGATATCAATACATAGGTTTTAAGATTCTTACTAGTCAGATATAATCTTGGGCGGTGAATAGGGGGTGTTGAGTCCAGTTCACTGAGCAAGGATTAGGTCGTGTCTATTACATATTGGGTTTATGGAACGGTATCTGAGCTAATTTGAAACCCTTGTTTTATGCATCACCCCACCTCACCTTTCCCGTTAAGCAGCCATAGTGTGTTTTCTAAACGTGTGACTCTGTTCTGTTTTGTAATTCAGTTCAAGGGTCACGGTTTTTACATTCCCTCTATAAGTGATATCTTATGGTAAGTGTCTTTTTCTGTGTGACTTATTTCACTTAGAATCGTCATACCTAAATTCACTCATCATGCTGCTACTAGCCTTATGACGTTGATTTCATGGCTGAGTGATATCCCATTGTACATAAGGACTACAACTTCTTTATCTATTTTTCTCTTTGTTGGGATATTTACGTTGCAACGAAGTGGAGGTTCTTGTCAACAGAGCAGCCCTAAATTTTGGGGTGCCTGTGTCTTGCTGATTTTTAGTTTTCCCAATTTATACGCCCATGAGTGGAAGTGCCCTATGCTCTCTAAGCTGAGTTTTTTCGATGTTTCAGGACACACCGTACACTTCTCCAGAGTGGCGGTTCGCAATTTACATCCCGCCCATCAGCGTAGCAAGGCTCCCGTTTCTCCATGGCCTGTCCTGCATTTCTGGTTTTGACACTTTATTCAGCATGGCCCTTTTGACCGATGGGAAGCGAGACTTCTTTGTAGCGCTGATTTGCCTTTCCAGGTTGCTTGGTTGGCCAAAAAGGGCGTATGCGTTTTTTCCTGAATATATTCAGGAAAAAACGCATACGCCCTTTTTGGCCAAGGGCATCATTGTCGAGGTTTTGCCGCTTTTCCCATGCTTTAAAGGCGATTCGAATCTACCTCCTGAAATCTGTTTCCTGCAATTCTGCCTTGCTTTCAAATCCTCTTCGTTGTCTTCCATCAATATATTTGTGGACGAGAGTTATCATTTATAACTCTGCAGGTTTGTGAATTGCAGTGCCCCTGAGCTCCATTTTTCAACTCGCTTTCTTGGGAGCTGGCCGCAAAAGCGCAGGATTGCTTTAGGCCCTATTCTGGTTCCGGGCGGAAGGCTGAGCCTGTGGTTAATTCTTCTTCCTGATGGGAAAATAGAGTGACCTGTGCCTGTCCCAACACCTAAAGCTAGTGTCTCATTGGTTCCCCCTCTTCCCGTTCATCCTCAGGACAAATTGCAACCTGTACGGAACAGGAGGTTAAAGGTGCTGATTCTCCAAGGAGGGAGATTGCTAGTAAAGCGGCTGGAATGGCGAACCCGAGCACAAGGAGATGAGAAATGAGGTGCGTTTTAGAAACCTTTCCCGATCACACGGTGTACCATCTTCTGGGTTTCTCATGCACGTTTTCGAAGTAGGAAGATGCCCTTGAACCTGGAGATTTGGGACCGATGGGATGGGAACCACGCAGTTTTAATTTAAAGGGTCTGCGTTTGCTCACCCAACCTCACCAAACCTCTCAGCCCCAAGAGTGTCCACCCTTATGTCTCAATCAGCTGTGGGTCTACATATGGTCAATCCAGGTGGCATCACAGCCCCTGAACGAATTTAGTAAGAATTTCTCTATCTTTCACTGTCTTTGTTTCACGGGTTTTTAAAAGTGATTGATTTTTATAAAGGGGTTTAGCTGCTTTTCACTGCTGTGTTTATGCCGCTTTACAGCCAATTGACTCACTTACAGTGAGATATCAATACATAGGTTTTAAGATTCTTACTAGTCAGATATTATCTTGGGCGGTGAATAGGGGGTGTTGAGTCCAGTTCACTGAGCAAGGAGTACGTCGTGTCTATTACATATTGGGTTTATGGAACGGTATCTGAGCTAATTTGAAACCCTTGTTTTATGCATCACCCCACCTCACCTTTCCCGTTAAGCAGCCATAGTGTGTTTTCTAAACGTGTGACTCTGTTCTGTTTTGTAATTCAGTTCAAGGGTAGCGGTTTTTACATTCCCTCTATAAGTGATATCTTATGATAAGTGTCTTTTTCTGTGTGACTTATTTCACTTAGAATCGTCATACCTAAATTCACTCATCATGCTGCTACTAGCCTTATGACGTTGATTTCATGGCTGAGTGATATCCCATTGTACATAAGGACTACAACTTCTTTATCCATTTTTCTCTTTCTTGGGATATTTACGTTGCAACGAAGTGGAGGTTCTTGTCAACAGAGCAGCCCTAAATTTTGGGGTGCCTGTGTCTTGCTGATTTTTAGTTTTCCCAATTTATACGCCCATGAGTGGAAGTGCCCTATGCTCTCTAAGCTGAGTTTTTTCGATGTTTCAGGACACACCGTACACTTCTCCAGAGTGGCGGTTCGCAATTTACATCCCGCCCATCAGCGTAGCAAGGCTCCCGTTTCTCCATGGCCTGTCCTGCATTTCTGGTTTTGACACTTTATTCAGCATGGCCCTTTTGACCGATGGGAAGCGAGACTTCTTTGTAGCGCTGATTTGCCTTTCCAGGTTGCTTGGTTGGCCAAAAAGGGCGTATGCGTTTTTTCCTGAATATATTCAGGAAAAAACGCATACGCCCTTTTTGGCCAAGGGCATCATTGTCGAGGTTTTGCCGCTTTTCCCGTGCTTTAAAGGCGATTCGAATCTACCTCCTGAAATCTGTTTCCTGCAATTCTGCCTTGCTTTCAAATCCTCTTCGTTGTCTTCCATCAATATATTTGTGGACGAGAGTTATCATTTATAACTCTGCAGGTTTGTGAATTGCAGTGCCCCTGAGCTCCATTTTTCAACTCGCTTTTTTGGCAGCTGGCCGCAAAAGCGCAGGATTGCTTTAGGCCCTATTCTGGTTCCGGGCGGAAGGCTGAGCCTGTGGTTAATTCTTCTTCCTGATGGGAAAATAGAGTGACCTGTGCCTGTCCCAACACCTAAAGCTAGTGTCTCATTGGTTCCCCCTCTTCCCGTTCATCCTCAGGACAAATTGCAACCTGTACGGAACAGGAGGTTAAAGGTGCTGATTCTCCAAGGAGGGAGATTGCTAGTAAAGCGGCTGGAATGGCGAACCCGAGCACAAGGAGATGAGAAATGAGGTGCGTTTTAGAAACCTTTCCCGATCACACGGTGTACCATCTTCTGGGTTTCTCATGCACGTTTTCGAAGTAGGAAGATGCCCTTGAACCTGGAGATTTGGGACCCATGGGATGGGAACCACGCAGTATTACTTTAAAGGGTCTGCGTTTGCTCACCCAACCTCACGAAACCTCTCAGCCCCAAGAGTGTCCACCCTTATGTCTCAATCAGCTGTGGGTCTAGATATGGTCAATCCAGGTGGCATCACAGCCCCTGAACGAATTTAGTAAGAATTTCTCTATCTTTCACTGTCTTTGTTTCACGGGTTTTTAATAGTGATTGATTTTTATAAAGGGGTTTAGCTGCTTTTCACTGCTGTGTTTATGCCGCTTTACACCCACTTGACTCACTTACAGAGAGATATCAATACATAGGTTTTAAGATTCTTACTAGTCAGATATATTCTTGGGCGGTGAATAGGGGGTGTTGAGTCCAGTTCACTGAGCAAGGATTAGGTCGTGTCTATTACATATTGGGTTTATGGAACGGTATCTGAGCTAATTTGAAACCCTTGTTTTATGCATCACCCCACCTCACCTTTCCCGTTAAGCAGCCATAGTGTGTTTTCTAAACGTGTGACTCTGTTCTGTTTTGTAATTCAGTTCAAGGGTCACGGTTTTTACATTCCCTCTATAAGTGATATCTTATGGTAAGTGTCTTTTTCTGTGTGACTTATTTCACTTAGAATCGTCATACCTAAATTCACTCATCATGCTGCTACTAGCCTTATGACGTTGATTTCATGGCTGAGTGATATCCCATTGTACATAAGGACTACAACTTCTTTATCCATTTTTCTCTTTGTTGGGATATTTACGTTGCAGCGAAGTGGAGGTTCTTGTCAACAGAGCAGCCCTAAATTTTGGGGTGCCTGTGTCTTGCTGATTTTTAGTTTTCCCAATTTATACGCCCATGAGTGGAAGTGCCCTATGCTCTCTAAGCTGAGTTTTTTCGATGTTTCAGGACTCACCGTACACTTCTCAAGAGTGGCGGTTCGCAATTTACATCCCGCCCATCAGCGTAGCAAGGCTCCCGTTTCTCCATGGCCTGTCCTGCATTTCTGGTTTTGACACTTTATTCAGCATGGCCCTTTTGACCGATGGGAAGCGAGACTTCTTTGTAGCGCTGATTTGCCTTTCCAGGTTGCTTGGTTGGCCAAAAAGGGCGTATGCGTTTTTTCCTGAATATACTCAGGAAAAAACGCATACGCCCTTTTTGGCCAAGGGCATCATTGTCGAGGTTTTGCCGCTTTTCCCGTGCTTTAAAGGCGATTCGAATCTTCCTCCTGAAATCTGTTTCCTGCAATTCTGCCTTGCTTTCAAATCCTCTTTGTTGTCTTCCATCAATATATTTGTGGACGAGAGTTATCATTTATAACTCTGCAGGTTTGTGAATTGCAGTGCCCCTGAGCTCCATTTTTCAACTCGCTTTCTTGGGAGCTGGCCGCAAAAGCGCAGGATTGCTTTAGGCCCTATTCTGGTTCCGGGCGGAAGGCTGAGCCTGTGGTTAATTCTTCTTCCTGATGGGAAAATAGAGTGACCTGTGCCTGTCCCAACACCTAAAGCTAGTGTCTCATTGGTTCCCCCTCTTCCCGTTCATCCTCAGGACAAATTGCAACCTGTACGGAACAGGAGGTTAAAGGTGCTGATTCTCCAAGGAGGGAGATTGCTAGTAAAGCGGCTGGAATGGCGAACCCGAGCACAAGGAGATGAGAAATGAGGTGCGTTTTAGAAACCTTTCCCGATCACACGGTGTACCATCTTCTGCGTTTCTCATGCACGTTTTCGAAGTAGGAAGATGCCCTTGAACCTGGAGATTTGGGACCCATGGGATGGGAACCACGCAGTTTTACTTTAAAGGGTCTGCCTTTGCTCACCCAACCTCACGAAACCTCTCAGCCCCAAGAGTGTCCACCCTTATGTCTCAATCAGCTGTGGGTCTAGATATGGTCAATCCAGGTGGCATCACAGCCCCTGAACGAATTTAGTAAGAATTTCTCTATCTTTCACAGTCTTTGTTTCACGGGTTTTTAATAGTGATTGATTTTTATAAAGGGGTTTAGCTGCTTTTCACTGCTGTGTTTATGCCGCTTTACACCCACTTGACTCACTTACAGAGAGATATCAATACATAGGTTTTAAGATTCTTACTAGTCAGATATATTCTTGGGCGGTGAATAGGGGGTGTTGAGTCCAGTTCACTGAGCAAGGATTAGGTCGTGTCTATTACATATTGGGTTTATGGAACGGTATCTGAGCTAATTTGAAACCCTTGTTTTATGCATCACCCCACCTCACCTTTCCCGTTAAGCAGCCATAGTGTGTTTTCTAAACGTGTGACTCTGTTCTGTTTTGTAATTCAGTTCAAGGGTCACGGTTTTTACATTCCCTCTATAAGTGATATCTTATGGTAAGTGTCTTTTTCTGTGTGACTTATTTCACTTAGAATCGTCATACCTAAATTCACTCATCATGCTGCTACTAGCCTTATGACGTTGATTTCATGGCTGAGTGATATCCCATTGTACATAAGGACTACAACTTCTTTATCCATTTTTCTCTTTGTTGGGATATTTACGTTGCAGCGAAGTGGAGGTTCTTGTCAACAGAGCAGCCCTAAATTTTGGGGTGCCTGTGTCTTGCTGATTTTTAGTTTTCCCAATTTATACGCCCATGAGTGGAAGTGCCCTATGCTCTCTAAGCTGAGTTTTTTCGATGTTTCAGGACTCACCGTACACTTCTCAAGAGTGGCGGTTCGCAATTTACATCCCGCCCATCAGCGTAGCAAGGCTCCCGTTTCTCCATGGCCTGTCCTGCATTTCTGGTTTTGACACTTTATTCAGCATGGCCCTTTTGACCGATGGGAAGCGAGACTTCTTTGTAGCGCTGATTTGCCTTTCCAGGTTGCTTGGTTGGCCAAAAAGGGCGTATGCGTTTTTTCCTGAATATACTCAGGAAAAAACGCATACGCCCTTTTTGGCCAAGGGCATCATTGTCGAGGTTTTGCCGCTTTTCCCGTGCTTTAAAGGCGATTCGAATCTTCCTCCTGAAATCTGTTTCCTGCAATTCTGCCTTGCTTTCAAATCCTCTTTGTTGTCTTCCATCAATATATTTGTGGACGAGAGTTATCATTTATAACTCTGCAGGTTTGTGAATTGCAGTGCCCCTGAGCTCCATTTTTCAACTCGCTTTCTTGGGAGCTGGCCGCAAAAGCGCAGGATTGCTTTAGGCCCTATTCTGGTTCCGGGCGGAAGGCTGAGCCTGTGGTTAATTCTTCTTCCTGATGGGAAAATAGAGTGACCTGTGCCTGTCCCAACACCTAAAGCTAGTGTCTCATTGGTTCCCCCTCTTCCCGTTCATCCTCAGGACAAATTGCAACCTGTACGGAACAGGAGGTTAAAGGTGCTGATTCTCCAAGGAGGGAGATTGCTAGTAAAGCGGCTGGAATGGCGAACCCGAGCACAAGGAGATGAGAAATGAGGTGCGTTTTAGAAACCTTTCCCGATCACACGGTGTACCATCTTCTGCGTTTCTCATGCACGTTTTCGAAGTAGGAAGATGCCCTTGAACCTGGAGATTTGGGACCCATGGGATGGGAACCACGCAGTTTTACTTTAAAGGGTCTGCCTTTGCTCACCCAACCTCACGAAACCTCTCAGCCCCAAGAGTGTCCACCCTTATGTCTCAATCAGCTGTGGGTCTAGATATGGTCAATCCAGGTGGCATCACAGCCCCTGAACGAATTTAGTAAGAATTTCTCTATCTTTCACAGTCTTTGTTTCACGGGTTTTTAATAGTGATTGATTTTTATAAAGGGGTTTAGCTGCTTTTCACTGCTGTGTTTATGCCGCTTTACACCCACTTGACTCACTTACAGAGAGATATCAATACATAGGTTTTAAGATTCTTACTAGTCAGATATAATCTTGGGCGGTGAATAGGGGGTGTTGAGTCCAGTTCACTGAGCAAGGATTAGGTCGTGTCTATTACATATTGGGTTTATGGAACGGTATCTGAGCTAATTTGAAACCCTTGTTTTATGCATCACCCCACCTCACCTTTCCCGTTAAGCAGCCATAGTGTGTTTTCTAAACGTGTGACTCTGTTCTGTTTTGTAATTCAGTTCAAGGGTCACGGTTTTTACATTCCCTCTATAAGTGATATCTTATGGTAAGTGTCTTTTTCTGTGTGACTTATTTCACTTAGAATCGTCATACCTAAATTCACTCATCATGCTGCTACTAGCCTTATGACGTTGATTTCATGGCTGAGTGATATCCCATTGTACATAAGGACTACAACTTCTTTATCTATTTTTCTCTTTGTTGGGATATTTACGTTGCAACGAAGTGGAGGTTCTTGTCAACAGAGCAGCCCTAAATTTTGGGGTGCCTGTGTCTTGCTGATTTTTAGTTTTCCCAATTTATACGCCCATGAGTGGAAGTGCCCTATGCTCTCTAAGCTGAGTTTTTTCGATGTTTCAGGACACACCGTACACTTCTCCAGAGTGGCGGTTCGCAATTTACATCCCGCCCATCAGCGTAGCAAGGCTCCCGTTTCTCCATGGCCTGTCCTGCATTTCTGGTTTTGACACTTTATTCAGCATGGCCCTTTTGACCGATGGGAAGCGAGACTTCTTTGTAGCGCTGATTTGCCTTTCCAGGTTGCTTGGTTGGCCAAAAAGGGCGTATGCGTTTTTTCCTGAATATATTCAGGAAAAAACGCATACGCCCTTTTTGGCCAAGGGCATCATTGTCGAGGTTTTGCCGCTTTTCCCATGCTTTAAAGGCGATTCGAATCTACCTCCTGAAATCTGTTTCCTGCAATTCTGCCTTGCTTTCAAATCCTCTTCGTTGTCTTCCATCAATATATTTGTGGACGAGAGTTATCATTTATAACTCTGCAGGTTTGTGAATTGCAGTGCCCCTGAGCTCCATTTTTCAACTCGCTTTCTTGGGAGCTGGCCGCAAAAGCGCAGGATTGCTTTAGGCCCTATTCTGGTTCCGGGCGGAAGGCTGAGCCTGTGGTTAATTCTTCTTCCTGATGGGAAAATAGAGTGAACTATGCCTGTCCCAACACCTAAAGCTAGTGTCTCATTGGTTCCCCCTCTTCCCGTTCATCCTCAGGACAAATTGCAACCTGTACGGAACAGGAGGTTAAAGGTGCTGATTCTCCAAGGAGAGAGATTGCTAGTAAAGCGGCTGGAATGGCGAACCCGAGCACAAGGAGATGAGAAATGAGGTGCGTTTTAGAAACCTTTCCCGATCACACGGTGTACCATCTTCTGGGTTTCTCATGCACGTTTTCGAAGTAGGAAGATGCCCTTGAACCTGGAGATTTGGGACCGATGGGATGGGAACCACGCAGTTTTAATTTAAAGGGTCTGCGTTTGCTCACCCAACCTCACCAAACCTCTCTGCCCCAAGAGTGTCCACCCTTATGTCTCAATCAGCTGTGGGTCTACATATGGTCAATCCAGGTGGCATCACAGCCCCTGAACGAATTTAGTAAGAATTTCTCTATCTTTCACTGTCTTTGTTTCACGGGTTTTTAAAAGTGATTGATTTTTATAAAGGGGTTTAGCTGCTTTTCACTGCTGTGTTTATGCCGCTTTACAGCCAATTGACTCACTTACAGTGAGATATCAATACATAGGTTTTAAGATTCTTACTAGTCAGATATTATCTTGGGCGGTGAATAGGGGGTGTTGAGTCCAGTTCACTGAGCAAGGAGTACGTCGTGTCTATTACATATTGGGTTTATGGAACGGTATCTGAGCTAATTTGAAACCCTTGTTTTATGCATCACCCCACCTCACCTTTCCCGTTAAGCAGCCATAGTGTGTTTTCTAAACGTGTGACTCTGTTCTGTTTTGTAATTCAGTTCAAGGGTAGCGGTTTTTACATTCCCTCTATAAGTGATATCTTATGATAAGTGTCTTTTTCTGTGTGACTTATTTCACTTAGAATCGTCATACCTAAATTCACTCATCATGCTGCTACTAGCCTTATGACGTTGATTTCATGGCTGAGTGATATCCCATTGTACATAAGGACTACAACTTCTTTATCCATTTTTCTCTTTCTTGGGATATTTACGTTGCAACGAAGTGGAGGTTCTTGTCAACAGAGCAGCCCTAAATTTTGGGGTGCCTGTGTCTTGCTGATTTTTAGTTTTCCCAATTTATACGCCCATGAGTGGAAGTGCCCTATGCTCTCTAAGCTGAGTTTTTTCGATGTTTCAGGACACACCGTACACTTCTCCAGAGTGGCGGTTCGCAATTTACATCCCGCCCATCAGCGTAGCAAGGCTCCCGTTTCTCCATGGCCTGTCCTGCATTTCTGGTTTTGACACTTTATTCAGCATGGCCCTTTTGACCGATGGGAAGCGAGACTTCTTTGTAGCGCTGATTTGCCTTTCCAGGTTGCTTGGTTGGCCAAAAAGGGCGTATGCGTTTTTTCCTGAATATATTCAGGAAAAAACGCATACGCCCTTTTTGGCCAAGGGCATCATTGTCGAGGTTTTGCCGCTTTTCCCGTGCTTTAAAGGCGATTCGAATCTACCTCCTGAAATCTGTTTCCTGCAATTCTGCCTTGCTTTCAAATCCTCTTCGTTGTCTTCCATCAATATATTTGTGGACGAGAGTTATCATTTATAACTCTGCAGGTTTGTGAATTGCAGTGCCCCTGAGCTCCATTTTTCAACTCGCTTTTTTGGCAGCTGGCCGCAAAAGCGCAGGATTGCTTTAGGCCCTATTCTGGTTCCGGGCGGAAGGCTGAGCCTGTGGTTAATTCTTCTTCCTGATGGGAAAATAGAGTGACCTGTGCCTGTCCCAACACCTAAAGCTAGTGTCTCATTGGTTCCCCCTCTTCCCGTTCATCCTCAGGACAAATTGCAACCTGTACGGAACAGGAGGTTAAAGGTGCTGATTCTCCAAGGAGGGAGATTGCTAGTAAAGCGGCTGGAATGGCGAACCCGAGCACAAGGAGATGAGAAATGAGGTGCGTTTTAGAAACCTTTCCCGATCACACGGTGTACCATCTTCTGGGTTTCTCATGCACGTTTTCGAAGTAGGAAGATGCCCTTGAACCTGGAGATTTGGGACCCATGGGATGGGAACCACGCAGTATTACTTTAAAGGGTCTGCGTTTGCTCACCCAACCTCACGAAACCTCTCAGCCCCAAGAGTGTCCACCCTTATGTCTCAATCAGCTGTGGGTCTAGATATGGTCAATCCAGGTGGCATCACAGCCCCTGAACGAATTTAGTAAGAATTTCTCTATCTTTCACAGTCTTTGTTTCACGGGTTTTTAATAGTGATTGATTTTTATAAAGGGGTTTAGCTGCTTTTCACTGCTGTGTTTATGCCGCTTTACACCCACTTGACTCACTTACAGAGAGATATCAATACATAGGTTTTAAGATTCTTACTAGTCAGATATAATCTTGGGCGGTGAATAGGGGGTGTTGAGTCCAGTTCACTGAGCAAGGATTAGGTCGTGTCTATTACATATTGGGTTTATGGAACGGTCTCTGAGCTAATTTGAAACCCTTGTTTTATGCATCACCCCACCTCACCTTTCCCGTTAAGCAGCCATAGTGTGTTTTCTAAACGTGTGACTCTGTTCTGTTTTGTAATTCAGTTCAAGGGTCACGGTTTTTACATTCCCTCTATAAGTGATATCTTATGGTAAGTGTCTTTTTCTGTGTGACTTATTTCACTTAGAATCGTCATACCTAAATTCACTCATCATGCTGCTACTAGCCTTATGACGTTGATTTCATGGCTGAGTGATATCCCATTGTACATAAGGACTACAACTTCTTTATCTATTTTTCTCTTTGTTGGGATATTTACGTTGCAGCGAAGTGGAGGTTCTTGTCAACAGAGCAGCCCTAAATTTTGGGGTGCCTGTGTCTTGCTGATTTTTAGTTTTCCCAATTTATACGCCCATGAGTGGAAGTGCCCTATGCTCTCTAAGCTGAGTTTTTTCGATGTTTCAGGACACACCGTACACTTCTCCAGAGTGGCGGTTCGCAATTTACATCCCGCCCATCAGCGTAGCAAGGCTCCCGTTTCTCCATGGCCTGTCCTGCATTTCTGGTTTTGACACTTTATTCAGCATGGCCCTTTTGACCGATGGGAAGCGAGACTTCTTTGTAGCGCTGATTTGCCTTTCCAGGTTGCTTGGTTGGCCAAAAAGGGCGTATGCGTTTTTTCCTGAATATACTCAGGAAAAAACGCATACGCCCTTTTTGGCCAAGGGCATCATTGTCGAGGTTTTGCCGCTTTTCCCGTGCTTTAAAGGCGATTCGAATCTTCCTCCTGAAATCTGTTTCCTGCAATTCTGCCTTGCTTTCAAATCCTCTTTGTTGTCTTCCATCAATATATTTGTGGACGAGAGTTATCATTTATAACTCTGCAGGTTTGTGAATTGCAGTGCCCCTGAGCTCCATTTTTCAACTCGCTTTCTTGGGAGCTGGCCGCAAAAGCGCAGGATTGCTTTAGGCCCTATTCTGGTTCCGGGCGGAAGGCTGAGCCTGTGGTTAATTCTTCTTCCTGATGGGAAAATAGAGTGACCTGTGCCTGTCCCAACACCTAAAGCTAGTGTCTCATTGGTTCCCCCTCTTCCCGTTCATCCTCAGGACAAATTGCAACCTGTACGGAACAGGAGGTTAAAGGTGCTGATTCTCCAAGGAGGGAGATTGCTAGTAAAGCGGCTGGAATGGCGAACCCGAGCACAAGGAGATGAGAAATGAGGTGCGTTTTAGAAACCTTTCCCGATCACACGGTGTACCATCTTCTGGGTTTCTCATGCACGTTTTCGAAGTAGGAAGATGCCCTTGAACCTGGAGATTTGGGACCCATGGGATGGGAACCACGCAGTTTTACTTTAAAGGGTCTGCCTTTGCTCACCCAACCTCACCAAACCTCTCAGCCCCAAGAGTGTCCACCCTTATGTCTCAATCAGCTGTGGGTCTAGATATGGTCAATCCAGGTGGCATCACAGCCCCTGAACGAATTTAGTAAGAATTTCTCTATCTTTCACAGTCTTTGTTTCACGGGTTTTTAATAGTGATTGATTTTTATAAAGGGGTTTAGCTGCTTTTCACTGCTGTGTTTATGCCGCTTTACACCCACTTGACTCACTTACAGAGAGATATCAATACATAGGTTTTAAGATTCTTACTAGTCAGATATAATCTTGGGCGGTGAATAGGGGGTGTTGAGTCCAGTTCACTGAGCAAGGATTAGGTCGTGTCTATTACATATTGGGTTTATGGAACGGTATCTGAGCTAATTTGAAACCCTTGTTTTATGCATCACCCCACCTCACCTTTCCCGTTAAGCAGCCATAGTGTGTTTTCTAAACGTGTGACTCTGTTCTGTTTTGTAATTCAGTTCAAGGGTCACGGTTTTTACATTCCCTCTATAAGTGATATCTTATGGTAAGTGTCTTTTTCTGTGTGACTTATTTCACTTAGAATCGTCATACCTAAATTCACTCATCATGCTGCTACTAGCCTTATGACGTTGATTTCATGGCTGAGTGATATCCCATTGTACATAAGGACTACAACTTCTTTATCCATTTTTCTCTTTCTTGGGATATTTACGTTGCAACGAAGTGGAGGTTCTTGTCAACAGAGCAGCCCTAAATTTTGGGGTGCCTGTGTCTTGCTGATTTTTAGTTTTCCCAATTTATACGCCCATGAGTGGAAGTGCCCTATGCTCTCTAAGCTGAGTTTTTTCGATGTTTCAGGACACACCGTACACTTCTCCAGAGTGGCTGTTGGCAATTTACATCCCGCCCATCAGCGTAGCAAGGCTCCCGTTTCTCCATGGCCTGTCCTGCATTTCTGGGTTTGACACTTTATTCAGCGTGGCCTATTTGACCGATGGGAAGCGAGACTTCTTTGTAGGGCTGATTTGCCTTTCCAGGTTGCTTGGTTGGACAAAAAGGGCGTATGCGTTTTTTCCTGAATATATTCAGGAAAAAACGCATACGCCCTTTTTGGCCAAGGGCATCATTGTCGAGGTTTTGCCGCTTTTCCCGTGCTTTAAAGGCGATTCGAATCTACCTCCTGAAATCTGTTTCCTGCAATTCTGCCTTGCTTTCAAATCCTCTTTGTTGTCTTCCGTCAATATATTTGTGGACGAGAGTTATCATTTATAACTCTGCAGGTTTGTGAATTGCAGTGCCCCTGAGCTCCATTTTTCAACTCGCTTTCTTGGCAGCTGGCCGCAAAAGCGCAGGATTGCTTTCGGCACTTTTCTGGTTCCGGGCGGAAGGCTGAGCCTGTGGTTAATTCTTCTTCCTGATGGGAAAATAGAGTGACCTGTGCCTGTCCCAACACCTAAAGCTAGTGTCTCATTGGTTCCCCCTCTTCCCGTTCATCCTCAGGACAAATTGCAACCTGTACGGAACAGGAGGTTAAAGGTGCTGATTCTCCAAGGAGGGAGATTGCTACTAAAGCGGCTGGAATGGCGAACCCGAGCACAAGGAGATGAGAAATGAGGTGCGTTTTAGAAACCTTTCCCGATCTCACGGTGTACCATCTTCTGCGTTTCTCATGCACGTTTTCGAAGTAGGAAGATGCCCTTGAACCTGGAGATTTGGGACCCATGGGATGGGAACCACGCAGTTTTACTTTAAAGGGTCTGCCTTTGCTCACCCAACCTCACCAAACCTCTCAACCCCAAAAGTGTCCACCCTTATGTCTCAATCAGCTGTGGGTCTAGATATGGTCAATCCAGGTGGCATCACAGCCCCTGAACGAATTTAGTAAGAATTTCTCTATCTTTCACTGTCTTTGTTTCACGGGTTTTTAAAAGTGATTGATTTTTATAAAGGGGTTTAGCTGCTTTTCACTGCTGTGTTTATGCCGCTTTACACCCACTTGACTCACTTACAGAGAGATATCAATACATAGGTTTTAAGATTCTTACTAGTCAGATATATTCTTGGGCGGTGAATAGGGGGTGTTGAGTCCAGTTCACTGAGCAAGGAGTAGGTCGTGTCTATTACATATTGGGTTTATGGAACGGTATCTGAGCTAATTTGAAACCCTTGTTTTATGCATCACCCCACCTCACCTTTCCCGTTAAGCAGCCATAGTGTGTTTTCTAAACGTGTGACTCTGTTCTGTTTTGTAATTCAGTTCAAGGGTAGCGGTTTTTACATTCCCTCTATAAGTGATATCTTATGGTAAGTGTCTTTTTCTGTGTGACTTATTTCACTTAGAATCGTCATACCTAAATTCACTCATCATGCTGCTACTAGCCTTATGACGTTGATTTCATGGCTGAGTGATATCCCATTGTACATAAGGACTACAACTTCTTTATCCATTTTTCTCTTTGTTGGGATATTTACGTTGCAACGAAGTGGAGGTTCTTGTCAACAGAGCAGCCCTAAATTTTGGGGTGCCTGTGTCTTGCTGATTTTTAGTTTTCCCAATTTATACGCCCATGAGTGGAAGTGCCCTATGCTCTCTAAGCTGAGTTTTTTCGATGTTTCAGGACACACCGTACACTTCTCCAGAGTGGCTGTTGGCAATTTACATCCCGCCCATCAGCGTAGCAAGGCTCCCGTTTCTCCATGGCCTGTCCTGCATTTCTGGGTTTGACACTTTATTCAGCGTGGCCTATTTGACCGATGGGAAGCGAGACTTCTTTGTAGCGCTGATTTGCCTTTCCAGGTTGCTTGGTTGGCCAAAAAGGGCGTATGCGTTTTTTCCTGAATATATTCAGGAAAAAACGCATACGCCCTTTTTGGCCAAGGGCATCATTGTCGAGGTTTTGCCGCTTTTCCCGTGCTTTAAAGGCGATTCGAATCTACCTCCTGAAATCTGTTTCCTGCAATTCTGCCTTGCTTTCAAATCCTCTTCGTTGCCCACCCTCAATATATTTGTGGACGAGATTTATCATTTATAACTCTGCAGGTTTGTGAATTGCAGTGCCCCTGAGCTCCATTTTTCAACTCGCTTTCTTGGGAGCTGGCCGCAAAAGCGCAGGATTGCTTCAGGCCCTATTCTGGTTCCGGGCGGAAGGCTGAGCCTGTGGTTAATTCTTCTTCCTGATGGGAAAATAGAGTGACCTGTGCCTGTCCCAACACCTAAAGCTAGTGTCTCATTGGTTCCCCCTCTTCCCGTTCATCCTCAGGACAAATTGCAACCTGTACGGAACAGGAGGTTAAAGGTGCTGATTCTCCAAGGAGGGAGATTGCTAGTAAAGCGGCTGGAATGGCGAACCCGAGCACAAGGAGATGAGAAATGAGGTGCGTTTTAGAAACCTTTCCCGATCACACGGTGTACCATCTTCTGCGTTTCTCATGCACGTTTTCGAAGTAGGAAGATGCCCTTGAACCTGGAGATTTGGGACCCATGGGATGGGAACCACGCAGTTTTACTTTAAAGGGTCTGCCTTTGCTCACCCAACCTCACCAAACCTCTCAGCCCCAAGAGTGTCCACCCTTATGCCTCAATCAGCTGTGGGTCTAGATATGGTCAATCCAGGTGGCATCACAGCCCCTGAACGAATTTAGTAAGAATTTCTCTATCTTTCACTGTCTTTGTTTCACGGGTTTTTAAAAGTGATTGATTTTTATAAAGGGGTTTAGCTGCTTTTCACTGCTGTGTTTATGCCGCTTTACACCCACTTGACTCACTTACAGAGAGATATCAATACATAGGTTTTAAGATTCTTACTAGTCAGATATATTCTTGGGCGGTGAATAGGGGGTGTTGAGTCCAGTTCACTGAGCAAGGAGTAGGTCGTGTCTATTACATATTGGGTTTATGGAACGGTATCTGAGCTAATTTGAAACCCTTGTTTTATGCATCACCCCACCTCACCTTTCCCGTTAAGCAGCCATAGTGTGTTTTCTAAACGTGTGACTCTGTTCTGTTTTGTAATTCAGTTCAAGGGTAGCGGTTTTTACATTCCCTCTATAAGTGATATCTTATGGTAAGTGTCTTTTTCTGTGTGACTTATTTCACTTAGAATCGTCATACCTAAATTCACTCATCATGCTGCTACTAGCCTTATGACGTTGATTTCATGGCTGAGTAATATCCCATTGTACATAAGGACTACAACTTCTTTATCCATTTTTCTCTTTCTTGGGATATTTACGTTGCAACGAAGTGGAGGTTCTTGTCAACAGAGCAGCCCTAAATTTTGGGGTGCCTGTGTCTTGCTGATTTTTAGTTTTCCCAATTTATACGCCCATGAGTGGAAGTGCCCTATGCTCTCTAAGCTGAGTTTTTTCGATGTTTCAGGACACACCGTACACTTCTCCAGAGTGGCGGTTCGCAATTTACATCCCGCCCATCAGCGTAGCAAGGCTCCCGTTTCTCCATGGCCTGTCCTGCATTTCTGGTTTTGACACTTTATTCAGCATGGCCCTTTTGACCGATGGGAAGCGAGACTTCTTTGTAGCGCTGATTTGCCTTTCCAGGTTGCTTGGTTGGCCAAAAAGGGCGTATGCGTTTTTTCCTGAATATATTCAGGAAAAAACGCATACGCCCTTTTTGGCCAAGGGCATCATTGTCGAGGTTTTGCCGCTTTTCCCGTGCTTTAGAGGCGATTCGAATCTACCTCCTGAAATCTGTTTCCTGCAATTCTGCCTTGCTTTCAAATCCTCTTCGTTGTCTTCCATCAATATATTTGTGGACGAGAGTTATCATTTATAACTCTGCAGGTTTGTGAATTGCAGTGCCCCTGAGCTCCATTTTTCAACTCGCTTTCTTGGGAGCTGGCCGCAAAAGCGCAGGATTGCTTCAGGCCCTATTCTGGTCCCGGGCGGCAGGCTGAGCCTGTGGTTAATTCTTCTTTCTGATGGGAAAATAGAGTGACCTGTGCCTGTCCCAACACCTAGAGCTAGTGTCTCATTGGTTCCCCCTCTTCCCGTTCATCCTCAGGACAAATTGCAACCTGTACGGAACAGGAGGTTAAAGGTGCTGATTCTCCAAGGAGGGAGATTGCTAGTAAAGCGGCTGGAATGGCGAACCCGAGCACAAGGAGATGAGAAATGAGGTGCGTTTTAGAAACCTTTCCCGATCACACGGTGTACCATCTTCTGCGTTTCTCATGCAGGTTTTCGAAGTAGGAAGATGCCCTTGAACCTGGAGATTTGGGACCCATGGGATGGGAACCACGCAGTATTACTTTAAAGGGTCTGCGTTTGCTCACCCAACCTCACCAAACCTCTCAGCCCCAAGAGTGTCCACCCTTATGTCTCAATCAGCTGTGGGTCTAGATATGGTCAATCCAGGTGGCATCACAGCCCCTGAACGAATTTAGTAAGAATTTCTCTATCTTTCACAGTCTTTGTTTCACGGGTTTTTAATAGTGATTGATTTTTATAAAGGGGTTTAGCTGCTTTTCACTGCTGTGTTTATGCCGCTTTACACCCACTTGACTCACTTACAGAGAGATATCAATACATAGGTTTTAAGATTCTTACTAGTCAGATATAATCTTTGGCGGTGAATAGGGGGTGTTGAGTCCAGTTCACTGAGCAAGGATTAGGTCGTGTCTATTACATATTGGGTTTATGGAACGGTATCTGAGCTAATTTGAAACCCTTGTTTTATGCATCACCCCACCTCACCTTTCCCGTTAAGCAGCCATAGTGTGTTTTCTAAACGTGTGACTCTGTTCTGTTTTGTAATTCAGTTCAAGGGTCACGGTTTTTACATTCCCTCTATAAGTGATATCTTATGGTAAGTGTCTTTTTCTGTGTGACTTATTTCACTTAGAATCGTCATACCTAAATTCACTCATCATGCTGCTACTAGCCTTATGACGTTGATTTCATGGCTGAGTGATATCCCATTGTACATAAGGACTACAACTTCTTTATCTATTTTTCTCTTTGTTGGGATATTTACGTTGCAACGAAGTGGAGGTTCTTGTCAACAGAGCAGCCCTAAATTTTGGGGTGCCTGTGTCTTGCTGATTTTTAGTTTTCCCAATTTATACGCCCATGAGTGGAAGTGCCCTATGCTCTCTAAGCTGAGTTTTTTCGATGTTTCAGGACACACCGTACACTTCTCCAGAGTGGCGGTTCGCAATTTACATCCCGCCCATCAGCGTAGCAAGGCTCCCGTTTCTCCATGGCCTGTCCTGCATTTCTGGTTTTGACACTTTATTCAGCATGGCCCTTTTGACCGATGGGAAGCGAGACTTCTTTGTAGCGCTGATTTGCCTTTCCAGGTTGCTTGGTTGGCCAAAAAGGGCGTATGCGTTTTTTCCTGAATATATTCAGGAAAAAACGCATACGCCCTTTTTGGCCAAGGGCATCATTGTCGAGGTTTTGCCGCATTTCCCATGCTTTAAAGGCGATTCGAATCTACCTCCTGAAATCTGTTTCCTGCAATTCTGCCTTGCTTTCAAATCCTCTTCGTTGTCTTCCATCAATATATTTGTGGACGAGAGTTATCATTTATAACTCTGCAGGTTTGTGAATTGCAGTGCCCCTGAGCTCCATTTTTCAACTCGCTTTCTTGGGAGCTGGCCGCAAAAGCGCAGGATTGCTTTAGGCCCTATTCTGGTTCCGGGCGGAAGGCTGAGCCTGTGGTTAATTCTTCTTCCTGATGGGAAAATAGAGTGACCTGTGCCTGTCCCAACACCTAAAGCTAGTGTCTCATTGGTTCCCCCTCTTCCCGTTCATCCTCAGGACAAATTGCAACCTGTACGGAACAGGAGGTTAAAGGTGCTGATTCTCCAAGGAGGGAGATTGCTAGTAAAGCGGCTGGAATGGCGAACCCGAGCACAAGGAGATGAGAAATGAGGTGCGTTTTAGAAACCTTTCCCGATCACACGGTGTACCATCTTCTGGGTTTCTCATGCACGTTTTCGAAGTAGGAAGATGCCCTTGAACCTGGAGATTTGGGACCGATGGGATGGGAACCACGCAGTTTTAATTTAAAGGGTCTGCGTTTGCTCACCCAACCTCACCAAACCTCTCAGCCCCAAGAGTGTCCACCCTTATGTCTCAATCAGCTGTGGGTCTACATATGGTCAATCCAGGTGGCATCACAGCCCCTGAACGAATTTAGTAAGAATTTCTCTATCTTTCACTGTCTTTGTTTCACGGGTTTTTAAAAGTGATTGATTTTTATAAAGGGGTTTAGCTGCTTTTCACTGCTGTGTTTATGCCGCTTTACAGCCAATTGACTCACTTACAGTGAGATATCAATACATAGGTTTTAAGATTCTTACTAGTCAGATATTATCTTGGGCGGTGAATAGGGGGTGTTGAGTCCAGTTCACTGAGCAAGGAGTACGTCGTGTCTATTACATATTGGGTTTATGGAACGGTATCTGAACTAATTTGAAACCCTTGTTTTATGCATCACCCCACCTCACCTTTCCCGTTAAGCAGCCATAGTGTGTTTTCTAAACGTGTGACTCTGTTCTGTTTTGTAATTCAGTTCAAGGGTAGCGGTTTTTACATTCCCTCTATAAGTGATATCTTATGATAAGTGTCTTTTTCTGTGTGACTTATTTCACTTAGAATCGTCATACCTAAATTCACTCATCATGCTGCTACTAGCCTTATGACGTTGATTTCATGGCTGAGTGATATCCCATTGTACATAAGGACTACAACTTCTTTATCCATTTTTCTCTTTCTTGGGATATTTACGTTGCAACGAAGTGGAGGTTCTTGTCAACAGAGCAGCCCTAAATTTTGGGGTGCCTGTGTCTTGCTGATTTTTAGTTTTCCCAATTTATACGCCCATGAGTGGAAGTGCCCTATGCTCTCTAAGCTGAGTTTTTTCGATGTTTCAGGACACACCGTACACTTCTGCAGAGTGGCGGTTCGCAATTTACATCCCGCCCATCAGCGTAGCAAGGCTCCCGTTTCTCCATGGCCTGTCCTGCATTTCTGGTTTTGACACTTTATTCAGCATGGCCCTTTTGACCGATGGGAAGCGAGACTTCTTTGTAGCGCTGATTTGCCTTTCCAGGTTGCTTGGTTGGCCAAAAAGGGCGTATGCGTTTTTTCCTGAATATATTCAGGAAAAAACGCATACGCCCTTTTTGGCCAAGGGCATCATTGTCGAGGTTTTGCCGCTTTTCCCGTGCTTTAAAGGCGATTCGAATCTACCTCCTGAAATCTGTTTCCTGCAATTCTGCCTTGCTTTCAAATCCTCTTCGTTGTCTTCCATCAATATATTTGTGGACGAGAGTTATCATTTATAACTCTGCAGGTTTGTGAATTGCAGTGCCCCTGAGCTCCATTTTTCAACTCGCTTTTTTGGCAGCTGGCCGCAAAAGCGCAGGATTGCTTTAGGCCCTATTTTGGTTCCGGGCGGAAGGCTGAGCCTGTGGTTAATTCTTCTTCCTGATGGGAAAATAGAGTGACCTGTGCCTGTCCCAACACCTAAAGCTAGTGTCTCATTGGTTCCCCCTCTTCCCGTTCATCCTCAGGACAAATTGCAACCTGTACGGAACAGGAGGTTAAAGGTGCTGATTCTCCAAGGAGGGAGATTGCTAGTAAAGCGGCTGGAATGGCGAACCCGAGCACAAGGAGATGAGAAATGAGGTGCGTTTTAGAAACCTTTCCCGATCACACGGTGTACCATCTTCTGGGTTTCTCATGCACGTTTTCGAAGTAGGAAGATGCCCTTGAACCTGGAGATTTGGGACCCATGGGATGGGAACCACGCAGTATTACTTTAAAGGGTCTGCGTTTGCTCACCCAACCTCACGAAACCTCTCAGCCCCAAGAGTGTCCACCCTTATGTCTCAATCAGCTGTGGGTCTAGATATGGTCAATCCAGGTGGCATCACAGCCCCTGAACGAATTTAGTAAGAATTTCTCTATCTTTCACAGTCTTTGTTTCACGGGTTTTTAATAGTGATTGATTTTTATAAAGGGGTTTAGCTGCTTTTCACTGCTGTGTTTATGCCGCTTTACACCCACTTGACTCACTTACAGAGAGATATCAATACATAGGTTTTAAGATTCTTACTAGTCAGATATAATCTTGGGCGGTGAATAGGGGGTGTTGAGTCCAGTTCACTGAGCAAGGATTAGGTCGTGTCTATTACATATTGGGTTTATGGAACGGTATCTGAGCTAATTTGAAACCCTTGTTTTATGCATCACCCCACCTCACCTTTCCCGTTAAGCAGCCATAGTGTGTTTTCTAAACGTGTGACTCTGTTCTGTTTTGTAATTCAGTTCAAGGGTCACGGTTTTTACATTCCCTCTATAAGTGATATCTTATGGTAAGTGTCTTTTTCTGTGTGACTTATTTCACTTAGAATCGTCATACCTAAATTCACTCATCATGCTGCTACTAGCCTTATGACGTTGATTTCATGGCTGAGTGATATCCCATTGTACATAAGGACTACAACTTCTTTATCTATTTTTCTCTTTGTTGGGATATTTACGTTGCAACGAAGTGGAGGTTCTTGTCAACAGAGCAGCCCTAAATTTTGGGGTGCCTGTGTCTTGCTGATTTTTAGTTTTCCCAATTTATACGCCCATGAGTGGAAGTGCCCTATGCTCTCTAAGCTGAGTTTTTTCGATGTTTCAGGACACACCGTACACTTCTCCAGAGTGGCGGTTCGCAATTTACATCCCGCCCATCAGCGTAGCAAGGCTCCCGTTTCTCCATGGCCTGTCCTGCATTTCTGGTTTTGACACTTTATTCAGCATGGCCCTTTTGACCGATGGGAAGCGAGACTTCTTTGTAGCGCTGATTTGCCTTTCCAGGTTGCTTGGTTGGCCAAAAAGGGCGTATGCGTTTTTTCCTGAATATATTCAGGAAAAAACGCATACGCCCTTTTTGGCCAAGGGCATCATTGTCGAGGTTTTGCCGCTTTTCCCATGCTTTAAAGGCGATTCGAATCTACCTCCTGAAATCTGTTTCCTGCAATTCTGCCTTGCTTTCAAATCCTCTTCGTTGTCTTCCATCAATATATTTGTGGACGAGAGTTATCATTTATAACTCTGCAGGTTTGTGAATTGCAGTGCCCCTGAGCTCCATTTTTCAACTCGCTTTCTTGGGAGCTGGCCGCAAAAGCGCAGGATTGCTTTAGGCCCTATTCTGGTTCCGGGCGGAAGGCTGAGCCTGTGGTTAATTCTTCTTCCTGATGGGAAAATAGAGTGACCTGTGCCTGTCCCAACACCTAAAGCTAGTGTCTCATTGGTTCCCCCTCTTCCCGTTCATCCTCAGGACAAATTGCAACCTGTACGGAACAGGAGGTTAAAGGTGCTGATTCTCCAAGGAGGGAGATTGCTAGTAAAGCGGCTGGAATGGCGAACCCGAGCACAAGGAGATGAGAAATGAGGTGCGTTTTAGAAACCTTTCCCGATCACACGGTGTACCATCTTCTGGGTTTCTCATGCACGTTTTCGAAGTAGGAAGATGCCCTTGAACCTGGAGATTTGGGACCGATGGGATGGGAACCACGCAGTTTTAATTTAAAGGGTCTGCGTTTGCTCACCCAACCTCACCAAACCTCTCAGCCCCAAGAGTGTCCACCCTTATGTCTCAATCAGCTGTGGGTCTACATATGGTCAATCCAGGTGGCATCACAGCCCCTGAACGAATTTAGTAAGAATTTCTCTATCTTTCACTGTCTTTGTTTCACGGGTTTTTAAAAGTGATTGATTTTTATAAAGGGGTTTAGCTGCTTTTCACTGCTGTGTTTATGCCGCTTTACAGCCAATTGACTCACTTACAGTGAGATATCAATACATAGGTTTTAAGATTCTTACTAGTCAGATATTATCTTGGGCGGTGAATAGGGGGTGTTGAGTCCAGTTCACTGAGCAAGGAGTACGTCGTGTCTATTACATATTGGGTTTATGGAACGGTATCTGAGCTAATTTGAAACCCTTGTTTTATGCATCACCCCACCTCACCTTTCCCGTTAAGCAGCCATAGTGTGTTTTCTAAACGTGTGACTCTGTTCTGTTTTGTAATTCAGTTCAAGGGTAGCGGTTTTTACATTCCCTCTATAAGTGATATCTTATGATAAGTGTCTTTTTCTGTGTGACTTATTTCACTTAGAATCGTCATACCTAAATTCACTCATCATGCTGCTACTAGCCTTATGACGTTGATTTCATGGCTGAGTGATATCCCATTGTACATAAGGACTACAACTTCTTTATCCATTTTTCTCTTTCTTGGGATATTTACGTTGCAACGAAGTGGAGGTTCTTGTCAACAGAGCAGCCCTAAATTTTGGGGTGCCTGTGTCTTGCTGATTTTTAGTTTTCCCAATTTATACGCCCATGAGTGGAAGTGCCCTATGCTCTCTAAGCTGAGTTTTTTCGATGTTTCAGGACACACCGTACACTTCTCCAGAGTGGCGGTTCGCAATTTACATCCCGCCCATCAGCGTAGCAAGGCTCCCGTTTCTCCATGGCCTGTCCTGCATTTCTGGTTTTGACACTTTATTCAGCATGGCCCTTTTGACCGATGGGAAGCGAGACTTCTTTGTAGCGCTGATTTGCCTTTCCAGGTTGCTTGGTTGGCCAAAAAGGGCGTATGCGTTTTTTCCTGAATATATTCAGGAAAAAACGCATACGCCCTTTTTGGCCAAGGGCATCATTGTCGAGGTTTTGCCGCTTTTCCCGTGCTTTAAAGGCGATTCGAATCTACCTCCTGAAATCTGTTTCCTGCAATTCTGCCTTGCTTTCAAATCCTCTTCGTTGTCTTCCATCAATATATTTGTGGACGAGAGTTATCATTTATAACTCTGCAGGTTTGTGAATTGCAGTGCCCCTGAGCTCCATTTTTCAACTCGCTTTTTTGGCAGCTGGCCGCAAAAGCGCAGGATTGCTTTAGGCCCTATTCTGGTTCCGGGCGGAAGGCTGAGCCTGTGGTTAATTCTTCTTCCTGATGGGAAAATAGAGTGACCTGTGCCTGTCCCAACACCTAAAGCTAGTGTCTCATTGGTTCCCCCTCTTCCCGTTCATCCTCAGGACAAATTGCAACCTGTACGGAACAGGAGGTTAAAGGTGCTGATTCTCCAAGGAGGGAGATTGCTAGTAAAGCGGCTGGAATGGCGAACCCGAGCACAAGGAGATGAGAAATGAGGTGCGTTTTAGAAACCTTTCCCGATCACACGGTGTACCATCTTCTGGGTTTCTCATGCACGTTTTCGAAGTAGGAAGATGCCCTTGAACCTGGAGATTTGGGACCCATGGGATGGGAACCACGCAGTATTACTTTAAAGGGTCTGCGTTTGCTCACCCAACCTCACGAAACCTCTCAGCCCCAAGAGTGTCCACCCTTATGTCTCAATCAGCTGTGGGTCTAGATATGGTCAATCCAGGTGGCATCACAGCCCCTGAACGAATTTAGTAAGAATTTCTCTATCTTTCACTGTCTTTGTTTCACGGGTTTTTAATAGTGATTGATTTTTATAAAGGGGTTTAGCTGCTTTTCACTGCTGTGTTTATGCCGCTTTACACCCACTTGACTCACTTACAGAGAGATATCAATACATAGGTTTTAAGATTCTTACTAGTCAGATATATTCTTGGGCGGTGAATAGGGGGTGTTGAGTCCAGTTCACTGAGCAAGGATTAGGTCGTGTCTATTACATATTGGGTTTATGGAACGGTATCTGAGCTAATTTGAAACCCTTGTTTTATGCATCACCCCACCTCACCTTTCCCGTTAAGCAGCCATAGTGTGTTTTCTAAACGTGTGACTCTGTTCTGTTTTGTAATTCAGTTCAAGGGTCACGGTTTTTACATTCCCTCTATAAGTGATATCTTATGGTAAGTGTCTTTTTCTGTGTGACTTATTTCACTTAGAATCGTCATACCTAAATTCACTCATCATGCTGCTACTAGCCTTATGACGTTGATTTCATGGCTGAGTGATATCCCATTGTACATAAGGACTACAACTTCTTTATCCATTTTTCTCTTTGTTGGGATATTTACGTTGCAGCGAAGTGGAGGTTCTTGTCAACAGAGCAGCCCTAAATTTTGGGGTGCCTGTGTCTTGCTGATTTTTAGTTTTCCCAATTTATACGCCCATGAGTGGAAGTGCCCTATGCTCTCTAAGCTGAGTTTTTTCGATGTTTCAGGACTCACCGTACACTTCTCAAGAGTGGCGGTTCGCAATTTACATCCCGCCCATCAGCGTAGCAAGGCTCCCGTTTCTCCATGGCCTGTCCTGCATTTCTGGTTTTGACACTTTATTCAGCATGGCCCTTTTGACCGATGGGAAGCGAGACTTCTTTGTAGCGCTGATTTGCCTTTCCAGGTTGCTTGGTTGGCCAAAAAGGGCGTATGCGTTTTTTCCTGAATATACTCAGGAAAAAACGCATACGCCCTTTTTGGCCAAGGGCATCATTGTCGAGGTTTTGCCGCTTTTCCCGTGCTTTAAAGGCGATTCGAATCTTCCTCCTGAAATCTGTTTCCTGCAATTCTGCCTTGCTTTCAAATCCTCTTTGTTGTCTTCCATCAATATATTTGTGGACGAGAGTTATCATTTATAACTCTGCAGGTTTGTGAATTGCAGTGCCCCTGAGCTCCATTTTTCAACTCGCTTTCTTGGGAGCTGGCCGCAAAAGCGCAGGATTGCTTTAGGCCCTATTCTGGTTCCGGGCGGAAGGCTGAGCCTGTGGTTAATTCTTCTTCCTGATGGGAAAATAGAGTGACCTGTGCCTGTCCCAACACCTAAAGCTAGTGTCTCATTGGTTCCCCCTCTTCCCGTTCATCCTCAGGACAAATTGCAACCTGTACGGAACAGGAGGTTAAAGGTGCTGATTCTCCAAGGAGGGAGATTGCTAGTAAAGCGGCTGGAATGGCGAACCCGAGCACAAGGAGATGAGAAATGAGGTGCGTTTTAGAAACCTTTCCCGATCACACGGTGTACCATCTTCTGCGTTTCTCATGCACGTTTTCGAAGTAGGAAGATGCCCTTGAACCTGGAGATTTGGGACCCATGGGATGGGAACCACGCAGTTTTACTTTAAAGGGTCTGCCTTTGCTCACCCAACCTCACGAAACCTCTCAGCCCCAAGAGTGTCCACCCTTATGTCTCAATCAGCTGTGGGTCTAGATATGGTCAATCCAGGTGGCATCACAGCCCCTGAACGAATTTAGTAAGAATTTCTCTATCTTTCACAGTCTTTGTTTCACGGGTTTTTAATAGTGATTGATTTTTATAAAGGGGTTTAGCTGCTTTTCACTGCTGTGTTTATGCCGCTTTACACCCACTTGACTCACTTACAGAGAGATATCAATACATAGGTTTTAAGATTCTTACTAGTCAGATATAATCTTGGGCGGTGAATAGGGGGTGTTGAGTCCAGTTCACTGAGCAAGGATTAGGTCGTGTCTATTACATATTGGGTTTATGGAACGGTATCTGAGCTAATTTGAAACCCTTGTTTTATGCATCACCCCACCTCACCTTTCCCGTTAAGCAGCCATAGTGTGTTTTCTAAACGTGTGACTCTGTTCTGTTTTGTAATTCAGTTCAAGGGTCACGGTTTTTACATTCCCTCTATAAGTGATATCTTATGGTAAGTGTCTTTTTCTGTGTGACTTATTTCACTTAGAATCGTCATACCTAAATTCACTCATCATGCTGCTACTAGCCTTATGACGTTGATTTCATGGCTGAGTGATATCCCATTGTACATAAGGACTACAACTTCTTTATCTATTTTTCTCTTTGTTGGGATATTTACGTTGCAACGAAGTGGAGGTTCTTGTCAACAGAGCAGCCCTAAATTTTGGGGTGCCTGTGTCTTGCTGATTTTTAGTTTTCCCAATTTATACGCCCATGAGTGGAAGTGCCCTATGCTCTCTAAGCTGAGTTTTTTCGATGTTTCAGGACACACCGTACACTTCTCCAGAGTGGCGGTTCGCAATTTACATCCCGCCCATCAGCGTAGCAAGGCTCCCGTTTCTCCATGGCCTGTCCTGCATTTCTGGTTTTGACACTTTATTCAGCATGGCCCTTTTGACCGATGGGAAGCGAGACTTCTTTGTAGCGCTGATTTGCCTTTCCAGGTTGCTTGGTTGGCCAAAAAGGGCGTATGCGTTTTTTCCTGAATATATTCAGGAAAAAACGCATACGCCCTTTTTGGCCAAGGGCATCATTGTCGAGGTTTTGCCGCATTTCCCATGCTTTAAAGGCGATTCGAATCTACCTCCTGAAATCTGTTTCCTGCAATTCTGCCTTGCTTTCAAATCCTCTTCGTTGTCTTCCATCAATATATTTGTGGACGAGAGTTATCATTTATAACTCTGCAGGTTTGTGAATTGCAGTGCCCCTGAGCTCCATTTTTCAACTCGCTTTCTTGGGAGCTGGCCGCAAAAGCGCAGGATTGCTTTAGGCCCTATTCTGGTTCCGGGCGGAAGGCTGAGCCTGTGGTTAATTCTTCTTCCTGATGGGAAAATAGAGTGACCTGTGCCTGTCCCAACACCTAAAGCTAGTGTCTCATTGGTTCCCCCTCTTCCCGTTCATCCTCAGGACAAATTGCAACCTGTACGGAACAGGAGGTTAAAGGTGCTGATTCTCCAAGGAGGGAGATTGCTAGTAAAGCGGCTGGAATGGCGAACCCGAGCACAAGGAGATGAGAAATGAGGTGCGTTTTAGAAACCTTTCCCGATCACACGGTGTACCATCTTCTGGGTTTCTCATGCACGTTTTCGAAGTAGGAAGATGCCCTTGAACCTGGAGATTTGGGACCGATGGGATGGGAACCACGCAGTTTTAATTTAAAGGGTCTGCGTTTGCTCACCCAACCTCACCAAACCTCTCAGCCCCAAGAGTGTCCACCCTTATGTCTCAATCAGCTGTGGGTCTACATATGGTCAATCCAGGTGGCATCACAGCCCCTGAACGAATTTAGTAAGAATTTCTCTATCTTTCACTGTCTTTGTTTCACGGGTTTTTAAAAGTGATTGATTTTTATAAAGGGGTTTAGCTGCTTTTCACTGCTGTGTTTATGCCGCTTTACAGCCAATTGACTCACTTACAGTGAGATATCAATACATAGGTTTTAAGATTCTTACTAGTCAGATATTATCTTGGGCGGTGAATAGGGGGTGTTGAGTCCAGTTCACTGAGCAAGGAGTACGTCGTGTCTATTACATATTGGGTTTATGGAACGGTATCTGAGCTAATTTGAAACCCTTGTTTTATGCATCACCCCACCTCACCTTTCCCGTTAAGCAGCCATAGTGTGTTTTCTAAACGTGTGACTCTGTTCTGTTTTGTAATTCAGTTCAAGGGTAGCGGTTTTTACATTCCCTCTATAAGTGATATCTTATGATAAGTGTCTTTTTCTGTGTGACTTATTTCACTTAGAATCGTCATACCTAAATTCACTCATCATGCTGCTACTAGCCTTATGACGTTGATTTCATGGCTGAGTGATATCCCATTGTACATAAGGACTACAACTTCTTTATCCATTTTTCTCTTTGTTGGGATATTTACGTTGCAACGAAGTGGAGGTTCTTGTCAACAGAGCAGCCCTAAATTTTGGGGTGCCTGTGTCTTGCTGATTTTTAGTTTTCCCAATTTATACGCCCATGAGTGGAAGTGCCCTATGCTCTCTAAGCTGAGTTTTTTCGATGTTTCAGGACACACCGTACACTTCTCCAGAGTGGCGGTTCGCAATTTACATCCCGCCCATCAGCGTAGCAAGGCTCCCGTTTCTCCATGGCCTGTCCTGCATTTCTGGTTTTGACACTTTATTCAGCATGGCCCTTTTGACCGATGGGAAGCGAGACTTCTTTGTAGCGCTGATTTGCCTTTCCAGGTTGCTTGGTTGGCCAAAAAGGGCGTATGCGTTTTTTCCTGAATATATTCAGGAAAAAACGCATACGCCCTTTTTGGCCAAGGGCATCATTGTCGAGGTTTTGCCGCTTTTCCCGTGCTTTAAAGGCGATTCGAATCTACCTCCTGAAATCTGTTTCCTGCAATTCTGCCTTGCTTTCAAATCCTCTTCGTTGTCTTCCATCAATATATTTGTGGACGAGAGTTATCATTTATAACTCTGCAGGTTTGTGAATTGCAGTGCCCCTGAGCTCCATTTTTCAACTCGCTTTTTTGGCAGCTGGCCGCAAAAGCGCAGGATTGCTTTAGGCCCTATTCTGGTTCCGGGCGGAAGGCTGAGCCTGTGGTTAATTCTTCTTCCTGATGGGAAAATAGAGTGACCTGTGCCTGTCCCAACACCTAAAGCTAGTGTCTCATTGGTTCCCCCTCTTCCCGTTCATCCTCAGGACAAATTGCAACCTGTACGGAACAGGAGGTTAAAGGTGCTGATTCTCCAAGGAGGGAGATTGCTAGTAAAGCGGCTGGAATGGCGAACCCGAGCACAAGGAGATGAGAAATGAGGTGCGTTTTAGAAACCTTTCCCGATCACACGGTGTACCATCTTCTGGGTTTCTCATGCACGTTTTCGAAGTAGGAAGATGCCCTTGAACCTGGAGATTTGGGACCCATGGGATGGGAACCACGCAGTATTACTTTAAAGAGTCTGCGTTTGCTCACCCAACCTCACGAAACCTCTCAGCCCCAAGAGTGTCCACCCTTATGTCTCAATCAGCTGTGGGTCTAGATATGGTCAATCCAGGTGGCATCACAGCCCCTGAACGAATTTAGTAAGAATTTCTCTATCTTTCACAGTCTTTGTTTCACGGGTTTTTAATAGTGATTGATTTTTATAAAGGGGTTTAGCTGCTTTTCACTGCTGTGTTTATGCCGCTTTACACCCACTTGACTCACTTACAGAGAGATATCAATACATAGGTTTTAAGATTCTTACTAGTCAGATATAATCTTGGGCGGTGAATAGGGGGTGTTGAGTCCAGTTCACTGAGCAAGGATTAGGTCGTGTCTATTACATATTGGGTTTATGGAACGGTATCTGAGCTAATTTGAAACCCTTGTTTTATGCATCACCCCACCTCACCTTTCCCGTTAAGCAGCCATAGTGTGTTTTCTAAACGTGTGACTCTGTTCTGTTTTGTAATTCAGTTCAAGGGTCACGGTTTTTACATTCCCTCTATAAGTGATATCTTATGGTAAGTGTCTTTTTCTGTGTGACTTATTTCACTTAGAATCGTCATACCTAAATTCACTCATCATGCTGCTACTAGCCTTATGACGTTGATTTCATGGCTGAGTGATATCCCATTGTACATAAGGACTACAACTTCTTTATCTATTTTTCTCTTTGTTGGGATATTTACGTTGCAGCGAAGTGGAGGTTCTTGTCAACAGAGCAGCCCTAAATTTTGGGGTGCCTGTGTCTTGCTGATTTTTAGTTTTCCCAATTTATACGCCCATGAGTGGAAGTGCCCTATGCTCTCTAAGCTGAGTTTTTTCGATGTTTCAGGACACACCGTACACTTCTCCAGAGTGGCGGTTCGCAATTTACATCCCGCCCATCAGCGTAGCAAGGCTCCCGTTTCTCCATGGCCTGTCCTGCATTTCTGGTTTTGACACTTTATTCAGCATGGCCCTTTTGACCGATGGGAAGCGAGACTTCTTTGTAGCGCTGATTTGCCTTTCCAGGTTGCTTGGTTGGCCAAAAAGGGCGTATGCGTTTTTTCCTGAATATATTCAGGAAAAAACGCATACGCCCTTTTTGGCCAAGGGCATCATTGTCGAGGTTTTGCCGCTTTTCCCATGCTTTAAAGGCGATTCGAATCTACCTCCTGAAATCTGTTTCCTGCAATTCTGCCTTGCTTTCAAATCCTCTTCGTTGTCTTCCATCAATATATTTGTGGACGAGAGTTATCATTTATAACTCTGCAGGTTTGTGAATTGCAGTGCCCCTGAGCTCCATTTTTCAACTCGCTTTCTTGGGAGCTGGCCGCAAAAGCGCAGGATTGCTTTAGGCCCTATTCTGGTTCCGGGCGGAAGGCTGAGCCTGTGGTTAATTCTTCTTCCTGATGGGAAAATAGAGTGACCTGTGCCTGTCCCAACACCTAAAGCTAGTGTCTCATTGGTTCCCCCTCTTCCCGTTCATCCTCAGGACAAATTGCAACCTGTACGGAACAGGAGGTTAAAGGTGCTGATTCTCCAAGGAGGGAGATTGCTAGTAAAGCGGCTGGAATGGCGAACCCGAGCACAAGGAGATGAGAAATGAGGTGCGTTTTAGAAACCTTTCCCGATCACACGGTGTACCATCTTCTGGGTTTCTCATGCACGTTTTCGAAGTAGGAAGATGCCCTTGAACCTGGAGATTTGGGACCGATGGGATGGGAACCACGCAGTTTTAATTTAAAGGGTCTGCGTTTGCTCACCCAACCTCACCAAACCTCTCAGCCCCAAGAGTGTCCACCCTTATGTCTCAATCAGCTGTGGGTCTACATATGGTCAATCCAGGTGGCATCACAGCCCCTGAACGAATTTAGTAAGAATTTCTCTATCTTTCACTGTCTTTGTTTCACGGGTTTTTAAAAGTGATTGATTTTTATAAAGGGGTTTAGCTGCTTTTCAATGCTGTGTTTATGCCGCTTTACAGCCAATTGACTCACTTACAGTGAGATATCAATACATAGGTTTTAAGATTCTTACTAGTCAGATATTATCTTGGGCGGTGAATAGGGGGTGTTGAGTCCAGTTCACTGAGCAAGGAGTACGTCGTGTCTATTACATATTGGGTTTATGGAACGGTATCTGAGCTAATTTGAAACCCTTGTTTTATGCATCACCCCACCTCACCTTTCCCGTTAAGCAGCCATAGTGTGTTTTCTAAACGTGTGACTCTGTTCTGTTTTGTAATTCAGTTCAAGGGTAGCGGTTTTTACATTCCCTCTATAAGTGATATCTTATGATAAGTGTCTTTTTCTGTGTGACTTATTTCACTTAGAATCGTCATACCTAAATTCACTCATCATGCTGCTACTAGCCTTATGACGTTGATTTCATGGCTGAGTGATATCCCATTGTACATAAGGACTACAACTTCTTTATCCATTTTTCTCTTTCTTGGGATATTTACGTTGCAACGAAGTGGAGGTTCTTGTCAACAGAGCAGCCCTAAATTTTGGGGTGCCTGTGTCTTGCTGATTTTTAGTTTTCCCAATTTATACGCCCATGAGTGGAAGTGCCCTATGCTCTCTAAGCTGAGTTTTTTCGATGTTTCAGGACACACCGTACACTTCTCCAGAGTGGCGGTTCGCAATTTACATCCCGCCCATCAGCGTAGCAAGGCTCCCGTTTCTCCATGGCCTGTCCTGCATTTCTGGTTTTGACACTTTATTCAGCATGGCCCTTTTGACCGATGGGAAGCGAGACTTCTTTGTAGCGCTGATTTGCCTTTCCAGGTTGCTTGGTTGGCCAAAAAGGGCGTATGCGTTTTTTCCTGAATATATTCAGGAAAAAACGCATACGCCCTTTTTGGCCAAGGGCATCATTGTCGAGGTTTTGCCGCTTTTCCCGTGCTTTAAAGGCGATTCGAATCTACCTCCTGAAATCTGTTTCCTGCAATTCTGCCTTGCTTTCAAATCCTCTTCGTTGTCTTCCATCAATATATTTGTGGACGAGAGTTATCATTTATAACTCTGCAGGTTTGTGAATTGCAGTGCCCCTGAGCTCCATTTTTCAACTCGCTTTTTTGGCAGCTGGCCGCAAAAGCGCAGGATTGCTTTAGGCCCTATTCTGGTTCCGGGCGGAAGGCTGAGCCTGTGGTTAATTCTTCTTCCTGATGGGAAAATAGAGTGACCTGTGCCTGTCCCAACACCTAAAGCTAGTGTCTCATTGGTTCCCCCTCTTCCCGTTCATCCTCAGGACAAATTGCAACCTGTACGGAACAGGAGGTTAAAGGTGCTGATTCTCCAAGGAGGGAGATTGCTAGTAAAGCGGCTGGAATGGCGAACCCGAGCACAAGGAGATGAGAAATGAGGTGCGTTTTAGAAACCTTTCCCGATCACACGGTGTACCATCTTCTGGGTTTCTCATGCACGTTTTCGAAGTAGGAAGATGCCCTTGAACCTGGAGATTTGGGACCCATGGGATGGGAACCACGCAGTATTACTTTAAAGGGTCTGCGTTTGCTCACCCAACCTCACGAAACCTCTCAGCCCCAAGAGTGTCCACCCTTATGTCTCAATCAGCTGTGGGTCTAGATATGGTCAATCCAGGTGGCATCACAGCCCCTGAACGAATTTAGTAAGAATTTCTCTATCTTTCACTGTCTTTGTTTCACGGGTTTTTAATAGTGATTGATTTTTATAAAGGGGTTTAGCTGCTTTTCACTGCTGTGTTTATGCCGCTTTACACCCACTTGACTCACTTACAGAGAGATATCAATACATAGGTTTTAAGATTCTTACTAGTCAGATATATTCTTGGGCGGTGAATAGGGGGTGTTGAGTCCAGTTCACTGAGCAAGGATTAGGTCGTGTCTATTACATATTGGGTTTATGGAACGGTATCTGAGCTAATTTGAAACCCTTGTTTTATGCATCACCCCACCTCACCTTTCCCGTTAAGCAGCCATAGTGTGTTTTCTAAACGTGTGACTCTGTTCTGTTTTGTAATTCAGTTCAAGGGTCACGGTTTTTACATTCCCTCTATAAGTGATATCTTATGGTAAGTGTCTTTTTCTGTGTGACTTATTTCACTTAGAATCGTCATACCTAAATTCACTCATCATGCTGCTACTAGCCTTATGACGTTGATTTCATGGCTGAGTGATATCCCATTGTACATAAGGACTACAACTTCTTTATCTATTTTTCTCTTTGTTGGGATATTTACGTTGCAACGAAGTGGAGGTTCTTGTCAACAGAGCAGCCCTAAATTTTGGGGTGCCTGTGTCTTGCTGATTTTTAGTTTTCCCAATTTATACGCCCATGAGTGGAAGTGCCCTATGCTCTCTAAGCTGAGTTTTTTCGATGTTTCAGGACACACCGTACACTTCTCCAGAGTGGCGGTTCGCAATTTACATCCCGCCCATCAGCGTAGCAAGGCTCCCGTTTCTCCATGGCCTGTCCTGCATTTCTGGTTTTGACACTTTATTCAGCATGGCCCTTTTGACCGATGGGAAGCGAGACTTCTTTGTAGCGCTGATTTGCCTTTCCAGGTTGCTTGGTTGGCCAAAAAGGGCGTATGCGTTTTTTCCTGAATATATTCAGGAAAAAACGCATACGCCCTTTTTGGCCAAGGGCATCATTGTCGAGGTTTTGCCGCTTTTCCCATGCTTTAAAGGCGATTCGAATCTACCTCCTGAAATCTGTTTCCTGCAATTCTGCCTTGCTTTCAAATCCTCTTCGTTGTCTTCCATCAATATATTTGTGGACGAGAGTTATCATTTATAACTCTGCAGGTTTGTGAATTGCAGTGCCCCTGAGCTCCATTTTTCAACTCGCTTTCTTGGGAGCTGGCCGCAAAAGCGCAGGATTGCTTTAGGCCCTATTCTGGTTCCGGGCGGAAGGCTGAGCCTGTGGTTAATTCTTCTTCCTGATGGGAAAATAGAGTGACCTGTGCCTGTCCCAACACCTAAAGCTAGTGTCTCATTGGTTCCCCCTCTTCCCGTTCATCCTCAGGACAAATTGCAACCTGTACGGAACAGGAGGTTAAAGGTGCTGATTCTCCAAGGAGAGAGATTGCTAGTAAAGCGGCTGGAATGGCGAACCCGAGCACAAGGAGATGAGAAATGAGGTGCGTTTTAGAAACCTTTCCCGATCACACGGTGTACCATCTTCTGGGTTTCTCATGCACGTTTTCGAAGTAGGAAGATGCCCTTGAACCTGGAGATTTGGGACCCATGGGATGGGAACCACGCAGTTTTAATTTAAAGGGTCTGCGTTTGCTCACCCAACCTCACCAAACCTCTCAGCCCCAAGAGTGTCCACCCTTATGTCTCAATCAGCTGTGGGTCTACATATGGTCAATCCAGGTGGCATCACAGCCCCTGAACGAATTTAGTAAGAATTTCTCTATCTTTCACTGTCTTTGTTTCACGGGTTTTTAAAAGTGATTGATTTTTATAAAGGGGTTTAGCTGCTTTTCACTGCTGTGTTTATGCCGCTTTACAGCCAATTGACTCACTTACAGTGAGATATCAATACATAGGTTTTAAGATTCTTACTAGTCAGATATTATCTTGGGCGGTGAATAGGGGGTGTTGAGTCCAGTTCACTGAGCAAGGAGTACGTCGTGTCTATTACATATTGGGTTTATGGAACGGTATCTGAGCTAATTTGAAACCCTTGTTTTATGCATCACCCCACCTCACCTTTCCCGTTAAGCAGCCATAGTGTGTTTTCTAAACGTGTGACTCTGTTCTGTTTTGTAATTCAGTTCAAGGGTAGCGGTTTTTACATTCCCTCTATAAGTGATATCTTATGATAAGTGTCTTTTTCTGTGTGACTTATTTCACTTAGAATCGTCATACCTAAATTCACTCATCATGCTGCTACTAGCCTTATGACGTTGATTTCATGGCTGAGTGATATCCCATTGTACATAAGGACTACAACTTCTTTATCCATTTTTCTCTTTCTTGGGATATTTACGTTGCAACGAAGTGGAGGTTCTTGTCAACAGAGCAGCCCTAAATTTTGGGGTGCCTGTGTCTTGCTGATTTTTAGTTTTCCCAATTTATACGCCCATGAGTGGAAGTGCCCTATGCTCTCTAAGCTGAGTTTTTTCGATGTTTCAGGACACACCGTACACTTCTCCAGAGTGGCGGTTCGCAATTTACATCCCGCCCATCAGCGTAGCAAGGCTCCCGTTTCTCCATGGCCTGTCCTGCATTTCTGGTTTTGACACTTTATTCAGCATGGCCCTTTTGACCGATGGGAAGCGAGACTTCTTTGTAGCGCTGATTTGCCTTTCCAGGTTGCTTGGTTGGCCAAAAAGGGCGTATGCGTTTTTTCCTGAATATATTCAGGAAAAAACGCATACGCCCTTTTTGGCCAAGGGCATCATTGTCGAGGTTTTGCCGCTTTTCCCGTGCTTTAAAGGCGATTCGAATCTACCTCCTGAAATCTGTTTCCTGCAATTCTGCCTTGCTTTCAAATCCTCTTCGTTGTCTTCCATCAATATATTTGTGGACGAGAGTTATCATTTATAACTCTGCAGGTTTGTGAATTGCAGTGCCCCTGAGCTCCATTTTTCAACTCGCTTTTTTGGCAGCTGGCCGCAAAAGCGCAGGATTGCTTTAGGCCCTATTCTGGTTCCGGGCGGAAGGCTGAGCCTGTGGTTAATTCTTCTTCCTGATGGGAAAATAGAGTGACCTGTGCCTGTCCCAACACCTAAAGCTAGTGTCTCATTGGTTCCCCCTCTTCCCGTTCATCCTCAGGACAAATTGCAACCTGTACGGAACAGGAGGTTAAAGGTGCTGATTCTCCAAGGAGGGAGATTGCTAGTAAAGCGGCTGGAATGGCGAACCCGAGCACAAGGAGATGAGAAATGAGGTGCGTTTTAGAAACCTTTCCCGATCACACGGTGTACCATCTTCTGGGTTTCTCATGCACGTTTTCGAAGTAGGAAGATGCCCTTGAACCTGGAGATTTGGGACCCATGGGATGGGAACCACGCAGTATTACTTTAAAGGGTCTGCGTTTGCTCACCCAACCTCACGAAACCTCTCAGCCCCAAGAGTGTCCACCCTTATGTCTCAATCAGCTGTGGGTCTAGATATGGTCAATCCAGGTGGCATCACAGCCCCTGAACGAATTTAGTAAGAATTTCTCTATCTTTCACAGTCTTTGTTTCACGGGTTTTTAATAGTGATTGATTTTTATAAAGGGGTTTAGCTGCTTTTCACTGCTGTGTTTATGCCGCTTTACACCCACTTGACTCACTTACAGAGAGATATCAATACATAGGTTTTAAGATTCTTACTAGTCAGATATAATCTTGGGCGGTGAATAGGGGGTGTTGAGTCCAGTTCACTGAGCAAGGATTAGGTCGTGTCTATTACATATTGGGTTTATGGAACGGTCTCTGAGCTAATTTGAAACCCTTGTTTTATGCATCACCCCACCTCACCTTTCCCGTTAAGCAGCCATAGTGTGTTTTCTAAACGTGTGACTCTGTTCTGTTTTGTAATTCAGTTCAAGGGTCACGGTTTTTACATTCCCTCTATAAGTGATATCTTATGGTAAGTGTCTTTTTCTGTGTGACTTATTTCACTTAGAATCGTCATACCTAAATTCACTCATCATGCTGCTACTAGCCTTATGACGTTGATTTCATGGCTGAGTGATATCCCATTGTACATAAGGACTACAACTTCTTTATCTATTTTTCTCTTTGTTGGGATATTTACGTTGCAGCGAAGTGGAGGTTCTTGTCAACAGAGCAGCCCTAAATTTTGGGGTGCCTGTGTCTTGCTGATTTTTAGTTTTCCCAATTTATACGCCCATGAGTGGAAGTGCCCTATGCTCTCTAAGCTGAGTTTTTTCGATGTTTCAGGACACACCGTACACTTCTCCAGAGTGGCGGTTCGCAATTTACATCCCGCCCATCAGCGTAGCAAGGCTCCCGTTTCTCCATGGCCTGTCCTGCATTTCTGGTTTTGACACTTTATTCAGCATGGCCCTTTTGACCGATGGGAAGCGAGACTTCTTTGTAGCGCTGATTTGCCTTTCCAGGTTGCTTGGTTGGCCAAAAAGGGCGTATGCGTTTTTTCCTGAATATACTCAGGAAAAAACGCATACGCCCTTTTTGGCCAAGGGCATCATTGTCGAGGTTTTGCCGCTTTTCCCGTGCTTTAAAGGCGATTCGAATCTTCCTCCTGAAATCTGTTTCCTGCAATTCTGCCTTGCTTTCAAATCCTCTTTGTTGTCTTCCATCAATATATTTGTGGACGAGAGTTATCATTTATAACTCTGCAGGTTTGTGAATTGCAGTGCCCCTGAGCTCCATTTTTCAACTCGCTTTCTTGGGAGCTGGCCGCAAAAGCGCAGGATTGCTTTAGGCCCTATTCTGGTTCCGGGCGGAAGGCTGAGCCTGTGGTTAATTCTTCTTCCTGATGGGAAAATAGAGTGACCTGTGCCTGTCCCAACACCTAAAGCTAGTGTCTCATTGGTTCCCCCTCTTCCCGTTCATCCTCAGGACAAATTGCAACCTGTACGGAACAGGAGGTTAAAGGTGCTGATTCTCCAAGGAGGGAGATTGCTAGTAAAGCGGCTGGAATGGCGAACCCGAGCACAAGGAGATGAGAAATGAGGTGCGTTTTAGAAACCTTTCCCGATCACACGGTGTACCATCTTCTGGGTTTCTCATGCACGTTTTCGAAGTAGGAAGATGCCCTTGAACCTGGAGATTTGGGACCCATGGGATGGGAACCACGCAGTTTTACTTTAAAGGGTCTGCCTTTGCTCACCCAACCTCACCAAACCTCTCAGCCCCAAGAGTGTCCACCCTTATGTCTCAATCAGCTGTGGGTCTAGATATGGTCAATCCAGGTGGCATCACAGCCCCTGAACGAATTTAGTAAGAATTTCTCTATCTTTCACAGTCTTTGTTTCACGGGTTTTTAATAGTGATTGATTTTTATAAAGGGGTTTAGCTGCTTTTCACTGCTGTGTTTATGCCGCTTTACACCCACTTGACTCACTTACAGAGAGATATCAATACATAGGTTTTAAGATTCTTACTAGTCAGATATAATCTTGGGCGGTGAATAGGGGGTGTTGAGTCCAGTTCACTGAGCAAGGATTAGGTCGTGTCTATTACATATTGGGTTTATGGAACGGTATCTGAGCTAATTTGAAACCCTTGTTTTATGCATCACCCCACCTCACCTTTCCCGTTAAGCAGCCATAGTGTGTTTTCTAAACGTGTGACTCTGTTCTGTTTTGTAATTCAGTTCAAGGGTCACGGTTTTTACATTCCCTCTATAAGTGATATCTTATGGTAAGTGTCTTTTTCTGTGTGACTTATTTCACTTAGAATCGTCATACCTAAATTCACTCATCATGCTGCTACTAGCCTTATGACGTTGATTTCATGGCTGAGTGATATCCCATTGTACATAAGGACTACAACTTCTTTATCCATTTTTCTCTTTCTTGGGATATTTACGTTGCAACGAAGTGGAGGTTCTTGTCAACAGAGCAGCCCTAAATTTTGGGGTGCCTGTGTCTTGCTGATTTTTAGTTTTCCCAATTTATACGCCCATGAGTGGAAGTGCCCTATGCTCTCTAAGCTGAGTTTTTTCGATGTTTCAGGACACACCGTACACTTCTCCAGAGTGGCTGTTGGCAATTTACATCCCGCCCATCAGCGTAGCAAGGCTCCCGTTTCTCCATGGCCTGTCCTGCATTTCTGGGTTTGACACTTTATTCAGCGTGGCCTATTTGACCGATGGGAAGCGAGACTTCTTTGTAGGGCTGATTTGCCTTTCCAGGTTGCTTGGTTGGACAAAAAGGGCGTATGCGTTTTTTCCTGAATATATTCAGGAAAAAACGCATACGCCCTTTTTGGCCAAGGGCATCATTGTCGAGGTTTTGCCGCTTTTCCCGTGCTTTAAAGGCGATTCGAATCTACCTCCTGAAATCTGTTTCCTGCAATTCTGCCTTGCTTTCAAATCCTCTTTGTTGTCTTCCGTCAATATATTTGTGGACGAGAGTTATCATTTATAACTCTGCAGGTTTGTGAATTGCAGTGCCCCTGAGCTCCATTTTTCAACTCGCTTTCTTGGCAGCTGGCCGCAAAAGCGCAGGATTGCTTTCGGCCCTTTTCTGGTTCCGGGCGGAAGGCTGAGCCTGTGGTTAATTCTTCTTACTGATGGGAAAATAGAGTGACCTGTGCCTGTCCCAACACCTAAAGCTAGTGTCTCATTGGTTCCCCCTCTTCCCGTTCATCCTCAGGACAAATTGCAACCTGTACGGAACAGGAGGTTAAAGGTGCTGATTCTCCAAGGAGGGAGATTGCTACTAAAGCGGCTGGAATGGCGAACCCGAGCACAAGGAGATGAGAAATGAGGTGCGTTTTAGAAACCTTTCCCGATCTCACGGTGTACCATCTTCTGCGTTTCTCATGCACGTTTTCGAAGTAGGAAGATGCCCTTGAACCTGGAGATTTGGGACCCATGGGATGGGAACCACGCAGTTTTACTTTAAAGGGTCTGCCTTTGCTCACCCAACCTCACCAAACCTCTCAACCCCAAAAGTGTCCACCCTTATGTCTCAATCAGCTGTGGGTCTAGATATGGTCAATCCAGGTGGCATCACAGCCCCTGAACGAATTTAGTAAGAATTTCTCTATCTTTCACTGTCTTTGTTTCACGGGTTTTTAAAAGTGATTGATTTTTATAAAGGGGTTTAGCTGCTTTTCACTGCTGTGTTTATGCCGCTTTACACCCACTTGACTCACTTACAGAGAGATATCAATACATAGGTTTTAAGATTCTTACTAGTCAGATATATTCTTGGGCGGTGAATAGGGGGTGTTGAGTCCAGTTCACTGAGCAAGGAGTAGGTCGTGTCTATTACATATTGGGTTTATGGAACGGTATCTGAGCTAATTTGAAACCCTTGTTTTATGCATCACCCCACCTCACCTTTCCCGTTAAGCAGCCATAGTGTGTTTTCTAAACGTGTGACTCTGTTCTGTTTTGTAATTCAGTTCAAGGGTAGCGGTTTTTACATTCCCTCTATAAGTGATATCTTATGGTAAGTGTCTTTTTCTGTGTGACTTATTTCACTTAGAATCGTCATACCTAAATTCACTCATCATGCTGCTACTAGCCTTATGACGTTGATTTCATGGCTGAGTGATATCCCATTGTACATAAGGACTACAACTTCTTTATCCATTTTTCTCTTTGTTGGGATATTTACGTTGCAACGAAGTGGAGGTTCTTGTCAACAGAGCAGCCCTAAATTTTGGGGTGCCTGTGTCTTGCTGATTTTTAGTTTTCCCAATTTATACGCCCATGAGTGGAAGTGCCCTATGCTCTCTAAGCTGAGTTTTTTCGATGTTTCAGGACACACCGTACACTTCTCCAGAGTGGCTGTTGGCAATTTACATCCCGCCCATCAGCGTAGCAAGGCTCCCGTTTCTCCATGGCCTGTCCTGCATTTCTGGGTTTGACACTTTATTCAGCGTGGCCTATTTGACCGATGGGAAGCGAGACTTCTTTGTAGCGCTGATTTGCCTTTCCAGGTTGCTTGGTTGGCCAAAAAGGGCGTATGCGTTTTTTCCTGAATATATTCAGGAAAAAACGCATACGCCCTTTTTGGCCAAGGGCATCATTGTCGAGGTTTTGCCGCTTTTCCCGTGCTTTAAAGGCGATTCGAATCTACCTCCTGAAATCTGTTTCCTGCAATTCTGCCTTGCTTTCAAATCCTCTTCGTTGCCCACCCTCAATATATTTGTGGACGAGATTTATCATTTATAACTCTGCAGGTTTGTGAATTGCAGTGCCCCTGAGCTCCATTTTTCAACTCGCTTTCTTGGGAGCTGGCCGCAAAAGCGCAGGATTGCTTCAGGCCCTATTCTGGTTCCGGGCGGAAGGCTGAGCCTGTGGTTAATTCTTCTTCCTGATGGGAAAATAGAGTGACCTGTGCCTGTCCCAACACCTAAAGCTAGTGTCTCATTGGTTCCCCCTCTTCCCGTTCATCCTCAGGACAAATTGCAACCTGTACGGAACAGGAGGTTAAAGGTGCTGATTCTCCAAGGAGGGAGATTGCTAGTAAAGCGGCTGGAATGGCGAACCCGAGCACAAGGAGATGAGAAATGAGGTGCGTTTTAGAAACCTTTCCCGATCACACGGTGTACCATCTTCTGCGTTTCTCATGCACGTTTTCGAAGTAGGAAGATGCCCTTGAACCTGGAGATTTGGGACCCATGGGATGGGAACCACGCAGTTTTACTTTAAAGGGTCTGCCTTTGCTCACCCAACCTCACCAAACCTCTCAGCCCCAAGAGTGTCCACCCTTATGCCTCAATCAGCTGTGGGTCTAGATATGGTCAATCCAGGTGGCATCACAGCCCCTGAACGAATTTAGTAAGAATTTCTCTATCTTTCACTGTCTTTGTTTCACGGGTTTTTAAAAGTGATTGATTTTTATAAAGGGGTTTAGCTGCTTTTCACTGCTGTGTTTATGCCGCTTTACACCCACTTGACTCACTTACAGAGAGATATCAATACATAGGTTTTAAGATTCTTACTAGTCAGATATATTCTTGGGCGGTGAATAGGGGGTGTTGAGTCCAGTTCACTGAGCAAGGAGTAGGTCGTGTCTATTACATATTGGGTTTATGGAACGGTATCTGAGCTAATTTGAAACCCTTGTTTTATGCATCACCCCACCTCACCTTTCCCGTTAAGCAGCCATAGTGTGTTTTCTAAACGTGTGACTCTGTTCTGTTTTGTAATTCAGTTCAAGGGTAGCGGTTTTTACATTCCCTCTATAAGTGATATCTTATGGTAAGTGTCTTTTTCTGTGTGACTTATTTCACTTAGAATCGTCATACCTAAATTCACTCATCATGCTGCTACTAGCCTTATGACGTTGATTTCATGGCTGAGTAATATCCCATTGTACATAAGGACTACAACTTCTTTATCCATTTTTCTCTTTCTTGGGATATTTACGTTGCAACGAAGTGGAGGTTCTTGTCAACAGAGCAGCCCTAAATTTTGGGGTGCCTGTGTCTTGCTGATTTTTAGTTTTCCCAATTTATACGCCCATGAGTGGAAGTGCCCTATGCTCTCTAAGCTGAGTTTTTTCGATGTTTCAGGACACACCGTACACTTCTCCAGAGTGGCGGTTCGCAATTTACATCCCGCCCATCAGCGTAGCAAGGCTCCCGTTTCTCCATGGCCTGTCCTGCATTTCTGGTTTTGACACTTTATTCAGCATGGCCCTTTTGACCGATGGGAAGCGAGACTTCTTTGTAGCGCTGATTTGCCTTTCCAGGTTGCTTGGTTGGCCAAAAAGGGCGTATGCGTTTTTTCCTGAATATATTCAGGAAAAAACGCATACGCCCTTTTTGGCCAAGGGCATCATTGTCGAGGTTTTGCCGCTTTTCCCGTGCTTTAGAGGCGATTCGAATCTACCTCCTGAAATCTGTTTCCTGCAATTCTGCCTTGCTTTCAAATCCTCTTCGTTGTCTTCCATCAATATATTTGTGGACGAGAGTTATCATTTATAACTCTGCAGGTTTGTGAATTGCAGTGCCCCTGAGCTCCATTTTTCAACTCGCTTTCTTGGGAGCTGGCCGCAAAAGCGCAGGATTGCTTCAGGCCCTATTCTGGTCCCGGGCGGCAGGCTGAGCCTGTGGTTAATTCTTCTTTCTGATGGGAAAATAGAGTGACCTGTGCCTGTCCCAACACCTAGAGCTAGTGTCTCATTGGTTCGCCCTCTTCCCGTTCATCCTCAGGACAAATTGCAACCTGTACGGAACAGGAGGTTAAAGGTGCTGATTCTCCAAGGAGGGAGATTGCTAGTAAAGCGGCTGGAATGGCGAACCCGAGCACAAGGAGATGAGAAATGAGGTGCGTTTTAGAAACCTTTCCCGATCACACGGTGTACCATCTTCTGCGTTTCTCATGCAGGTTTTCGAAGTAGGAAGATGCCCTTGAACCTGGAGATTTGGGACCCATGGGATGGGAACCACGCAGTATTACTTTAAAGGGTCTGCGTTTGCTCACCCAACCTCACCAAACCTCTCAGCCCCAAGAGTGTCCACCCTTATGTCTCAATCAGCTGTGGGTCTAGATATGGTCAATCCAGGTGGCATCACAGCCCCTGAACGAATTTAGTAAGAATTTCTCTATCTTTCACAGTCTTTGTTTCACGGGTTTTTAATAGTGATTGATTTTTATAAAGGGGTTTAGCTGCTTTTCACTGCTGTGTTTATGCCGCTTTACACCCACTTGACTCACTTACAGAGAGATATCAATACATAGGTTTTAAGATTCTTACTAGTCAGATATAATCTTTGGCGGTGAATAGGGGGTGTTGAGTCCAGTTCACTGAGCAAGGATTAGGTCGTGTCTATTACATATTGGGTTTATGGAACGGTATCTGAGCTAATTTGAAACCCTTGTTTTATGCATCACCCCACCTCACCTTTCCCGTTAAGCAGCCATAGTGTGTTTTCTAAACGTGTGACTCTGTTCTGTTTTGTAATTCAGTTCAAGGGTCACGGTTTTTACATTCCCTCTATAAGTGATATCTTATGGTAAGTGTCTTTTTCTGTGTGACTTATTTCACTTAGAATCGTCATACCTAAATTCACTCATCATGCTGCTACTAGCCTTATGACGTTGATTTCATGGCTGAGTGATATCCCATTGTACATAAGGACTACAACTTCTTTATCTATTTTTCTCTTTGTTGGGATATTTACGTTGCAACGAAGTGGAGGTTCTTGTCAACAGAGCAGCCCTAAATTTTGGGGTGCCTGTGTCTTGCTGATTTTTAGTTTTCCCAATTTATACGCCCATGAGTGGAAGTGCCCTATGCTCTCTAAGCTGAGTTTTTTCGATGTTTCAGGACACACCGTACACTTCTCCAGAGTGGCGGTTCGCAATTTACATCCCGCCCATCAGCGTAGCAAGGCTCCCGTTTCTCCATGGCCTGTCCTGCATTTCTGGTTTTGACACTTTATTCAGCATGGCCCTTTTGACCGATGGGAAGCGAGACTTCTTTGTAGCGCTGATTTGCCTTTCCAGGTTGCTTGGTTGGCCAAAAAGGGCGTATGCGTTTTTTCCTGAATATATTCAGGAAAAAACGCATACGCCCTTTTTGGCCAAGGGCATCATTGTCGAGGTTTTGCCGCATTTCCCATGCTTTAAAGGCGATTCGAATCTACCTCCTGAAATCTGTTTCCTGCAATTCTGCCTTGCTTTCAAATCCTCTTCGTTGTCTTCCATCAATATATTTGTGGACGAGAGTTATCATTTATAACTCTGCAGGTTTGTGAATTGCAGTGCCCCTGAGCTCCATTTTTCAACTCGCTTTCTTGGGAGCTGGCCGCAAAAGCGCAGGATTGCTTTAGGCCCTATTCTGGTTCCGGGCGGAAGGCTGAGCCTGTGGTTAATTCTTCTTCCTGATGGGAAAATAGAGTGACCTGTGCCTGTCCCAACACCTAAAGCTAGTGTCTCATTGGTTCCCCCTCTTCCCGTTCATCCTCAGGACAAATTGCAACCTGTACGGAACAGGAGGTTAAAGGTGCTGATTCTCCAAGGAGGGAGATTGCTAGTAAAGCGGCTGGAATGGCGAACCCGAGCACAAGGAGATGAGAAATGAGGTGCGTTTTAGAAACCTTTCCCGATCACACGGTGTACCATCTTCTGGGTTTCTCATGCACGTTTTCGAAGTAGGAAGATGCCCTTGAACCTGGAGATTTGGGACCGATGGGATGGGAACCACGCAGTTTTAATTTAAAGGGTCTGCGTTTGCTCACCCAACCTCACCAAACCTCTCAGCCCCAAGAGTGTCCACCCTTATGTCTCAATCAGCTGTGGGTCTACATATGGTCAATCCAGGTGGCATCACAGCCCCTGAACGAATTTAGTAAGAATTTCTCTATCTTTCACTGTCTTTGTTTCACGGGTTTTTAAAAGTGATTGATTTTTATAAAGGGGTTTAGCTGCTTTTCACTGCTGTGTTTATGCCGCTTTACAGCCAATTGACTCACTTACAGTGAGATATCAATACATAGGTTTTAAGATTCTTACTAGTCAGATATTATCTTGGGCGGTGAATAGGGGGTGTTGAGTCCAGTTCACTGAGCAAGGAGTACGTCGTGTCTATTACATATTGGGTTTATGGAACGGTATCTGAACTAATTTGAAACCCTTGTTTTATGCATCACCCCACCTCACCTTTCCCGTTAAGCAGCCATAGTGTGTTTTCTAAACGTGTGACTCTGTTCTGTTTTGTAATTCAGTTCAAGGGTAGCGGTTTTTACATTCCCTCTATAAGTGATATCTTATGATAAGTGTCTTTTTCTGTGTGACTTATTTCACTTAGAATCGTCATACCTAAATTCACTCATCATGCTGCTACTAGCCTTATGACGTTGATTTCATGGCTGAGTGATATCCCATTGTACATAAGGACTACAACTTCTTTATCCATTTTTCTCTTTCTTGGGATATTTACGTTGCAACGAAGTGGAGGTTCTTGTCAACAGAGCAGCCCTAAATTTTGGGGTGCCTGTGTCTTGCTGATTTTTAGTTTTCCCAATTTATACGCCCATGAGTGGAAGTGCCCTATGCTCTCTAAGCTGAGTTTTTTCGATGTTTCAGGACACACCGTACACTTCTGCAGAGTGGCGGTTCGCAATTTACATCCCGCCCATCAGCGTAGCAAGGCTCCCGTTTCTCCATGGCCTGTCCTGCATTTCTGGTTTTGACACTTTATTCAGCATGGCCCTTTTGACCGATGGGAAGCGAGACTTCTTTGTAGCGCTGATTTGCCTTTCCAGGTTGCTTGGTTGGCCAAAAAGGGCGTATGCGTTTTTTCCTGAATATATTCAGGAAAAAACGCATACGCCCTTTTTGGCCAAGGGCATCATTGTCGAGGTTTTGCCGCTTTTCCCGTGCTTTAAAGGCGATTCGAATCTACCTCCTGAAATCTGTTTCCTGCAATTCTGCCTTGCTTTCAAATCCTCTTCGTTGTCTTCCATCAATATATTTGTGGACGAGAGTTATCATTTATAACTCTGCAGGTTTGTGAATTGCAGTGCCCCTGAGCTCCATTTTTCAACTCGCTTTTTTGGCAGCTGGCCGCAAAAGCGCAGGATTGCTTTAGGCCCTATTCTGGTTCCGGGCGGAAGGCTGAGCCTGTGGTTAATTCTTCTTCCTGATGGGAAAATAGAGTGACCTGTGCCTGTCCCAACACCTAAAGCTAGTGTCTCATTGGTTCCCCCTCTTCCCGTTCATCCTCAGGACAAATTGCAACCTGTACGGAACAGGAGGTTAAAGGTGCTGATTCTCCAAGGAGGGAGATTGCTAGTAAAGCGGCTGGAATGGCGAACCCGAGCACAAGGAGATGAGAAATGAGGTGCGTTTTAGAAACCTTTCCCGATCACACGGTGTACCATCTTCTGGGTTTCTCATGCACGTTTTCGAAGTAGGAAGATGCCCTTGAACCTGGAGATTTGGGACCCATGGGATGGGAACCACGCAGTATTACTTTAAAGGGTCTGCGTTTGCTCACCCAACCTCACGAAACCTCTCAGCCCCAAGAGTGTCCACCCTTATGTCTCAATCAGCTGTGGGTCTAGATATGGTCAATCCAGGTGGCATCACAGCCCCTGAACGAATTTAGTAAGAATTTCTCTATCTTTCACAGTCTTTGTTTCACGGGTTTTTAATAGTGATTGATTTTTATAAAGGGGTTTAGCTGCTTTTCACTGCTGTGTTTATGCCGCTTTACACCCACTTGACTCACTTACAGAGAGATATCAATACATAGGTTTTAAGATTCTTACTAGTCAGATATAATCTTGGGCGGTGAATAGGGGGTGTTGAGTCCAGTTCACTGAGCAAGGATTAGGTCGTGTCTATTACATATTGGGTTTATGGAACGGTATCTGAGCTAATTTGAAACCCTTGTTTTATGCATCACCCCACCTCACCTTTCCCGTTAAGCAGCCATAGTGTGTTTTCTAAACGTGTGACTCTGTTCTGTTTTGTAATTCAGTTCAAGGGTCACGGTTTTTACATTCCCTCTATAAGTGATATCTTATGGTAAGTGTCTTTTTCTGTGTGACTTATTTCACTTAGAATCGTCATACCTAAATTCACTCATCATGCTGCTACTAGCCTTATGACGTTGATTTCATGGCTGAGTGATATCCCATTGTACATAAGGACTACAACTTCTTTATCTATTTTTCTCTTTGTTGGGATATTTACGTTGCAACGAAGTGGAGGTTCTTGTCAACAGAGCAGCCCTAAATTTTGGGGTGCCTGTGTCTTGCTGATTTTTAGTTTTCCCAATTTATACGCCCATGAGTGGAAGTGCCCTATGCTCTCTAAGCTGAGTTTTTTCGATGTTTCAGGACACACCGTACACTTCTCCAGAGTGGCGGTTCGCAATTTACATCCCGCCCATCAGCGTAGCAAGGCTCCCGTTTCTCCATGGCCTGTCCTGCATTTCTGGTTTTGACACTTTATTCAGCATGGCCCTTTTGACCGATGGGAAGCGAGACTTCTTTGTAGCGCTGATTTGCCTTTCCAGGTTGCTTGGTTGGCCAAAAAGGGCGTATGCGTTTTTTCCTGAATATATTCAGGAAAAAACGCATACGCCCTTTTTGGCCAAGGGCATCATTGTCGAGGTTTTGCCGCTTTTCCCATGCTTTAAAGGCGATTCGAATCTACCTCCTGAAATCTGTTTCCTGCAATTCTGCCTTGCTTTCAAATCCTCTTCGTTGTCTTCCATCAATATATTTGTGGACGAGAGTTATCATTTATAACTCTGCAGGTTTGTGAATTGCAGTGCCCCTGAGCTCCATTTTTCAACTCGCTTTCTTGGGAGCTGGCCGCAAAAGCGCAGGATTGCTTTAGGCCCTATTCTGGTTCCGGGCGGAAGGCTGAGCCTGTGGTTAATTCTTCTTCCTGATGGGAAAATAGAGTGACCTGTGCCTGTCCCAACACCTAAAGCTAGTGTCTCATTGGTTCCCCCTCTTCCCGTTCATCCTCAGGACAAATTGCAACCTGTACGGAACAGGAGGTTAAAGGTGCTGATTCTCCAAGGAGGGAGATTGCTAGTAAAGCGGCTGGAATGGCGAACCCGAGCACAAGGAGATGAGAAATGAGGTGCGTTTTAGAAACCTTTCCCGATCACACGGTGTACCATCTTCTGGGTTTCTCATGCACGTTTTCGAAGTAGGAAGATGCCCTTGAACCTGGAGATTTGGGACCGATGGGATGGGAACCACGCAGTTTTAATTTAAAGGGTCTGCGTTTGCTCACCCAACCTCACCAAACCTCTCAGCCCCAAGAGTGTCCACCCTTATGTCTCAATCAGCTGTGGGTCTACATATGGTCAATCCAGGTGGCATCACAGCCCCTGAACGAATTTAGTAAGAATTTCTCTATCTTTCACTGTCTTTGTTTCACGGGTTTTTAAAAGTGATTGATTTTTATAAAGGGGTTTAGCTGCTTTTCACTGCTGTGTTTATGCCGCTTTACAGCCAATTGACTCACTTACAGTGAGATATCAATACATAGGTTTTAAGATTCTTACTAGTCAGATATTATCTTGGGCGGTGAATAGGGGGTGTTGAGTCCAGTTCACTGAGCAAGGAGTACGTCGTGTCTATTACATATTGGGTTTATGGAACGGTATCTGAGCTAATTTGAAACCCTTGTTTTATGCATCACCCCACCTCACCTTTCCCGTTAAGCAGCCATAGTGTGTTTTCTAAACGTGTGACTCTGTTCTGTTTTGTAATTCAGTTCAAGGGTAGCGGTTTTTACATTCCCTCTATAAGTGATATCTTATGATAAGTGTCTTTTTCTGTGTGACTTATTTCACTTAGAATCGTCATACCTAAATTCACTCATCATGCTGCTACTAGCCTTATGACGTTGATTTCATGGCTGAGTGATATCCCATTGTACATAAGGACTACAACTTCTTTATCCATTTTTCTCTTTCTTGGGATATTTACGTTGCAACGAAGTGGAGGTTCTTGTCAACAGAGCAGCCCTAAATTTTGGGGTGCCTGTGTCTTGCTGATTTTTAGTTTTCCCAATTTATACGCCCATGAGTGGAAGTGCCCTATGCTCTCTAAGCTGAGTTTTTTCGATGTTTCAGGACACACCGTACACTTCTCCAGAGTGGCGGTTCGCAATTTACATCCCGCCCATCAGCGTAGCAAGGCTCCCGTTTCTCCATGGCCTGTCCTGCATTTCTGGTTTTGACACTTTATTCAGCATGGCCCTTTTGACCGATGGGAAGCGAGACTTCTTTGTAGCGCTGATTTGCCTTTCCAGGTTGCTTGGTTGGCCAAAAAGGGCGTATGCGTTTTTTCCTGAATATATTCAGGAAAAAACGCATACGCCCTTTTTGGCCAAGGGCATCATTGTCGAGGTTTTGCCGCTTTTCCCGTGCTTTAAAGGCGATTCGAATCTACCTCCTGAAATCTGTTTCCTGCAATTCTGCCTTGCTTTCAAATCCTCTTCGTTGTCTTCCATCAATATATTTGTGGACGAGAGTTATCATTTATAACTCTGCAGGTTTGTGAATTGCAGTGCCCCTGAGCTCCATTTTTCAACTCGCTTTTTTGGCAGCTGGCCGCAAAAGCGCAGGATTGCTTTAGGCCCTATTCTGGTTCCGGGCGGAAGGCTGAGCCTGTGGTTAATTCTTCTTCCTGATGGGAAAATAGAGTGACCTGTGCCTGTCCCAACACCTAAAGCTAGTGTCTCATTGGTTCCCCCTCTTCCCGTTCATCCTCAGGACAAATTGCAACCTGTACGGAACAGGAGGTTAAAGGTGCTGATTCTCCAAGGAGGGAGATTGCTAGTAAAGCGGCTGGAATGGCGAACCCGAGCACAAGGAGATGAGAAATGAGGTGCGTTTTAGAAACCTTTCCCGATCACACGGTGTACCATCTTCTGGGTTTCTCATGCACGTTTTCGAAGTAGGAAGATGCCCTTGAACCTGGAGATTTGGGACCCATGGGATGGGAACCACGCAGTATTACTTTAAAGGGTCTGCGTTTGCTCACCCAACCTCACGAAACCTCTCAGCCCCAAGAGTGTCCACCCTTATGTCTCAATCAGCTGTGGGTCTAGATATGGTCAATCCAGGTGGCATCACAGCCCCTGAACGAATTTAGTAAGAATTTCTCTATCTTTCACTGTCTTTGTTTCACGGGTTTTTAATAGTGATTGATTTTTATAAAGGGGTTTAGCTGCTTTTCACTGCTGTGTTTATGCCGCTTTACACCCACTTGACTCACTTACAGAGAGATATCAATACATAGGTTTTAAGATTCTTACTAGTCAGATATATTCTTGGGCGGTGAATAGGGGGTGTTGAGTCCAGTTCACTGAGCAAGGATTAGGTCGTGTCTATTACATATTGGGTTTATGGAACGGTATCTGAGCTAATTTGAAACCCTTGTTTTATGCATCACCCCACCTCACCTTTCCCGTTAAGCAGCCATAGTGTGTTTTCTAAACGTGTGACTCTGTTCTGTTTTGTAATTCAGTTCAAGGGTCACGGTTTTTACATTCCCTCTATAAGTGATATCTTATGGTAAGTGTCTTTTTCTGTGTGACTTATTTCACTTAGAATCGTCATACCTAAATTCACTCATCATGCTGCTACTAGCCTTATGACGTTGATTTCATGGCTGAGTGATATCCCATTGTACATAAGGACTACAACTTCTTTATCCATTTTTCTCTTTGTTGGGATATTTACGTTGCAGCGAAGTGGAGGTTCTTGTCAACAGAGCAGCCCTAAATTTTGGGGTGCCTGTGTCTTGCTGATTTTTAGTTTTCCCAATTTATACGCCCATGAGTGGAAGTGCCCTATGCTCTCTAAGCTGAGTTTTTTCGATGTTTCAGGACTCACCGTACACTTCTCAAGAGTGGCGGTTCGCAATTTACATCCCGCCCATCAGCGTAGCAAGGCTCCCGTTTCTCCATGGCCTGTCCTGCATTTCTGGTTTTGACACTTTATTCAGCATGGCCCTTTTGACCGATGGGAAGCGAGACTTCTTTGTAGCGCTGATTTGCCTTTCCAGGTTGCTTGGTTGGCCAAAAAGGGCGTATGCGTTTTTTCCTGAATATACTCAGGAAAAAACGCATACGCCCTTTTTGGCCAAGGGCATCATTGTCGAGGTTTTGCCGCTTTTCCCGTGCTTTAAAGGCGATTCGAATCTTCCTCCTGAAATCTGTTTCCTGCAATTCTGCCTTGCTTTCAAATCCTCTTTGTTGTCTTCCATCAATATATTTGTGGACGAGAGTTATCATTTATAACTCTGCAGGTTTGTGAATTGCAGTGCCCCTGAGCTCCATTTTTCAACTCGCTTTCTTGGGAGCTGGCCGCAAAAGCGCAGGATTGCTTTAGGCCCTATTCTGGTTCCGGGCGGAAGGCTGAGCCTGTGGTTAATTCTTCTTCCTGATGGGAAAATAGAGTGACCTGTGCCTGTCCCAACACCTAAAGCTAGTGTCTCATTGGTTCCCCCTCTTCCCGTTCATCCTCAGGACAAATTGCAACCTGTACGGAACAGGAGGTTAAAGGTGCTGATTCTCCAAGGAGGGAGATTGCTAGTAAAGCGGCTGGAATGGCGAACCCGAGCACAAGGAGATGAGAAATGAGGTGCGTTTTAGAAACCTTTCCCGATCACACGGTGTACCATCTTCTGCGTTTCTCATGCACGTTTTCGAAGTAGGAAGATGCCCTTGAACCTGGAGATTTGGGACCCATGGGACGGGAACCACGCAGTTTTACTTTAAAGGGTCTGCCTTTGCTCACCCAACCTCACGAAACCTCTCAGCCCCAAGAGTGTCCACCCTTATGTCTCAATCAGCTGTGGGTCTAGATATGGTCAATCCAGGTGGCATCACAGCCCCTGAACGAATTTAGTAAGAATTTCTCTATCTTTCACAGTCTTTGTTTCACGGGTTTTTAATAGTGATTGATTTTTATAAAGGGGTTTAGCTGCTTTTCACTGCTGTGTTTATGCCGCTTTACACCCACTTGACTCACTTACAGAGAGATATCAATACATAGGTTTTAAGATTCTTACTAGTCAGATATAATCTTGGGCGGTGAATAGGGGGTGTTGAGTCCAGTTCACTGAGCAAGGATTAGGTCGTGTCTATTACATATTGGGTTTATGGAACGGTATCTGAGCTAATTTGAAACCCTTGTTTTATGCATCACCCCACCTCACCTTTCCCGTTAAGCAGCCATAGTGTGTTTTCTAAACGTGTGACTCTGTTCTGTTTTGTAATTCAGTTCAAGGGTCACGGTTTTTACATTCCCTCTATAAGTGATATCTTATGGTAAGTGTCTTTTTCTGTGTGACTTATTTCACTTAGAATCGTCATACCTAAATTCACTCATCATGCTGCTACTAGCCTTATGACGTTGATTTCATGGCTGAGTGATATCCCATTGTACATAAGGACTACAACTTCTTTATCTATTTTTCTCTTTGTTGGGATATTTACGTTGCAACGAAGTGGAGGTTCTTGTCAACAGAGCAGCCCTAAATTTTGGGGTGCCTGTGTCTTGCTGATTTTTAGTTTTCCCAATTTATACGCCCATGAGTGGAAGTGCCCTATGCTCTCTAAGCTGAGTTTTTTCGATGTTTCAGGACACACCGTACACTTCTCCAGAGTGGCGGTTCGCAATTTACATCCCGCCCATCAGCGTAGCAAGGCTCCCGTTTCTCCATGGCCTGTCCTGCATTTCTGGTTTTGACACTTTATTCAGCATGGCCCTTTTGACCGATGGGAAGCGAGACTTCTTTGTAGCGCTGATTTGCCTTTCCAGGTTGCTTGGTTGGCCAAAAAGGGCGTATGCGTTTTTTCCTGAATATATTCAGGAAAAAACGCATACGCCCTTTTTGGCCAAGGGCATCATTGTCGAGGTTTTGCCGCTTTTCCCATGCTTTAAAGGCGATTCGAATCTACCTCCTGAAATCTGTTTCCTGCAATTCTGCCTTGCTTTCAAATCCTCTTCGTTGTCTTCCATCAATATATTTGTGGACGAGAGTTATCATTTATAACTCTGCAGGTTTGTGAATTGCAGTGCCCCTGAGCTCCATTTTTCAACTCGCTTTCTTGGGAGCTGGCCGCAAAAGCGCAGGATTGCTTTAGGCCCTATTCTGGTTCCGGGCGGAAGGCTGAGCCTGTGGTTAATTCTTCTTCCTGATGGGAAAATAGAGTGACCTATGCCTGTCCCAACACCTAAAGCTAGTGTCTCATTGGTTCCCCCTCTTCCCGTTCATCCTCAGGACAAATTGCAACCTGTACGGAACAGGAGGTTAAAGGTGCTGATTCTCCAAGGAGAGAGATTGCTAGTAAAGCGGCTGGAATGGCGAACCCGAGCACAAGGAGATGAGAAATGAGGTGCGTTTTAGAAACCTTTCCCGATCACACGGTGTACCATCTTCTGGGTTTCTCATGCACGTTTTCGAAGTAGGAAGATGCCCTTGAACCTGGAGATTTGGGACCGATGGGATGGGAACCACGCAGTTTTAATTTAAAGGGTCTGCGTTTGCTCACCCAACCTCACCAAACCTCTCTGCCCCAAGAGTGTCCACCCTTATGTCTCAATCAGCTGTGGGTCTACATATGGTCAATCCAGGTGGCATCACAGCCCCTGAACGAATTTAGTAAGAATTTCTCTATCTTTCACTGTCTTTGTTTCACGGGTTTTTAAAAGTGATTGATTTTTATAAAGGGGTTTAGCTGCTTTTCACTGCTGTGTTTATGCCGCTTTACAGCCAATTGACTCACTTACAGTGAGATATCAATACATAGGTTTTAAGATTCTTACTAGTCAGATATTATCTTGGGCGGTGAATAGGGGGTGTTGAGTCCAGTTCACTGAGCAAGGAGTACGTCGTGTCTATTACATATTGGGTTTATGGAACGGTATCTGAGCTAATTTGAAACCCTTGTTTTATGCATCACCCCACCTCACCTTTCCCGTTAAGCAGCCATAGTGTGTTTTCTAAACGTGTGACTCTGTTCTGTTTTGTAATTCAGTTCAAGGGTAGCGGTTTTTACATTCCCTCTATAAGTGATATCTTATGATAAGTGTCTTTTTCTGTGTGACTTATTTCACTTAGAATCGTCATACCTAAATTCACTCATCATGCTGCTACTAGCCTTATGACGTTGATTTCATGGCTGAGTGATATCCCATTGTACATAAGGACTACAACTTCTTTATCCATTTTTCTCTTTCTTGGGATATTTACGTTGCAACGAAGTGGAGGTTCTTGTCAACAGAGCAGCCCTAAATTTTGGGGTGCCTGTGTCTTGCTGATTTTTAGTTTTCCCAATTTATACGCCCATGAGTGGAAGTGCCCTATGCTCTCTAAGCTGAGTTTTTTCGATGTTTCAGGACACACCGTACACTTCTCCAGAGTGGCGGTTCGCAATTTACATCCCGCCCATCAGCGTAGCAAGGCTCCCGTTTCTCCATGGCCTGTCCTGCATTTCTGGTTTTGACACTTTATTCAGCATGGCCCTTTTGACCGATGGGAAGCGAGACTTCTTTGTAGCGCTGATTTGCCTTTCCAGGTTGCTTGGTTGGCCAAAAAGGGCGTATGCGTTTTTTCCTGAATATATTCAGGAAAAAACGCATACGCCCTTTTTGGCCAAGGGCATCATTGTCGAGGTTTTGCCGCTTTTCCCGTGCTTTAAAGGCGATTCGAATCTACCTCCTGAAATCTGTTTCCTGCAATTCTGCCTTGCTTTCAAATCCTCTTCGTTGTCTTCCATCAATATATTTGTGGACGAGAGTTATCATTTATAACTCTGCAGGTTTGTGAATTGCAGTGCCCCTGAGCTCCATTTTTCAACTCGCTTTTTTGGCAGCTGGCCGCAAAAGCGCAGGATTGCTTTAGGCCCTATTCTGGTTCCGGGCGGAAGGCTGAGCCTGTGGTTAATTCTTCTTCCTGATGGGAAAATAGAGTGACCTGTGCCTGTCCCAACACCTAAAGCTAGTGTCTCATTGGTTCCCCCTCTTCCCGTTCATCCTCAGGACAAATTGCAACCTGTACGGAACAGGAGGTTAAAGGTGCTGATTCTCCAAGGAGGGAGATTGCTAGTAAAGCGGCTGGAATGGCGAACCCGAGCACAAGGAGATGAGAAATGAGGTGCGTTTTAGAAACCTTTCCCGATCACACGGTGTACCATCTTCTGGGTTTCTCATGCACGTTTTCGAAGTAGGAAGATGCCCTTGAACCTGGAGATTTGGGACCCATGGGATGGGAACCACGCAGTATTACTTTAAAGGGTCTGCGTTTGCTCACCCAACCTCACGAAACCTCTCAGCCCCAAGAGTGTCCACCCTTATGTCTCAATCAGCTGTGGGTCTAGATATGGTCAATCCAGGTGGCATCACAGCCCCTGAACGAATTTAGTAAGAATTTCTCTATCTTTCACAGTCTTTGTTTCACGGGTTTTTAATAGTGATTGATTTTTATAAAGGGGTTTAGCTGCTTTTCACTGCTGTGTTTATGCCGCTTTACACCCACTTGACTCACTTACAGAGAGATATCAATACATAGGTTTTAAGATTCTTACTAGTCAGATATAATCTTGGGCGGTGAATAGGGGGTGTTGAGTCCAGTTCACTGAGCAAGGATTAGGTCGTGTCTATTACATATTGGGTTTATGGAACGGTATCTGAGCTAATTTGAAACCCTTGTTTTATGCATCACCCCACCTCACCTTTCCCGTTAAGCAGCCATAGTGTGTTTTCTAAACGTGTGACTCTGTTCTGTTTTGTAATTCAGTTCAAGGGTCACGGTTTTTACATTCCCTCTATAAGTGATATCTTATGGTAAGTGTCTTTTTCTGTGTGACTTATTTCACTTAGAATCGTCATACCTAAATTCACTCATCATGCTGCTACTAGCCTTATGACGTTGATTTCATGGCTGAGTGATATCCCATTGTACATAAGGACTACAACTTCTTTATCTATTTTTCTCTTTGTTGGGATATTTACGTTGCAGCGAAGTGGAGGTTCTTGTCAACAGAGCAGCCCTAAATTTTGGGGTGCCTGTGTCTTGCTGATTTTTAGTTTTCCCAATTTATACGCCCATGAGTGGAAGTGCCCTATGCTCTCTAAGCTGAGTTTTTTCGATGTTTCAGGACACACCGTACACTTCTCCAGAGTGGCGGTTCGCAATTTACATCCCGCCCATCAGCGTAGCAAGGCTCCCGTTTCTCCATGGCCTGTCCTGCATTTCTGGTTTTGACACTTTATTCAGCATGGCCCTTTTGACCGATGGGAAGCGAGACTTCTTTGTAGCGCTGATTTGCCTTTCCAGGTTGCTTGGTTGGCCAAAAAGGGCGTATGCGTTTTTTCCTGAATATATTCAGGAAAAAACGCATACGCCCTTTTTGGCCAAGGGCATCATTGTCGAGGTTTTGCCGCTTTTCCCATGCTTTAAAGGCGATTCGAATCTACCTCCTGAAATCTGTTTCCTGCAATTCTGCCTTGCTTTCAAATCCTCTTCGTTGTCTTCCATCAATATATTTGTGGACGAGAGTTATCATTTATAACTCTGCAGGTTTGTGAATTGCAGTGCCCCTGAGCTCCATTTTTCAACTCGCTTTCTTGGGAGCTGGCCGCAAAAGCGCAGGATTGCTTTAGGCCCTATTCTGGTTCCGGGCGGAAGGCTGAGCCTGTGGTTAATTCTTCTTCCTGATGGGAAAATAGAGTGACCTGTGCCTGTCCCAACACCTAAAGCTAGTGTCTCATTGGTTCCCCCTCTTCCCGTTCATCCTCAGGACAAATTGCAACCTGTACGGAACAGGAGGTTAAAGGTGCTGATTCTCCAAGGAGGGAGATTGCTAGTAAAGCGGCTGGAATGGCGAACCCGAGCACAAGGAGATGAGAAATGAGGTGCGTTTTAGAAACCTTTCCCGATCACACGGTGTACCATCTTCTGGGTTTCTCATGCACGTTTTCGAAGTAGGAAGATGCCCTTGAACCTGGAGATTTGGGACCGATGGGATGGGAACCACGCAGTTTTAATTTAAAGGGTCTGCGTTTGCTCACCCAACCTCACCAAACCTCTCAGCCCCAAGAGTGTCCACCCTTATGTCTCAATCAGCTGTGGGTCTACATATGGTCAATCCAGGTGGCATCACAGCCCCTGAACGAATTTAGTAAGAATTTCTCTATCTTTCACTGTCTTTGTTTCACGGGTTTTTAAAAGTGATTGATTTTTATAAAGGGGTTTAGCTGCTTTTCAATGCTGTGTTTATGCCGCTTTACAGCCAATTGACTCACTTACAGTGAGATATCAATACATAGGTTTTAAGATTCTTACTAGTCAGATATTATCTTGGGCGGTGAATAGGGGGTGTTGAGTCCAGTTCACTGAGAAAGGAGTACGTCGTGTCTATTACATATTGGGTTTATGGAACGGTATCTGAGCTAATTTGAAACCCTTGTTTTATGCATCACCCCACCTCACCTTTCCCGTTAAGCAGCCATAGTGTGTTTTCTAAACGTGTGACTCTGTTCTGTTTTGTAATTCAGTTCAAGGGTAGCGGTTTTTACATTCCCTCTATAAGTGATATCTTATGATAAGTGTCTTTTTCTGTGTGACTTATTTCACTTAGAATCGTCATACCTAAATTCACTCATCATGCTGCTACTAGCCTTATGACGTTGATTTCATGGCTGAGTGATATCCCATTGTACATAAGGACTACAACTTCTTTATCCATTTTTCTCTTTCTTGGGATATTTACGTTGCAACGAAGTGGAGGTTCTTGTCAACAGAGCAGCCCTAAATTTTGGGGTGCCTGTGTCTTGCTGATTTTTAGTTTTCCCAATTTATACGCCCATGAGTGGAAGTGCCCTATGCTCTCTAAGCTGAGTTTTTTCGATGTTTCAGGACACACCGTACACTTCTCCAGAGTGGCGGTTCGCAATTTACATCCCGCCCATCAGCGTAGCAAGGCTCCCGTTTCTCCATGGCCTGTCCTGCATTTCTGGTTTTGACACTTTATTCAGCATGGCCCTTTTGACCGATGGGAAGCGAGACTTCTTTGTAGCGCTGATTTGCCTTTCCAGGTTGCTTGGTTGGCCAAAAAGGGCGTATGCGTTTTTTCCTGAATATATTCAGGAAAAAACGCATACGCCCTTTTTGGCCAAGGGCATCATTGTCGAGGTTTTGCCGCTTTTCCCGTGCTTTAAAGGCGATTCGAATCTACCTCCTGAAATCTGTTTCCTGCAATTCTGCCTTGCTTTCAAATCCTCTTCGTTGTCTTCCATCAATATATTTGTGGACGAGAGTTATCATTTATAACTCTGCAGGTTTGTGAATTGCAGTGCCCCTGAGCTCCATTTTTCAACTCGCTTTTTTGGCAGCTGGCCGCAAAAGCGCAGGATTGCTTTAGGCCCTATTCTGGTTCCGGGCGGAAGGCTGAGCCTGTGGTTAATTCTTCTTCCTGATGGGAAAATAGAGTGACCTGTGCCTGTCCCAACACCTAAAGCTAGTGTCTCATTGGTTCCCCCTCTTCCCGTTCATCCTCAGGACAAATTGCAACCTGTACGGAACAGGAGGTTAAAGGTGCTGATTCTCCAAGGAGGGAGATTGCTAGTAAAGCGGCTGGAATGGCGAACCCGAGCACAAGGAGATGAGAAATGAGGTGCGTTTTAGAAACCTTTCCCGATCACACGGTGTACCATCTTCTGGGTTTCTCATGCACGTTTTCGAAGTAGGAAGATGCCCTTGAACCTGGAGATTTGGGACCCATGGGATGGGAACCACGCAGTATTACTTTAAAGGGTCTGCGTTTGCTCACCCAACCTCACGAAACCTCTCAGCCCCAAGAGTGTCCACCCTTATGTCTCAATCAGCTGTGGGTCTAGATATGGTCAATCCAGGTGGCATCACAGCCCCTGAACGAATTTAGTAAGAATTTCTCTATCTTTCACTGTCTTTGTTTCACGGGTTTTTAATAGTGATTGATTTTTATAAAGGGGTTTAGCTGCTTTTCACTGCTGTGTTTATGCCGCTTTACACCCACTTGACTCACTTACAGAGAGATATCAATACATAGGTTTTAAGATTCTTACTAGTCAGATATATTCTTGGGCGGTGAATAGGGGGTGTTGAGTCCAGTTCACTGAGCAAGGATTAGGTCGTGTCTATTACATATTGGGTTTATGGAACGGTATCTGAGCTAATTTGAAACCCTTGTTTTATGCATCACCCCACCTCACCTTTCCCGTTAAGCAGCCATAGTGTGTTTTCTAAACGTGTGACTCTGTTCTGTTTTGTAATTCAGTTCAAGGGTCACGGTTTTTACATTCCCTCTATAAGTGATATCTTATGGTAAGTGTCTTTTTCTGTGTGACTTATTTCACTTAGAATCGTCATACCTAAATTCACTCATCATGCTGCTACTAGCCTTATGACGTTGATTTCATGGCTGAGTGATATCCCATTGTACATAAGGACTACAACTTCTTTATCTATTTTTCTCTTTGTTGGGATATTTACGTTGCAACGAAGTGGAGGTTCTTGTCAACAGAGCAGCCCTAAATTTTGGGGTGCCTGTGTCTTGCTGATTTTTAGTTTTCCCAATTTATACGCCCATGAGTGGAAGTGCCCTATGCTCTCTAAGCTGAGTTTTTTCGATGTTTCAGGACACACCGTACACTTCTCCAGAGTGGCGGTTCGCAATTTACATCCCGCCCATCAGCGTAGCAAGGCTCCCGTTTCTCCATGGCCTGTCCTGCATTTCTGGTTTTGACACTTTATTCAGCATGGCCCTTTTGACCGATGGGAAGCGAGACTTCTTTGTAGCGCTGATTTGCCTTTCCAGGTTGCTTGGTTGGCCAAAAAGGGCGTATGCGTTTTTTCCTGAATATATTCAGGAAAAAACGCATACGCCCTTTTTGGCCAAGGGCATCATTGTCGAGGTTTTGCCGCTTTTCCCATGCTTTAAAGGCGATTCGAATCTACCTCCTGAAATCTGTTTCCTGCAATTCTGCCTTGCTTTCAAATCCTCTTCGTTGTCTTCCATCAATATATTTGTGGACGAGAGTTATCATTTATAACTCTGCAGGTTTGTGAATTGCAGTGCCCCTGAGCTCCATTTTTCAACTCGCTTTCTTGGGAGCTGGCCGCAAAAGCGCAGGATTGCTTTAGGCCCTATTCTGGTTCCGGGCGGAAGGCTGAGCCTGTGGTTAATTCTTCTTCCTGATGGGAAAATAGAGTGACCTGTGCCTGTCCCAACACCTAAAGCTAGTGTCTCATTGGTTCCCCCTCTTCCCGTTCATCCTCAGGACAAATTGCAACCTGTACGGAACAGGAGGTTAAAGGTGCTGATTCTCCAAGGAGAGAGATTGCTAGTAAAGCGGCTGGAATGGCGAACCCGAGCACAAGGAGATGAGAAATGAGGTGCGTTTTAGAAACCTTTCCCGATCACACGGTGTACCATCTTCTGGGTTTCTCATGCACGTTTTCGAAGTAGGAAGATGCCCTTGAACCTGGAGATTTGGGACCGATGGGATGGGAACCACGCAGTTTTAATTTAAAGGGTCTGCGTTTGCTCACCCAACCTCACCAAACCTCTCAGCCCCAAGAGTGTCCACCCTTATGTCTCAATCAGCTGTGGGTCTACATATGGTCAATCCAGGTGGCATCACAGCCCCTGAACGAATTTAGTAAGAATTTCTCTATCTTTCACTGTCTTTGTTTCACGGGTTTTTAAAAGTGATTGATTTTTATAAAGGGGTTTAGCTGCTTTTCACTGCTGTGTTTATGCCGCTTTACAGCCAATTGACTCACTTACAGTGAGATATCAATACATAGGTTTTAAGATTCTTACTAGTCAGATATTATCTTGGGCGGTGAATAGGGGGTGTTGAGTCCAGTTCACTGAGCAAGGAGTACGTCGTGTCTATTACATATTGGGTTTATGGAACGGTATCTGAGCTAATTTGAAACCCTTGTTTTATGCATCACCCCACCTCACCTTTCCCGTTAAGCAGCCATAGTGTGTTTTCTAAACGTGTGACTCTGTTCTGTTTTGTAATTCAGTTCAAGGGTAGCGGTTTTTACATTCCCTCTATAAGTGATATCTTATGATAAGTGTCTTTTTCTGTGTGACTTATTTCACTTAGAATCGTCATACCTAAATTCACTCATCATGCTGCTACTAGCCTTATGACGTTGATTTCATGGCTGAGTGATATCCCATTGTACATAAGGACTACAACTTCTTTATCCATTTTTCTCTTTCTTGGGATATTTACGTTGCAACGAAGTGGAGGTTCTTGTCAACAGAGCAGCCCTAAATTTTGGGGTGCCTGTGTCTTGCTGATTTTTAGTTTTCCCAATTTATACGCCCATGAGTGGAAGTGCCCTATGCTCTCTAAGCTGAGTTTTTTCGATGTTTCAGGACACACCGTACACTTCTCCAGAGTGGCGGTTCGCAATTTACATCCCGCCCATCAGCGTAGCAAGGCTCCCGTTTCTCCATGGCCTGTCCTGCATTTCTGGTTTTGACACTTTATTCAGCATGGCCCTTTTGACCGATGGGAAGCGAGACTTCTTTGTAGCGCTGATTTGCCTTTCCAGGTTGCTTGGTTGGCCAAAAAGGGCGTATGCGTTTTTTCCTGAATATACTCAGGAAAAAACGCATACGCCCTTTTTGGCCAAGGGCATCATTGTCGAGGTTTTGCCGCTTTTCCCGTGCTTTAAAGGCGATTCGAATCTTCCTCCTGAAATCTGTTTCCTGCAATTCTGCCTTGCTTTCAAATCCTCTTTGTTGTCTTCCATCAATATATTTGTGGACGAGAGTTATCATTTATAACTCTGCAGGTTTGTGAATTGCAGTGCCCCTGAGCTCCATTTTTCAACTCGCTTTCTTGGGAGCTGGCCGCAAAAGCGCAGGATTGCTTTAGGCCCTATTCTGGTTCCGGGCGGAAGGCTGAGCCTGTGGTTAATTCTTCTTCCTGATGGGAAAATAGAGTGACCTGTGCCTGTCCCAACACCTAAAGCTAGTGTCTCATTGGTTCCCCCTCTTCCCGTTCATCCTCAGGACAAATTGCAACCTGTACGGAACAGGAGGTTAAAGGTGCTGATTCTCCAAGGAGGGAGATTGCTAGTAAAGCGGCTGGAATGGCGAACCCGAGCACAAGGAGATGAGAAATGAGGTGCGTTTTAGAAACCTTTCCCGATCACACGGTGTACCATCTTCTGGGTTTCTCATGCACGTTTTCGAAGTAGGAAGATGCCCTTGAACCTGGAGATTTGGGACCCATGGGATGGGAACCACGCAGTTTTACTTTAAAGGGTCTGCCTTTGCTCACCCAACCTCACCAAACCTCTCAGCCCCAAGAGTGTCCACCCTTATGTCTCAATCAGCTGTGGGTCTAGATATGGTCAATCCAGGTGGCATCACAGCCCCTGAACGAATTTAGTAAGAATTTCTCTATCTTTCACAGTCTTTGTTTCACGGGTTTTTAATAGTGATTGATTTTTATAAAGGGGTTTAGCTGCTTTTCACTGCTGTGTTTATGCCGCTTTACACCCACTTGACTCACTTACAGAGAGATATCAATACATAGGTTTTAAGATTCTTACTAGTCAGATATAATCTTGGGCGGTGAATAGGGGGTGTTGAGTCCAGTTCACTGAGCAAGGATTAGGTCGTGTCTATTACATATTGGGTTTATGGAACGGTATCTGAGCTAATTTGAAACCCTTGTTTTATGCATCACCCCACCTCACCTTTCCCGTTAAGCAGCCATAGTGTGTTTTCTAAACGTGTGACTCTGTTCTGTTTTGTAATTCAGTTCAAGGGTCACGGTTTTTACATTCCCTCTATAAGTGATATCTTATGGTAAGTGTCTTTTTCTGTGTGACTTATTTCACTTAGAATCGTCATACCTAAATTCACTCATCATGCTGCTACTAGCCTTATGACGTTGATTTCATGGCTGAGTGATATCCCATTGTACATAAGGACTACAACTTCTTTATCCATTTTTCTCTTTCTTGGGATATTTACGTTGCAACGAAGTGGAGGTTCTTGTCAACAGAGCAGCCCTAAATTTTGGGGTGCCTGTGTCTTGCTGATTTTTAGTTTTCCCAATTTATACGCCCATGAGTGGAAGTGCCCTATGCTCTCTAAGCTGAGTTTTTTCGATGTTTCAGGACACACCGTACACTTCTCCAGAGTGGCTGTTGGCAATTTACATCCCGCCCATCAGCGTAGCAAGGCTCCCGTTTCTCCATGGCCTGTCCTGCATTTCTGGGTTTGACACTTTATTCAGCGTGGCCTATTTGACCGATGGGAAGCGAGACTTCTTTGTAGGGCTGATTTGCCTTTCCAGGTTGCTTGGTTGGACAAAAAGGGCGTATGCGTTTTTTCCTGAATATATTCAGGAAAAAACGCATACGCCCTTTTTGGCCAAGGGCATCATTGTCGAGGTTTTGCCGCTTTTCCCGTGCTTTAAAGGCGATTCGAATCTACCTCCTGAAATCTGTTTCCTGCAATTCTGCCTTGCTTTCAAATCCTCTTTGTTGTCTTCCGTCAATATATTTGTGGACGAGAGTTATCATTTATAACTCTGCAGGTTTGTGAATTGCAGTGCCCCTGAGCTCCATTTTTCAACTCGCTTTCTTGGCAGCTGGCCGCAAAAGCGCAGGATTGCTTTCGGCCCTTTTCTGGTTCCGGGCGGAAGGCTGAGCCTGTGGTTAATTCTTCTTCCTGATGGGAAAATAGAGTGACCTGTGCCTGTCCCAACACCTAAAGCTAGTGTCTCATTGGTTCCCCCTCTTCCCGTTCATCCTCAGGACAAATTGCAACCTGTACGGAACAGGAGGTTAAAGGTGCTGATTCTCCAAGGAGGGAGATTGCTACTAAAGCGGCTGGAATGGCGAACCCGAGCACAAGGAGATGAGAAATGAGGTGCGTTTTAGAAACCTTTCCCGATCTCACGGTGTACCATCTTCTGCGTTTCTCATGCACGTTTTCGAAGTAGGAAGATGCCCTTGAACCTGGAGATTTGGGACCCATGGGATGGGAACCACGCAGTTTTACTTTAAAGGGTCTGCCTTTGCTCACCCAACCTCACCAAACCTCTCAACCCCAAAAGTGTCCACCCTTATGTCTCAATCAGCTGTGGGTCTAGATATGGTCAATCCAGGTGGCATCACAGCCCCTGAACGAATTTAGTAAGAATTTCTCTATCTTTCACTGTCTTTGTTTCACGGGTTTTTAAAAGTGATTGATTTTTATAAAGGGGTTTAGCTGCTTTTCACTGCTGTGTTTATGCCGCTTTACACCCACTTGACTCACTTACAGAGAGATATCAATACATAGGTTTTAAGATTCTTACTAGTCAGATATATTCTTGGGCGGTGAATAGGGGGTGTTGAGTCCAGTTCACTGAGCAAGGAGTAGGTCGTGTCTATTACATATTGGGTTTATGGAACGGTATCTGAGCTAATTTGAAACCCTTGTTTTATGCATCACCCCACCTCACCTTTCCCGTTAAGCAGCCATAGTGTGTTTTCTAAACGTGTGACTCTGTTCTGTTTTGTAATTCAGTTCAAGGGTAGCGGTTTTTACATTCCCTCTATAAGTGATATCTTATGGTAAGTGTCTTTTTCTGTGTGACTTATTTCACTTAGAATCGTCATACCTAAATTCACTCATCATGCTGCTACTAGCCTTATGACGTTGATTTCATGGCTGAGTGATATCCCATTGTACATAAGGACTACAACTTCTTTATCCATTTTTCTCTTTGTTGGGATATTTACGTTGCAACGAAGTGGAGGTTCTTGTCAACAGAGCAGCCCTAAATTTTGGGGTGCCTGTGTCTTGCTGATTTTTAGTTTTCCCAATTTATACGCCCATGAGTGGAAGTGCCCTATGCTCTCTAAGCTGAGTTTTTTCGATGTTTCAGGACACACCGTACACTTCTCCAGAGTGGCTGTTGGCAATTTACATCCCGCCCATCAGCGTAGCAAGGCTCCCGTTTCTCCATGGCCTGTCCTGCATTTCTGGGTTTGACACTTTATTCAGCGTGGCCTATTTGACCGATGGGAAGCGAGACTTCTTTGTAGGGCTGATTTGCCTTTCCAGGTTGCTTGGTTGGACAAAAAGGGCGTATGCGTTTTTTCCTGAATATATTCAGGAAAAAACGCATACGCCCTTTTTGGCCAAGGGCATCATTGTCGAGGTTTTGCCGCTTTTCCCGTGCTTTAAAGGCGATTCGAATCTACCTCCTGAAATCTGTTTCCTGCAATTCTGCCTTGCTTTCAAATCCTCTTTGTTGTCTTCCGTCAATATATTTGTGGACGAGAGTTATCATTTATAACTCTGCAGGTTTGTGAATTGCAGTGCCCCTGAGCTCCATTTTTCAACTCGCTTTCTTGGCAGCTGGCCGCAAAAGCGCAGGATTGCTTTCGGCCCTATTCTGGTTCCGGGCGGAAGGCTGAGCCTGTGGTTAATTCTTCTTCCTGATGGGAAAATAGAGTGACCTGTGCCTGTCCCAACACCTAAAGCTAGTGTCTCATTGGTTCCCCCTCTTCCCGTTCATCCTCAGGACAAATTGCAACCTGTACGGAACAGGAGGTTAAAGGTGCTGATTCTCCAAGGAGGGAGATTGCTAGTAAAGCGGCTGGAATGGCGAACCCGAGCACAAGGAGATGAGAAATGAGGTGCGTTTTAGAAACCTTTCCCGATCACACGGTGTACCATCTTCTGGGTTTCTCATGCACGTTTTCGAAGTAGGAAGATGCCCTTGAACCTGGAGATTTGGGACCCATGGGATGGGAACCACGCAGTATTACTTTAAAGGGTCTGCGTTTGCTCACCCAACCTCACGAAACCTCTCAGCCCCAAGAGTGTCCACCCTTATGTCTCAATCAGCTGTGGGTCTAGATATGGTCAATCCAGGTGGCATCACAGCCCCTGAACGAATTTAGTAAGAATTTCTCTATCTTTCACTGTCTTTGTTTCACGGGTTTTTAAAAGTGATTGATTTTTATAAAGGGGTTTAGCTGCTTTTCACTGCTGTGTTTATGCCGCTTTACACCCACTTGACTCACTTACAGAGAGATATCAATACATAGGTTTTAAGATTCTTACTAGTCAGATATATTCTTGGGCGGTGAATAGGGGGTGTTGAGTCCAGTTCACTGAGCAAGGAGTAGGTCGTGTCTATTACATATTGGGTTTATGGAACGGTATCTGAGCTAATTTGAAACCCTTGTTTTATGCATCACCCCACCTCACCTTTCCCGTTAAGCAGCCATAGTGTGTTTTCTAAACGTGTGACTCTGTTCTGTTTTGTAATTCAGTTCAAGGGTAGCGGTTTTTACATTCCCTCTATAAGTGATATCTTATGGTAAGTGTCTTTTTCTGTGTGACTTATTTCACTTAGAATCGTCATACCTAAATTCACTCATCATGCTGCTACTAGCCTTATGACGTTGATTTCATGGCTGAGTGATATCCCATTGTACATAAGGACTACAACTTCTTTATCCATTTTTCTCTTTGTTGGGATATTTACGTTGCAACGAAGTGGAGGTTCTTGTCAACAGAGCAGCCCTAAATTTTGGGGTGCCTGTGTCTTGCTGATTTTTAGTTTTCCCAATTTATACGCCCATGAGTGGAAGTGCCCTATGCTCTCTAAGCTGAGTTTTTTCGATGTTTCAGGACACACCGTACACTTCTCCAGAGTGGCGGTTCGCAATTTACATCCCGCCCATCAGCGTAGCAAGGCTCCCGTTTCTCCATGGCCTGTCCTGCATTTCTGGTTTTGACACTTTATTCAGCATGGCCCTTTTGACCGATGGGAAGCGAGACTTCTTTGTAGCGCTGATTTGCCTTTCCAGGTTGCTTGGTTGGCCAAAAAGGGCGTATGCGTTTTTTCCTGAATATATTCAGGAAAAAACGCATACGCCCTTTTTGGCCAAGGGCATCATTGTCGAGGTTTTGCCGCTTTTCCCGTGCTTTAAAGGCGATTCGAATCTACCTCCTGAAATCTGTTTCCTGCAATTCTGCCTTGCTTTCAAATCCTCTTCGTTGTCTTCCGTCAATATATTTGTGGACGAGAGTTATCATTGATAACTCTGCAGGTTTGTGAATTGCAGTGCCCCTGAGCTCCATTTTTCAACTCGCTTTCTTGGGAGCTGGCCGCAAAAGCGCAGGATTGCTTCAGGCCCTATTCTGGTCCCGGGCGGCAGGCTGAGCCTGTGGTTAATTCTTCTTCCTGATGGGAAAATAGAGTGACCTGTGCCTGTCCCAACACCTAGAGCTACTGTCTCATTGGTTCCCCCTCTTCCCGTTCATCCTCAGGACAAATTGCAACCTGTACGGAACAGGAGGTTAAAGGTGCTGATTCTCCAAGGAGGGAGATTGCTAGTAAAGCGGCTGGAATGGCGAACCCGAGCACAAGGAGATGAGAAATGAGGTGCGTTTTAGAAACCTTTCCCGATCACACGGTGTACCATCTTCTGCGTTTCTCATGCACGTTTTCGAAGTAGGAAGATGCCCTTGAACCTGGAGATTTGGGACCCATGGGATGGGAACCACGCAGTTTTACTTTAAAGGGTCTGCCTTTGCTCACCCAACCTCACCAAACCTCTCAGCCCCAAGAGTGTCCACCCTTATGTCTCAATCAGCTGTGGGTCTAGATATGGTCAATCCAGGTGGCATCACAGCCCCTGAACGAATTTAGTAAGAATTTCTCTATCTTTCACAGTCTTTGTTTCACGGGTTTTTAATAGTGATTGATTTTTATAAAGGGGTTTAGCTGCTTTTCACTGCTGTGTTTATGCCGCTTTACACCCACTTGACTCACTTACAGAGAGATATCAATACATAGGTTTTAAGATTCTTACTAGTCAGGTATAATCTTGGGCGGTGAATAGGGGGTGTTGAGTCCAGTTCACTGAGCAAGGATTAGGTCGTGTCTATTACATATTGGGTTTATGGAACGGTATCTGAGCTAATTTGAAACCCTTGTTTTATGCATCACCCCACCTCACATTTCCCGTTAAGCAGCCATAGTGTGTTTTCTAAACGTGTGACTCTGTTCTGTTTTGTAATTCAGTTCAAGGGTCACGGTTTTTACATTCCCTCTATAAGTGATATCTTATGGTAAGTGTCTTTTTCTGTGTGACTTATTTCACTTAGAATCGTCATACCTAAATTCACTCATCATGCTGCTACTAGCCTTATGACGTTGATTTCATGGCTGAGTGATATCCCATTGTACATAAGGACTACAACTTCTTTATCCATTTTTCTCTTTCTTGGGATATTTACGTTGCAACGAAGTGGAGGTTCTTGTCAACAGAGCAGCCCTAAATTTTGGGGTGCCTGTGTCTTGCTGATTTTTAGTTTTCCCAATTTATACGCCCATGAGTGGAAGTGCCCTATGCTCTCTAAGCTGAGTTTTTTCGATGTTTCAGGACACACCGTACACTTCTCCAGAGTGGCTGTTGGCAATTTACATCCCGCCCATCAGCGTAGCAAGGCTCCCGTTTCTCCATGGCCTGTCCTGCATTTCTGGGTTTGACACTTTATTCAGCGTGGCCTATTTGACCGATGGGAAGCGAGACTTCTTTGTAGGGCTGATTTGCCTTTCCAGGTTGCTTGGTTGGACAAAAAGGGCGTATGCGTTTTTTCCTGAATATATTCAGGAAAAAACGCATACGCCCTTTTTGGCCAAGGGCATCATTGTCGAGGTTTTGCCGCTTTTCCCGTGCTTTAAAGGCGATTCGAATCTACCTCCTGAAATCTGTTTCCTGCAATTCTGCCTTGCTTTCAAATCCTCTTTGTTGTCTTCCGTCAATATATTTGTGGACGAGAGTTATCATTTATAACTCTGCAGGTTTGTGAATTGCAGTGCCCCTGAGCTCCATTTTTCAACTCGCTTTCTTGGCAGCTGGCCGCAAAAGCGCAGGATTGCTTTCGGCCCTATTCTGGTTCCGGGCGGAAGGCTGAGCCTGTGGTTAATTCTTCTTCCTGATGGGAAAATAGAGTGACCTGTGCCTGTCCCAACACCTAAAGCTAGTGTCTCATTGGTTCCCCCTCTTCCCGTTCATCCTCAGGACAAATTGCAACCTGTACGGAACAGGAGGTTAAAGGTGCTGATTCTCCAAGGAGGGAGATTGCTAGTAAAGCGGCTGGAATGGCGAACCCGAGCACAAGGAGATGAGAAATGAGGTGCGTTTTAGAAACCTTTCCCGATCACACGGTGTACCATCTTCTGGGTTTCTCATGCACGTTTTCGAAGTAGGAAGATGCCCTTGAACCTGGAGATTTGGGACCCATGGGATGGGAACCACGCAGTATTACTTTAAAGGGTCTGCGTTTGCTCACCCAACCTCACCAAACCTCTCAGCCCCAAGAGTGTCCACCCTTATGTCTCAATCAGCTGTGGGTCTAGATATGGTCAATCCAGGTGGCATCACAGCCCCTGAACGAATTTAGTAAGAATTTCTCTATCTTTCACTGTCTTTGTTTCACGGGTTTTTAAAAGTGATTGATTTTTATAAAGGGGTTTAGCTGCTTTTCACTGCTGTGTTTATGCCGCTTTACACCCACTTGACTCACTTACAGAGAGATATCAATACATAGGTTTTAAGATTCTTACTAGTCAGATATATTCTTGGGCGGTGAATAGGGGGTGTTGAGTCCAGTTCACTGAGCAAGGAGTAGGTCGTGTCTATTACATATTGGGTTTATGGAACGGTATCTGAGCTAATTTGAAACCCTTGTTTTATGCATCACCCCACCTCACCTTTCCCGTTAAGCAGCCATAGTGTGTTTTCTAAACGTGTGACTCTGTTCTGTTTTGTAATTCAGTTCAAGGGTAGCGGTTTTTACATTCCCTCTATAAGTGATATCTTATGGTAAGTGTCTTTTTCTGTGTGACTTATTTCACTTAGAATCGTCATACCTAAATTCACTCATCATGCTGCTACTAGCCTTATGACGTTGATTTCATGGCTGAGTGATATCCCATTGTACATAAGGACTACAACTTCTTTATCCATTTTTCTCTTTGTTGGGATATTTACGTTGCAACGAAGTGGAGGTTCTTGTCAACAGAGCAGCCCTAAATTTTGGGGTGCCTGTGTCTTGCTGATTTTTAGTTTTCCCAATTTATACGCCCATGAGTGGAAGTGCCCTATGCTCTCTAAGCTGAGTTTTTTCGTTGTTTCAGGACACACCGTACACTTCTCCAGAGTGGCGGTTCGCAATTTACATCCCGCCCATCAGCGTAGCAAGGCTCCCGTTTCTCCATGGCCTGTCCTGCATTTCTGGTTTTGACACTTTATTCAGCATGGCCCTTTTGACCGATGGGAAGCGAGACTTCTTTGTAGCGCTGATTTGCCTTTCCAGGTTGCTTGGTTGGCCAAAAAGGGCGTATGCGTTTTTTCCTGAATATATTCAGGAAAAAACGCATACGCCCTTTTTGGCCAAGGGCATCATTGTCGAGGTTTTGCCGCTTTTCCCGTGCTTTAAAGGCGATTCGAATCTACCTCCTGAAATCTGTTTCCTGCAATTCTGCCTTGCTTTCAAATCCTCTTCGTTGTCTTCCGTCAATATATTTGTGGACGAGAGTTATCATTGATAACTCTGCAGGTTTGTGAATTGCAGTGCCCCTGAGCTCCATTTTTCAACTCGCTTTCTTGGGAGCTGGCCGCAAAAGCGCAGGATTGCTTCAGGCCCTATTCTGGTCCCGGGCGGCAGGCTGAGCCTGTGGTTAATTCTTCTTCCTGATGGGAAAATAGAGTGACCTGTGCCTGTCCCAACACCTAGAGCTACTGTCTCATTGGTTCCCCCTCTTCCCGTTCATCCTCAGGACAAATTGCAACCTGTACGGAACAGGAGGTTAAAGGTGCTGATTCTCCAAGGAGGGAGATTGCTACTAAAGCGGCTGGAATGGCGAACCCGAGCACAAGGAGATGAGAAATGAGGTGCGTTTTAGAAACCTTTCCCGATCACACGGTGTACCATCTTCTGGGTTTCTCATGCACGTTTTCGAAGTAGGAAGATGCCCTTGAACCTGGAGATTTGGGACCCATGGGATGGGAACCACGCAGTATTACTTTAAAGGGTCTGCGTTTGCTCACCCAACCTCACGAAACCTCTCAGCCCCAAGAGTGTCCACCCTTATGTCTCAATCAGCTGTGGGTCTACATATGGTCAATCCAGGTGGCATCACAGCCCCTGAACGAATTTAGTAAGAATTTCTCTATCTTTCACTGTCTTTGTTTCACGGGTTTTTAAAAGTGATTGATTTTTATAAAGGGGTTTAGCTGCTTTTCACTGCTGTGTTTATGCCGCTTTACAGCCAATTGACTCACTTACAGTGAGATATCAATACATAGGTTTTAAGATTCTTACTAGTCAGATATTATCTTGGGCGGTGAATAGGGGGTGTTGAGTCCAGTTCACTGAGCAAGGAGTACGTCGTGTCTATTACATATTGGGTTTATGGAACGGTATCTGAGCTAATTTGAAACCCTTGTTTTATGCATCACCCCACCTCACCTTTCCCGTTAAGCAGCCATAGTGTGTTTTCTAAACGTGTGACTCTGTTCTGTTTTGTAATTCAGTTCAAGGGTAGCGGTTTTTACATTCCCTCTATAAGTGATATCTTATGATAAGTGTCTTTTTCTGTGTGACTTATTTCACTTAGAATCGTCATACCTAAATTCACTCATCATGCTGCTACTAGCCTTATGACGTTGATTTCATGGCTGAGTGATATCCCATTGTACATAAGGACTACAACTTCTTTATCCATTTTTCTCTTTGTTGGGATATTTACGTTGCAACGAAGTGGAGGTTCTTGTCAACAGAGCAGCCCTAAATTTTGGGGTGCCTGTGTCTTGCTGATTTTTAGTTTTCCCAATTTATACGCCCATGAGTGGAAGTGCCCTATGCTCTCTAAGCTGAGTTTTTTCGATGTTTCAGGACACACCGTACACTTCTCCAGAGTGGCGGTTCGCAATTTACATCCCGCCCATCAGCGTAGCAAGGCTCCCGTTTCTCCATGGCCTGTCCTGCATTTCTGGTTTTGACACTTTATTCAGCATGGCCCTTTTGACCGATGGGAAGCGAGACTTCTTTGTAGCGCTGATTTGCCTTTCCAGGTTGCTTGGTTGGCCAAAAAGGGCGTATGCGTTTTTTCCTGAATATATTCAGGAAAAAACGCATACGCCCTTTTTGGCCAAGGGCATCATTGTCGAGGTTTTGCCGCTTTTCCCGTGCTTTAAAGGCGATTCGAATCTACCTCCTGAAATCTGTTTCCTGCAATTCTGCCTTGCTTTCAAATCCTCTTCGTTGTCTTCCATCAATATATTTGTGGACGAGAGTTATCATTTATAACTCTGCAGGTTTGTGAATTGCAGTGCCCCTGAGCTCCATTTTTCAACTCGCTTTCTTGGCAGCTGGCCGCAAAAGCGCAGGATTGCTTTAGGCCCTATTCTGGTTCCGGGCGGAAGGCTGAGCCTGTGGTTAATTCTTCTTCCTGATGGGAAAATAGAGTGACCTGTGCCTGTCCCAACACCTAAAGCTAGTGTCTCATTGGTTCCCCCTCTTCCCGTTCATCCTCAGGACAAATTGCAACCTGTACGGAACAGGAGGTTAAAGGTGCTGATTCTCCAAGGAGGGAGATTGCTAGTAAAGCGGCTGGAATGGCGAACCCGAGCACAAGGAGATGAGAAATGAGGTGCGTTTTAGAAACCTTTCCCGATCACACGGTGTACCATCTTCTGGGTTTCTCATGCACGTTTTCGAAGTAGGAAGATGCCCTTGAACCTGGAGATTTGGGACCCATGGGATGGGAACCACGCAGTATTACTTTAAAGGGTCTGCGTTTGCTCACCCAACCTCACCAAACCTCTCAGCCCCAAGAGTGTCCACCCTTATGTCTCAATCAGCTGTGGGTCTAGATATGGTCAATCCAGGTGGCATCACAGCCCCTGAACGAATTTAGTAAGAATTTCTCTATCTTTCACTGTCTTTGTTTCACGGGTTTTTAATAGTGATTGATTTTTATAAAGGGGTTTAGCTGCTTTTCACTGCTGTGTTTATGCCGCTTTACACCCACTTGACTCACTTACAGAGAGATATCAATACATAGGTTTTAAGATTCTTACTAGTCAGATATATTCTTGGGCGGTGAATAGGGGGTGTTGAGTCCAGTTCACTGAGCAAGGATTAGGTCGTGTCTATTACATATTGGGTTTATGGAACGGTCTCTGAGCTAATTTGAAACCCTTGTTTTATGCATCACCCCACCTCACCTTTCCCGTTAAGCAGCCATAGTGTGTTTTCTAAACGTGTGACTCTGTTCTGTTTTGTAATTCAGTTCAAGGGTCACGGTTTTTACATTCCCTCTATAAGTGATATCTTATGGTAAGTGTCTTTTTCTGTGTGACTTATTTCACTTAGAATCGTCATACCTAAATTCACTCATCATGCTGCTACTAGCCTTATGACGTTGATTTCATGGCTGAGTGATATCCCATTGTACATAAGGACTACAACTTCTTTATCCATTTTTCTCTTTGTTGGGATATTTACGTTGCAGCGAAGTGGAGGTTCTTGTCAACAGAGCAGCCCTAAATTTTGGGGTGCCTGTGTCTTGCTGATTTTTAGTTTTCCCAATTTATACGCCCATGAGTGGAAGTGCCCTATGCTCTCTAAGCTGAGTTTTTTCGATGTTTCAGGACACACCGTACACTTCTCCAGAGTGGCGGTTCGCAATTTACATCCCGCCCATCAGCGTAGCAAGGCTCCCGTTTCTCCATGGCCTGTCCTGCATTTCTGGTTTTGACACTTTATTCAGCATGGCCCTTTTGACCGATGGGAAGCGAGACTTCTTTGTAGCGCTGATTTGCCTTTCCAGGTTGCTTGGTTGGCCAAAAAGGGCGTATGCGTTTTTTCCTGAATATACTCAGGAAAAAACGCATACGCCCTTTTTGGCCAAGGGCATCATTGTCGAGGTTTTGCCGCTTTTCCCGTGCTTTAAAGGCGATTCGAATCTACCTCCTGAAATCTGTTTCCTGCAATTCTGCCTTGCTTTCAAATCCTCTTCGTTGTCTTCCATCAATATATTTGTGGACGAGAGTTATCATTTATAACTCTGCAGGTTTGTGAATTGCAGTGCCCCTGAGCTCCATTTTTCAACTCGCTTTCTTGGCAGCTGGCCGCAAAAGCGCAGGATTGCTTTAGGCCCTATTCTGGTTCCGGGCGGAAGGCTGAGCCTGTGGTTAATTCTTCTTCCTGATGGGAAAATAGAGTGACCTGTGCCTGTCCCAACACCTAAAGCTAGTGTCTCATTGGTTCCCCCTCTTTCCGTTCATCCTCAGGACAAATTGCAACCTGTACGGAACAGGAGGTTAAAGGTGCTGATTCTCCAAGGAGGGAGATTGCTAGTAAAGCGGCTGGAATGGCGAACCCGAGCACAAGGAGATGAGAAATGAGGTGCGTTTTAGAAACCTTTCCCGATCACACGGTGTACCATCTTCTGCGTTTCTCATGCACGTTTTCGAAGTAGGAAGATGCCCTTGAACCTGGAGATTTGGGACCCATGGGATGGGAACCACGCAGTTTTACTTTAAAGGGTCTGCCTTTGCTCACCCAACCTCACCAAACCTCTCAGCCCCAAGAGTGTCCACCCTTATGTCTCAATCAGCTGTGGGTCTAGATATGGTCAATCCAGGTGGCATCACAGCCCCTGAACGAATTTAGTAAGAATTTCTCTATCTTTCACAGTCTTTGTTTCACGGGTTTTTAATAGTGATTGATTTTTATAAAGGGGTTTAGCTGCTTTTCACTGCTGTGTTTATGCCGCTTTACACCCACTTGACTCACTTACAGAGAGATATCAATACATAGGTTTTAAGATTCTTACTAGTCAGATATAATCTTGGGCGGTGAATAGGGGGTGTTGAGTCCAGTTCACTGAGCAAGGAGTAGGTCGTGTCTATTACATATTGGGTTTATGGAACGGTATCTGAGCTAATTTGAAACCCTTGTTTTATGCATCACCCCACCTCACCTTTCCCGTTAAGCAGCCATAGTGTGTTTTCTAAACGTGTGACTCTGTTCTGTTTTGTAATTCAGTTCAAGGGTCACGGTTTTTACATTCCCTCTATAAGTGATATCTTATGGTAAGTGTCTTTTTCTGTGTGACTTATTTCACTTAGAATCGTCATACCTAAATTCACTCATCATGCTGCTACTAGCCTTATGACGTTGATTTCATGGCTGAGTGATATCCCATTGTACATAAGGACTACAACTTCTTTATCCATTTTTCTCTTTCTTGGGATATTTACGTTGCAACGAAGTGGAGGTTCTTGTCAACAGAGCAGCCCTAAATTTTGGGGTGCCTGTGTCTTGCTGATTTTTAGTTTTCCCAATTTATACGCCCATGAGTGGAAGTGCCCTATGCTCTCTAAGCTGAGTTTTTTCGATGTTTCAGGACACACCGTACACTTCTCCAGAGTGGCTGTTGGCAATTTACATCCCGCCCATCAGCGTAGCAAGGCTCCCGTTTCTCCATGGCCTGTCCTGCATTTCTGGGTTTGACACTTTATTCAGCGTGGCCTATTTGACCGATGGGAAGCGAGACTTCTTTGTAGGGCTGATTTGCCTTTCCAGGTTGCTTGGTTGGACAAAAAGGGCGTATGCGTTTTTTCCTGAATATATTCAGGAAAAAACGCATACGCCCTTTTTGGCCAAGGGCATCATTGTCGAGGTTTTGCCGCTTTTCCCGTGCTTTAAAGGCGATTCGAATCTACCTCCTGAAATCTGTTTCCTGCAATTCTGCCTTGCTTTCAAATCCTCTTTGTTGTCTTCCGTCAATATATTTGTGGACGAGAGTTATCATTTATAACTCTGCAGGTTTGTGAATTGCAGTGCCCCTGAGCTCCATTTTTCAACTCGCTTTCTTGGCAGCTGGCCGCAAAAGCGCAGGATTGCTTTCGGCCCTTTTCTGGTTCCGGGCGGAAGGCTGAGCCTGTGGTTAATTCTTCTTCCTGATGGGAAAATAGAGTGACCTGTGCCTGTCCCAACACCTAAAGCTAGTGTCTCATTGGTTCCCCCTCTTCCCGTTCATCCTCAGGACAAATTGCAACCTGTACGGAACAGGAGGTTAAAGGTGCTGATTCTCCAAGGAGGGAGATTGCTACTAAAGCGGCTGGAATGGCGAACCCGAGCACAAGGAGATGAGAAATGAGGTGCGTTTTAGAAACCTTTCCCGATCTCACGGTGTACCATCTTCTGCGTTTCTCATGCACGTTTTCGAAGTAGGAAGATGCCCTTGAACCTGGAGATTTGGGACCCATGGGATGGGAACCACGCAGTTTTACTTTAAAGGGTCTGCCTTTGCTCACCCAACCTCACCAAACCTCTCAACCCCAAAAGTGTCCACCCTTATGTCTCAATCAGCTGTGGGTCTAGATATGGTCAATCCAGGTGGCATCACAGCCCCTGAACGAATTTAGTAAGAATTTCTCTATCTTTCACTGTCTTTGTTTCACGGGTTTTTAAAAGTGATTGATTTTTATAAAGGGGTTTAGCTGCTTTTCACTGCTGTGTTTATGCCGCTTTACACCCACTTGACTCACTTACAGAGAGATATCAATACATAGGTTTTAAGATTCTTACTAGTCAGATATATTCTTGGGCGGTGAATAGGGGGTGTTGAGTCCAGTTCACTGAGCAAGGAGTAGGTCGTGTCTATTACATATTGGGTTTATGGAACGGTATCTGAGCTAATTTGAAACCCTTGTTTTATGCATCACCCCACCTCACCTTTCCCGTTAAGCAGCCATAGTGTGTTTTCTAAACGTGTGACTCTGTTCTGTTTTGTAATTCAGTTCAAGGGTAGCGGTTTTTACATTCCCTCTATAAGTGATATCTTATGGTAAGTGTCTTTTTCTGTGTGACTTATTTCACTTAGAATCGTCATACCTAAATTCACTCATCATGCTGCTACTAGCCTTATGACGTTGATTTCATGGCTGAGTGATATCCCATTGTACATAAGGACTACAACTTCTTTATCCATTTTTCTCTTTGTTGGGATATTTACGTTGCAACGAAGTGGAGGTTCTTGTCAACAGAGCAGCCCTAAATTTTGGGGTGCCTGTGTCTTGCTGATTTTTAGTTTTCCCAATTTATACGCCCATGAGTGGAAGTGCCCTATGCTCTCTAAGCTGAGTTTTTTCGATGTTTCAGGACACACCGTACACTTCTCCAGAGTGGCTGTTGGCAATTTACATCCCGCCCATCAGCGTAGCAAGGCTCCCGTTTCTCCATGGCCTGTCCTGCATTTCTGGGTTTGACACTTTATTCAGCGTGGCCTATTTGACCGATGGGAAGCGAGACTTCTTTGTAGGGCTGATTTGCCTTTCCAGGTTGCTTGGTTGGACAAAAAGGGCGTATGCGTTTTTTCCTGAATATATTCAGGAAAAAACGCATACGCCCTTTTTGGCCAAGGGCATCATTGTCGAGGTTTTGCCGCTTTTCCCGTGCTTTAAAGGCGATTCGAATCTACCTCCTGAAATCTGTTTCCTGCAATTCTGCCTTGCTTTCAAATCCTCTTTGTTGTCTTCCGTCAATATATTTGTGGACGAGAGTTATCATTTATAACTCTGCAGGTTTGTGAATTGCAGTGCCCCTGAGCTCCATTTTTCAACTCGCTTTCTTGGCAGCTGGCCGCAAAAGCGCAGGATTGCTTTCGGCCCTATTCTGGTTCCGGGCGGAAGGCTGAGCCTGTGGTTAATTCTTCTTCCTGATGGGAAAATAGAGTGACCTGTGCCTGTCCCAACACCTAAAGCTAGTGTCTCATTGGTTCCCCCTCTTCCCGTTCATCCTCAGGACAAATTGCAACCTGTACGGAACAGGAGGTTAAAGGTGCTGATTCTCCAAGGAGGGAGATTGCTAGTAAAGCGGCTGGAATGGCGAACCCGAGCACAAGGAGATGAGAAATGAGGTGCGTTTTAGAAACCTTTCCCGATCACACGGTGTACCATCTTCTGGGTTTCTCATGCACGTTTTCGAAGTAGGAAGATGCCCTTGAACCTGGAGATTTGGGACCCATGGGATGGGAACCACGCAGTATTACTTTAAAGGGTCTGCGTTTGCTCACCCAACCTCACGAAACCTCTCAGCCCCAAGAGTGTCCACCCTTATGTCTCAATCAGCTGTGGGTCTAGATATGGTCAATCCAGGTGGCATCACAGCCCCTGAACGAATTTAGTAAGAATTTCTCTATCTTTCACTGTCTTTGTTTCACGGGTTTTTAAAAGTGATTGATTTTTATAAAGGGGTTTAGCTGCTTTTCACTGCTGTGTTTATGCCGCTTTACACCCACTTGACTCACTTACAGAGAGATATCAATACATAGGTTTTAAGATTCTTACTAGTCAGATATATTCTTGGGCGGTGAATAGGGGGTGTTGAGTCCAGTTCACTGAGCAAGGAGTAGGTCGTGTCTATTACATATTGGGTTTATGGAACGGTATCTGAGCTAATTTGAAACCCTTGTTTTATGCATCACCCCACCTCACCTTTCCCGTTAAGCAGCCATAGTGTGTTTTCTAAACGTGTGACTCTGTTCTGTTTTGTAATTCAGTTCAAGGGTAGCGGTTTTTACATTCCCTCTATAAGTGATATCTTATGGTAAGTGTCTTTTTCTGTGTGACTTATTTCACTTAGAATCGTCATACCTAAATTCACTCATCATGCTGCTACTAGCCTTATGACGTTGATTTCATGGCTGAGTGATATCCCATTGTACATAAGGACTACAACTTCTTTATCCATTTTTCTCTTTGTTGGGATATTTACGTTGCAACGAAGTGGAGGTTCTTGTCAACAGAGCAGCCCTAAATTTTGGGGTGCCTGTGTCTTGCTGATTTTTAGTTTTCCCAATTTATACGCCCATGAGTGGAAGTGCCCTATGCTCTCTAAGCTGAGTTTTTTCGATGTTTCAGGACACACCGTACACTTCTCCAGAGTGGCGGTTCGCAATTTACATCCCGCCCATCAGCGTAGCAAGGCTCCCGTTTCTCCATGGCCTGTCCTGCATTTCTGGTTTTGACACTTTATTCAGCATGGCCCTTTTGACCGATGGGAAGCGAGACTTCTTTGTAGCGCTGATTTGCCTTTCCAGGTTGCTTGGTTGGCCAAAAAGGGCGTATGCGTTTTTTCCTGAATATATTCAGGAAAAAACGCATACGCCCTTTTTGGCCAAGGGCATCATTGTCGAGGTTTTGCCGCTTTTCCCGTGCTTTAAAGGCGATTCGAATCTACCTCCTGAAATCTGTTTCCTGCAATTCTGCCTTGCTTTCAAATCCTCTTCGTTGTCTTCCGTCAATATATTTGTGGACGAGAGTTATCATTGATAACTCTGCAGGTTTGTGAATTGCAGTGCCCCTGAGCTCCATTTTTCAACTCGCTTTCTTGGGAGCTGGCCGCAAAAGCGCAGGATTGCTTCAGGCCCTATTCTGGTCCCGGGCGGCAGGCTGAGCCTGTGGTTAATTCTTCTTCCTGATGGGAAAATAGAGTGACCTGTGCCTGTCCCAACACCTAGAGCTACTGTCTCATTGGTTCCCCCTCTTCCCGTTCATCCTCAGGACAAATTGCAACCTGTACGGAACAGGAGGTTAAAGGTGCTGATTCTCCAAGGAGGGAGATTGCTACTAAAGCGGCTGGAATGGCGAACCCGAGCACAAGGAGATGAGAAATGAGGTGCGTTTTAGAAACCTTTCCCGATCACACGGTGTACCATCTTCTGGGTTTCTCATGCATGTTTTCGAAGTAGGAAGATGCCCTTGAACCTGGAGATTTGGGACCCATGGGATGGGAACCACGCAGTATTACTTTAAAGGGTCTGCGTTTGCTCACCCAACCTCACGAAACCTCTCAGCCCCAAGAGTGTCCACCCTTATGTCTCAATCAGCTGTGGGTCTACATATGGTCAATCCAGGTGGCATCACAGCCCCTGAACGAATTTAGTAAGAATTTCTCTATCTTTCACTGTCTTTGTTTCACGGGTTTTTAAAAGTGATTGATTTTTATAAAGGGGTTTAGCTGCTTTTCACTGCTGTGTTTATGCCGCTTTACAGCCAATTGACTCACTTACAGTGAGATATCAATACATAGGTTTTAAGATTCTTACTAGTCAGATATTATCTTGGGCGGTGAATAGGGGGTGTTGAGTCCAGTTCACTGAGCAAGGAGTACGTCGTGTCTATTACATATTGGGTTTATGGAACGGTATCTGAGCTAATTTGAAACCCTTGTTTTATGCATCACCCCACCTCACCTTTCCCGTTAAGCAGCCATAGTGTGTTTTCTAAACGTGTGACTCTGTTCTGTTTTGTAATTCAGTTCAAGGGTAGCGGTTTTTACATTCCCTCTATAAGTGATATCTTATGATAAGTGTCTTTTTCTGTGTGACTTATTTCACTTAGAATCGTCATACCTAAATTCACTCATCATGCTGCTACTAGCCTTATGACGTTGATTTCATGGCTGAGTGATATCCCATTGTACATAAGGACTACAACTTCTTTATCCATTTTTCTCTTTCTTGGGATATTTACGTTGCAACGAAGTGGAGGTTCTTGTCAACAGAGCAGCCCTAAATTTTGGGGTGCCTGTGTCTTGCTGATTTTTAGTTTTCCCAATTTATACGCCCATGAGTGGAAGTGCCCTATGCTCTCTAAGCTGAGTTTTTTCGATGTTTCAGGACACACCGTACACTTCTCCAGAGTGGCGGTTCGCAATTTACATCCCGCCCATCAGCGTAGCAAGGCTCCCGTTTCTCCATGGCCTGTCCTGCATTTCTGGTTTTGACACTTTATTCAGCATGGCCCTTTTGACCGATGGGAAGCGAGACTTCTTTGTAGCGCTGATTTGCCTTTCCAGGTTGCTTGGTTGGCCAAAAAGGGCGTATGCGTTTTTTCCTGAATATATTCAGGAAAAAACGCATACGCCCTTTTTGGCCAAGGGCATCATTGTCGAGGTTTTGCCGCTTTTCCCGTGCTTTAAAGGCGATTCGAATCTACCTCCTGAAATCTGTTTCCTGCAATTCTGCCTTGCTTTCAAATCCTCTTCGTTGTCTTCCATCAATATATTTGTGGACGAGAGTTATCATTTATAACTCTGCAGGTTTGTGAATTGCAGTGCCCCTGAGCTCCATTTTTCAACTCGCTTTCTTGGCAGCTGGCCGCAAAAGCGCAGGATTGCTTTAGGCCCTATTCTGGTTCCGGGCGGAAGGCTGAGCCTGTGGTTAATTCTTCTTCCTGATGGGAAAATAGAGTGACCTGTGCCTGTCCCAACACCTAAAGCTAGTGTCTCATTGGTTCCCCCTCTTCCCGTTCATCCTCAGGACAAATTGCAACCTGTACGGAACAGGAGGTTAAAGGTGCTGATTCTCCAAGGAGGGAGATTGCTAGTAAAGCGGCTGGAATGGCGAACCCGAGCACAAGGAGATGAGAAATGAGGTGCGTTTTAGAAACCTTTCCCGATCACACGGTGTACCATCTTCTGGGTTTCTCATGCACGTTTTCGAAGTAGGAAGATGCCCTTGAACCTGGAGATTTGGGACCCATGGGATGGGAACCACGCAGTATTACTTTAAAGGGTCTGCGTTTGCTCACCCAACCTCACGAAACCTCTCAGCCCCAAGAGTGTCCACCCTTATGTCTCAATCAGCTGTGGGTCTAGATATGGTCAATCCAGGTGGCATCACAGCCCCTGAACGAATTTAGAAGAATTTCTCTATCTTTCACTGTCTTTGTCTCACGGGTTTTTAAAAGTGATTGTTTTTTATAAAGGGGTTTAGCTGCTTTTCACTGCTGTGTTTATGCCGCTTTACACCCACTTGACTCACTTACAGAGAGATATCAATACATAGGTTTTAAGATTCTTACTAGTCAGATATATTCTTGGGCGGTGAATAGGGGGTGTTGAGTCCAGTTCACTGAGCAAGGATTAGGTCGTGTCTATTACATATTGGGTTTATGGAACGGTATCTGAGCTAATTTGAAACCCTTGTTTTATGCATCACCCCACCTCACCTTTCCCGTTAAGCAGCCATAGTGTGTTTTCTAAACGTGTGACTCTGTTCTGTTTTGTAATTCAGTTCAAGGGTAGCGGTTTTTACATTCCCTCTATAAGTGATATCTTATGATAAGTGTCTTTTTCTGTGTGACTTATTTCACTTAGAAACATCGTACTTAAATCCACTCATCATGCTGCTACTAGCCATATGACATTGATTTCATGGCTGAGTGATATTCCATTGTACATAAATACCACAACTTCTTTATCCATTTTTCTCTATCCTGGCATATTAAATGTGTACTGAAGTGGAGGTTCTTGTAAACAGAGCAGCCCTAAACTTTCGGGTGCCTGTGTCTTGCTGATTTTTAGTTTTCCCAATTTATACGCCCATGAGTGGAAGTGCCCTATGCTCTCTAAGCTGAGTTTTTTCGATGTTTCAGGACACACCGTACACTTCTCCAGAGTGGCTGTTGGCAATTTACATCCCGCCCATCAGCGTAGCATGGCTCCCGTTTCTCCATGGCCTGTCCTGCATTTCTGGTTTTGACACTTTATTCAGCATGGCCCTTTTGACCGATGGGAAGCGAGACTTCTTTGTAGCGCTGATTTGCCTTTCCAGGTTGCTTGGTTGGCCAAAAAGGGCGTATGCGTTTTTTCCTGAATATATTCAGAAAAAACGCATACGGCCTTTTTGGCCAAGGACATCATTGTCGAGGTTTTGCCGCTTTTTCCGTGCTTTAAAGGCGATTCGAATCTACCTCCTGAAATCTGTTTCCTGCAATTCTGCCTTGCTTTCAAATCCTCTTCGTTGTCTTCCGTCAATATATTTGTGGACGAGAGTTATCATTTATAACTCTGCAGGTTTGTGAATTGCAGTGCCCCTGAGCTCCATTTTTCAACTCGCTTTCTTGGGAGCTGGCCGCAAAAGCACAGGATTGCTTCAGGCCCTATTCTGGTCCCGGGCGGCAGGCTGAGCCTGTGGTTAATTCTTCTTTCTGATGGGAAATTAGAGTGACCTGTGCCTGTCCCAACACCTAGAGCTAGTGTCTCATTGGTTCCCCCTCTTCCCGTTCATCCTCAGGACAAATTGCAACCTGTACGGAACAGGAGGTTAAAGGTGCTGATTCTCCAAGGAGGGAGATTGCTAGTAAAGCGGCTGGAATTGCGAACCCGAGCACAAGGAGATGAGAAATGAGGTGCGTTTTAGAAACCTTTCCCGATCACACGGTGTACCATCTTCTGGGTTTCTCATGCCGTTTTCGAAGTAGGAAGATGCCCTTGAACCTGGAGATTTGGGACCCATGGGATGGGAACCACGCAGTATTACTTTAAAGGGTCTGCGTTTGCTCACCCAACCTCACCAAACCTCTCAGCCCCAAGAGTGTCCACCCTTATGTCTCAATCAGCTGTGGGTCTAGATATGGTCAATCCAGGTGGCATCACAGCCCCTGAACGAATTTAGTAAAAATTTCTCTATCTTTCACTGTCTTTGTTTCACGGGCTTTTAATAGTGATTGATTTTTATAAAGGGGTTTAGCTGCTTTTCACTGCTGTGTTTATGCCGCTTTACAGCCAATTGACTCACTTACAGTGAGATATCAATACATAGGTTTTAAGATTCTTACTAGTCAGATATAATCTTGGGCGGTGAATAGGGGGTGTTGAGTCCAGTTCACTGAGCAAGGAGTACGTCGTGTCTATTACATATTGGGTTTATGGAACGGTATCTGAGCTAATTTGAAACCCTTGTTTTATGCATCACCCCACCTCACCTTTCCCGTTAAGCAGCCATAGTGTGTTTTCTAAACGTGTGACTCTGTTCTGTTTTATAATTCAGTTCAAGGGTAGCGGTTTTTACATTCCCTCTATAAGTGATATCTTATGGTAAGTGTCTTTTTCTGTGTGACTTATTTCACTTAGAATCGTCATACCTAAATTCACTCATCATGCTGCTACTAGCCTTATGACGTTGATTTCATGGCTGAGTGATATCCCATTGTACATAAGGACTACAACTTCTTTATCCATTTTTCTCTTTCTTGGGATATTTACGTTGCAACGAAGTGGAGGTTCTTGTCAACAGAGCAGCCCTAAATTTTGGGGTGCCTGTGTCTTGCTGATTTTTAGTTTTCCCAATTTATACGCCCATGAGTGGAAGTGCCCTATGCTCTCTAAGCTGAGTTTTTTCGATGTTTCAGGACACACCGTACACTTCTCCAGAGTGGCGGTTCGCAATTTACATCCCGCCCATCAGCGTAGCAAGGCTCCCGTTTCTCCATGGCCTGTCCTGCATTTCTGGGTTTGACACTTTATTCAGCATGGCCCTTTTGACCGATGGGAAGCGAGACTTCTTTGTAGCGCTGATTTGCCTTTCCAGGTTGCTTGGTTGGCCAAAAAGGGCGTATGCGTTTTTTCCTGAATATATTCAGGAAAAAACGCATACGCCCTTTTTGGCCAAGGGCATCATTGTCGAGGTTTTGCCGCTTTTCCCGTGCTTTAAAGGCGATTCGAATCTACCTCCTGAGATCTGTTTCCTGCAATTCTGCCTTGCTTTCAAATCCTCTTCGTTGTCTGCCATCAATATATTTGTGGACGAGAGTTATCATTTATAACTCTGCAGGTTTGTGAATTGCAGTGCCCCTGAGCTCCATTTTTCAACTCGCTTTCTTGGCAGCTGGCCGCAAAAGCGCAGGATTGCTTTAGGCCCTATTCTGGTTCCGGGCGGAAGGCTGAGCCTGTGGTTAATTCTTCTTCCTGATGGGAAAATAGAGTGACCTGTGCCTGTCCCAACACCTAAAGCTAGTGTCTCATTGGTTCCCCCTCTTCCCGTTCATCCTCAGGACAAATTGCAACCTGTACGGAACAGGAGGTTAAAGGTGCTGATTCTCCAAGGAGGGAGACTGCTAGTAAAGCGGCTGGAATGGCGAACCCGAGCACAAGGAGATGAGAAATGAGGTGCGTTTTAGAAACCTTTCCCGATCACACGGTGTACCATCTTCTGCGTTTCTCATGCACGTTTTCGAAGTAGGAAGATGCCCTTGAACCTGGAGATTTGGGACCCATGGGATGGGAACCACGCAGTATTACTTTAAAGGGTCTGCGTTTGCTCACCCAACCTCACCAAACCTGTCAGCCCCAAGAGTGTCCACCCTTATGTCTCAATCAGCTGTGGGTCTAGATATGGTCAATCCAGGTGGCATCACAACCCCTGAACGAATTTAGTAAGAATTTCTCTATCTTTCACTGTCTTTGTTTCACGGGTTTTTAAAAGTGATTGATTCTTATAAAGGGTTTTAGCTGCTTTTCACTGCTGTGTTTATGCCGCTTTACAACCAATTGACTCACTTACAGAGAGATATCAATACATAGGTTTTAAGATTCTTACTAGTCAGATATATTCTTGGGCGGTGAATAGGGGGTGTTGAGTCCAGTTCACTGAGCAAGGATTAGGTCGTGTCTATTACATATTGGGTTTATGGAACGGTATCTGAGCTAATTTGAAACCCTTGTTTTATGCATCACCCCACCTCACCTTTCCCGTTAAGCAGCCATAGTGTGTTTTCTAAACGTGTGACTCTGTTCTGTTTTGTAATTCAGTTCAAGGGTCACGGTTTTTACATTCCCTCTATAAGTGATATCTTATGGTAAGTGTCTTTTTCTGTGTGACTTATTTCACTTAGAATCGTCATACCTAAATTCACTCATCATGCTGCTACTAGCCTTATGACGTTGATTTCATGGCTGAGTGATATCCCATTGTACATAAGGACTACAACTTCTTTATCCATTTTTCTCTTTCCTGGGATATTTAAGGTGTAACGAAGTGGAGGTTCTTGTCAACAGAGCAGCCCTAAACTTTGGGGTGCCTGTGTCTTGCTGATTTTTAGTTTTCCCAATTTATACGCCCATGAGTGGAAGTGCCCTATGCTCTCTAAGCTGAGTTTTTTCGATGTTTCAGGACACACCGTACACTTCTCCAGAGTGGCTGTTGGCAATTTACATCCCGCCCATCAGCGTAGCAAGGCTCCCGTTTCTCCATGGCCTGTCCTGCATTTCTGGGTTTGACACTTTATTCAGCGTGGCCTATTTGACCGATGGGAAGCGAGACTTCTTTGTAGCGCTGATTTGCCTTTCCAGGTTGCTTGGTTGGCCAAAAAGGGCGTATGCGTTTTTTCCTGAATATATTCAGGAAAAAACGCATACGCCCTTTTTGGCCAAGGGCATCATTGTCGAGGTTTTGCCGCTTTTCCCGTGCTTTAAAGGCGATTCGAATCTACCTCCTGAAATCTGTTTCCTGCAATTCTGCCTTGCTTTCAAATCCTCTTCGTTGCCCACCCTCAATATATTTGTGGTCGAGATTTATCATTTATAACTCTGCAGGTTTGTGAATTGCAGTGCCCCTGAGCTCCATTTTTCAACTCGCTTTCTTGGGAGCTGGCCGCAAAAGCTCAAGATTGCTTCAGGCCGTATTCTGGTTCCGGGCGGAAGGCTGAGCCTGTGGTTAATTCTTCTTCCTGATGGGAAAATAGAGTGACCTGTGCCTGTCCCAACACCTAAAGCTAGTGTCTCATTGGTTCCCCCTCTTCCCGTTCATCCTCAGGACAAATTGCAACCTGTACGGAACAGGAGGTTAAAGGTGCTGATTCTCCAAGGAGGGAGATTGCTAGTAAAGCGGCTGGAATGGCGAACCCGAGCACAAGGAGATGAGAAATGAGGTGCGTTTTAGAAACCTTTCCTGATCACACGGTGTACCATCTTCTGCGTTTCTCATGCACGTTTTCGAAGTAGGAAGATGCCCTTGAACCTGGAGATTTGGGACCCATGGGATCGGAACCACGCAGTTTTACTTTAAAGGGTCTGCCTTTGCTCACCCAACCTCACCAAACCTCTCAGCCCCAAGAGTGTCCACCCTCATGTCTCAATCAGCTGTGGGTCTAGATATGGTCAATCCAGGTGGCATCACAGCCCCTGAACGAATTTAGTAAGAATTTCTCTATCTTTCACTGTCTTTGTTTCACGGGTTTTTAAAAGTGATTGATTTTTATAAAGGGGTTTAGCTGCTTTTCACTGCTGTGTTTATGCCGCTTTACACCCACTTGACTCACTTACAGAGAGATATCAATACATAGGTTTTAAGATTCTTACTAGTCAGATATATTCTTGGGCGGTGAATAGGGGGTGTTGAGTCCAGTTCACTGAGCAAGGAGTAGGTCGTGTCTATTACATATTGGGTTTATGGAACGGTATCTGAGCTAATTTGAAACCCTTGTTTTATGCATCACCCCACCTCACCTTTCCCGTTAAGCAGCCATAGTGTGTTTTCTAAACGTGTGACTCTGTTCTGTTTTGTAATTCAGTTCAAGGGTAGCGGTTTTTACATTCCCTCTATAAGTGATATCTTATGGTAAGTGTCTTTTTCTGTGTGACTTATTTCACTTAGAATCGTCATACCTAAATTCACTCATCATGCTGCTACTAGCCTTATGACGTTGATTTCATGGCTGAGTGATATCCCATTGTACATAAGGACCACAACTTCTTTATCCATTTTTCTCTTTCCTGGGATATTTAAGGTGTAACGAAGTGGAGGTTCTTGTCAACAGAGCAGCCCTAAACTTTGGGGTGCCTGTGTCTTGCTGATTTTTAGTTTTCCCAATTTATACGCCCATGAGTGGAAGTGCCCTATGCTCTCTAAGCTGAGTTTTTTCGATGTTTCAGGACACACCGTACACTTCTCCAGAGTGGCTGTTGGCAATTTACATCCCGCCCATCAGCGTAGCACGGCTCCCGTTTCTCCATGGCCTGTCCTGCATTTCTGGGTTTGACACTTTATTCAGCGTGGCCTATTTGACCGATGGGAAGCGAGACTTCTTTGTAGCGCTGATTTGCCTTTCTAGGTTGCTTGGTTGGCCAAAAAGGGCGTATGCGTTTTTTCCTGAATATATTCAGGAAAAAACGCATACGCCCTTTTTGGCCAAGGGCATCATTGTCGAGGTTTTGCCGCTTTTCCCGTGCTTTAAAGGCGATTCGAATCTACCTCCTGAAATCTGTTTCCTGCAATTCTGCCTTGCTTTCAAATCCTCTTCGTTGTCTTCCGTCAATATATTTGTGGACGAGAGTTATCATTTATAACTCTGCAGGTTTGTGAATTGCAGTGCCCCTGAGCTCCATTTTTCAACTCGCTTACTTGGGAGCTGGCCGCAAGAGCACAGGATTGCTTCAGGCCGTATTCTGGTCCCGGGCGGCAGGCTGAGCCTGTGGTTAATTCTTCTTTCTGATGGGAAAATAGAGTGACCTGTGCCTGTCCCAACACCTAGAGCTAGTGTCTCATTGGTTCCCCCTCTTCCCGTTCATCCTCAGGACAAATTGCAACCTGTACGGAACAGGAGGTTAAAGGTGCTGATTCTCCAAGGATGGAGATTGCTAGTAAAGCGGCTGGAATTGCGAACCCGAGCACAAGGAGATGAGAAATGAGGTGCGTTTTAGAAACCTTTCCCGATCACACGGTGTACCATCTTCTGGGTTTCTCATGCACGTTTTCGAAGTAGGAAGATGCCCTTGAACCTGGAGATTTGGGACCCATGGGATGGGAACCACGCAGTATTACTTTAAAGGGTCTGCGTTTGCTCACCCAACCTCACCAAACCTCTCAGCCCCAAGAGTGTCCACCCTTATGTCTCAATCAGCTGTGGGTCTAGATATGGTCAATCCAGGTGGCATCACAGCCCCTGAACGAATTTAGTAAGAATTTCTCTATCTTTCACTGTCTTTGTTTCACGGGTTTTTAAAAGTGATTGATTCTTATAAAGGGGTTTAGCTGCTTTTCACTGCTGTGTTTATGCCGCTTTACAGCCAATTGACTCACTTACAGAGAGATATCAATACATAGGTTTTAAGATTCTTACTAGTCAGATATATTCTTGGGCGGTGAATAGGGGGTGTTGAGTCCAGTTCACTGAGCAAGGAGTACGTCGTGTCTATTACATATTGGGTTTATGGAACGGTATCTGAGCTAATTTGAAACCCTTGTTTTATGCATCACCCCACCTCACCTTTCCCGTTAAGCAGCCATAGTGTGTTTTCTAAACGTGTGACTCTGTTCTGTTTTGTAATTCAGTTCAAGGGTCACGGTTTTTACATTCCCTCTATAAGTGATATCTTATGGTAAGTGTCTTTTTCTGTGTGACTTATTTCACTTAGAATCGTCATACCTAAATTCACTCATCATGCTGCTACTAGCCTTATGACGTTGATTTCATGGCTGAGTGATATCCCATTGTACATAAGGACTACAACTTCTTTATCCATTTTTCTCTTTGTTGGGATATTTACGTTGCAACGAAGTGGAGGTTCTTGTCAACAGAGCAGCCCTAAATTTTGGGGTGCCTGTGTCTTGCTGATTTTTAGTTTTCCCAATTTATACGCCCATGAGTGGAAGTGCCCTATGCTCTCTAAGCTGAGTTTTTTCGATGTTTCAGGACACACCGTACACTTCTCCAGAGGGGCGGTTCGCAATTTACATCCCGCCCATCAGCGTAGCAAGGCTCCCGTTTCTCCATGGCCTGTCCTGCATTTCTGGGTTTGACACTTTATTCAGCGTGGCCTATTTGACCGATGGGAAGCGAGACATCTTTGTAGCGCTGATTTGCCTTTCCAGGTTGCTTGGTTGGCCAAAAAGGGCGTATGCGTTTTTTCCTGAATATATTCAGGAAAAAACGCATACGCCCTTTTTGGCCAAGGGCATCATTGTCGAGGTTTTGCCGCTTTTCCCGTGCTTTAAAGGCGATTCGAATCTACCTCCTGAAATCTGTTTCCTGCAATTCTGCCTTGCTTTCAAATCCTCTTCGTTGCCCACCCTCAATATATTTGTGGACGAGATTTATCATTTATAACTCTGCAGGTTTGTGAATTGCAGTGCCCCTGAGCTCCATTTTTCAACTCGCTTTCTTGGGAGCTGGCCGCAAAAGCGCAAGATTGCTTCAGGCCCTATTCTGGTTCCGGGCGGAAGGCTGAGCCTGTGGTTAATTCTTCTTCCTGATGGGAAAATAGAGTGACCTGTGCCTGTCCCAACACCTAAAGCTAGTGTCTCATTGGTTCCCCCTCTTCCCGTTCATCCTCAGGACAAATTGCAACCTGTACGGAACAGGAGGTTAAAGGTGCTGATTCTCCAAGGAGGGAGATTGCTAGTAAAGCGGCTGGAATGGCGAACCCGAGCACAAGGAGATGAGAAATGAGGTGCGTTTTAGAAACCTTTCCTGATCACACGGTGTACCATCTTCTGCGTTTCTCATGCACGTTTTCGAAGTAGGAAGATGCCCTTGAACCTGGAGATTTGGGACCCATGGGATCGGAACCACGCAGTTTTACTTTAAAGGGTCTGCCTTTGCTCACCCAACCTCACCAAACCTCTCAGCCCCAAGAGTGTCCACCCTTATGTCTCAATCAGCTGTGGGTCTAGATATGGTCAATCCAGGTGGCATCACAGCCCCTGAACGAATTTAGTAAGAATTTCTCTATCTTTCACTGTCTTTGTTTCACGGGTTTTTAAAAGTGATTGATTTTTATAAAGGGGTTTAGCTGCTTTTCACTGCTGTGTTTATGCCGCTTTACACCCACTTGACTCACTTACAGAGAGATATCAATACATAGGTTTTAAGATTCTTACTAGTCAGATATATTCTTGGGCGGTGAATGGGGGTGTTGAGTCCAGTTCACTGAGCAAGGAGTAGGTCGTGTCTATTACATATTGGGTTTATGGAACGGTATCTGAGCTAATTTGAAACCCTTGTTTTATGCATCACCCCACCTCACCTTTCCCGTTAAGCAGCCATAGTGTGTTTTCTAAACGTGTGACTCTGTTCTGTTTTGTAATTCAGTTCAAGGGTAGCGGTTTTTACATTCCCTCTATAAGTGATATCTTATGGTAAGTGTCTTTTTCTGTGTGACTTATTTCACTTAGAATCGTCATACCTAAATTCACTCATCATGCTGCTACTAGCCTTATGACGTTGATTTCATGGCTGAGTGATATCCCATTGTACATAAGGACTACAACTTCTTTATCCATTTTTCTGTTTCTTGGGATATTTACATTGCAACGAAGTGGAGGTTCTTGTCAACAGAGCAGCCCTAAATTTTGGGGTGCCTGTGTCTTGCTGATTTTTAGTTTTCCCAATTTATACGCCCATGAGTGGAAGTGCCCTATGCTCTCTAAGCTGAGTTTTTTCGATGTTTCAGGACACACCGTACACTTCTCCAGAGTGGCGGTTCGCAATTTACATCCCGCCCATCAGCGTAGCAAGGTTCTCGTTTCTCCATGGCCTGTCCTGCATTTCTGGTTTTGACACTTTATTCAGCATGGCCCTTTTGACCGATGGGAAGCGAGACTTCTTTGTAGCGCTGATTTGCCTTTCCAGGTTGCTTGGTTGGCCAAAAAGGGCGTATGCGTTTTTTCCTGAATATATTCAGGAAAAAACGCATACGCCCTTTTTGGCCAAGGGCATCATTGTCGAGGTTTTGCCGCTTTTCCCGTGCTTTAAAGGCGATTCCAATCTACCTCCTGAAATCTGTTTCCTGCAATTCTGCCTTGCTTTCAAATCCTCTTTGTTGTCTTCCATCAATATATTTGTGGACGAGAGTTATCATTTATAACTCTGCAGGTTTGTGAATTGCAGTGCCCCTGAGCTCCATTTTTCAACTCGCTTTCTTGGCAGCTGGCCGCAAAAGCGCAGGATTGCTTTAGGCCCTATTCTGGTTCCGGGCGGAAGGCTGAGCCTGTGGTTAATTCTTCTTCCTGATGGGAAAATAGAGTGACCTGTGCCTGTCCCAACACCTAAAGCTAGTGTCTCATTGGTTCCCCCTCTTCCCGTTCATCCTCAGGACAAATTGCAACCTGTACGGAACAGGAGGTTAAAGGTGCTGATTCTCCAAGGAGGGAGATTGCTAGTAAAGCGGCTGGAATGGCGAACCCGAGCACAAGGAGATGAGAAATGAGGTGCGTTTTAGAAACCTTTCCCGATCACACGGTGTACCATCTTCTGCGTTTCTCATGCACGTTTTCGAAGTAGGAAGATGCCCTTGAACCTGGAGATTTGGGACCCATGGGATGGGAACCACGCAGTATTACTTTAAAGGGTCTGCGTTTGCTCACCCAACCTCACCAAACCTCTCAGCCCCAAGAGTGTCCACCCTTATGTCTCAATCAGCTGTGGGTCTAGATATGGTCAATCCAGGTGGCATCACAGCCCCTGAACGAATTTAGTAAGAATTTCTCTATCTTTCACTGTCTTTGTTTCACGGGTTTTTAAAAGTGATTGATTTTTATAAAGGGGTTTAGCTGCTTTTCACTGCTGTGTTTATGCCGCTTTACACCCACTTGACTCACTTACAGAGAGATATCAATACATAGGTTTTAAGATTCTTACTAGTCAGATATATTCTTGGGCGGTGAATAGGGGGTGTTGAGTCCAGTTCACTGAGCAAGGAGTAGGTCGTGTCTATTACATATTGGGTTTATGGAACGGTATCTGAGCTAATTTGAAACCCTTGTTTCATGCATCACCCCACCTCACCTTTCCCGTTAAGCAGCCATAGTGTGTTTTCTAAACGTGTGACTCTGTTCTGTTTTGTAATTCAGTTCAAGGGTAGCGGTTTTTACATTCCCTCTATAAGTGATATCTTATGGTAAGTGTCTTTTTCTGTGTGACTTATTTCACTTAGAATCGTCATACCTAAATTCACTCATCATGCTGCTACTAGCCTTATGACGTTGATTTCATGGCTGAGTGATATCCCATTGTACATAAGGACTACAACTTCTTTATCCATTTTTCTGTTTCTTGGGATATTTACATTGCAACGAAGTGGAGGTTCTTGTCAACAGAGCAGCCCTAAATTTTGGGGTGCCTGTGTCTTGCTGATTTTTAGTTTTCCCAATTTATACGCCCATGAGTGGAAGTGCCCTATGCTCTCTAAGCTGAGTTTTTTCGATGTTTCAGGACACACCGTACACTTCTCCAGAGGGGCGGTTCGCAATTTACATCCCGCCCATCAGCGTAGCAAGGCTCTCGTTTCTCCATGGCCTGTCCTGCATTTCTGGTTTTGACACTTTATTCAGCATGGCCCTTTTGACCGATGGGAAGCGAGACTTCTTTGTAGCGCTGATTTGCCTTTCCAGGTTGCTTGGTTGGCCAAAAAGGGCGTATGCGTTTTTTCCTGAATATATTCAGGAAAAAACGCATACGCCCTTTTTGGCCAAGGGCATCATTGTCGAGGTTTTGCCGCTTTTCCCGTGCTTTAAAGGCGATTCCAATCTACCTCCTGAGATCTGTTTCCTGCAATTCTGCCTTGCTTTCAAATCCTCTTTGTTGTCTTCCATCAATATATTTGTGGACGAGAGTTATCATTTATAACTCTGCAGGTTTGTGAATTGCAGTGCCCCTGAGCTCCATTTTTCAACTCGCTTTCTTGGCAGCTGGCCGCAAAAGCGCAGGATTGCTTTAGGCCCTATTCTGGTTCCGGGCGGAAGGCTGAGCCTGTGGTTAATTCTTCTTCCTGATGGGAAAATAGAGTGACCTGTGCCTGTCCCAACACCTAAAGCTAGTGTCTCATTGGTTCCCCCTCTTCCCGTTCATCCTCAGGACAAATTGCAACCTGTACGGAACAGGAGGTTAAAGGTGCTGATTCTCCAAGGAGGGAGATTGCTAGTAAAGCGGCTGGAATGGCGAACCCGAGCACAAGGAGATGAGAAATGAGGTGCGTTTTAGAAACCTTTCCCGATCACACGGTGTACCATCTTCTGCGTTTCTCATGCACGTTTTCGAAGTAGGAAGATGCCCTTGAACCTGGAGATTTGGGACCCATGGGATGGGAACCACGCAGTATTACTTTAAAGGGTCTGCGTTTGCTCACCCAACCTCACCAAACCTCTCAGCCCCAAGAGTGTCCACCCTTATGTCTCAATCAGCTGTGGGTCTAGATATGGTCAATCCAGGTGGCATCACAGCCCCTGAACGAATTTAGTAAGAATTTCTCTATCTTTCACTGTCTTTGTTTCACGGGTTTTTAAAAGTGATTGATTTTTATAAAGGGGTTTAGCTGCTTTTCACTGCTGTGTTTATGCCGCTTTACAGCCAATTGACTCACTTACAGTGAGATATCAATACATAGGTTTTAAGATTCTTACTAGTCAGATATTATCTTGGGCGGTGAATAGGGGGTGTTGAGTCCAGTTCACTGAGCAAGGAGTACGTCGTGTCTATTACATATTGGGTTTATGGAACGGTATCTGAGCTAATTTGAAACCCTTGTTTTATGCATCACCCCACCTCACCTTTCCCGTTAAGCAGCCATAGTGTGTTTTCTAAACGTGTGACTCTGTTCTGTTTTGTAATTCAGTTCAAGGGTAGCGGTTTTTACATTCCCTCTATAAGTGATATCTTATGATAAGTGTCTTTTTCTGTGTGACTTATTTCACTTAGAATCGTCGTACCTAAATCCACTCATCATGCTGCTACTAGCCTTATGACGTTGATTTCATGGCTGAGTGATATTCCATTGTACATAAGGACCACAACTTCTTTATCCATTTTTCTCTTTCCTGGGATATTTAAGGTGTAACGAAGTGGAGGTTCTTGTCAACAGAGCAGCCCTAAACTTTGGGGTGCCTGTGTCTTGCTGATTTTTAGTTTTCCCAATTTATACGCCCATGAGTGGAAGTGCCCTATGCTCTCTAAGCTGAGTTTTTTCGATGTTTCAGGACACACCGTACACTTCTCCAGAGTGGCTGTTGGCAGTTTACATTCCGCCCATCAGCGTAGCAAGGCTCCCGTTTCTCCATGGTCTGTCCTGCATTTCTTGTTTTGACACTTTATTCAGCGTGGCCCTTTTGACCGATGGGAAGCGAGACTTCTTTGTAGCGCTGATTTGCCTTTCCAGGTTGCTTGGTTGGCCAAAAAGGGCGTATGCGTTTTTTCCTGAATATATTCATGAAAAAAGGTATACGCCCTCTTTGGCCAAGGGCATCATTGTCGACGTTTACGGCTTTTCATGTGCTTTAAAGGCGATTTGAATCTACCTCCTGAAATTTGTTTCCTGCCATTCTGCCTTGCTTTCAAGTCGTCTTCGTTGCCTTCCCTCAATATATTTTTGGACGATAGTGATCATTTATAACTCTGCATGTTTGTGAATTGCAGTGCCCCTGAGCTCCATTTTTCAACTCGCTTTTTTGTGAGCTGGTTGCAAAACCACAGGATTGCCTTAGGTCTTATGCTGGTTCCGTGGGGCAGGCTGAGCCTGTGGTTAATTCTTTTTCTTGATGGGAAATTAGAGTGACATGTGCCTCTCCGAACATCTAGGGCTTGTCTCTCATTGTTTCTCCTCCTTCCCCTTCATCCTCTGGACAAATTCCAAACTCTGTGCAACAGGATGTTGAAGGTCCTGACATCCTCAAGTGTGGAGAATGTTAGGAAAGAGGCTGGAGGGGTGAACCCGACAACCAGGGGATTAGGAGATGAGGTGCCTTTTCCAAAATCTTCCTGATCCAACCGTGTACCATCTTCTGCGTGTCACAGGCATGTTTTAGCTGTAGGAAAGGTCCCATGTATGTAAGGAGAACACCAGGGATTTTTACAAATCAGTTTCTCCCCGAACCCCAATCTGGGGAATTTTTAAGCTACTGGTACATGTATGTTCAGTAAGGGACTGGGATGTAGGCAGAGTCCGAACTTTAGAGGATTGAAGTCTTCATGTTCAGAAATGCTCACCATCGGTCTCCTTTAGTTTCCATTTTATCTGTAGTTGATAGATGTTGTCAATATTGATATCTATTGTTTTTCAGATTATTTCCCCTTAGGGGTTATTACAAAATATTGAGTATAGTTCCCTGTGCTATACAGCAGTTCCTTGTTGATGATATATTTTATACATAGCAGTGTGTATATGTTAATCCGAAACTGTTAATTTATCCCTCCTCCCACCTTTCCCCTTTGGTAATAAAAAAATACAAGATTTTATACTTCTCAGAAATCTAGGAGCTGAAAGAGAGGTATCATTTTCAATGGAAAATCATTCAAAACAAGATTGAAACTTCAGCCAAGATTAGTAGATCCACATCCTTGGAAAGAAATCACTGCATTTCTCTAATGTTGATCTGACAATATGACAAACCCCTCCACTGAACTTGCTTATAATAAAGTGATGGAAATATCAAATGGAAGTGTTAGAAATACCTTATTTTACACGAGCCTTATACACTGCTCTATGTTAACTACAGTTTGGCTCACACATCTGTTCATTGAAGTTACAATATTTGGCTCACACATCTGTTCATTGAAGTTACAATATTTGGCTCACACATCTGTTCATTGAAGTTACAATGTTCTCAAATTCTGTTACTGATCCTGCAGAGTCGGCCCCAACAAGGGTCCCCCTGCCCAGTGTCATTGGAGCCAACAGATCGAGACTGAGTTTGGTTCAGAAGCAAAGGAAAACTTTATATTTTGATCAGAGAATGGAGAGGTGAGAGCGTGCGCTCCCCCGCGGACTGTGGGCCGGGCTGCTCTGTAGGGATCCCGTCAGCGCCAGCGGGAGGGACGGGGCGGAGCTCTCGAGGGCTGAGTTGGCTGGAGCTCAGGCTCTATGTGGCGGAGTCTGCACAGGGCCCCGAGAGCTGAGGTGTCGGCCCAGCCATTTTGCACTAGGAAATCGGGTCTGAAGTGCCAGGTGTGGGACCTCTGCCTGTGGAAACCTAGGAACAAGTGAAATTAGAAAAAGCACAGAGGAAAAAAAGGTTAGACTTTATTTTATTGCCCAGATTCTATTTTTATCTCCCAGGAACTTTTAATGGGCTTTGCCGGTGACAAACCCCTCCTCTGCCTCTTGTCCCATTCCACATTCTTGGGGCGCTGAGGGTGCAGACACCTCTTCTGTAAATGCTTCGTGCTGAGTTGGGTGTCCTCATACCCGGGGGGGAGGGGCAGGACTTCTCCCCAGCAGCCTCCAGGTGAGGTTGATTGTCCCCAGGCCTCCTCCCTCACTGCTCGTCTGCCTGAGCACCAGCGTTGGAAGTTTTATAGATTCTAATGACCTTTAAGGGTCCAGGAAAGAGATGCGCAGGGACGCTGGGGGGGGCCGGTTTTACCCTGCTCCACATTGGTTCGGCCCCCTTAGGCTGACGGTTTCTGCCAGCCTAGATGCTCTGACCAGTAGTCTGCGCTTTCTTCAGTTAGGCCACTGAATTAACGTACAAACAGCACCAGGTGTCAGAGCCCTGCCTGCTCAACTCCCAGACAGTCCAGGGCCGGTGGTGATCCAGGACCATGACGGCCACTCAGTCACCGCCCTTTTGAAGTAACCAGGAGTACATCTGGTCTCATTGGTCGCCGTCACCATGGTGTCTGTAGGCTTTTCTATGGTGGCAGCGTTATTTACGGGTCCCCTGCCAGGTTTATTAGCTCCGCTCTGGGTGCAGTAAGTCCTGCAAGCAATAGTCTGTTCTTTTGGGGCACACTCTTGTGGTTTTCTGAGAGAAGCTCCAGGTCAAGTGATGGTCACACGAGTCGTCATGGGGGCCTGTTGCCTCAGGTTGTCTCTCTGGAGGTTGGAGTTGGAGGGCCTCCTCACTCGAGGTCATTGTGCCCACGGAGCGATCCCTGCAACTTCAGGGCATGGTGGGTGGTTAGGATCACCAAGTGGCGTCCTTTACCCTTAGGAGGGAGCTGGCCTTGCGGGCTGCTCATTTCCAGGTTTTTAGATACCCCCAGTATCCTGGTCGGATGGGGTGGCTGGCCAATGCCTGGAGGGCATTCTTGCGTTGTTCCATTTCAAGTGGTCCCAGTTTTGGCACTAAAACTCCAAGGGCGATTCGCCTTCGACCAGGAATGTAAAGGTCAAAGGGTTTAGCTAAATTAGGGAGGTCCAGGGCAAGGGTCTGAATTGACTGCTCTTTCCATTCTTGAAAGGCCGCTTCTGGATTCTATTCAAAAGGATCATCATCTTTTCCTTTCAGTGTTTCATATAGAGGCCCAGGTATTAGACTGTAGTTAGGGATCCAGATGCAGCAAACCCCGGTCTCCCCAGGAACCCCTAAGCTGTCTTCTAGTTTTAGGAAGGGTGAGGCTGCAAATGGCTTCTTCCCTTTCCTGGGATGGGCTTCTCCGATCTTCTGTGAGAATGAAGCCCAGGCAGGTCACCTTAGTCTGTGATATTTGAGCCTTTTTCTTGGACACCTTCTATCTTTTATTGGCTAAGTAGTCCAGAGGCCTCCTTAGTAGGGCTGGCGATCAGAATGTCGTCTGCATTTTTTTTAAATTTATTTATTTATTATTTATGGCTGTGTTGGGTCTTCGTTTCTGTGCGAGGGCTTTCTCTAGTTGCGGCAAGCGGGGGCCACTCTTCATCGCGGTGCGCGAGCCTCTCACTATCGCAGCCTCTCTTATTGTGGAGCACAGGCTCCAGACGCGCAGGCTCAGTAATTGTGGCTCACGGGCCTAGGTGCTCCGCGGCATATGGGATCTTCTCAGACCAGGGCTCGAACCTGTGTCCCCTGCATTGGCAGGCAGATTCTCAACCACTGCGCCACCAGGGAAGCCCAGAATGTCGTCTGCATATTGAAGGAGGGTTCACTTCTCCAGAGGTAGATCTTTTAGGGTTTTAGCTAACGTTTCCCCAAAGATGGTGTGGGAATTTTTGAACCCCTGGGGCAGGACGGCCAAGCAGTATTGTTTTTGTTGTATGTTGAGTCCTGCCACTCACAGCCAAAATTTCTTGTGACTCTGGGACTAATGGAATACAGAAGAAGGCATCATTGAAGTCTAATACAGAATACCATGTCCTGGTGGATGGTAGAATGACCAGCAGGGTGTAGGAATTAGGAACTACTGGATGTATATCCTCTGTGGCTTCACTGACTGTCCTGGCGTCCTTTACCAGGTAACCAGCAGCCCACGGGGCTCTCATGGTCAGGCCCCTCCCAGGATATGGAGCTCACCTGTGCAGGTAGCCAGCAGCCCACGGGGCTCTCGTGGTTAGGCCCCTCCCAGGATATGGAGCTCACCTGTGCAGGTAGCCAGCAGCCCACGGGGCTCTCGTGGTTAGGCCCCTCCCAGGATATGGAGCTCACCTGTGCAGGTACCCAGCAGCCCACGGGGCTCTCGTGGTCAGGCCCCTCCCAGGATATGGAGCTCACCTGGGCAGGTACCCAGCAGCTCACGGGGCTCTCGTGGGCAGGCCCCTCCCTGGATATGGAGCTCCCTTGGACAGGTACCCCGGCAGAGCTGGGCACACAGGAACCGTGCACATAGCCCTCATTGCAGAGCACCCCCAGCACACCTGTCGCTCAGAGCTGACACAGAGCACCTCAGAGCAGGGCTTGAACTAACAAACAGCAGCGCCGACATGTCTGTGACCCTAGGCTTCACTCTGTGCGGCCTCCCTCCACCTGGTCTTCCAGGGGCTTCCACTACAGCCGGGGCACCAGGCCTCTGTCTCCACCCACCACCCCTCCTCTCCCTGACTCCTGGGTTCCTCTCCTTAGGAGAGGGTCTTCTTGAAGTTGTCTTCCACTCATGGACCCGATAAAATGATTAGAAAACAAGCCAGGGCTGCCGCCCCTTGTCTATCCTGACTCTCGGGACCCTACACCTGTTCCTTGGATCTGGCCGGTGCAGCAAGGCCCATTATCTGCAACTCTGAGCCCCTGAGGGGCGAGGATTGGCTGACCTGGGAGCCTGACCTGGCCGGCCAGCCCTTCCCAGGTGTGCCTCGGTTGAGGTCAATATAAACACCCCTCCAGGCAGCAAAAGCCTCTGCAGCTGTGCCTGACGCCATATTCTCTGCCCCGTCAGCAGTCTCGGGGTTGTGCTGGTGGGAGGGAGTAGGGCCCACGGCTCTATGAGTGGCCCCGTGTGAGTGGGGCTCTGCTGGACTTTCTGCAGGAGTTGCCGGGCTGCCACCTGCTAAAGAAGACGATGTGTCACCCATACCTGCTGCTGGAATTTCTCCCCGGGCAGAGGTAGGGAAGGAAAAAAGCAGTGGGGACCGGGGCAGGAGGGGTACCTCAGGCAGGGAAATGGAAAGCTTCCAGAAGAGCGCCCGGGGCCAGGACCGTCCTGGCTGGCCTGCAGGCACCAAGTCGGCCTGCGTGCTGTCGCTGGTGTGACTCCAAGCCCTTTCCTCTAGGCTTTAAAGTCTTTGCACACATTCGGGTGTTTTACCTGGGAAGGGTGGGAAAAGTTCAGCAGCAGCTGGCCTGAGGCTCAGCTCACGTTTACTCAGAGACGCCTCCTCATGGTCCCTCAGCTTTGCAATGAGGACGCTCCTTGCGGGGGAGCTGCTGGCTGCATGGGAGACGATTCCCCACCTCTGACCAACTTCAGAATTGTTTACCACTGGAGCAAGTGCCCTGATAGAGTTTTCCTCTGTATGACCAGTGGGTTCTGTTTTTTTTTTCTTTTTTGGTTCAAGGTAGGTTTTATTCCTCTTTTTGTATTTATAGATATAAGCATGGAAATAATTCATTCATATAAATATGTCTATGGGAAGGACAGAACTTTTTTTTCTGTTTTATGTTTTTAAATATTATTTTTTAATTTTTAAATTTTATTTTATTCATTTTTTTATACAGCAGGTTCTTATTGGTTATCTATTTTATACATATAAGTGTATATATGTCAATCCCAGGCTCGCAATTCATCCCACCACCACCACCCTGCCACTTTCCCCCCTTGGTGACCATACATTTGTTCTCTACATCTGTGTCTCTATTTCTGCCTTGCAAACTGGTTCATCTGTACCATTTTTCTAGGTTCCACATGTATGCGTTAATATACGATATTTGTTTTTCTTTTTCTGACTTACTTCACTCTGTATGACAGTCTCTAGATCTATCCACGCCTCTACAAATGACCCAATTTCATTCCTTTTTATGGCTGAGTAATATTCCATTTTATATATGTACCACATATTTTCCATCTGTCTATCTATGGGAATTTAGATTGCTTCCATGACCTGGCTATTGTAAATAGTGCTGCAATGAACATTGTGGTGAATGTGACTTTTTGAATTATGGTTTTCTCTGGGTATATGTCCAGTAGTAGGATTGCTGGGTCATATGGTAATTCTATTTTTAGTTTTTTAAGGAACCTCCATACTGTTCTCCATAGTGACTGTATCAATTTACATTCCCACAAATAGTGTAAGGGGGTTCCCTTTTCTCCACACCCTCTCCAGCATTTGTTGTTTGTAGATTTTCTGATGATGCCCATTCTAACTTGTGTGAGGTGATACCTCATTGTAGTTTTGGTTTATATTTCTCTAATAATTAGTGATGTTGAGCAGCTTTTCATGTGCTTCTTGGCCATCTGTATGTCTTCTCGGGACAAATGTCTGTTTACGTCATCTGCCCATTTTTGGATTGGGTTGTTTGTTTTTTTACTGTTGAGCTGCATGTGCTGTTTAGATATATTGGAGATTAATCCTTTGTCCATTGATTCGTTTGCAAATATTTTCTCCCATTCTGAGGTTGTCTTTTCGTCTTGTTTGTAGTTTCCTTTGCTTTGCAAACGCTTTTAGGTTTCATTTGCTCCCATTTGTTTATTTTTGTTTTTTATTCCATTACTCTAGTAGGTGGATCAAAAAAGATCTTGTTGTGATTTATGTCAAAGAGTATTCTTCCTATGTTTTCCTCTAAGAGTTTTATAGTGTCCAGTCTTACATTTCGGTCTCTAATCCATTTTGAGTTTATTTTTTGTGTATGGTGTTAGGGAGTGTTCTAATTTCATTCTTTTACATGTAGCTGTCCATTTTTCCCAGCACCACTTATTGAAGAGACTGTCTTTTCTCCATTGTATACCCTTGCCTCCTTTGTCATAGATTAGTGGACCGTAGGTACGTGGGTTTATCTCTGTGCTTTCTATCCTGTTCTATTGATTTATATTTCCGTTTTTGTGCCACTACCATATTATCTTGATTACTGTAGCTTTGCAATATAGTCTGAAGTCTGGAAGTCTGATTCCTCCAGCTCGTTTTTTTTCCCCTCAAGACTGCTTTGGCTATCCGGGGTCTTTTGTGTCTCCCTACAAATTTTAAGATTTTTTTTCTAGTTCTGTAGAAAATGCCAAAGGTATTTTGATAGGGATTGCATTGAATCTGTAGATTGCTTTGGGTAGTATAGTCATTTTCACAATATTGATTCTTCTAATCCAAGAACATGGTATATGTCTCCATCTGTTTATATCATCTTTGATTTCTTTTATCAGTGTCTTATAGTTTTCTGAGTACAGGTCTTTTACTTCCTTAGGTAGGTTTATTCCTAGGTATTTTATTTTTGTTGCAGTGGTAATGGGATTGTTTCCTTAATTTCTCTTTCTGTTCTTTCATTGTTAGTGTATAGGAATGCAAGCAATTTCTGTGCATTAATTTTGTATCCTGCAACTTTACCAAATTCATTGATTAGCTCCAGTGGTTTTCTGGTGGCATCTTTAGGATTCTCTATCTATGATATGATGTCATTTGCAAACAGTGACAATTTTACTTCTTCTTTTCCTTTTTGTATTTCTTTTATTTCTTTTTCTTCTCTGATTGCCATGGCTAGGACTTCCAAAACTATGTTGAATAGTAGTGGTGAGAGTGGACATCCTCGTCTTGTTCCTGATCTTAGAGGAAACGTTTTCAGTTTTTCACCGTTGAGAATGATGTTTGCTGTGGGTTTGTCATATATGGCCTTTATTATATTGAGGTAGTTTCCCTCTATGCCCACACTCTGCAGAGTTTTTATCATAAATGGGTGTTGAATTTTCTCAAAATCTTTTCCTGCATCTATTGAGATGATCATATGGTTTTATTCTACAATTTGTTAATATGGTGTATCACATTGATTTGTGTATATTGAAGAATCCTTGCATCCCTGGGATAAACCCCACTTGATCATGGTGCTTGATCCTTTTAATGTGTTGTTCGATTCTGTTTGCTAGTATTTTGTTGAGGATTTTTACATCTATATTCATCAGTGATATTGGTCTATAATTTTCTTTCCTTGTAGTATCTTTGTCTGGTTTTGGTATCAGGGTGACGGTGGTCTCATAGAATGAGTTTGGGAGTGTTCCTTCCCCTGCAATTGTTTTGAAGAATTTGAGAAGGTTGGGTGTTAGCTCTTCTCTAAATGTTTGACAGAATTCACCTGTGATGCCATCTGGTTCTGGACTTTTGTTTGTTGGAAGATTTTTAATCACAGTTTCAATTTCATTGCTTGTGAAAGGTTTGTTCATATTTTCTATTTCTTCCTGGTTCAGTCTTGGAAGGTTATCCCTTTCTAAGAATTTGTCCATTTCTTCCAGGTTGTCCATTTTATTGGCATAGAGTTGCTTGTAGTAGTCTCTTAGGATGCTTTGTATTCCTGTGGTGTCTGTTGTAACTTCTCCTTTTTCACTTCTAATTTTGTTGATTTGATTCCTCTCCCTCTTTTTCTTGAGTCTGGCTAAAGGTTTATCATTTTTGTTTATCTTCTCAAAGAACCGGCTTTTAGTTTTATTGATCTTTGCTTTCGTTTTCTTTGCTTCTATTTCATTTATTTCTGCTTTGATCTTTATGATTTCTTTCACTCTACTAACTTTGGGTTTTGTTCTTCTTTCTCTAGTTCCTCTAGGTGTAAGGTTAGATTGTTTAGTTGAGATTTTTCTTGTTTCCTGAGGTAGGCTTGTATTGCTATAAACTTCCCTCTTAGAACTGCTTTTGCTGCATCCCATAGGTTTTGGATCATCGTGTGTTTCTTGTCATTTGTCTCTAGGTAGTTTTTGATTTCCTCTTTTATTTCTTCAGTGATCTCTTGGTTATTTAGTAACGTATTGTTTAGCCTCCATGTGTTTTTGTTTTTTATGGTTTTGTCGCTGTTATTGATTTCTAATCTCATAGCATTGTGGTTGGAACAGCTGCTTGATATGATTTCAGTTTTCTTAAATTTACTGAGGCTTTATTTGTGACCCAAGATGTGATCTATCTTGGAGAATGTTCCGTGTGCAGATGAGAAGAACGTGTAATCTGCTGTTTTTGGATGGAATGTCCTATAAATATCAATTAACTATATCTGGTCTATTTTGTCATTTAAAGCTTGTGTTTCCTTATTAATTTTCTGTCTGGATGATCTCCACTGGTGTAAGTGAGCTGTTAAAGTCCCCTGCTATTATGGTGTTACTGTTGATTTCCTCTTTTATAGCTGTTAGCAGTTGCCTTATGTATTGAGGTGCTCCTATGTTGGGCACATATATATCTATAATTGTTATATCTTCTTCTTGGATTGATCCCTTGACCATTATGTAGTGTCTTTCCTTGTCTCTTGTAACATTCTTTATTTTAAAGTCTATTTTATCTGATATGAGTATTGCTACTCCAGCTTTCTTTTGATTTTCATTTGCATAGAATATATTTTTCCATCGCCTCACTTTCAGTCTGTATGTGTCCCTAGGTCTGAAATGGGTCTCTTGTAGACAGCATATATACGGGCCTTGTTTTTGTATGCATTCAGGGAGCCTGTGTCTTTTGGTTGGAACATTTAGTCCATTCACGTTTAAGGTAATTATTGATATGTATGTTCCTATTACTATTTTCTTAATTGTTATGGGTTTGTCTTGGTGGGTCCTTTTCTTCTCTTGTGTTTCCCACTTAGAGAAGTTCCTTTAGCATTTGGTGTAGAGCTGGTTTCATGGTGCTGAATTCTCTTAGCTTTTGCTTGTCTGTAGGGCTTATGATTTCTCTGTCAAATCTGAATGAGATCCTTGCTGGGTGGAGTACTCTTGGTTGTAGGTTCTTCCCTTTCATCACTTTAAATTTATGCCACTCCCTTCTGGCTTGTAGATTTTCTGCTGAGAAATCAGATGTTATCCTTATGGGAGTTCCCTTGTATGTTATTTGTCATTTTTCCCTTGTTGCTTTCAATAATTTTTCTTTGTCTTCAATTTTTGTCAATTTGGTTACTATGTGTCTTGGCATTTTTCTCCTTTGATTTATCCTTCCTGGGACTCTCTGCACTTCCTGGACTTGGGTGGCTATTTCTTTTCCCATGCTAGCGAAGTTTTCGACTATAATCTCTTCAAATGTATTCTCGGGTCCTTTCTCTCTCTCTTCTCCTTCTGGGACCCCTATGATGTGAATGTTGTTGCGTTAAATGTTGTCCCAGAGGACTCTTAGGGTGTCTTCATTTATTTTCATTCTTTTTCTTTATTCTGTTCCATGGCAGTGATTTCCACCTTTCTGTCTTCCAGGCCACTTATCCGTTCTTCTGCCACAGTTATTCTGCTACTGATTCCTTCTGGTGTATTTTTCATTTCAGTTATTATATTGTTCACCTCTGTTTGTTTGTTCTTTAATTCTTCTAGGTGTTTGCTCCTTAATTCTTCTAGGTCTTTGTTAAGCATTTCTTGCATCTTCTCGATCTTTGCCTCCATTCTTTTGCCAAGGTCTTGGATCATGTTCACTATCATTATTCTGAATTCTTTTTCTGGAAGGTTCCCTATCTCCACCTCATTTCGTTTTTTTTCCTAGGGTTTTATCTTGTTCCTTAATCTGGTATAAAGTCCTCTGCCTTTTCATTTTGTCTATCTTTCTGTGAATGTGGTTTTCCTTCCACAGGCTGCAGAATTATAGTTCTTCTTGCTTCTGCTGTCTGCTCTCCAGTGGATGAGTCTATCTTAGAGGCTTGTGCAAGCTTCCTGATGGGAGGGACTGGTGGTGGGTAGAGCTGGGTGTTGCTTTGGTGGGCAAAGCTTTAATCTGCTTGTCTGCAGATTAAATAAAACTTTAATAAAAAGTTTAATCCACTTATCTGCTGATGCATGGGGCTGGGTTCCCTCCCTGTTGGTAGTTTTGCCTGAGGTGACCCAGCACTGGAGCCTACCTTGCTCTTGGTGGGGTTAATGGCGGACTCTGGGAGGGCTCACACCAAGGAGTATTTCCCAGAACTTCTGCTGCCAGTGTCGTTGTCCTCACGGTGAGCCACAGCCACAGCTACCACCTGCCTCTGCAGGAGACCCTCTAAAACTATCAGGTAGTTCTGGTCATTCTCCTACGAGGTCACTGCTCCTTCCCCTGGGTTCTGATGTGCTCACTACTTTGTGTGTGCCCTCCAAGAGTGGAGTATCTGAGTGGAGTTGAGACTCTGAGACTCTGCGTGGAGTCGCACAGACTCTGGGTCCTGTGAAGCTTCGATGCTTTGTGGTTCTAGAAATCCTATAGGAGACGGTCCACAGCAGGTGAAGCTATTGTTGTCAGTTGAGGTGGTGAAGCCAAAGATCTGCAGTTCCGACTAGAGGTGCCGATGTACATACAGGACAAAATCATCTCGTGTGAATGTAGTTCAGGCATGTTTAAGATGAATGGAGCCATGTTAATGCCTACCATATTCTATCTTGAGCCTCTCCTCAGGGACCCCCTCCTCAGTTCCTGAGGCTCCTGTAAGTCATGTACAGGGGACTGGAGAGTGGGCTCTGTCCAATCTGAGCCCTGAGTTACCCTGTGTGTATCTTAGGATACTTTGTATTTCTGTGGGGTCTGTTGTAACATCAACTCTTTCATTTCAGATTTATTTGGGCCCTCTCTTTTTAAAAGAACATACTACTGTTGTCTTTTATTCTTTACAGAAGTTTAATAAGTGTTTGATCTACCTTGACTTACTCTATGTATACTTTTTGCAGTGAGATTTTTACTTTTCTTTGTTTTCTTGTTACTATCAATAATTAGTGAGACTTCTTTTAAGCTACCTTCAACATTGATTATAAAGCTGCTTTATTAGTGATGACAGAGCCTTAATGGAAGTCATGTTCTGGTTGTAAATTAGAATGCAATGTGCCAGCAAAAAGCCCCTTAAGTTTATTTCTCATTACTTCTTGGTCTTTTTTTAATTTAATTTTTATTTTTTATCAGAGCAAATTTGATTAAAATGTTTTGTTTCTTCTAGGTGTGCAAGATGTGGTTCTTTTAAACATATACATATATCTATTCTTCTTTGGATCATTTTCCCATGTAGGTTATGATACAATGTTGAGTAATCTTCTTTTGGTATTACGTAGGTCTTTGGTGATTACACATTTCACATTTGTTTCTATATCTATGTTAACCCCAATATCCTAAGGTATCCAATCCTCACACCTTTCCATTTGGTGAACCATAAGTTAGTTTAGTGAATCTGTGATTGCATTTCTCTGTGGAAATATCTTCATTGGTATCAATTTTTAGCTAAGATCTATAAGTGATATTATAGGATATGTGTCTTTTGCTTTCTGACTTAGTACAATTTGCCTGATTACCTCAAGAATCATACATGGTGCTGCAAATAGCATTGTTTTATTTTTTTCCCTGGCTAATATTCCATCTGTACGTGTACCAGTTCTTCTTTGGCCACGCACCTCTTGATGGACCTTTTGGTTGTCTCCATGTCTTGGCTATTGTAATACTGCTGCAATACACATTTGCTTGCCTGTGTCTTTCCAGTTCTATCTTCTTATGTTATAGTCCAAGGAGTGGGCTTGCTGTATCATATGGTAACTCAGTGTGTACGTTTTAAAGGCACCAGCATTCAGTTCTCATTAGTGGCTCTTTCCAGGTTACGTCCAACTTAAAGTTGAGGGTATGCATTTCTCCAAAACACCTTCAGTATTTATTGTTTGTAGTTTTCTTGCTGAGGGTTATTCTGACAGGTATGAGCTGATACCCCTTTGTGGTTGAATTTGCATGTATCCCATAATCTGTTGAAATTGAGCTTTAAAGCATGTCCTTTCTATTTATCAAACAGTGATTACAGCTTAGTTCTTCAAGGTGTTTTCTTAAAGTATGTGTCACATTTTGAAAATTTTTGGCCATTACCTCCCTCGAGACATTTTGAGGGCAGTTTTCATTTACAGCCCTGCATTACTTGTTCATATGAAGTGACCATTAGCACAGGCTTTAAAGCTGCTTTTGCAGGTAACGGCCAGAGGGCGGCAGCCTTTCTACGTTCCCCACTCTGGTAACTAGGGAAACAGACCTTTCGGCCTGTGGTGTTCCTCGGTTATAAATTAGAGTGCAATGTGCCCGGATAAACCCACAAATGCTGATGTATCCTTACTTTTGTTTGTTTCTTTTTAAATTTAATTTATATTTAGTATTGGAGTAATAGTCCATTGTGTACATGGACCACTTCTTCTTGGTGCATTCCTCGGTTGATGGACATTTTCATTGCTTCCAAGTGTTGGCTATGGTAAATATTGCTGGAGTGAAGGATTGCCAGCCTGTGACTTTTTTTTTAATTAATTAATTAATTAATTTATTATTTATGGCTGTGTTGGGTCTTCGTTTCTGTGAGAGGGCCCTCTTCAGTTGCGGCAAGCGGGGGTCACTCTTCATTGCCGTGCGTGGGCCTCTCACCATCGCGGCCTCTCTTGTTGTGGAGCACAGGCTCCAGACACACAGGCTCAGCAATTGTGGCTCACGGGCCCAGTTGCTCCGTGGCATATGGGATCTTCCCTGACCAGGGCTCTAACCTGTGTCCCCTGCATTGGCAGGCAGACTCTCAACCACTGCGCCACCAGGGAAGCCCCTGCCTGTGACTTTTTGATTCTCATTTTCTCAGGTGATAGGTCCAGCAGTGGTTTTGATTGATTGACTGGTAGCTCAATGTTTCCCTTTTCAAAGCACCTACATTGTGTTTTCATTAGTGACTCTTAACATGCCCCCCTTACAACCGAGGGTACGCATTTCTCCACAATCCCTTCAGCATTTATTTTTTGCAGCATTTTTGCTAATGGCCATTCTGACTGCTGTGAGCTGATGGGTATTTGTAATATGGGTATGCATGTCATTAAATAGTCTAAAATTCATCATTTTTCCACGCCTTTTTCTTTTCTGTTAAAAGAAAAAAGAAAAAAAATTGTGAGTACAATATCCGTCTTGAAAGTGTCTTCCTGGAACGTTGCCCTCTTTTGAATTTTTTGGTCAATTTTCAACCCCAGGATTGTTTTGAAATGTAGGTGTCATTTACAGGCCTGCAATGAGTGTGAATATTTAGGGACCATTAGCACTAGGTTTAAGCTGCTGTTGTTCGAAACGGCCACAAGGCAGCAGCATTTCTCCATTATCAAAACTGGTTACTAGGACAGCAAAGCCGTTCTGGAAGTCGTTTTCCTAGGTTGTAAATTTGAATGGAATGGGCTGGAAAACGCCCCATAAGTTTATGTCTGATTAATTCTTTTTCGTTGTTTTAATTTTTTAAATCAGGGTAATGGTTAGAATGTTGTTTGTCCAAGGTGTACACACTGTGGTTCATTTACACATTATTTATAACTATTTATGTAGAGATCCTCTTCCCATGTAAATTATTATGGAGTGTTCTGTAGACCTCCCTTGTTATATGGTCGGTCTTTTTGTAATATGTATATAATATGTATTTGGATCATATCCATATCATATAGTAACACGAATCTTCATTTATCCATTCCCGCCACCTTTCCCTTTAGATGAGCAAAGTTGGTTTTCTAAGTTTGTGAGTGTATTTCTCTGTGAATTGTGTTCATTTGTGTCAGTTATTAGATAACGCCTATTAGTGATATCATAGGATATAAGTCTTTTGCTTTCCGACTTACCTCATGATTTGTGATTATCTCCAGGCTCATTTGTGGTGCCTCAAAGAGCAGGGTTTCCTTGTTTTCCATGGCTAATACTCCACTGTGTACCTGGACCACTTATTCTACATCCATTCACTTGTTGATGGACATTTTTATCGCTTCACTGCCTTGGCTATTGTGAATAATGCTGCACTGCAGCTTTTGCAACCTGTGTGTTCTCGATACTTGTCTTCTCAGGTGAGAGGTCCAATGGTGCGCCTGCTGGATTGAATGGTACCTAAATTTTTACTTTTAAACGCAGCTCTTTTCTGTTCTCATTACTGGCTGTTAACCACTTTGCATCTCACCAGCAGCTAGAGGATACACAATTCTCTACAACCGCATCAGCATTTATGGTTTGTAGACTTTTTGCTGATGGTCAGTCGACTGGTGTGATTGGAAACCCTTTTGTTGATTAGATTGCATGAGTCTAATAATTCCTGAGGTTGAGCCTTAATCCATTCTCCTTTTTTTTAAAGACAGTGAGTAATACTTACCTCTTCATAGTATTTTATTGAAAAATTTGCCTGTATTAAATTTTTTTTTCCGTTCCCTACCTCAGCACAATTTTTGACGGCAGGTGTCCTTTACAGCCCTGAGTCCTTGTGAATTTTAAGTGACCATTAGCTGTGGGTTTAAAGCCGCTCTTGCGGGAAACGGCCACAAGGCGGCAGCATTTCTCCTTTACCAAATCTGGTTACTATGGCAACAGAGCCTTACTGGAAGTGGTGGTCTAGGTTGCAAATTAGAATGGAATGTGCCAGGAAAAAGCCCTTTAAGTTTATGTCTCATTACTTCTTGTTCATATTTTTAAATTAATTTTTATTTTTTGTCACAGCAAACTTGATTACAATGTTTTGTTTGTTCTAGGTGTGCAAGATGTGGTTCTTTCACACATATACATATATCTATTCTTCTTCGGATCCTTTTCTCATGTAGGTTATGACACAATGTAGAGTAGTCTTCTCTTGGTATTCTGTAGGTCTTTGGTGATTATATATTTCACATGTGTTTGTATGTCTCTGTTAACCTCAATATGGTAATGTATCCAATCCTCACACCTTTCCATCTGGTGAACCATAAGTTTCTTTAATGAATCTGTGATTGCCTTTCTCTGTGGAAATATCTTCGTTTCTATCAATTTTTAGGTAACACCTATATCTGATATGACAGGATATGTGTCTTTCACTTTCTCACTTACTACAAGTTGTGTGATTACCTCTAGACTCATCTATGGTGCTGCAAATGGCATTGTTTCATTTTGTCACTAGCTCGTATTCCATCTGTACATGTAGCAGTTCTTCTTTGTCCACCCATTTGTCAGTGGACTTTTTTGTTACTTGCATATATTGGCTATTGTAATAGTATGCATTGCAGATTTGCCTGCCTGTGTCCTTCCAATTCTGTCTTCGTCGGTTATAGTCCAGGAATAGGTCTGCTAGGTCATATGGTAGCTCAGTGTTTACCTTTTAAAGGTACCTCCATTCTGTTATCATTAGTGGCTCTTTCCAGGTTACGTCCCACTTAAAGTTGAGGGTATACATTTCTCCACAGCACCTTCAGCATTTATTATTTGTAGTTTTTGCTGATGGTTATTCTGACGGGTGTGAGCTGACACCTCTTTACGGTTGAATTTGCATGTGTCTCATATTCCATTGCAAGTGAGCTTTAAGGCAAGTCATTTTTATTTTTCAAGCTGTAATTACAGCTTAGTTCTTCAAAGTGCTTTCTTAAAGTTTGTGTCAAATTTTGAAATGTTTTGGCCATTACCTCCCTCAAGACATTTTGAGGGCAGGTTTCATTTTCAGCCCTACAGTACTTGTTCATATGAAGTGACCATTAGCACAGGCTTTAAACTGCTTTTGCAGGTAACGGCCACAGGGCTGCTACCTTTCTACATTCCCCACACTGATACTAGGGAAACAGACTTTACGGCCAGTGGTGTTCCTCGGTTGTAAATTAGAGTAGAATGTGCCCAGATAAACACACAAAAGCTGATGACTCATTACTTTTCTTGGAGTTTTAAATTTAATTTTTATTTTTTATTGGAGTTAATATTCTATTCTGTACATGGACCATTTCTTGGTGCATTCCTCTGTTGATGGACATTTTCATTGTTTCCAAGTGTTGCCTATGGTAAATATTGCTGGAGTGCAGGATTGCCAGCCTGTGACTTTTTGATTCTCATTTTCTCTGGTGATAGGCCCAGCAGTGGGTGTGATTGATGGACTGGTCACTCAGTGTTTACTTTTTCAAAGCACCTCCAATGTGTTTTTATTAGTGGCTTTTACAACGTCCCCCTTAGTACCGAGGGTACGCATTTCTCCACAATTGCTTCAGCATTTATTGTTTGCAACATTTATGCTAATGGCCCTTCTGGCTGCTGTGAGCTGATAGGTTTTTGTAATTTGGGTTTGCATGTCTTTGAAAATTCGTAAAACTCATCATTTTTCTCCACCGTTTTCTTTTCTGTTAAAAAAAAGGAAACAATTGGGAGTACAATATAACTCTTGAAATTGTGTTCTTGGAAGGTTGCCCTCTTTTGAAATTTTTGGTCGATTTTCCACCCCAGAATTTGTTTAGAAAGCAGGTGTTTTTAACGAACTGCAAGTTTGGTGAATATTTAGTGACCTTTAGCAATGGGTTTAAAGCTGCTGTTGTGGGAAGTGGCCTCAAGCAGGCAGCATATCTCCATTCCCATATCTGGGTACTAGGGCAGCAGAGCCTTTCTGGAAGTCGTGTTCCTAGGTTGTAAATTACATTGGAATATGCATGGAGAAACACCCTTTAGTTTATGTCTCATTATTTCTTCTTGGTTTTAATTTTTTTTTTTAATTGGGGTAAAGCTTAGAATATTGTTTGTCCTAGGTGTACACAATCTGGTTCATTTGTACATTATATATGTCTATTCAAGTACAGATCCTCTTCCCATGTAAAATGTTACTGAGGGTTCCGCAGACCTCCCTTGCTATATGGTCGGTATTTTTGAGATATGTATATAATATGTGTTTGTATACATATAGTAACACTAATCTTAATTTATCCATTCCCCCCACCTTTCCTTTTAGATGAGCATAGTTTGTTTTCTAAGTCTGTGAGTGTCTTTCTCTGTGGAAATATGTTCCTTTGTGTCAGTTATTAGATAACGCCTATAAGTGATATCATAGAATATAGGTCTTTTGCTTTCCGACTTACCTCATGTTTCATGATTATCTCCAGACTCATTTGTGGCGCCTCAGAGAGCAATGGTTCATTGTTTTCCATGGCTAATATTCTATTGTGTACATGGACCACTTGTTCTTTATCCATTCACCTCTTGTTGGACATTTTGATGCTTCACTGTCTTGGCTATTGTGAATAAGGCTGCACTGCAGCTTTTGCGGCCTGTGTCTTCTCGATTCTTGTCTTCTCAGGTGAGAGGTCCATTGGTGCGCTTGCTGGATTGAATGGTACCTCCCTTTTTACTTTTAAACACAGCTCCTTTCTTTTCTCATTATTGGCTCTTACCCATTTACGTCTCACCAGACGGTAGAGGGTACACAGTTCTCTAAAACCCCTTCAGCATTTATTGTTTGTAGACTTTTTGCTGATGGTCAGTCGACTGGTGTAAGTTGAAACTTTTTGTAGATTAGATTGCATGGGTCTAACCCTCCCTGAGGTTGAGCTTTTATCCATTTTCCTTTTTTTTTAAAAAGAGCGTGAATAAAACTTAACTCTTCATACTCTCTTCTTGAAACATTTGCCTGTTTTAAATTTTTTGGTCCACTCCTTACTTCAGCACAATTTTTTAGGGCAGGTGACCTTTACAGCCCTGAGTCCTTGGGAATGTTAAGTGACCATTAGCTGTGACTTTAAAGCTGCTTTTGCAGGAAACGGCCACAAGGTGGCAGCATTTCTCCTTTACCAAATTTGATTACTAGGGAAACAGAGGCTTAATGCAAGTGGTGTTCTAGGTTGTAAATCTGAATGGAATGTGCCAGGAAAAAGCCCTTTAAGTTTATGTCTCATTACTTCTTGTTCATATTTGTAATTTACTTTTTATTTTTTATCCCAGCAAATTTGATTACAATGGTTTGTTTGTTCTAGGTGTGCAAGATGTGGTTCTTTCACACATATACGTTTATCTATTCTTCCTCGCATCCTTTTCCCATGTAGCTTATGACACAATGTTGAGTAGTCTTCTCCTGGTTTTCTGTACGTCTTTGCTGGTTATATATTTCACATGGTTTGTATATCTCTCTTAAGCACAATATGGTAATGTATCCAATCCTCATCCCTTTCTATTTGGTGAACCATAAGTTTTTTAATGAATCTGTGATTGCCTTTCTCTGTGGAAATATCTTCATTGGTATCAATTTTTAAGTAACTCCTTAAAGTAATACGATAGGATATGTGTCTTTTGCTTTCTCACTTACTACAGGTGGCGTGATTACATCTAGACTCATCTATGGTGCTGCAAATGGCATTGTTTCATTTTTTTCACTAGCGAATATTCCATCTGTACATGGAGGAGTTCTTCTTTGTCCACCCATCTGTTGGTAGACTTTTTGGTTACTTCCATATCTTGGCTATTGTAATACTGTGCAATGCAGATTTGCCTGCCTGTGTCTTTCCAATTCTCTCTTCTTAGATTTTAGGTGGAGGAGTGGGCCTGCTGGATCATACGGTAGCTCAATGTTTACCTTTTTAAGGCACCTCCATTCTGTTCTAGTTCGTGGCCCTTTCCATGTTACGTCCCCCTTGAATTTGAGGGTATGCATTTCTCTACAACACCTTCAGCATTTATTGTTTGTAGTTTTCTTGCTGATGGTTATTCTGACAAGTGTGATCTGATACCTCTTTGTGGCTGAATTCGCACGTGCCTCATAATCCACTGAAATTGAGCTTGCAGACATGTCCTTTTTATTTTTCAAGCTGTGATTACCCCTTAGTTCTTCAAAGTGTTCTCTTAAAGTATGTGTCACATTTTGAAATGTTTTGGCCATTACCTCCCTCCAGACATTTTGAGGGCAGGTTTCATTTACAGTTCTGCCGTACTTGTTCCTATGAAATGACCATTAGCACAGGCTTTAAAGCTGCTTTTGCAGCTAACTGCCAGAGGGCGGCAGACTTTCTATGTCCCCCACCCTGGTAACTAGGGAAAAGCCCTTGCGGCCTGTGGTGTTTCTCGGTTATAAATTAGAGTGGAGTGTGCCCGGACAAACCCACACAAGCTGATGTCTCCTTACTTTTGTTGGATTTTTACATTTAATTTTTATTTTTTATTGGAGTAATTTTCCACTGTGTACGTGGACCACTTCTACTTTGTGCATTCCTCGGTTGATGGACATTTTCATTGCTTCCAAGTGTTGGCTATGGTAAATATTGTTGGAGTGCAGGATTGCCAGCCTGTGACTTTTTGATTCTCATTTTCTCAGGTGATAGGCCCAGCAGTGGGTGTGATTGATTGACTGGCAGCACAGTGTTTCCCTTTTCAAAGCACCTTCTTTGTGTTTTCATTAGTGGCTCTTACCTCGTCCCCCTTAGAATCCAGGGTACGCATTTCTCCACAATCGCTTCAGCATTTACTGTTTGCAATATTTATGCTAATGGCTCTTCTGGCTGTTGTGAGCTGATAGGTTTTTGTAATTCGGGTTTGCATGTCTTTGAAAATTCGTAAAACTCATCATTTTTCTCCACCGTTTTCTTTTCTGTTAAAAAAAAGGAAACAATTGGGAGTACAATATAACTCTTGAAATTGTGTTCTTGGAAGGTTGCCCTGTTTTGAAATTTTTGGTCGATTTTCCACCCCAGAATTTGTTTAGAAAGCAGGTGTCTTTTACCGAACTGCAAGTTTGGTGAATATTTAGTGACCTTTAGCAATGGGTTTAAAGCTGCTGTTGTGGGAAGTGGCCTCAAGCAGGCAGCATATCTCCATTCCCATATCTGGGTACTAGGGCAGCAGAGCCTTTCTGGAAGTCGTGTTCCTAGTTTGTAAATTACATTGGAATGTGCATGGAGAAAGCCCCATAAGTTTATGTCTCATTATTTCTTCTTGGTTTTAATTTTTTTTTTAATTGGGGTAAAGCTTAGAATATTGTTTGTCCTAGGTGTACACAATCTGGTTCGTTTGTACATTCTATATGTCTATTCAAGTACAGATCCTCTTCCCATGTAAAACGTTACTGAGGGTTCCGCAGACCTCCCTTGCTATATGGTTGGTCTTTTTGAGATATGTATATAATATGTGTTTGTATACATATAGTAACACTAATCTTAATTTATCCATTCCCCCCACCTTTCCTTTTAGATGAGCATAGTTTGTTTTCTAAGTCTGTGAGTGTCTTTCTCTGTGGAAATATGTTCCTTTGTGTCAGTTATTAGATAACGCCTATAAGTGATATCATAGAATATAGGTCTTTTGCTTTCCGACTTACCTCATGTTTCGTGATTATCTCCAGACTCATTTGTAGTGCCTCAGAGAGCAGTGGCTCATTGTTTTCCATGGCTATTATTCCATTGTGTACATGGACCACTTCTTCTTTATCCATTCACCTGTTGTTGGACATTTTGATTGCTCCACTGTCTTGGCTATTGTGAATAAGGCTGCACTGCAGCTTTTGCGGCCTGTGTCTTCTCGATTCTTGTCTTCTCAGGTGAGAGATCCAATGGTGCGCCCGCTGTATTGAATGGTACCTGCAGTTTTACTTTTAAACACAGCTCCTTTCTGTTCTCATTATTGGCTGTTACCCCTTAACGTCTCACCAGCAGGTAGAGTGTACACAGTTCTCTAAAACCCCTTCAGCATTTATTGTTTGTAGACTTTCTGCTGATGGTAAGTCAACTGGTTTAAGTTGAAACTTTTTGGAGATTAGATTGCATGGGTCTAACCCTCCCTGAGGTTGAGCTTTTATCCATTTTCCTTTTTTTAAAAGAGCGTGAGTAAAACTTAACTCTTCATACTCTCTTCTTGAAACATTTGCCTGTTTTGAATTTTTTTGTCCATTCCCTCCTTCAGCACAATTTTTTAGGGCAGGTGTCCTTTACAGCCCTGAGTCCTTGGGAATGTTAAGTGACCATTAGCTGTGAGTTTAAAGCTTTTCTTGCAGGAAACGGAAACAAGGTGGCAGCATTTCCCCTTTACCAAATTTGGTTCCTAGGGAAACAGAGCCTTAATGGAAGTGGTGTTCTAGGTTGTAAATTAAAATGGAATGTGCCAGGGAAAAGCCCTTTAAGTTTATGTCTCATTACTTCTTGTTCATATTTGTAATTTACTTTTTATTTTTTATCCCAGCAAATTTGATTACAATGGTTTGTTTGTTCTAGGTGTGCAAGATGTGGTTCTTTCACACATATACATGTATCTATTCTTCCTCGCATCCTTTTCCCATGTAGGTTATGACACAATGTTGAGTAGTCTTCTCCTGGTCTTCCGTACGTCTTTGGTGATTATATATTTCGCATGGTTTGTATATCTCTGTTAACCCCAAGACGGTAATGTATCCAATCCTCATCCCTTTCTATTTGGTGAACCATAAGTTTTTTAATGAATCTGTGATTGCCTTTCTCTGTGGAAATATCTTCATTGGTATCAATTTTTAAGTAACTCCTAAAAGTGATATGATAGGATATGTGTCTTTTGCTTTCTCACTTACTACAGGTGGCGTGATTAGGTCTAGACTCATCTATGGTGCTGCAAATGGCATTGTTTCATTTTTTTCACTAGCGAATATTGCATCTGTACATGGAGGAGTTCTTCTTTGTCCACCCATCTGTTGGTGGACTTTTTGGTTACTTCCATATCTTGGCTATTGTAATACTGTGCCATGCAGATTTGCCTGCCTGTGTCTTCCAATTCTCTCTTCTTAGATTATAGGTGGAGGAGTGGGCCTGCTGGATCATATGGTAACTCAATGTTTACCTTTTTAAGGCACCTCCATTCTGTTCTCATTCGTGGCCCTTTCCAACTTACGTCCCACTTGAAGTTGAGGGTATGCATTTCTCCACAACACCTTCCGCATTTATTGTTTGTAGTTTGCTTGCTGATGGTTATTCTGACAATTGTGAGCTGATACCTCTTTGTGGTTGAATTTGCACGTGCCTCATAATCCGTTGAAATTGAGCTTGAAGGCATGTCCTTTTTATTTTTCAAGCTGTGATTACCCCTTAGTTCTTCAAAGTGTTCTCTTAAAGTATGTGTCACATTTTGAAATGTTTTGGCCATTACCTCCCTCCAGACATTTTGAGGGCAGGTTTCATTTACAGTTCTGCAGTACTTGTTCCTATGAAATGACCATTAGCACAGGCTTTAAAGCTGCTTTTGCAGGTAACTGCCAGAGGGCGGCAGCCTTTCTATATTCCCCACCCTGGTAACTAGGGAAAAGCCCTTGCGGCCTGTGGTGTTTCTCGGTTATAAATTAGAGTGGAGTGTGCCCGGACAAACCCACACAAGCTGATGTCTCCTTACTTTTGTTGGATTTTTAAATTTAATTTTTATTTTTTATTGGAGTAATTTTCCACTGTGTACGTGGACCACTTCTACTTTGTGCATTCCTCGGTTGATGGACATTTTCATTGCTTCCAAGTCTTGGCTATGGTAAATATTGTTGGAGTGCAGGATTGCCAGCCTGTGACTTTTTGATTCTCATTTTCTCAGGTGATAGGCCCAAAAGTGGGTGTGATTGACTGACTGGTAGCACCGTGTTTCCCTTTTCAAAGCACCTTCTTTGTGTTTTCATTAGTGGCACTTACCAGGTCCCCCTTAGAATCGAGTGTACACATTTCTCCACAATCGCTTCAGCATTTATTGTTTGCAGCATTTATGCTAATGGCCCTACTGGCTGCTGTGAGCTGATAGGGTTTTAAAATTTGTGTTTGCATGTCTTTGAAAATTCGTAAAACTCATCGTTTTTCTCCGCCGTTTTCCTTTCTGTTAAAAAAAGGAAACAATTGGGAGTACAATATTACTCTTGATATTGTCTTCTTGGAAGGTTGCTCGCTTTTGAATTTTTTGGTCGATTTTCCACCTCAGACTTTTTTAGAAAGCAGGTGTCATTTAGTGAACTGCAAGTTTGATGAATATTTAGTGAACTTTCGCAATAGTTTTAAAGCTCCTGTTGTGGGAAGTGGCCTGAAACAGGCAGCATTTCTCTATTCCCAAATCTGGGTACTAGGGCAGCAGAGTCTTTCTGGAAGTCGTGTTCCTAGGTTGTAAATTACATTGGAATATGCATGGAGAAACACCCTTTAGTTTATGTCTCATTATTTCTTCTTGGTTTTAATTTTTTTTTTTAATTGGGGTAAAGCTTAGAATATTGTTTGTCCTAGGTGTACACAATCTGGTTCATTTGTACATTCTATATGTCTATTCAAGTACAGATCCTCTTCCCATGTAAAATGTTACTGAGGGTTCCGCAGACCTCCCTTGCTATATGGTCGGTATTTTTGAGATATGTATATAATATGTGTTTGTATACATATAGTAACACTAATCTTAATTTATCCATTCCCCCCACCTTTCCTTTTAGATGAGCATAGTTTGTTTTCTAAGTCTGTGAGTGTCTTTCTCTGTGGAAATATGTTCCTTTGTGTCAGTTATTAGATAACGCCTATAAGTGATATCATAGAATATAGGTCTTTTGCTTTCCGACTTACCTCATGTTTCATGATTATCTCCAGACTCATTTGTGGCGCCTCAGAGAGCAATGGTTCATTGTTTTCCATGGCTAATATTCTATTGTGTACATGGACCACTTGTTCTTTATCCATTCACCTCTTGTTGGACATTTTGATGCTTCACTGTCTTGGCTATTGTGAATAAGGCTGCACTGCAGCTTTTGCGGCCTGTGTCTTCTCGATTCTTGTCTTCTCAGGTGAGAGGTCCATTGGTGCGCTTGCTGGATTGAATGGTACCTCCCTTTTTACTTTTAAACACAGCTCCTTTCTTTTCTCATTATTGGCTCTTACCCATTTACGTCTCACCAGACGGTAGAGGGTACACAGTTCCCTAAAACCCCTTCAGCATTTATTGTTTGTAGACTTTTTGCTGATGGTCAGTCGACTGGTGTAAGTTGAAACTTTTTGTAGATTAGATTGCATGGGTCTAACACTCCCTGAGGTTGAGCTTTTATCCATTTTCCTTTTTTTTAAAAAGAGCGTGAATAAAACTTAACTCTTCATACTCTCTTCTTGAAACATTTGCCTGTTTTAAATTTTTTGGTCCACTCCTTACTTCAGCACAATTTTTTAGGGCAGGTGACCTTTACAGCCCTGAGTCCTTGGGAATGTTAAGTGACCATTAGCTGTGACTTTAAAGCTGCTTTTGCAGGAAACGGCCACAAGGTGGCAGCATTTCTCCTTTACCAAATTTGGTTACTAGGGAAACAGAGGCTTAATGGAAGTGGTGTTCTAGGTTGTAAATCTGAATGGAATGTGCCAGGAAAAAGCCCTTTAAGTTTATGTCTCATTACTTCTTGTTCATATTTGTAATTTACTTTTTATTTTTTATCCCAGCAAATTTGATTACAATGGTTTGTTTGTTCTAGGTGTGCAAGATGTGGTTCTTTCACACATATACGTTTATCTATTCTTCCTCGCATCCTTTTCCCATGTAGCTTATGACACAATGTTGAGTAGTCTTCTCCTGGTTTTCTGTACGTCTTTGCTGGTTATATATTTCACATGGTTTGTATATCTCTCTTAAGCACAATATGGTAATGTATCCAATCCTCATCCCTTTCTATTTGGTGAACCATAAGTTTTTTAATGAATCTGTGATTGCCTTTCTCTGTGGAAATATCTTCATTGGTATCAATTTTTAAGTAACTCCTTAAAGTAATACGATAGGATATGTGTCTTTTGCTTTCTCACTTACTACAGGTGGCGTGATTACATCTAGACTCATCTATGGTGCTGCAAATGGCATTGTTTCATTTTTTTCACTAGCGAATATTCCATCTGTACATGGAGGAGTTCTTCTTTGTCCACCCATCTGTTGGTAGACTTTTTGGTTACTTCCATATCTTGGCTATTGTAATACTGTGCAATGCAGATTTGCCTGCCTGTGTCTTTCCAATTCTCTCTTCTTAGATTTTAGGTGGAGGAGTGGGCCTGCTGGATCATACGGTAGCTCAATGTTTACCTTTTTAAGGCACCTCCATTCTGTTCTAGTTCGTGGCCCTTTCCATGTTACGTCCCCCTTGAATTTGAGGGTATGCATTTCTCTACAACACCTTCAGCATTTATTGTTTGTAGTTTTCTTGCTGATGGTTATTCTGACAAGTGTGATCTGATACCTCTTTGTGGCTGAATTCGCACGTGCCTCATAATCCACTGAAATTGAGCTTGCAGACATGTCCTTTTTATTTTTCAAGCTGTGATTACCCCTTAGTTCTTCAAAGTGTTCTCTTAAAGTATGTGTCACATTTTGAAATGTTTTGGCCATTACCTCCCTCCAGACATTTTGAGGGCAGGTTTCATTTACAGTTCTGCCGTACTTGTTCCTATGAAATGACCATTAGCACAGGCTTTAAAGCTGCTTTTGCAGCTAACTGCCAGAGGGCGGCAGACTTTCTATGTCCCCCACCCTGGTAACTAGGGAAAAGCCCTTGCGGCCTGTGGTGTTTCTCGGTTATAAATTAGAGTGGAGTGTGCCCGGACAAACCCACACAAGCTGATGTCTCCTTACTTTTGTTGGATTTTTACATTTAATTTTTATTTTTTATTGGAGTAATTTTCCACTGTGTACGTGGACCACTTCTACTTTGTGCATTCCTCGGTTGATGGACATTTTCATTGCTTCCAAGTGTTGGCTATGGTAAATATTGTTGGAGTGCAGGATTGCCAGCCTGTGACTTTTTGATTCTCATTTTCTCAGGTGATAGGCCCAGCAGTGGGTGTGATTGATTGACTGGTAGCACAGTGTTTCCCTTTTCAAAGCACCTTCTTTGTGTTTTCATTAGTGGCTCTTACCTCGTCCCCCTTAGAATCCAGGGTACGCATTTCTCCACAATCGCTTCAGCATTTACTGTTTGCAATATTTATGCTAATGGCTCTTCTGGCTGTTGTGAGCTGATAGGTTTTTGTAATTCGGGTTTGCATGTCTTTGAAAATTCGTAAAACTCATCATTTTTCTCCACCGTTTTCTTTTCTGTTAAAAAAAAGGAAACAATTGGGAGTACAATAGAACTCTTGAAATTGTGTTCTTGGAAGGTTGCCCTGTTTTGAAATTTTTGGTCGATTTTCCACCCCAGAATTTGTTTAGAAAGCAGGTGTCTTTTACCGAACTGCAAGTTTGGTGAATATTTAGTGACCTTTAGCAATGGGTTTAAAGCTGCTGTTGTGGGAAGTGGCCTCAAGCAGGCAGCATATCTCCATTCCCATATCTGGGTACTAGGGCAGCAGAGCCTTTCTGGAAGTCGTGTTCCTAGTTTGTAAATTACATTGGAATGTGCATGGAGAAAGCCCCATAAGTTTATGTCTCATTATTTCTTCTTGGTTTTAATTTTTTTTTTAATTGGGGTAAAGCTTAGAATATTGTTTGTCCTAGGTGTACACAATCTGGTTCGTTTGTACATTCTATATGTCTATTCAAGTACAGATCCTCTTCCCATGTAAAACGTTACTGAGGGTTCCGCAGACCTCCTTTGCTATATGGTTGGTCTTTTTGAGATATGTATATAATATGTGTTTGTATACATATAGTAACACTAATCTTAATTTATCCATTCCCCCCACCTTTCCTTTTAGATGAGCATAGTTTGTTTTCTAAGTCTGTGAGTGTCTTTCTCTGTGGAAATATGTTCCTTTGTGTTAGTTATTAGATAACGCCTATAAGTGATATCATAGAATATAGGTCTTTTGCTTTCCGACTTACCTCATGTTTCGTGATTATCTCCAGACTCATTTGTAGTGCCTCAGAGAGCAGTGGCTCATTGTTTTCCATGGCTATTATTCCATTGTGTACATGGACCACTTCTTCTTTATCCATTCACCTGTTGTTGGACATTTTGATTGCTCCACTGTCTTGGCTATTGTGAATAAGGCTGCACTGCAGCTTTTGCGGCCTGTGTCTTCTCGATTCTTGTCTTCTCAGGTGAGAGATCCAATGGTGCGCCTGCTGTATTGAATGGTACCTGCAGTTTTACTTTTAAACACAGCTCCTTTCTGTTCTCATTATTGGCTGTTACCCCTTAACGTCTCACCAGCAGGTAGAGTGTACACAGTTCTCTAAAACCCCTTCAGCATTTATTGTTTGTAGACTTTCTGCTGATGGTAAGTCAACTGGTTTAAGTTGAAACTTTTTGGAGATTAGATTGCATGGGTCTAACCCTCCCTGAGGTTGAGCTTTTATCCATTTTCCTTTTTTTAAAAGAGCGTGAGTAAAACTTAACTCTTCATACTCTCTTCTTGAAACATTTGCCTGTTTTGAATTGTTTTGTCCATTCCCTCCTTCAGCACAATTTTTTAGGGCAGGTGTCCTTTACAGCCCTGAGTCCTTGGGAATGTTAAGTGACCATTAGCTGTGAGTTTAAAGCTTTTCTTGCAGGAAACGGAAACAAGGTGGCAGCATTTCCCCTTTACCAAATTTGGTTCCTAGGGAAACAGAGCCTTAATGGAAGTGGTGTTCTAGGTTGTAAATTAAAATGGAATGTGCCAGGGAAAAGCCCTTTAAGTTTATGTCTCATTACTTCTTGTTCATATTTGTAATTTACTTTTTATTTTTTATCCCAGCAAATTTGATTACAATGGTTTGTTTGTTCTAGGTGTGCAAGATGTGGTTCTTTCACACATATACATGTATCTATTCTTCCTCGCATCCTTTTCCCATGTAGGTTATGACACAATGTTGAGTAGTCTTCTCCTGGTCTTCCGTACGTCTTTGGTGATTATATATTTCGCATGGTTTGTATATCTCTGTTAACCCCAAGACGGTAATGTATCCAATCCTCATCCCTTTCTATTTGGTGAACCATAAGTTTTTTAATGAATCTGTGATTGCCTTTCTCTGTGGAAATATCTTCATTGGTATCAATTTTTAAGTAACTCCTAAAAGTGATATGATAGGATATGTGTCTTTTGCTTTCTCACTTACTACAGGTGGCGTGATTAGGTCTAGACTCATCTATGGTGCTGCAAATGGCATTGTTTCATTTTTTTCACTAGCGAATATTGCATCTGTACATGGAGGAGTTCTTCTTTGTCCACCCATCTGTTGGTGGACTTTTTGGTTACTTCCATATCTTGGCTATTGTAATACTGTGCCATGCAGATTTGCCTGCCTGTGTCTTCCAATTCTCTCTTCTTAGATTATAGGTGGAGGAGTGGGCCTGCTGGATCATATGGTAACTCAATGTTTACCTTTTTAAGGCACCTCCATTCTGTTCTCATTCGTGGCCCTTTCCAACTTACGTCCCACTTGAAGTTGAGGGTATGCATTTCTCCACAACACCTTCCGCATTTATTGTTTGTAGTTTGCTTGCTGATGGTTATTCTGACAATTGTGAGCTGATACCTCTTTGTGGTTGAATTTGCACGTGCCTCATAATCCGTTGAAATTGAGCTTGAAGGCATGTCCTTTTTATTTTTCAAGCTGTGATTACCCCTTAGTTCTTCAAAGTGTTCTCTTAAAGTATGTGTCACATTTTGAAATGTTTTGGCCATTACCTCCCTCCAGACATTTTGAGGGCAGGTTTCATTTACAGTTCTGCAGTACTTGTTCCTATGAAATGACCATTAGCACAGGCTTTAAAGCTGCTTTTGCAGGTAACTGCCAGAGGGCGGCAGCCTTTCTATATTCCCCACCCTGGTAACTAGGGAAAAGCCCTTGCGGCCTGTGGTGTTTCTCGTTTATAAATTAGAGTGGAGTGTGCCCGGACAAACCCACACAAGCTGATGTCTCCTTACTTTTGTTGGATTTTTACATTTAATTTTTATTTTTTATTGGAGTAATTTTCCACTGTGTACGTGGACCACTTCTACTTTGTGCATTCCTCGGTTGATGGACATTTTCATTGCTTCCAAGTCTTGGCTATGGTAAATATTGTTGGAGTGCAGGATTGCCAGCCTGTGACTTTTTGATTCTCATTTTCTCAGGTGATAGGCCCAAAAGTGGGTGTGATTGACTGACTGGTAGCACCGTGTTTCCCTTTTCAAAGCACCTTCTTTGTGTTTTCATTAGTGGCACTTACCAGGTCCCCCTTAGAATCGAGTGTACACATTTCTCCACAATCGCTTCAGCATTTATTGTTTGCAGCATTTATGCTAATGGCCCTACTGGCTGCTGTGAGCTGATAGGGTTTTAAAATTTGTGTTTGCATGTCTTTGAAAATTCGTAAAACTCATCGTTTTTCTCCGCCGTTTTCCTTTCTGTTAAAAAAAGGAAACAATTGGGAGTACAATATTACTCTTGATATTGTCTTCTTGGAAGGTTGCTCGCTTTTGAATTTTTTGGTCGATTTTCCACCTCAGACTTTTTTAGAAAGCAGGTGTCATTTAGTGAACTGCAAGTTTGATGAATATTTAGTGAACTTTCGCAATAGTTTTAAAGCTCCTGTTGTGGGAAGTGGCCTGAAACAGGCAGCATTTCTCTATTCCCAAATCTGGGTACTAGGGCAGCAGAGTCTTTCTGGAAGTCGTGTTCCTAGGTTGTAAATTACATTGGAATATGCATGGAGAAACACCCTTTAGTTTATGTCTCATTATTTCTTCTTGGTTTTAATTTTTTTTTTTAATTGGGGTAAAGCTTAGAATATTGTTTGTCCTAGGTGTACACAATCTGGTTCATTTGTACATTCTATATGTCTATTCAAGTACAGATCCTCTTCCCATGTAAAATGTTACTGAGGGTTCCGCAGACCTCCCTTGCTATATGGTCGGTATTTTTGAGATATGTATATAATATGTGTTTGTATACATATAGTAACACTAATCTTAATTTATCCATTCCCCCCACCTTTCCTTTTAGATGAGCATAGTTTGTTTTCTAAGTCTGTGAGTGTCTTTCTCTGTGGAAATATGTTCCTTTGTGTCAGTTATTAGATAACGCCTATAAGTGATATCATAGAATATAGGTCTTTTGCTTTCCGACTTACCTCATGTTTCATGATTATCTCCAGACTCATTTGTGGCGCCTCAGAGAGCAATGGTTCATTGTTTTCCATGGCTAATATTCTATTGTGTACATGGACCACTTGTTCTTTATCCATTCACCTCTTGTTGGACATTTTGATGCTTCACTGTCTTGGCTATTGTGAATAAGGCTGCACTGCAGCTTTTGCGGCCTGTGTCTTCTCGATTCTTGTCTTCTCAGGTGAGAGGTCCATTGGTGCGCTTGCTGGATTGAATGGTACCTCCCTTTTTACTTTTAAACACAGCTCCTTTCTTTTCTCATTATTGGCTCTTACCCATTTACGTCTCACCAGACGGTAGAGGGTACACAGTTCCCTAAAACCCCTTCAGCATTTATTGTTTGTAGACTTTTTGCTGATGGTCAGTCGACTGGTGTAAGTTGAAACTTTTTGTAGATTAGATTGCATGGGTCTAACACTCCCTGAGGTTGAGCTTTTATCCATTTTCCTTTTTTTTAAAAAGAGCGTGAATAAAACTTAACTCTTCATACTCTCTTCTTGAAACATTTGCCTGTTTTAAATTTTTTGGTCCACTCCTTACTTCAGCACAATTTTTTAGGGCAGGTGACCTTTACAGCCCTGAGTCCTTGGGAATGTTAAGTGACCATTAGCTGTGACTTTAAAGCTGCTTTTGCAGGAAACGGCCACAAGGTGGCAGCATTTCTCCTTTACCAAATTTGGTTACTAGGGAAACAGAGGCTTAATGGAAGTGGTGTTCTAGGTTGTAAATCTGAATGGAATGTGCCAGGAAAAAGCCCTTTAAGTTTATGTCTCATTACTTCTTGTTCATATTTGTAATTTACTTTTTATTTTTTATCCCAGCAAATTTGATTACAATGGTTTGTTTGTTCTAGGTGTGCAAGATGTGGTTCTTTCACACATATACGTTTATCTATTCTTCCTCGCATCCTTTTCCCATGTAGCTTATGACACAATGTTGAGTAGTCTTCTCCTGGTTTTCTGTACGTCTTTGCTGGTTATATATTTCACATGGTTTGTATATCTCTCTTAAGCACAATATGGTAATGTATCCAATCCTCATCCCTTTCTATTTGGTGAACCATAAGTTTTTTAATGAATCTGTGATTGCCTTTCTCTGTGGAAATATCTTCATTGGTATCAATTTTTAAGTAACTCCTTAAAGTAATACGATAGGATATGTGTCTTTTGCTTTCTCACTTACTACAGGTGGCGTGATTACATCTAGACTCATCTATGGTGCTGCAAATGGCATTGTTTCATTTTTTTCACTAGCGAATATTCCATCTGTACATGGAGGAGTTCTTCTTTGTCCACCCATCTGTTGGTAGACTTTTTGGTTACTTCCATATCTTGGCTATTGTAATACTGTGCAATGCAGATTTGCCTGCCTGTGTCTTTCCAATTCTCTCTTCTTAGATTTTAGGTGGAGGAGTGGGCCTGCTGGATCATACGGTAGCTCAATGTTTACCTTTTTAAGGCACCTCCATTCTGTTCTAGTTCGTGGCCCTTTCCATGTTACGTCCCCCTTGAATTTGAGGGTATGCATTTCTCTACAACACCTTCAGCATTTATTGTTTGTAGTTTTCTTGCTGATGGTTATTCTGACAAGTGTGATCTGATACCTCTTTGTGGCTGAATTCGCACGTGCCTCATAATCCACTGAAATTGAGCTTGCAGACATGTCCTTTTTATTTTTCAAGCTGTGATTACCCCTTAGTTCTTCAAAGTGTTCTCTTAAAGTATGTGTCACATTTTGAAATGTTTTGGCCATTACCTCCCTCCAGACATTTTGAGGGCAGGTTTCATTTACAGTTCTGCAGTACTTGTTCCTATGAAATGACCATTAGCACAGGCTTTAAAGCTGCTTTTGCAGCTAACTGCCAGAGGGCGGCAGACTTTCTATGTCCCCCACCCTGGTAACTAGGGAAAAGCCCTTGCGGCCTGTGGTGTTTCTCGGTTATAAATTAGAGTGGAGTGTGCCCGGACAAACCCACACAAGCTGATGTCTCCTTACTTTTGTTGGATTTTTACATTTAATTTTTATTTTTTATTGGAGTAATTTTCCACTGTGTACGTGGACCACTTCTACTTTGTGCATTAATCGGTTGATGGACATTTTCATTGCTTCCAAGTGTTGGCTATGGTAAATATTGTTGGAGTGCAGGATTGCCAGCCTGTGACTTTTTGATTCTCATTTTCTCAGGTGATAGGCCCAGCAGTGGGTGTGATTGATTGACTGGCAGCACCGTGTTTCCCTTTTCAAAGCACCTTCTTTGTGTTTTCATTAGTGGCTCTTACCACGTCCCCCTTAGAATCGAGGGTACGCATTTCTCCACAATCGCTTCAGCATTTACTGTTTGCAATATTTATGCTAATGGCTCTTCTGGCTGTTGTGAGCTGATAGGTTTTTGTAATTCGGGTTTGCATGTCTTTGAAAATTCGTAAAACTCATCATTTTTCTCCACCGTTTTCTTTTATGTTAAAAAAAAGGAAACAATTGGGAGTACAATATAACTCTTGAAATTGTGTTCTTGGAAGGTTGCCCTGTTTTGAAATTTTTGGTCGATTTTCCACCCCAGAATTTGTTTAGAAAGCAGGTGTCTTTTACCGAACTGCAAGTTTGGTGAATATTTAGTGACCTTTAGCAATGGGTTTAAAGCTGCTGTTGTGGGAAGTGGCCTCAAGCAGGCAGCATATCTCCATTCCCATATCTGGGTACTAGGGCAGCAGAGCCTTTCTGGAAGTCGTGTTCCTAGTTTGTAAATTACATTGGAATGTGCATGGAGAAAGCCCCATAAGTTTATGTCTCATTATTTCTTCTTGGTTTTAATTTTTTTTTTTAATTGGGGTAAAGCTTAGAATATTGTTTGTCCTAGGTGTACACAATCTGGTTCGTTTGTACATTCTATATGTCTATTCAAGTACAGATCCTCTTCCCATGTAAAACGTTACTGAGGGTTCCGCAGACCTCCCTTGCTATATGGTTGGTCTTTTTGAGATATGTATATAATATGTGTTTGTATACATATAGTAACACTAATCTTAATTTATCCATTCCCCCCACCTTTCCTTTTAGATGAGCATAGTTTGTTTTCTAAGTCTGTGAGTGTCTTTCTCTGTGGAAATATGTTCCTTTGTGTCAGTTATTAGATAACGCCTATAAGTGATATCATAGAATATAGGTCTTTTGCTTTCCGACTTACCTCATGTTTCGTGATTATCTCCAGACTCATTTGTAGTGCCTCAGAGAGCAGTGGCTCATTGTTTTCCATGGCTATTATTCCATTGTGTACATGGACCACTTCTTCTTTATCCATTCACCTGTTGTTGGACATTTTGATTGCTCCACTGTCTTGGCTATTGTGAATAAGGCTGCACTGCAGCTTTTGCGGCCTGTGTCTTCTCGATTCTTGTCTTCTCAGGTGAGAGATCCAATGGTGCGCCCGCTGTATTGAATGGTACCTGCAGTTTTACTTTTAAACACAGCTCCTTTCTGTTCTCATTATTGGCTGTTACCCCTTAACGTCTCACCAGCAGGTAGAGTGTACACAGTTCTCTAAAACCCCTTCAGCATTTATTGTTTGTAGACTTTCTGCTGATGGTAAGTCAACTGGTTTAAGTTGAAACTTTTTGGAGATTAGATTGCATGGGTCTAACCCTCCCTGAGGTTGAGCTTTTATCCATTTTCCTTTTTTTAAAAGAGCGTGAGTAAAACTTAACTCTTCATACTCTCTTCTTGAAACATTTGCCTGTTTTGAATTTTTTTGTCCATTCCCTCCTTCAGCACAATTTTTTAGGGCAGGTGTCCTTTACAGCCCTGAGTCCTTGGGAATGTTAAGTGACCATTAGCTGTGAGTTTAAAGCTTTTCTTGCAGGAAACGGAAACAAGGTGGCAGCATTTCCCCTTTACCAAATTTGGTTCCTAGGGAAACAGAGCCTTAATGGAAGTGGTGTTCTAGGTTGTAAATTAAAATGGAATGTGCCAGGGAAAAGCCCTTTAAGTTTATGTCTCATTACTTCTTGTTCATATTTGTAATTTACTTTTTATTTTTTATCCCAGCAAATTTGATTACAATGGTTTGTTTGTTCTAGGTGTGCAAGATGTGGTTCTTTCACACATATACATGTATCTATTCTTCCTCGCATCCTTTTCCCATGTAGGTTATGACACAATGTTGAGTAGTCTTCTCCTGGTCTTCCGTACGTCTTTGGTGATTATATATTTCGCATGGTTTGTATATCTCTGTTAACCCCAAGACGGTAATGTATCCAATCCTCATCCCTTTCTATTTGGTGAACCATAAGTTTTTTAATGAATCTGTGATTGCCTTTCTCTGTGGAAATATCTTCATTGGTATCAATTTTTAAGTAACTCCTAAAAGTGATATGATAGGATATGTGTCTTTTGCTTTCTCACTTACTACAGGTGGCGTGATTAGGTCTAGACTCATCTATGGTGCTGCAAATGGCATTGTTTCATTTTTTTCACTAGCGAATATTGCATCTGTACATGGAGGAGTTCTTCTTTGTCCACCCATCTGTTGGTGGACTTTTTGGTTACTTCCATATCTTGGCTATTGTAATACTGTGCCATGCAGATTTGCCTGCCTGTGTCTTCCAATTCTCTCTTCTTAGATTATAGGTGGAGGAGTGGGCCTGCTGGATCATATGGTAACTCAATGTTTACCTTTTTAAGGCACCTCCATTCTGTTCTCATTCGTGGCCCTTTCCAACTTACGTCCCACTTGAAGTTGAGGGTATGCATTTCTCCACAACACCTTCCGCATTTATTGTTTGTAGTTTGCTTGCTGATGGTTATTCTGACAATTGTGAGCTGATACCTCTTTGTGGTTGAATTTGCACGTGCCTCATAATCCGTTGAAACTGAGCTTGAAGGCATGTCCTTTTTATTTTTCAAGCTGTGATTACCCCTTAGTTCTTCAAAGTGTTCTCTTAAAGTATGTGTCACATTTTGAAATGTTTTGGCCATTACCTCCCTCCAGACATTTTGAGGGCAGGTTTCATTTACAGTTCTGCAGTACTTGTTCCTATGAAATGACCATTAGCACAGGCTTTAAAGCTGCTTTTGCAGGTAACTGCCAGAGGGCGGCAGCCTTTCTATATTCCCCACCCTGGTAACTAGGGAAAAGCCCTTGCGGCCTGTGGTGTTTCTCGGTTATAAATTAGAGTGGAGTGTGCCCGGACAAACCCACACAAGCTGATGTCTCCTTACTTTTGTTGGATTTTTAAATTTAATTTTTATTTTTTATTGGAGTAATTTTCCACTGTGTACGTGGACCACTTCTACTTTGTGCATTCCTCGGTTGATGGACATTTTCATTGCTTCCAAGTCTTGGCTATGGTAAATATTGTTGGAGTGCAGGATTGCCAGCCTGTGACTTTTTGATTCTCATTTTCTCAGGTGATAGGCCCAAAAGTGGGTGTGATTGACTGACTGGTAGCACCGTGTTTCCCTTTTCAAAGCACCTTCTTTGTGTTTTCATTAGTGGCACTTACCAGGTCCCCCTTAGAATCGAGTGTACACATTTCTCCACAATCGCTTCAGCATTTATTGTTTGCAGCATTTATGCTAATGGCCCTACTGGCTGCTGTGAGCTGATAGGGTTTTAAAATTTGTGTTTGCATGTCTTTGAAAATTCGTAAAACTCATCGTTTTTCTCCGCCGTTTTCCTTTCTGTTAAAAAAAGGAAACAATTGGGAGTACAATATTACTCTTGATATTGTCTTCTTGGAAGGTTGCTCGCTTTTGAATTTTTTGGTCGATTTTCCACCTCAGACTTTTTTAGAAAGCAGGTGTCATTTAGTGAACTGCAAGTTTGATGAATATTTAGTGAACTTTCGCAATAGTTTTAAAGCTCCTGTTGTGGGAAGTGGCCTGAAACAGGCAGCATTTCTCTATTCCCAAATCTGGGTACTAGGGCAGCAGAGTCTTTCTGGAAGTCGTGTTCCTAGGTTGTAAATTACATTGGAATATGCATGGAGAAACACCCTTTAGTTTATGTCTCATTATTTCTTCTTGGTTTTAATTTTTTTTTTTAATTGGGGTAAAGCTTAGAATATTGTTTGTCCTAGGTGTACACAATCTGGTTCATTTGTACATTCTATATGTCTATTCAAGTACAGATCCTCTTCCCATGTAAAATGTTACTGAGGGTTCCGCAGACCTCCCTTGCTATATGGTCGGTATTTTTGAGATATGTATATAATATGTGTTTGTATACATATAGTAACACTAATCTTAATTTATCCATTCCCCCCACCTTTCCTTTTAGATGAGCATAGTTTGTTTTCTAAGTCTGTGAGTGTCTTTCTCTGTGGAAATATGTTCCTTTGTGTCAGTTATTAGATAACGCCTATAAGTGATATCATAGAATATAGGTCTTTTGCTTTCCGACTTACCTCATGTTTCATGATTATCTCCAGACTCATTTGTGGCGCCTCAGAGAGCAATGGTTCATTGTTTTCCATGGCTAATATTCTATTGTGTACATGGACCACTTGTTCTTTATCCATTCACCTCTTGTTGGACATTTTGATGCTTCACTGTCTTGGCTATTGTGAATAAGGCTGCACTGCAGCTTTTGCGGCCTGTGTCTTCTCGATTCTTGTCTTCTCAGGTGAGAGGTCCATTGGTGCGCTTGCTGGATTGAATGGTACGTCCCTTTTTACTTTTAAACACAGCTCCTTTCTTTTCTCATTATTGGCTCTTACCCATTTACGTCTCACCAGACGGTAGAGGGTACACAGTTCCCTAAAACCCCTTCAGCATTTATTGTTTGTAGACTTTTTGCTGATGGTCAGTCGACTGGTGTAAGTTGAAACTTTTTGTAGATTAGATTGCATGGGTCTAACACTCCCTGAGGTTGAGCTTTTATCCATTTTCCTTTTTTTTAAAAAGAGCGTGAATAAAACTTAACTCTTCATACTCTCTTCTTGAAACATTTGCCTGTTTTAAATTTTTTGGTCCACTCCTTACTTCAGCACAATTTTTTAGGGCAGGTGACCTTTACAGCCCTGAGTCCTTGGGAATGTTAAGTGACCATTAGCTGTGACTTTAAAGCTGCTTTTGCAGGAAACGGCCACAAGGTGGCAGCATTTCTCCTTTACCAAATTTGGTTACTAGGGAAACAGAGGCTTAATGGAAGTGGTGTTCTAGGTTGTAAATCTGAATGGAATGTGCCAGGAAAAAGCCCTTTAAGTTTATGTCTCATTACTTCTTGTTCATATTTGTAATTTACTTTTTATTTTTTATCCCAGCAAATTTGATTACAATGGTTTGTTTGTTCTAGGTGTGCAAGATGTGGTTCTTTCACACATATACGTTTATCTATTCTTCCTCGCATCCTTTTCCCATGTAGCTTATGACACAATGTTGAGTAGTCTTCTCCTGGTTTTCTGTACGTCTTTGCTGGTTATATATTTCACATGGTTTGTATATCTCTCTTAAGCACAATATGGTAATGTATCCAATCCTCATCCCTTTCTATTTGGTGAACCATAAGTTTTTTAATGAATCTGTGATTGCCTTTCTCTGTGGAAATATCTTCATTGGTATCAATTTTTAAGTAACTCCTTAAAGTAATACGATAGGATATGTGTCTTTTGCTTTCTCACTTACTACAGGTGGCGTGATTACATCTAGACTCATCTATGGTGCTGCAAATGGCATTGTTTCATTTTTTTCACTAGCGAATATTCCATCTGTACATGGAGGAGTTCTTCTTTGTCCACCCATCTGTTGGTAGACTTTTTGGTTACTTCCATATCTTGGCTATTGTAATACTGTGCCATGCAGATTTGCCTGCCTGTGTCTTTCCAATTCTCTCTTCTTAGATTTTAGGTGGAGGAGTGGGCCTGCTGGATCATACGGTAGCTCAATGTTTACCTTTTTAAGGCACCTCCATTCTGTTCTAGTTCGTGGCCCTTTCCATGTTACGTCCCCCTTGAATTTGAGGGTATGCATTTCTCTACAACACCTTCAGCATTTATTGTTTGTAGTTTTCTTGCTGATGGTTATTCTGACAAGTGTGATCTGATACCTCTTTGTGGCTGAATTCGCACGTGCCTCATAATCCACTGAAATTGAGCTTGCAGACATGTCCTTTTTATTTTTCAAGCTGTGATTACCCCTTAGTTCTTCAAAGTGTTCTCTTAAAGTATGTGTCACATTTTGAAATGTTTTGGCCATTACCTCCCTCCAGACATTTTGAGGGCAGGTTTCATTTACAGTTCTGCCGTACTTGTTCCTATGAAATGACCATTAGCACAGGCTTTAAAGCTGCTTTTGCAGCTAACTGCCAGAGGGCGGCAGACTTTCTATGTCCCCCACCCTGGTAACTAGGGAAAAGCCCTTGCGGCCTGTGGTGTTTCTCGGTTATAAATTAGAGTGGAGTGTGCCCGGACAAACCCACACAAGCTGATGTCTCCTTACTTTTGTTGGATTTTTACATTTAATTTTTATTTTTTATTGGAGTAATTTTCCACTGTGTACGTGGACCACTTCTACTTTGTGCATTCCTCGGTTGATGGACATTTTCATTGCTTCCAAGTCTTGGCTATGGTAAATATTGTTGGAGTGCAGGATTGCCAGCCTGTGACTTTTTGATTCTCATTTTCTCAGGTGATAGGCCCAGCAGTGGGTGTGATTGATTGACTGGTAGCACAGTGTTTCCCTTTTCAAAGCACCTTCTTTGTGTTTTCATTAGTGGCTCTTACCTCGTCCCCCTTAGAATCCAGGGTACGCATTTCTCCACAATCGCTTCAGCATTTACTGTTTGCAATATTTATGCTAATGGCTCTTCTGGCTGTTGTGAGCTGATAGGTTTTTGTAATTCGGGTTTGCATGTCTTTGAAAATTCGTAAAACTCATCATTTTTCTCCACCGTTTTCTTTTCTGTTAAAAAAAAGGAAACAATTGGGAGTACAATAGAACTCTTGAAATTGTGTTCTTGGAAGGTTGCCCTGTTTTGAAATTTTTGGTCGATTTTCCACCCCAGAATTTGTTTAGAAAGCAGGTGTCTTTTACCGAACTGCAAGTTTGGTGAATATTTAGTGACCTTTAGCAATGGGTTTAAAGCTGCTGTTGTGGGAAGTGGCCTCAAGCAGGCAGCATATCTCCATTCCCATATCTGGGTACTAGGGCAGCAGAGCCTTTCTGGAAGTCGTGTTCCTAGTTTGTAAATTACATTGGAATGTGCATGGAGAAAGCCCCATAAGTTTATGTCTCATTATTTCTTCTTGGTTTTAATTTTTTTTTTAATTGGGGTAAAGCTTAGAATATTGTTTGTCCTAGGTGTACACAATCTGGTTCGTTTGTACATTCTATATGTCTATTCAAGTACAGATCCTCTTCCCATGTAAAACGTTACTGAGGGTTCCGCAGACCTCCCTTCCTATATGGTTGGTCTTTTTGAGATATGTATATAATATGTGTTTGTATACATATAGTAACACTAATCTTAATTTATCCATTCCCCCCACCTTTCCTTTTAGATGAGCATAGTTTGTTTTCTAAGTCTGTGAGTGTCTTTCTCTGTGGAAATATGTTCCTTTGTGTTAGTTATTAGATAACGCCTATAAGTGATATCATAGAATATAGGTCTTTTGCTTTCCGACTTACCTCATGTTTCGTGATTATCTCCAGACTCATTTGTAGTGCCTCAGAGAGCAGTGGCTCATTGTTTTCCATGGCTATTATTCCATTGTGTACATGGACCACTTCTTCTTTATCCATTCACCTGTTGTTGGACATTTTGATTGCTCCACTGTCTTGGCTATTGTGAATAAGGCTGCACTGCAGCTTTTGCGGCCTGTGTCTTCTCGATTCTTGTCTTCTCAGGTGAGAGATCCAATGGTGCGCCTGCTGTATTGAATGGTACCTGCAGTTTTACTTTTAAACACAGCTCCTTTCTGTTCTCATTATTGGCTGTTACCCCTTAACGTCTCACCAGCAGGTAGAGTGTACACAGTTCTCTAAAACCCCTTCAGCATTTATTGTTTGTAGACTTTCTGCTGATGGTAAGTCAACTGGTTTAAGTTGAAACTTTTTGGAGATTAGATTGCATGGGTCTAACCCTCCCTGAGGTTGAGCTTTTATCCATTTTCCTTTTTTTAAAAGAGCGTGAGTAAAACTTAACTCTTCATACTCTCTTCTTGAAACATTTGCCTGTTTTGAATTGTTTTGTCCATTCCCTCCTTCAGCACAATTTTTTAGGGCAGGTGTCCTTTACAGCCCTGAGTCCTTGGGAATGTTAAGTGACCATTAGCTGTGAGTTTAAAGCTTTTCTTGCAGGAAACGGAAACAAGGTGGCAGCATTTCCCCTTTACCAAATTTGGTTCCTAGGGAAACAGAGCCTTAATGGAAGTGGTGTTCTAGGTTGTAAATTAAAATGGAATGTGCCAGGGAAAAGCCCTTTAAGTTTATGTCTCATTACTTCTTGTTCATATTTGTAATTTACTTTTTATTTTTTATCCCAGCAAATTTGATTACAATGGTTTGTTTGTTCTAGGTGTGCAAGATGTGGTTCTTTCACACATATACATGTATCTATTCTTCCTCGCATCCTTTTCCCATGTAGGTTATGACACAATGTTGAGTAGTCTTCTCCTGGTCTTCCGTACGTCTTTGGTGATTATATATTTCGCATGGTTTGTATATCTCTGTTAACCCCAAGACGGTAATGTATCCAATCCTCATCCCTTTCTATTTGGTGAACCATAAGTTTTTTAATGAATCTGTGATTGCCTTTCTCTGTGGAAATATCTTCATTGGTATCAATTTTTAAGTAACTCCTAAAAGTGATATGATAGGATATGTGTCTTTTGCTTTCTCACTTACTACAGGTGGCGTGATTAGGTCTAGACTCATCTATGGTGCTGCAAATGGCATTGTTTCATTTTTTTCACTAGCGAATATTGCATCTGTACATGGAGGAGTTCTTCTTTGTCCACCCATCTGTTGGTGGACTTTTTGGTTACTTCCATATCTTGGCTATTGTAATACTGTGCCATGCAGATTTGCCTGCCTGTGTCTTCCAATTCTCTCTTCTTAGATTATAGGTGGAGGAGTGGGCCTGCTGGATCATATGGTAACTCAATGTTTACCTTTTTAAGGCACCTCCATTCTGTTCTCATTCGTGGCCCTTTCCAACTTACGTCCCACTTGAAGTTGAGGGTATGCATTTCTCCACAACACCTTCCGCATTTATTGTTTGTAGTTTGCTTGCTGATGGTTATTCTGACAATTGTGAGCTGATACCTCTTTGTGGTTGAATTTGCACGTGCCTCATAATCCGTTGAAATTGAGCTTGAAGGCATGTCCTTTTTATTTTTCAAGCTGTGATTACCCCTTAGTTCTTCAAAGTGTTCTCTTAAAGTATGTGTCACATTTTGAAATGTTTTGGCCATTACCTCCCTCCAGACATTTTGAGGGCAGGTTTCATTTACAGTTCTGCAGTACTTGTTCCTATGAAATGACCATTAGCACAGGCTTTAAAGCTGCTTTTGCAGGTAACTGCCAGAGGGCGGCAGCCTTTCTATATTCCCCACCCTGGTAACTAGGGAAAAGCCCTTGCGGCCTGTGGTGTTTCTCGGTTATAAATTAGAGTGGAGTGTGCCCGGACAAACCCACACAAGCTGATGTCTCCTTACTTTTGTTGGATTTTTACATTTAATTTTTATTTTTTATTGGAGTAATTTTCCACTGTGTACGTGGACCACTTCTACTTTGTGCATTCCTCGGTTGATGGACATTTTCATTGCTTCCAAGTCTTGGCTATGGTAAATATTGTTGGAGTGCAGGATTGCCAGCCTGTGACTTTTTGATTCTCATTTTCTCAGGTGATAGGCCCAAAAGTGGGTGTGATTGACTGACTGGTAGCACCGTGTTTCCCTTTTCAAAGCACCTTCTTTGTGTTTTCATTAGTGGCACTTACCAGGTCCCCCTTAGAATCGAGTGTACACATTTCTCCACAATCGCTTCAGCATTTATTGTTTGCAGCATTTATGCTAATGGCCCTACTGGCTGCTGTGAGCTGATAGGGTTTTAAAATTTGTGTTTGCATGTCTTTGAAAATTCGTAAAACTCATCGTTTTTCTCCGCCGTTTTCCTTTCTGTTAAAAAAAGGAAACAATTGGGAGTACAATATTACTCTTGATATTGTCTTCTTGGAAGGTTGCTCGCTTTTGAATTTTTTGGTCGATTTTCCACCTCAGACTTTTTTAGAAAGCAGGTGTCATTTAGTGAACTGCAAGTTTGATGAATATTTAGTGAACTTTCGCAATAGTTTTAAAGCTCCTGTTGTGGGAAGTGGCCTGAAACAGGCAGCATTTCTCTATTCCCAAATCTGGGTACTAGGGCAGCAGAGTCTTTCTGGAAGTCGTGTTCCTAGGTTGTAAATTACATTGGAATATGCATGGAGAAACACCCTTTAGTTTATGTCTCATTATTTCTTCTTGGTTTTAATTTTTTTTTTTAATTGGGGTAAAGCTTAGAATATTGTTTGTCCTAGGTGTACACAATCTGGTTCATTTGTACATTCTATATGTCTATTCAAGTACAGATCCTCTTCCCATGTAAAATGTTACTGAGGGTTCCGCAGACCTCCCTTGCTATATGGTCGGTATTTTTGAGATATGTATATAATATGTGTTTGTATACATATAGTAACACTAATCTTAATTTATCCATTCCCCCCACCTTTCCTTTTAGATGAGCATAGTTTGTTTTCTAAGTCTGTGAGTGTCTTTCTCTGTGGAAATATGTTCCTTTGTGTCAGTTATTAGATAACGCCTATAAGTGATATCATAGAATATAGGTCTTTTGCTTTCCGACTTACCTCATGTTTCATGATTATCTCCAGACTCATTTGTGGCGCCTCAGAGAGCAATGGTTCATTGTTTTCCATGGCTAATATTCTATTGTGTACATGGACCACTTGTTCTTTATCCATTCACCTCTTGTTGGACATTTTGATGCTTCACTGTCTTGGCTATTGTGAATAAGGCTGCACTGCAGCTTTTGCGGCCTGTGTCTTCTCGATTCTTGTCTTCTCAGGTGAGAGGTCCATTGGTGCGCTTGCTGGATTGAATGGTACCTCCCTTTTTACTTTTAAACACAGCTCCTTTCTTTTCTCATTATTGGCTCTTACCCATTTACGTCTCACCAGACGGTAGAGGGTACACAGTTCCCTAAAACCCCTTCAGCATTTATTGTTTGTAGACTTTTTGCTGATGGTCAGTCGACTGGTGTAAGTTGAAACTTTTTGTAGATTAGATTGCATGGGTCTAACACTCCCTGAGGTTGAGCTTTTATCCATTTTCCTTTTTTTTAAAAAGAGCGTGAATAAAACTTAACTCTTCATACTCTCTTCTTGAAACATTTGCCTGTTTTAAATTTTTTGGTCCACTCCTTACTTCAGCACAATTTTTTAGGGCAGGTGACCTTTACAGCCCTGAGTCCTTGGGAATGTTAAGTGACCATTAGCTGTGACTTTAAAGCTGCTTTTGCAGGAAACGGCCACAAGGTGGCAGCATTTCTCCTTTACCAAATTTGGTTACTAGGGAAACAGAGGCTTAATGGAAGTGGTGTTCTAGGTTGTAAATCTGAATGGAATGTGCCAGGAAAAAGCCCTTTAAGTTTATGTCTCATTACTTCTTGTTCATATTTGTAATTTACTTTTTATTTTTTATCCCAGCAAATTTGATTACAATGGTTTGTTTGTTCTAGGTGTGCAAGATGTGGTTCTTTCACACATATACGTTTATCTATTCTTCCTCGCATCCTTTTCCCATGTAGCTTATGACACAATGTTGAGTAGTCTTCTCCTGGTTTTCTGTACGTCTTTGCTGGTTATATATTTCACATGGTTTGTATATCTCTCTTAAGCACAATATGGTAATGTATCCAATCCTCATCCCTTTCTATTTGGTGAACCATAAGTTTTTTAATGAATCTGTGATTGCCTTTCTCTGTGGAAATATCTTCATTGGTATCAATTTTTAAGTAACTCCTTAAAGTAATACGATAGGATATGTGTCTTTTGCTTTCTCACTTACTACAGGTGGCGTGATTACATCTAGACTCATCTATGGTGCTGCAAATGGCATTGTTTCATTTTTTTCACTAGCGAATATTCCATCTGTACATGGAGGAGTTCTTCTTTGTCCACCCATCTGTTGGTAGACTTTTTGGTTACTTCCATATCTTGGCTATTGTAATACTGTGCAATGCAGATTTGCCTGCCTGTGTCTTTCCAATTCTCTCTTCTTAGATTTTAGGTGGAGGAGTGGGCCTGCTGGATCATACGGTAGCTCAATGTTTACCTTTTTAAGGCACCTCCATTCTGTTCTAGTTCGTGGCCCTTTCCATGTTACGTCCCCCTTGAATTTGAGGGTATGCATTTCTCTACAACACCTTCAGCATTTATTGTTTGTAGTTTTCTTGCTGATGGTTATTCTGACAAGTGTGATCTGATACCTCTTTGTGGCTGAATTCGCACGTGCCTCATAATCCACTGAAATTGAGCTTGCAGACATGTCCTTTTTATTTTTCAAGCTGTGATTACCCCTTAGTTCTTCAAAGTGTTCTCTTAAAGTATGTGTCACATTTTGAAATGTTTTGGCCATTACCTCCCTCCAGACATTTTGAGGGCAGGTTTCATTTACAGTTCTGCCGTACTTGTTCCTATGAAATGACCATTAGCACAGGCTTTAAAGCTGCTTTTGCAGCTAACTGCCAGAGGGCGGCAGACTTTCTATGTCCCCCACCCTGGTAACTAGGGAAAAGCCCTTGCGGCCTGTGGTGTTTCTCGGTTATAAATTAGAGTGGAGTGTGCCCGGACAAACCCACACAAGCTGATGTCTCCTTACTTTTGTTGGATTTTTACATTTAATTTTTATTTTTTATTGGAGTAATTTTCCACTGTGTACGTGGACCACTTCTACTTTGTGCATTCCTCGGTTGATGGACATTTTCATTGCTTCCAAGTGTTGGCTATGGTAAATATTGTTGGAGTGCAGGATTGCCAGCCTGTGACTTTTTGATTCTCATTTTCTCAGGTGATAGGCCCAGCAGTGGGTGTGATTGATTGACTGGTAGCACAGTGTTTCCCTTTTCAAAGCACCTTCTTTGTGTTTTCATTAGTGGCTCTTACCTCGTCCCCCTTAGAATCCAGGGTACGCATTTCTCCACAATCGCTTCAGCATTTACTGTTTGCAATATTTATGCTAATGGCTCTTCTGGCTGTTGTGAGCTGATAGGTTTTTGTAATTCGGGTTTGCATGTCTTTGAAAATTCGTAAAACTCATCATTTTTCTCCACCGTTTTCTTTTCTGTTAAAAAAAAGGAAACAATTGGGAGTACAATATAACTCTTGAAATTGTGTTCTTGGAAGGTTGCCCTGTTTTGAAATTTTTGGTCGATTTTCCACCCCAGAATTTGTTTAGAAAGCAGGTGTCTTTTACCGAACTGCAAGTTTGGTGAATATTTAGTGACCTTTAGCAATGGGTTTAAAGCTGCTGTTGTGGGAAGTGGCCTCAAGCAGGCAGCATATCTCCATTCCCATATCTGGGTACTAGGGCAGCAGAGCCTTTCTGGAAGTCGTGTTCCTAGTTTGTAAATTACATTGGAATGTGCATGGAGAAAGCCCCATAAGTTTATGTCTCATTATTTCTTCTTGGTTTTAATTTTTTTTTTAATTGGGGTAAAGCTTAGAATATTGTTTGTCCTAGGTGTACACAATCTGGTTCGTTTGTACATTCTATATGTCTATTCAAGTACAGATCCTCTTCCCATGTAAAACGTTACTGAGGGTTCCGCAGACCTCCCTTCCTATATGGTTGGTCTTTTTGAGATATGTATATAATATGTGTTTGTATACATATAGTAACACTAATCTTAATTTATCCATTCCCCCCACCTTTCCTTTTAGATGAGCATAGTTTGTTTTCTAAGTCTGTGAGTGTCTTTCTCTGTGGAAATATGTTCCTTTGTGTTAGTTATTAGATAACGCCTATAAGTGATATCATAGAATATAGGTCTTTTGCTTTCCGACTTACCTCATGTTTCGTGATTATCTCCAGACTCATTTGTAGTGCCTCAGAGAGCAGTGGCTCATTGTTTTCCATGGCTATTATTCCATTGTGTACATGGACCACTTCTTCTTTATCCATTCACCTGTTGTTGGACATTTTGATTGCTCCACTGTCTTGGCTATTGTGAATAAGGCTGCACTGCAGCTTTTGCGGCCTGTGTCTTCTCGATTCTTGTCTTCTCAGGTGAGAGATCCAATGGTGCGCCTGCTGTATTGAATGGTACCTGCAGTTTTACTTTTAAACACAGCTCCTTTCTGTTCTCATTATTGGCTGTTACCCCTTAACGTCTCACCAGCAGGTAGAGTGTACACAGTTCTCTAAAACCCCTTCAGCATTTATTGTTTGTAGACTTTCTGCTGATGGTAAGTCAACTGGTTTAAGTTGAAACTTTTTGGAGATTAGATTGCATGGGTCTAACCCTCCCTGAGGTTGAGCTTTTATCCATTTTCCTTTTTTTAAAAGAGCGTGAGTAAAACTTAACTCTTCATACTCTCTTCTTGAAACATTTGCCTGTTTTGAATTGTTTTGTCCATTCCCTCCTTCAGCACAATTTTTTAGGGCAGGTGTCCTTTACAGCCCTGAGTCCTTGGGAATGTTAAGTGACCATTAGCTGTGAGTTTAAAGCTTTTCTTGCAGGAAACGGAAACAAGGTGGCAGCATTTCCCCTTTACCAAATTTGGTTCCTAGGGAAACAGAGCCTTAATGGAAGTGGTGTTCTAGGTTGTAAATTAAAATGGAATGTGCCAGGGAAAAGCCCTTTAAGTTTATGTCTCATTACTTCTTGTTCATATTTGTAATTTACTTTTTATTTTTTATCCCAGCAAATTTGATTACAATGGTTTGTTTGTTCTAGGTGTGCAAGATGTGGTTCTTTCACACATATACATGTATCTATTCTTCCTCGCATCCTTTTCCCATGTAGGTTATGACACAATGTTGAGTAGTCTTCTCCTGGTCTTCCGTACGTCTTTGGTGATTATATATTTCGCATGGTTTGTATATCTCTGTTAACCCCAAGACGGTAATGTATCCAATCCTCATCCCTTTCTATTTGGTGAACCATAAGTTTTTTAATGAATCTGTGATTGCCTTTCTCTGTGGAAATATCTTCATTGGTATCAATTTTTAAGTAACTCCTAAAAGTGATATGATAGGATATGTGTCTTTTGCTTTCTCACTTACTACAGGTGGCGTGATTAGGTCTAGACTCATCTATGGTGCTGCAAATGGCATTGTTTCATTTTTTTCACTAGCGAATATTGCATCTGTACATGGAGGAGTTCTTCTTTGTCCACCCATCTGTTGGTGGACTTTTTGGTTACTTCCATATCTTGGCTATTGTAATACTGTGCCATGCAGATTTGCCTGCCTGTGTCTTCCAATTCTCTCTTCTTAGATTATAGGTGGAGGAGTGGGCCTGCTGGATCATATGGTAACTCAATGTTTACCTTTTTAAGGCACCTCCATTCTGTTCTCATTCGTGGCCCTTTCCAACTTACGTCCCACTTGAAGTTGAGGGTATGCATTTCTCCACAACACCTTCCGCATTTATTGTTTGTAGTTTGCTTGCTGATGGTTATTCTGACAATTGTGAGCTGATACCTCTTTGTGGTTGAATTTGCACGTGCCTCATAATCCGTTGAAACTGAGCTTGAAGGCATGTCCTTTTTATTTTTCAAGCTGTGATTACCCCTTAGTTCTTCAAAGTGTTCTCTTAAAGTATGTGTCACATTTTGAAATGTTTTGGCCATTACCTCCCTCCAGACATTTTGAGGGCAGGTTTCATTTACAGTTCTGCAGTACTTGTTCCTATGAAATGACCATTAGCACAGGCTTTAAAGCTGCTTTTGCAGGTAACTGCCAGAGGGCGGCAGCCTTTCTATATTCCCCACCCTGGTAACTAGGGAAAAGCCCTTGCGGCCTGTGGTGTTTCTCGGTTATAAATTAGAGTGGAGTGTGCCCGGACAAACCCACACAAGCTGATGTCTCCTTACTTTTGTTGGATTTTTAAATTTAATTTTTATTTTTTATTGGAGTAATTTTCCACTGTGTACGTGGACCACTTCTACTTTGTGCATTCCTCGGTTGATGGACATTTTCATTGCTTCCAAGTGTTGGCTATGGTAAATATTGTTGGAGTGCAGGATTGCCAGCCTGTGACTTTTTGATTCTCATTTTCTCAGGTGATAGGCCCAAAAGTGGGTGTGATTGACTGACTGGTAGCACCGTGTTTCCCTTTTCAAAGCACCTTCTTTGTGTTTTCATTAGTGGCACTTACCAGGTCCCCCTTAGAATCGAGTGTACACATTTCTCCACAATCGCTTCAGCATTTATTGTTTGCAGCATTTATGCTAATGGCCCTACTGGCTGCAGTGAGCTGATAGGGTTTTAAAATTTGTGTTTGCATGTCTTTGAAAATTTGTAAAACTCATCGTTTTTCTCCGCCGTTTTCCTTTCTGTTAAAAAAAGGAAACAATTGGGAGTACAATATTACTCTTGATATTGTCTTCTTGGAAGGTTGCTCGCTTTTGAATTTTTTGGTCGATTTTCCACCTCAGACTTTTTTAGAAAGCAGGTGTCATTTAGTGAACTGCAAGTTTGATGAATATTTAGTGAACTTTCGCAATAGTTTTAAAGCTCCTGTTGTGGGAAGTGGCCTGAAACAGGCAGCATTTCTCTATTCCCAAATCTGGGTACTAGGGCAGCAGAGTCTTTCTGGAAGTCGTGTTCCTAGGTTGTAAATTACATTGGAATATGCATGGAGAAACACCCTTTAGTTTATGTCTCATTATTTCTTCTTGGTTTTAATTTTTTTTTTAATTGGGGTAAAGCTTAGAATATTGTTTGTCCTAGGTGTACACAATCTGGTTCATTTGTACATTCTATATGTCTATTCAAGTACAGATCCTCTTCCCATGTAAAATGTTACTGAGGGTTCCGCAGACCTCCCTTGCTATATGGTCGGTATTTTTGAGATATGTATATAATATGTGTTTGTATACATATAGTAACACTAATCTTAATTTATCCATTCCCCCCACCTTTCCTTTTAGATGAGCATAGTTTGTTTTCTAAGTCTGTGAGTGTCTTTCTCTGTGGAAATATGTTCCTTTGTGTCAGTTATTAGATAACGCCTATAAGTGATATCATAGAATATAGGTCTTTTGCTTTCCGACTTACCTCATGTTTCATGATTATCTCCAGACTCATTTGTGGCGCCTCAGAGAGCAATGGTTCATTGTTTTCCATGGCTAATATTCTATTGTGTACATGGACCACTTGTTCTTTATCCATTCACCTCTTGTTGGACATTTTGATGCTTCACTGTCTTGGCTATTGTGAATAAGGCTGCACTGCAGCTTTTGCGGCCTGTGTCTTCTCGATTCTTGTCTTCTCAGGTGAGAGGTCCATTGGTGCGCTTGCTGGATTGAATGGTACCTCCCTTTTTACTTTTAAACACAGCTCCTTTCTTTTCTCATTATTGGCTCTTACCCATTTACGTCTCACCAGACGGTAGAGGGTACACAGTTCCCTAAAACCCCTTCAGCATTTATTGTTTGTAGACTTTTTGCTGATGGTCAGTCGACTGGTGTAAGTTGAAACTTTTTGTAGATTAGATTGCATGGGTCTAACACTCCCTGAGGTTGAGCTTTTATCCATTTTCCTTTTTTTTAAAAAGAGCGTGAATAAAACTTAACTCTTCATACTCTCTTCTTGAAACATTTGCCTGTTTTAAATTTTTTGGTCCACTCCTTACTTCAGCACAATTTTTTAGGGCAGGTGACCTTTACAGCCCTGAGTCCTTGGGAATGTTAAGTGACCATTAGCTGTGACTTTAAAGCTGCTTTTGCAGGAAACGGCCACAAGGTGGCAGCATTTCTCCTTTACCAAATTTGGTTACTAGGGAAACAGAGGCTTAATGGAAGTGGTGTTCTAGGTTGTAAATCTGAATGGAATGTGCCAGGAAAAAGCCCTTTAAGTTTATGTCTCATTACTTCTTGTTCATATTTGTAATTTACTTTTTATTTTTTATCCCAGCAAATTTGATTACAATGGTTTGTTTGTTCTAGGTGTGCAAGATGTGGTTCTTTCACACATATACGTTTATCTATTCTTCCTCGCATCCTTTTCCCATGTAGCTTATGACACAATGTTGAGTAGTCTTCTCCTGGTTTTCTGTACGTCTTTGCTGGTTATATATTTCACATGGTTTGTATATCTCTCTTAAGCACAATATGGTAATGTATCCAATCCTCATCCCTTTCTATTTGGTGAACCATAAGTTTTTTAATGAATCTGTGATTGCCTTTCTCTGTGGAAATATCTTCATTGGTATCAATTTTTAAGTAACTCCTTAAAGTAATACGATAGGATATGTGTCTTTTGCTTTCTCACTTACTACAGGTGGCGTGATTACATCTAGACTCATCTATGGTGCTGCAAATGGCATTGTTTCATTTTTTTCACTAGCGAATATTCCATCTGTACATGGAGGAGTTCTTCTTTGTCCACCCATCTGTTGGTAGACTTTTTGGTTACTTCCATATCTTGGCTATTGTAATACTGTGCAATGCAGATTTGCCTGCCTGTGTCTTTCCAATTCTCTCTTCTTAGATTTTAGGTGGAGGAGTGGGCCTGCTGGATCATACGGTAGCTCAATGTTTACCTTTTTAAGGCACCTCCATTCTGTTCTAGTTCGTGGCCCTTTCCATGTTACGTCCCCCTTCAATTTGAGGGTATGCATTTCTCTACAACACCTTCAGCATTTATTGTTTGTAGTTTTCTTGCTGATGGTTATTCTGACAAGTGTGATCTGATACCTCTTTGTGGCTGAATTCGCACGTGCCTCATAATCCACTGAAATTGAGCTTGCAGACATGTCCTTTTTATTTTTCAAGCTGTGATTACCCCTTAGTTCTTCAAAGTGTTCTCTTAAAGTATGTGTCACATTTTGAAATGTTTTGGCCATTACCTCCCTCCAGACATTTTGAGGGCAGGTTTCATTTACAGTTCTGCCGTACTTGTTCCTATGAAATGACCATTAGCACAGGCTTTAAAGCTGCTTTTGCAGCTAACTGCCAGAGGGCGGCAGACTTTCTATGTCCCCCACCCTGGTAACTAGGGAAAAGCCCTTGCGGCCTGTGGTGTTTCTCGGTTATAAATTAGAGTGGAGTGTGCCCGGACAAACCCACACAAGCTGATGTCTCCTTACTTTTGTTGGATTTTTACATTTAATTTTTATTTTTTATTGGAGTAATTTTCCACTGTGTACGTGGACCACTTCTACTTTGTGCATTCCTCGGTTGATGGACATTTTCATTGCTTCCAAGTGTTGGCTATGGTAAATATTGTTGGAGTGCAGGATTGCCAGCCTGTGACTTTTTGATTCTCATTTTCTCAGGTGATAGGCCCAGCAGTGGGTGTGATTGATTGACTGGTAGCACAGTGTTTCCCTTTTCAAAGCACCTTCTTTGTGTTTTCATTAGTGGCTCTTACCTCGTCCCCCTTAGAATCCAGGGTACGCATTTCTCCACAATCGCTTCAGCATTTACTGTTTGCAATATTTATGCTAATGGCTCTTCTGGCTGTTGTGAGCTGATAGGTTTTTGTAATTCGGGTTTGCATGTCTTTGAAAATTCGTAAAACTCATCATTTTTCTCCACCGTTTTCTTTTCTGTTAAAAAAAAGGAAACAATTGGGAGTACAATAGAACTCTTGAAATTGTGTTCTTGGAAGGTTGCCCTGTTTTGAAATTTTTGGTCGATTTTCCACCCCAGAATTTGTTTAGAAAGCAGGTGTCTTTTACCGAACTGCAAGTTTGGTGAATATTTAGTGACCTTTAGCAATGGGTTTAAAGCTGCTGTTGTGGGAAGTGGCCTCAAGCAGGCAGCATATCTCCATTCCCATATCTGGGTACTAGGGCAGCAGAGCCTTTCTGGAAGTCGTGTTCCTAGTTTGTAAATTACATTGGAATGTGCATGGAGAAAGCCCCATAAGTTTATGTCTCATTATTTCTTCTTGGTTTTAATTTTTTTTTTAATTGGGGTAAAGCTTAGAATATTGTTTGTCCTAGGTGTACACAATCTGGTTCGTTTGTACATTCTATATGTCTATTCAAGTACAGATCCTCTTCCCATGTAAAACGTTACTGAGGGTTCCGCAGACCTCCCTTCCTATATGGTTGGTCTTTTTGAGATATGTATATAATATGTGTTTGTATACATATAGTAACACTAATCTTAATTTATCCATTCCCCCCACCTTTCCTTTTAGATGAGCATAGTTTGTTTTCTAAGTCTGTGAGTGTCTTTCTCTGTGGAAATATGTTCCTTTGTGTTAGTTATTAGATAACGCCTATAAGTGATATCATAGAATATAGGTCTTTTGCTTTCCGACTTACCTCATGTTTCGTGATTATCTCCAGACTCATTTGTAGTGCCTCAGAGAGCAGTGGCTCATTGTTTTCCATGGCTATTATTCCATTGTGTACATGGACCACTTCTTCTTTATCCATTCACCTGTTGTTGGACATTTTGATTGCTCCACTGTCTTGGCTATTGTGAATAAGGCTGCACTGCAGCTTTTGCGGCCTGTGTCTTCTCGATTCTTGTCTTCTCAGGTGAGAGATCCAATGGTGCGCCTGCTGTATTGAATGGTACCTGCAGTTTTACTTTTAAACACAGCTCCTTTCTGTTCTCATTATTGGCTGTTACCCCTTAACGTCTCACCAGCAGGTAGAGTGTACACAGTTCTCTAAAACCCCTTCAGCATTTATTGTTTGTAGACTTTCTGCTGATGGTAAGTCAACTGGTTTAAGTTGAAACTTTTTGGAGATTAGATTGCATGGGTCTAACCCTCCCTGAGGTTGAGCTTTTATCCATTTTCCTTTTTTTAAAAGAGCGTGAGTAAAACTTAACTCTTCATACTCTCTTCTTGAAACATTTGCCTGTTTTGAATTGTTTTGTCCATTCCCTCCTTCAGCACAATTTTTTAGGGCAGGTGTCCTTTACAGCCCTGAGTCCTTGGGAATGTTAAGTGACCATTAGCTGTGAGTTTAAAGCTTTTCTTGCAGGAAACGGAAACAAGGTGGCAGCATTTCCCCTTTACCAAATTTGGTTCCTAGGGAAACAGAGCCTTAATGGAAGTGGTGTTCTAGGTTGTAAATTAAAATGGAATGTGCCAGGGAAAAGCCCTTTAAGTTTATGTCTCATTACTTCTTGTTCATATTTGTAATTTACTTTTTATTTTTTATCCCAGCAAATTTGATTACAATGGTTTGTTTGTTCTAGGTGTGCAAGATGTGGTTCTTTCACACATATACATGTATCTATTCTTCCTCGCATCCTTTTCCCATGTAGGTTATGACACAATGTTGAGTAGTCTTCTCCTGGTCTTCCGTACGTCTTTGGTGATTATATATTTCGCATGGTTTGTATATCTCTGTTAACCCCAAGACGGTAATGTATCCAATCCTCATCCCTTTCTATTTGGTGAACCATAAGTTTTTTAATGAATCTGTGATTGCCTTTCTCTGTGGAAATATCTTCATTGGTATCAATTTTTAAGTAACTCCTAAAAGTGATATGATAGGATATGTGTCTTTTGCTTTCTCACTTACTACAGGTGGCGTGATTAGGTCTAGACTCATCTATGGTGCTGCAAATGGCATTGTTTCATTTTTTTCACTAGCGAATATTGCATCTGTACATGGAGGAGTTCTTCTTTGTCCACCCATCTGTTGGTGGACTTTTTGGTTACTTCCATATCTTGGCTATTGTAATACTGTGCCATGCAGATTTGCCTGCCTGTGTCTTCCAATTCTCTCTTCTTAGATTATAGGTGGAGGAGTGGGCCTGCTGGATCATATGGTAACTCAATGTTTACCTTTTTAAGGCACCTCCATTCTGTTCTCATTCGTGGCCCTTTCCAACTTACGTCCCACTTGAAGTTGAGGGTATGCATTTCTCCACAACACCTTCCGCATTTATTGTTTGTAGTTTGCTTGCTGATGGTTATTCTGACAATTGTGAGCTGATACCTCTTTGTGGTTGAATTTGCACGTGCCTCATAATCCGTTGAAACTGAGCTTGAAGGCATGTCCTTTTTATTTTTCAAGCTGTGATTACCCCTTAGTTCTTCAAAGTGTTCTCTTAAAGTATGTGTCACATTTTGAAATGTTTTGGCCATTACCTCCCTCCAGACATTTTGAGGGCAGGTTTCATTTACAGTTCTGCAGTACTTGTTCCTATGAAATGACCATTAGCACAGGCTTTAAAGCTGCTTTTGCAGGTAACTGCCAGAGGGCGGCAGCCTTTCTATATTCCCCACCCTGGTAACTAGGGAAAAGCCCTTGCGGCCTGTGGTGTTTCTCGGTTATAAATTAGAGTGGAGTGTGCCCGGACAAACCCACACAAGCTGATGTCTCCTTACTTTTGTTGGATTTTTAAATTTAATTTTTATTTTTTATTGGAGTAATTTTCCACTGTGTACGTGGACCACTTCTACTTTGTGCATTCCTCGGTTGATGGACATTTTCATTGCTTCCAAGTCTTGGCTATGGTAAATATTGTTGGAGTGCAGGATTGCCAGCCTGTGACTTTTTGATTCTCATTTTCTCAGGTGATAGGCCCAAAAGTGGGTGTGATTGACTGACTGGTAGCACCGTGTTTCCCTTTTCAAAGCACCTTCTTTGTGTTTTCATTAGTGGCACTTACCAGGTCCCCCTTAGAATCGAGTGTACACATTTCTCCACAATCGCTTCAGCATTTATTGTTTGCAGCATTTATGCTAATGGCCCTACTGGCTGCTGTGAGCTGATAGGGTTTTAAAATTTGTGTTTGCATGTCTTTGAAAATTCGTAAAACTCATCGTTTTTCTCCGCCGTTTTCCTTTCTGTTAAAAAAAGGAAACAATTGGGAGTACAATATTACTCTTGATATTGTCTTCTTGGAAGGTTGCTCGCTTTTGAATTTTTTGGTCGATTTTCCACCTCAGACTTTTTTAGAAAGCAGGTGTCATTTAGTGAACTGCAAGTTTGATGAATATTTAGTGAACTTTCGCAATAGTTTTAAAGCTCCTGTTGTGGGAAGTGGCCTGAAACAGGCAGCATTTCTCTATTCCCAAATCTGGGTACTAGGGCAGCAGAGTCTTTCTGGAAGTCGTGTTCCTAGGTTGTAAATTACATTGGAATATGCATGGAGAAACACCCTTTAGTTTATGTCTCATTATTTCTTCTTGGTTTTAATTTTTTTTTTAATTGGGGTAAAGCTTAGAATATTGTTTGTCCTAGGTGTACACAATCTGGTTCATTTGTACATTCTATATGTCTATTCAAGTACAGATCCTCTTCCCATGTAAAATGTTACTGAGGGTTCCGCAGACCTCCCTTGCTATATGGTCGGTATTTTTGAGATATGTATATAATATGTGTTTGTATACATATAGTAACACTAATCTTAATTTATCCATTCCCCCCACCTTTCCTTTTAGATGAGCATAGTTTGTTTTCTAAGTCTGTGAGTGTCTTTCTCTGTGGAAATATGTTCCTTTGTGTCAGTTATTAGATAACGCCTATAAGTGATATCATAGAATATAGGTCTTTTGCTTTCCGACTTACCTCATGTTTCATGATTATCTCCAGACTCATTTGTGGCGCCTCAGAGAGCAATGGTTCATTGTTTTCCATGGCTAATATTCTATTGTGTACATGGACCACTTGTTCTTTATCCATTCACCTCTTGTTGGACATTTTGATGCTTCACTGTCTTGGCTATTGTGAATAAGGCTGCACTGCAGCTTTTGCGGCCTGTGTCTTCTCGATTCTTGTCTTCTCAGGTGAGAGGTCCATTGGTGCGCTTGCTGGATTGAATGGTACCTCCCTTTTTACTTTTAAACACAGCTCCTTTCTTTTCTCATTATTGGCTCTTACCCATTTACGTCTCACCAGACGGTAGAGGGTACACAGTTCCCTAAAACCCCTTCAGCATTTATTGTTTGTAGACTTTTTGCTGATGGTCAGTCGACTGGTGTAAGTTGAAACTTTTTGTAGATTAGATTGCATGGGTCTAACACTCCCTGAGGTTGAGCTTTTATCCATTTTCCTTTTTTTTAAAAAGAGCGTGAATAAAACTTAACTCTTCATACTCTCTTCTTGAAACATTTGCCTGTTTTAAATTTTTTGGTCCACTCCTTACTTCAGCACAATTTTTTAGGGCAGGTGACCTTTACAGCCCTGAGTCCTTGGGAATGTTAAGTGACCATTAGCTGTGACTTTAAAGCTGCTTTTGCAGGAAACGGCCACAAGGTGGCAGCATTTCTCCTTTACCAAATTTGGTTACTAGGGAAACAGAGGCTTAATGGAAGTGGTGTTCTAGGTTGTAAATCTGAATGGAATGTGCCAGGAAAAAGCCCTTTAAGTTTATGTCTCATTACTTCTTGTTCATATTTGTAATTTACTTTTTATTTTTTATCCCAGCAAATTTGATTACAATGGTTTGTTTGTTCTAGGTGTGCAAGATGTGGTTCTTTCACACATATACGTTTATCTATTCTTCCTCGCATCCTTTTCCCATGTAGCTTATGACACAATGTTGAGTAGTCTTCTCCTGGTTTTCTGTACGTCTTTGCTGGTTATATATTTCACATGGTTTGTATATCTCTCTTAAGCACAATATGGTAATGTATCCAATCCTCATCCCTTTCTATTTGGTGAACCATAAGTTTTTTAATGAATCTGTGATTGCCTTTCTCTGTGGAAATATCTTCACTGGTATCAATTTTTAAGTAACTCCTTAAAGTAATACGATAGGATATGTGTCTTTTGCTTTCTCACTTACTACAGGTGGCGTGATTACATCTAGACTCATCTATGGTGCTGCAAATGGCATTGTTTCATTTTTTTCACTAGCGAATATTCCATCTGTACATGGAGGAGTTCTTCTTTGTCCACCCATCTGTTGGTAGACTTTTTGGTTACTTCCATATCTTGGCTATTGTAATACTGTGCAATGCAGATTTGCCTGCCTGTGTCTTTCCAATTCTCTCTTCTTAGATTTTAGGTGGAGGAGTGGGCCTGCTGGATCATACGGTAGCTCAATGTTTACCTTTTTAAGGCACCTCCATTCTGTTCTAGTTCGTGGCCCTTTCCATGTTACGTCCCCCTTGAATTTGAGGGTATGCATTTCTCTACAACACCTTCAGCATTTATTGTTTGTAGTTTTCTTGCTGATGGTTATTCTGACAAGTGTGATCTGATACCTCTTTGTGGCTGAATTCGCACGTGCCTCATAATCCACTGAAATTGAGCTTGCAGACATGTCCTTTTTATTTTTCAAGCTGTGATTACCCCTTAGTTCTTCAAAGTGTTCTCTTAAAGTATGTGTCACATTTTGAAATGTTTTGGCCATTACCTCCCTCCAGACATTTTGAGGGCAGGTTTCATTTACAGTTCTGCAGTACTTGTTCCTATGAAATGACCATTAGCACAGGCTTTAAAGCTGCTTTTGCAGCTAACTGCCAGAGGGCGGCAGACTTTCTATGTCTCCCACCCTGGTAACTAGGGAAAAGCCCTTGCGGCCTGTGGTGTTTCTCGGTTATAAATTAGAGTGGAGTGTGCCCGGACAAACCCACACAAGCTGATGTCTCCTTACTTTTGTTGGATTTTTACATTTAATTTTTATTTTTTATTGGAGTAATTTTCCACTGTGTACGTGGACCACTTCTACTTTGTGCATTCCTCGGTTGATGGACATTTTCATTGCTTCCAAGTGTTGGCTATGGTAAATATTGTTGGAGTGCAGGATTGCCAGCCTGTGACTTTTTGATTCTCATTTTCTCAGGTGATAGGCCCAGCAGTGGGTGTGATTGATTGACTGGTAGCACAGTGTTTCCCTTTTCAAAGCACCTTCTTTGTGTTTTCATTAGTGGCTCTTACCTCGTCCCCCTTAGAATCCAGGGTACGCATTTCTCCACAATCGCTTCAGCATTTACTGTTTGCAATATTTATGCTAATGGCTCTTCTGGCTGTTGTGAGCTGATAGGTTTTTGTAATTCGGGTTTGCATGTCTTTGAAAATTCGTAAAACTCATCATTTTTCTCCACCGTTTTCTTTTCTGTTAAAAAAAAGGAAACAATTGGGAGTACAATATAACTCTTGAAATTGTGTTCTTGGAAGGTTGCCCTGTTTTGAAATTTTTGGTCGATTTTCCACCCCAGAATTTGTTTAGAAAGCAGGTGTCTTTTACCGAACTGCAAGTTTGGTGAATATTTAGTGACCTTTAGCAATGGGTTTAAAGCTGCTGTTGTGGGAAGTGGCCTCAAGCAGGCAGCATATCTCCATTCCCATATCTGGGTACTAGGGCAGCAGAGCCTTTCTGGAAGTCGTGTTCCTAGTTTGTAAATTACATTGGAATGTGCATGGAGAAAGCCCCATAAGTTTATGTCTCATTATTTCTTCTTGGTTTTAATTTTTTTTTTAATTGGGGTAAAGCTTAGAATATTGTTTGTCCTAGGTGTACACAATCTGGTTCGTTTGTACATTCTATATGTCTATTCAAGTACAGATCCTCTTCCCATGTAAAACGTTACTGAGGGTTCCGCAGACCTCCCTTCCTATATGGTTGGTCTTTTTGAGATATGTATATAATATGTGTTTGTATACATATAGTAACACTAATCTTAATTTATCCATTCCCCCCACCTTTCCTTTTAGATGAGCATAGTTTGTTTTCTAAGTCTGTGAGTGTCTTTCTCTGTGGAAATATGTTCCTTTGTGTTAGTTATTAGATAACGCCTATAAGTGATATCATAGAATATAGGTCTTTTGCTTTCCGACTTACCTCATGTTTCGTGATTATCTCCAGACTCATTTGTAGTGCCTCAGAGAGCAGTGGCTCATTGTTTTCCATGGCTATTATTCCATTGTGTACATGGACCACTTCTTCTTTATCCATTCACCTGTTGTTGGACATTTTGATTGCTCCACTGTCTTGGCTATTGTGAATAAGGCTGCACTGCAGCTTTTGCGGCCTGTGTCTTCTCGATTCTTGTCTTCTCAGGTGAGAGATCCAATGGTGCGCCTGCTGTATTGAATGGTACCTGCAGTTTTACTTTTAAACACAGCTCCTTTCTGTTCTCATTATTGGCTGTTACCCCTTAACGTCTCACCAGCAGGTAGAGTGTACACAGTTCTCTAAAACCCCTTCAGCATTTATTGTTTGTAGACTTTCTGCTGATGGTAAGTCAACTGGTTTAAGTTGAAACTTTTTGGAGATTAGATTGCATGGGTCTAACCCTCCCTGAGGTTGAGCTTTTATCCATTTTCCTTTTTTTAAAAGAGCGTGAGTAAAACTTAACTCTTCATACTCTCTTCTTGAAACATTTGCCTGTTTTGAATTGTTTTGTCCATTCCCTCCTTCAGCACAATTTTTTAGGGCAGGTGTCCTTTACAGCCCTGAGTCCTTGGGAATGTTAAGTGACCATTAGCTGTGAGTTTAAAGCTTTTCTTGCAGGAAACGGAAACAAGGTGGCAGCATTTCCCCTTTACCAAATTTGGTTCCTAGGGAAACAGAGCCTTAATGGAAGTGGTGTTCTAGGTTGTAAATTAAAATGGAATGTGCCAGGGAAAAGCCCTTTAAGTTTATGTCTCATTACTTCTTGTTCATATTTGTAATTTACTTTTTATTTTTTATCCCAGCAAATTTGATTACAATGGTTTGTTTGTTCTAGGTGTGCAAGATGTGGTTCTTTCACACATATACATGTATCTATTCTTCCTCGCATCCTTTTCCCATGTAGGTTATGACACAATGTTGAGTAGTCTTCTCCTGGTCTTCCGTACGTCTTTGGTGATTATATATTTCGCATGGTTTGTATATCTCTGTTAACCCCAAGACGGTAATGTATCCAATCCTCATCCCTTTCTATTTGGTGAACCATAAGTTTTTTAATGAATCTGTGATTGCCTTTCTCTGTGGAAATATCTTCATTGGTATCAATTTTTAAGTAACTCCTAAAAGTGATATGATAGGATATGTGTCTTTTGCTTTCTCACTTACTACAGGTGGCGTGATTAGGTCTAGACTCATCTATGGTGCTGCAAATGGCATTGTTTCATTTTTTTCACTAGCGAATATTGCATCTGTACATGGAGGAGTTCTTCTTTGTCCACCCATCTGTTGGTGGACTTTTTGGTTACTTCCATATCTTGGCTATTGTAATACTGTGCCATGCAGATTTGCCTGCCTGTGTCTTCCAATTCTCTCTTCTTAGATTATAGGTGGAGGAGTGGGCCTGCTGGATCATATGGTAACTCAATGTTTACCTTTTTAAGGCACCTCCATTCTGTTCTCATTCGTGGCCCTTTCCAACTTACGTCCCACTTGAAGTTGAGGGTATGCATTTCTCCACAACACCTTCCGCATTTATTGTTTGTAGTTTGCTTGCTGATGGTTATTCTGACAATTGTGAGCTGATACCTCTTTGTGGTTGAATTTGCACGTGCCTCATAATCCGTTGAAATTGAGCTTGAAGGCATGTCCTTTTTATTTTTCAAGCTGTGATTACCCCTTAGTTCTTCAAAGTGTTCTCTTAAAGTATGTGTCACATTTTGAAATGTTTTGGCCATTACCTCCCTCCAGACATTTTGAGGGCAGGTTTCATTTACAGTTCTGCAGTACTTGTTCCTATGAAATGACCATTAGCACAGGCTTTAAAGCTGCTTTTGCAGGTAACTGCCAGAGGGCGGCAGCCTTTCTATATTCCCCACCCTGGTAACTAGGGAAAAGCCCTTGCGGCCTGTGGTGTTTCTCGGTTATAAATTAGAGTGGAGTGTGCCCGGACAAACCCACACAAGCTGATGTCTCCTTACTTTTGTTGGATTTTTAAATTTAATTTTTATTTTTTATTGGAGTAATTTTCCACTGTGTACGTGGACCACTTCTACTTTGTGCATTCCTCGGTTGATGGACATTTTCATTGCTTCCAAGTCTTGGCTATGGTAAATATTGTTGGAGTGCAGGATTGCCAGCCTGTGACTTTTTGATTCTCATTTTCTCAGGTGATAGGCCCAAAAGTGGGTGTGATTGACTGACTGGTAGCACCGTGTTTCCCTTTTCAAAGCACCTTCTTTGTGTTTTCATTAGTGGCACTTACCAGGTCCCCCTTAGAATCGAGTGTACACATTTCTCCACAATCGCTTCAGCATTTATTGTTTGCAGCATTTATGCTAATGGCCCTACTGGCTGCTGTGAGCTGATAGGGTTTTAAAATTTGTGTTTGCATGTCTTTGAAAATTCGTAAAACTCATCGTTTTTCTCCGCCGTTTTCCTTTCTGTTAAAAAAAGGAAACAATTGGGAGTACAATATTACTCTTGATATTGTCTTCTTGGAAGGTTGCTCGCTTTTGAATTTTTTGGTCGATTTTCCACCTCAGACTTTGTTAGAAAGCAGGTGTCATTTAGTGAACTGCAAGTTTGATGAATATTTAGTGAACTTTCGCAATAGTTTTAAAGCTCCTGTTGTGGGAAGTGGCCTGAAACAGGCAGCATTTCTCTATTCCCAAATCTGGGTACTAGGGCAGCAGAGTCTTTCTGGAAGTCGTGTTCCTAGGTTGTAAATTACATTGGAATATGCATGGAGAAACACCCTTTAGTTTATGTCTCATTATTTCTTCTTGGTTTTAATTTTTTTTTTTAATTGGGGTAAAGCTTAGAATATTGTTTGTCCTAGGTGTACACAATCTGGTTCATTTGTACATTCTATATGTCTATTCAAGTACAGATCCTCTTCCCATGTAAAATGTTACTGAGGGTTCCGCAGACCTCCCTTGCTATATGGTCGGTATTTTTGAGATATGTATATAATATGTGTTTGTATACATATAGTAACACTAATCTTAATTTATCCATTCCCCCCACCTTTCCTTTTAGATGAGCATAGTTTGTTTTCTAAGTCTGTGAGTGTCTTTCTCTGTGGAAATATGTTCCTTTGTGTCAGTTATTAGATAACACCTATAAGTGATATCATAGAATATAGGTCTTTTGCTTTCCGACTTACCTCATGTTTCATGATTATCTCCAGACTCATTTGTGGCGCCACAGAGAGCAATGGTTCATTGTTTTCCATGGCTAATATTCTATTGTGTACATGGACCACTTGTTCTTTATCCATTCACCTCTTGTTGGACATTTTGATGCTTCACTGTCTTGGCTATTGTGAATAAGGCTGCACTGCAGCTTTTGCGGCCTGTGTCTTCTCGATTCTTGTCTTCTCAGGTGAGAGGTCCATTGGTGCGCTTGCTGGATTGAATGGTACCTCCCTTTTTACTTTTAAACACAGCTCCTTTCTTTTCTCATTATTGGCTGTTACCCATTTACGTCTCACCAGACGGTAGAGGGTACACAGTTCTCTAAAACCCCTTCAGCATTTATTGTTTGTAGACTTTTTGCTGATGGTCAGTCGACTGGTGTAAGTTGAAACTTTTTGTAGATTAGATTGCATGGGTCTAACACTCCCTGAGGTTGAGCTTTTATCCATTTTCCTTTTTTTTTAAAAAGAGCGTGAATAAAACTTAACTCTTCATACTCTCTTCTTGAAACATTTGCCTGTTTTAAATTTTTTGGTCCACTCCTTACTTCAGCACAATTTTTTAGGGCAGGTGACCTTTACAGCCCTGAGTCCTTGGGAATGTTAAGTGACCATTAGCTGTGACTTTAAAGCTGCTTTTGCAGGAAACGGCCACAAGGTGGCAGCATTTCTCCTTTACCAAATTTGGTTACTAGGGAAACAGAGGCTTAATGGAAGTGGTGTTCTAGGTTGTAAATCTGAATGGAATGTGCCAGGAAAAAGCCCTTTAAGTTTATGTCTCATTACTTCTTGTTCATATTTGTAATTTACTTTTTATTTTTTATCCCAGCAAATTTGATTTCAATGGTTTGTTTGTTCTAGGTGTGCAAGATGTGGTTCTTTCACACATATACGTTTATCTATTCTTCCTCGCATCCTTTTCCCATGTAGCTTATGACACAATGTTGAGTAGTCTTCTCCTGGTTTTCTGTACGTCTTTGCTGGTTATATATTTCATATGGTTTGTATATCTCTCTTAAGCACAATATGGTAATGTATCCAATCCTCATCCCTTTCTATTTGGTGAAGCATAAGTTTTTTAATGAATCTGTGATTGCCTTTCTCTGTGGAAATATCTTCACTGGTATCAATTTTTAAGTAACTCCTTAAAGTAATACGATAGGATATGTGTCTTTTGCTTTCTCACTTACTACAGGTGGCGTGATTACATCTAGACTCATCTATGGTGCTGCAAATGGCATTGTTTCATTTTTTTCACTAGCGAATATTCCATCTGTACATGGAGGAGTTCTTCTTTGTCCACCCATCTGTTGGTAGACTTTTTGGTTACTTCCATATCTTGGCTATTGTAATACTGTGCAATGCAGATTTGCCTGCCTGTGTCTTTCCAATTCTCTCTTCTTAGATTTTAGGTGGAGGAGTGGGCCTGCTGGATCATACGGTAGCTCAATGTTTACCTTTTTAAGGCACCTCCATTCTCTTCTAGTTCGTGGCCCTTTCCATGTTACGTCCCCCTTGAATTTGAGGGTATGCATTTCTCTACAACACCTTCAGCATTTATTGTTTGTAGTTTTCTTGCTGATGGTTATTCTGACAAGTGTGATCTGATACCTCTTTGTGGCTGAATTCGCACGTGCCTCATAATCCACTGAAATTGAGCTTGCAGACATGTCCTTTTTATTTTTCAAGCTGTGATTACCCCTTAGTTCTTCAAAGTGTTCTCTTAAAGTATGTGTCACATTTTGAAATGTTTTGGCCATTACCTCCCTCCAGACATTTTGAGGGCAGGTTTCATTTACAGTTCTGCCGTACTTGTTCCTATGAAATGACCATTAGCACAGGCTTTAAAGCTGCTTTTGCAGCTAACTGCCAGAGGGCGGCAGACTTTCTATGTCCCCCACCCTGGTAACTAGGGAAAAGCCCTTGCGGCCTGTGGTGTTTCTCGGTTATAAATTAGAGTGGAGTGTGCCCGGACAAACCCACACAAGCTGATGTCTCCTTACTTTTGTTGGATTTTTACATTTAATTTTTATTTTTTATTGGAGTAATTTTCCACTGTGTACGTGGACCACTTCTACTTTGTGCATTCCTCGGTTGATGGACATTTTCATTGCTTCCAAGTCTTGGCTATGGTAAATATTGTTGGAGTGCAGGATTGCCAGCCTGTGACTTTTTGATTCTCATTTTCTCAGGTGATAGGCCCAGCAGTGGGTGTGATTGATTGACTGGTAGCACCGTGTTTCCCTTTTCAAAGCACCTTCTTTGTGTTTTCATTAGTGGCTCTTACCTCGTCCCCCTTAGAATCCAGGGTACGCATTTCTCCACAATCGCTTCAGCATTTACTGTTTGCAATATTTATGCTAATGGCTCTTCTGGCTGTTGTGAGCTGATAGGTTTTTGTAATTCGGGTTTGCATGTCTTTGAAAATTCGTAAAACTCATCATTTTTCTCCACCGTTTTCTTTTCTGTTAAAAAAAAGGAAACAATTGGGAGTACAATAGAACTCTTGAAATTGTGTTCTTGGAAGGTTGCCCTGTTTTGAAATTTTTGGTCGATTTTCCACCCCAGAATTTGTTTAGAAAGCAGGTGTCTTTTACCGAACTGCAAGTTTGGTGAATATTTAGTGACCTTTAGCAATGGGTTTAAAGCTGCTGTTGTGGGAAGTGGCCTCAAGCAGGCAGCATATCTCCATTCCCATATCTGGGTACTAGGGCAGCAGAGCCTTTCTGGAAGTCGTGTTCCTAGTTTGTAAATTACATTGGAATGTGCATGGAGAAAGCCCCATAAGTTTATGTCTCATTATTTCTTCTTGGTTTTAATTTTTTTTTTAATTGGGGTAAAGCTTAGAATATTGTTTGTCCTAGGTGTACACAATCTGGTTCGTTTGTACATTCTATATGTCTATTCAAGTACAGATCCTCTTCCCATGTAAAACGTTACTGAGGGTTCCGCAGACCTCCTTTGCTATATGGTTGGTCTTTTTGAGATATGTATATAATATGTGTTTGTATACATATAGTAACACTAATCTTAATTTATCCATTCCCCCCACCTTTCCTTTTAGATGAGCATAGTTTCTTTTCTAAGTCTGTGAGTGTCTTTCTCTGTGGAAATATGTTCCTTTGTGTCAGTTATTAGATAACGCCTATAAGTGATATCATAGAATATAGGTCTTTTGCTTTCCGACTTACCTCATGTTTCATGATTATCTCCAGACTCATTTGTGGCGCCACAGAGAGCAATGGTTCATTGTTTTCCATGGCTAATATTCTATTGTGTACATGGACCACTTGTTCTTTATCCATTCACCTCTTGTTGGACATTTTGATGCTTCACTGTCTTGGCTATTGTGAATAAGGCTGCACTGCAGCTTTTGCGGCCTGTGTCTTCTCGATTCTTGTCTTCTCAGGTGAGAGGTCCATTGGTGCGCTTGCTGGATTGAATGGTACCTCCCTTTTTACTTTTAAACACAGCTCCTTTCTTTTCTCATTATTGGCTGTTACCCATTTACGTCTCACCAGACGGTAGAGGGTACACAGTTCTCTAAAACCCCTTCAGCATTTATTGTTTGTAGACTTTTTGCTGATGGTCAGTCGACTGGTGTAAGTTGAAACTTTTTGTAGATTAGATTGCATGGGTCTAACACTCCCTGAGGTTGAGCTTTTATCCATTTTCCTTTTTTTTAAAAAGAGCGTGAATAAAACTTAACTCTTCATACTCTCTTCTTGAAACATTTGCCTGTTTTAAATTTTTTGGTCCACTCCTTACTTCAGCACAATTTTTTAGGGCAGGTGACCTTTACAGCCCTGAGTCCTTGGGAATGTTAAGTGACCATTAGCTGTGACTTTAAAGCTGCTTTTGCAGGAAACGGCCACAAGGTGGCAGCATTTCTCCTTTACCAAATTTGGTTACTAGGGAAACAGAGGCTTAATGGAAGTGGTGTTCTAGGTTGTAAATCTGAATGGAATGTGCCAGGAAAAAGCCCTTTAAGTTTATGTCTCATTACTTCTTGTTCATATTTGTAATTTACTTTTTATTTTTTATCCCAGCAAATTTGATTTCAATGGTTTGTTTGTTCTAGGTGTGCAAGATGTGGTTCTTTCACACATATACGTTTATCTATTCTTCCTCGCATCCTTTTCCCATGTAGCTTATGACACAATGTTGAGTAGTCTTCTCCTGGTTTTCTGTACGTCTTTGCTGGTTATATATTTCACATGGTTTGTATATCTCTCTTAAGCACAATATGGTAATGTATCCAATCCTCATCCCTTTCTATTTGGTGAAGCATAAGTTTTTTAATGAATCTGTGATTGCCTTTCTCTGTGGAAATATCTTCACTGGTATCAATTTTTAAGTAACTCCTTAAAGTAATACGATAGGATATGTGTCTTTTGCTTTCTCACTTACTACAGGTGGCGTGATTACATCTAGACTCATCTATGGTGCTGCAAATGGCATTGTTTCATTTTTTTCACTAGCGAATATTCCATCTGTACATGGAGGAGTTCTTCTTTGTCCACCCATCTGTTGGTAGACTTTTTGGTTACTTCCATATCTTGGCTATTGTAATACTGTGCAATGCAGATTTGCCTGCCTGTGTCTTTCCAATTCTCTCTTCTTAGATTTTAGGTGGAGGAGTGGGCCTGCTGGATCATACGGTAGCTCAATGTTTACCTTTTTAAGGCACCTCCATTCTGTTCTAGTTCGTGGCCCTTTCCATGTTACGTCCCCCTTCAATTTGAGGGTATGCATTTCTCTACAACACCTTCAGCATTTATTGTTTGTAGTTTTCTTGCTGATGGTTATTCTGACAAGTGTGATCTGATACCTCTTTGTGGCTGAATTCGCACGTGCCTCATAATCCACTGAAATTGAGCTTGCAGACATGTCCTTTTTATTTTTCAAGCTGTGATTACCCCTTAGTTCTTCAAAGTGTTCTCTTAAAGTATGTGTCACATTTTGAAATGTTTTGGCCATTACCTCCCTCCAGACATTTTGAGGGCAGGTTTCATTTACAGTTCTGCCGTACTTGTTCCTATGAAATGACCATTAGCACAGGCTTTAAAGCTGCTTTTGCAGCTAACTGCCAGAGGGCGGCAGACTTTCTATGTCCCCCACCCTGGTAACTAGGGAAAAGCCCTTGCGGCCTGTGGTGTTTCTCGGTTATAAATTAGAGTGGAGTGTGCCCGGACAAACCCACACAAGCTGATGTCTCCTTACTTTTGTTGGATTTTTACATTTAATTTTTATTTTTTATTGGAGTAATTTTCCACTGTGTACGTGGACCACTTCTACTTTGTGCATTCCTCGGTTGATGGACATTTTCATTGCTTCCAAGTCTTGGCTATGGTAAATATTGTTGGAGTGCAGGATTGCCAGCCTGTGACTTTTTGATTCTCATTTTCTCAGGTGATAGGCCCAGCAGTGGGTGTGATTGATTGACTGGTAGCACAGTGTTTCCCTTTTCAAAGCACCTTCTTTGTGTTTTCATTAGTGGCTCTTACCTCGTCCCCCTTAGAATCCAGGGTACGCATTTCTCCACAATCGCTTCAGCATTTACTGTTTGCAATATTTATGCTAATGGCTCTTCTGGCTGTTGTGAGCTGATAGGTTTTTGTAATTCGGGTTTGCATGTCTTTGAAAATTCGTAAAACTCATCATTTTTCTCCACCGTTTTCTTTTCTGTTAAAAAAAAGGAAACAATTGGGAGTACAATATAACTCTTGAAATTGTGTTCTTGGAAGGTTGCCCTGTTTTGAAATTTTTGGTCGATTTTCCACCCCAGAATTTGTTTAGAAAGCAGGTGTCTTTTACCGAACTGCAAGTTTGGTGAATATTTAGTGACCTTTAGCAATGGGTTTAAAGCTGCTGTTGTGGGAAGTGGCCTCAAGCAGGCAGCATATCTCCATTCCCATATCTGGGTACTAGGGCAGCAGAGCCTTTCTGGAAGTCGTGTTCCTAGTTTGTAAATTACATTGGAATGTGCATGGAGAAAGCCCCATAAGTTTATGTCTCATTATTTCTTCTTGGTTTTAATTTTTTTTTTAATTGGGGTAAAGCTTAGAATATTGTTTGTCCTAGGTGTACACAATCTGGTTCGTTTGTACATTCTATATGTCTATTCAAGTACAGATCCTCTTCCCATGTAAAATGTTACTGAGGGTTCCGCAGACCTCCCTTGCTATATGGTCGGTATTTTTGAGATATGTATATAATATGTGTTTGTATACATATAGTAACACTAATCTTAATTTATCCATTCCCCCCACCTTTCCTTTTAGATGAGCATAGTTTGTTTTCTAAGTCTGTGAGTGTCTTTCTCTGTGGAAATATGTTCCTTTGTGTCAGTTATTAGATAACGCCTATAAGTGATATCATAGAATATAGGTCTTTTGCTTTCCGACTTACCTCATGTTTCGTGATTATCTCCAGACTCATTTGTAGTGCCTCAGAGAGCAGTGGCTCATTGTTTTCCATGGCTATTATTCCATTGTGTACATGGACCACTTCTTCTTTCTCCATTCACCTGTTGTTGGACATTTTGATTGCTCCACTGTCTTGGCTATTGTGAATAAGGCTGCACTGCAGCTTTTGCGGCCTGTGTCTTCTCGATTCTTGTCTTCTCAGGTGAGAGATCCAATGGTGCGCCTGCTGTATTGAATGGTACCTGCAGTTTTACTTTTAAACACAGCTCCTTTCTGTTCTCATTATTGGCTGTTACCCCTTAACGTCTCACCAGCAGGTAGAGTGTACACAGTTCTCTAAAACCCCTTCAGCATTTATTGTTTGTAGACTTTCTGCTGATGGTAAGTCAACTGGTTTAAGTTGAAACTTTTTGGAGATTAGATTGCATGGGTCTAACCCTCCCTGAGGTTGAGCTTTTATCCATTTTCCTTTTTTTAAAAGAGCGTGAGTAAAACTTAACTCTTCATACTCTCTTCTTGAAACATTTGCCTGTTTTGAATTTTTTTGTCCATTCCCTCCTTCAGCACAATTTTTTAGGGCAGGTGTCCTTTACAGCCCTGAGTCCTTGGGAATGTTAAGTGACCATTAGCTGTGAGTTTAAAGCTTTTCTTGCAGGAAACGGAAACAAGGTGGCAGCATTTCCCCTTTACCAAATTTGGTTCCTAGGGAAACAGAGCCTTAATGGAAGTGGTGTTCTAGGTTGTAAATTAAAATGGAATGTGCCAGGGAAAAGCCCTTTAAGTTTATGTCTCATTACTTCTTGTTCATATTTGTAATTTACTTTTTATTTTTTATCCCAGCAAATTTGATTACAATGGTTTGTTTGTTCTAGGTGTGCAAGATGTGGTTCTTTCACACATATACATGTATCTATTCTTCCTCACATCCTTTTCCCATGTAGGTTATGACACAATGTTGAGTAGTCTTCTCCTGGTCTTCCGTACGTCTTTGGTGATTATATATTTTGCATGGTTTGTATATCTCTGTTAACCCCAATACGGTAATGTATCCACTCCTCATCCCTTTCTATTTGGTGAACCATAAGTTTTTTAATGAATCTGTGATTGCCTTTCTCTGTGGAAATATCTTCATTGGTATCAATTTTTAAGTAACTCCTAAAAGTGATATGATAGGATATGTGTCTTTTGCTTTCTCACTTACTACAGGTGGCGTGATTAGGTCTAGACTCATCTATGGTGCTGCAAATGGCATTGTTTCATTTTTTTCACTAGCGAATATTGCATCTGTACATGGAGGAGTTCTTCTTTGTCCACCCATCTGTTGGTGGACTTTTTGGTTACTTCCATATCTTGGCTATTGTAATACTGTGCCATGCAGATTTGCCTGCCTGTGTCTTCCAATTCTCTCTTCTTAGATTATAGGTGGAGGAGTGGGCCTGCTGGATCATATGGTAACTCAATGTTACCTTTTAAAGGCACCTCCATTCTGTTCTCATTCGTGGCCCTTTCCAACTTACGTCCCACTTGACGTTGAGGGTATGCATTTCTCCACAACACCTTCCGCATTTATTGTTTGTAGTTTGCTTGCTGATGGTTATTCTGACAATTGTGAGCTGATACCTCTTTGTGGTTGAATTTGCACGTGCCTCATAATCCGTTGAAATTGAGCTTGAAGGCATGTCCTTTTTATTTTTCAAGCTGTGATTACCCCTTAGTTCTTCAAAGTGTTCTCTTTAAGTATGTGTCACATTTTGAAATGTTTTGGGCTTTACCTCCCTCAAGACATTTTGAGGGCCTGTTTCATTTACATTTCTGCCGTACTTGTTCCTATGAAATGACCATTAGCACAGGTTTTAAAGCTGCTTTTGCAGGTAACTACCAGAGGGCGGCAGCCTTTCTATGTCCCCCACCCTGGTAACTAGGGAAAAGCCCTTGTGGCCTGTGGTGTTTCTCGGTTATAAATTAGAGTGGAGTGTGCCCGGACAAACCCACACAAGCTGATGTCTCCTTAATTTTGTTGGATTTTTAAATTTAATTTTTATTTTTTATTGGAGTAATTTTCCACTGTGTACGTGGACCACTTCTACTTTGTGCATTCCTCGGTTGATGGACGTTTTCATTGCTTCCAAGTGTTGGCTATGGTCAATATTGTTGGAGTGCAGGATTGCCAGCCTGTGACTTTTTGATTCTCATTTTCTCAGGTGATAGGCCCAGCAGTGGGTGTGATTGATTAACTGGTAGCACAGTGTTTCCCTTTTCAAAGCACCTTCTTTGTGTTTTCATTAGTGGCTCTTACCTCGTCCCCCTTAGAATCCAGGGTACGCATTTCTCCACAATCGCTTCAGCATTTATTGTTTGCAATATTTATGCTAATGGCCCTTCTGGCTGTTGTGAGCTGATAGGTTTTTGTAATTTGGGTTTGCATGTCTTTGAAAATTCGTAAAACTCATCATTTTTCTCCACCGTTTTCTTTTCTGTTAAAAAAAAAGGAAACAATTGGGAGTAAAATATAACTCTTGAAATTGTGTTCTTGGAAGTTTGCCCTGTTTTGAAATTTTTGGTCGATTTTCCACCCCAGAATTTGTTTAGAAAGCAGGTGTCTTTTACCGAACTGCAAGTTTGGTGAATATTTAGTGACCTTTAGCAATGGGTTTAAAGCTGCTGTTGTGGGAAGTGGCCTCAAGCAGGCAGCATATCTCCATTCCCATATCTGGTTACTAGGGCAGCAGAGCCTTTCTGGAAGTCGTGTTCCTAGTTTGTAAATTACATTGGAATGTGCATGGAGAAAGCCCCATAAGTTTATGTCTCATTATTTCATCTTGGTTTTAAATTTTTTTTTAATTGGGGTAAAGCTTAGAATATTGTTTGTCCTAGGTGTACACCATCTGGTTCGTTTGTACATTCTATATGTCTATTCAAGTACAGATCCTCTTCCCATGTAAAATGTTACTGAGGGTTCCACAGACCTCCCTTGCTATATGGTCGGTCTTTTTGAGATATGTATATAATATGTGTTTGTATACATATAGTAACACTAATCTTAATTTATCCATTCCCCCCACCTTTCCTTTTAGATGAGCATAGTTTGTTTTCTAAGTCTGTGAGTGTCTTTCTCTGTGGAAATATGTTCATTTGTGTCAGTTACTAGATAACGCCTTTAAGTGATATCATAGAATAGAGGTCTTTTGCTTTCCGACTTACCTCATGTTTCGTGATTATCTCCAGACTCATTTGTGGTGCCTCAGAGACCAATGGTTCATTGTTTTCCATTGCTAATATTCCATTGTGTACATGGACCACTTCTTCTTTATCCATTCACCTCTTGTTGGACATTTTGATTGCCTCACTGTCTTGGCTATTGAGAATAAGGCTGCGCTGCAGCTTTTGTGGCCTGTGTCTTTGCGATTCTTGTCTTCTCATGTGAGAGGTCCATTGGTGCGCCTGCTGGATTGAATGGTACCTCCATTTTTACTTTTAAACACAGCTCCTTTCTGTTCTCATTATTGGCTGTTACCCCTTTACGTCTCACCAGCAGGTAGAGGGTACACAGTTCTCTAAAACCCCTTCAGCATTTATTGTTTGTAGACTTTTTGCTGATGGTCAGTCGACTGGTGTAAGTTGAAACTTTTTGTAGATTAGATTGCATGGGTGTAATACTCCCTGAGGTTGAGCTTTTATCCATTTTCCTTGTTTTTAAAAGAGCGTGAGTAAAACTTAACTCTTCATACTCTCTTTTGAAACATTTGCCTGTTTTGAATTTTTTTGTCCATTCCCTCCTTCAGCACAATTTTTTAGGGCAGGTGTCCTTTACAGGCCTGAGTCCTTGGGAATGTTAAGTGACCATTCACTGTGAGTTTAAAGCTGCTCTTGCAGGAAACGGCCACAAGATGGCAGCATTTCTCATTTACCATATTTTGTACCTGGGGAAACAGAGCCTTAATGGAAGTGGTGTTCTAGGTTGTAAATCAGAATGGAATATGCCAGGAAAAAGCCCTTTAAGTTTATGTCTCATTACTTCTTGTTCATATTTGTAATTTACTTTTTATTTTTTATCCCAGCAAATTTGATTACAATGGTTTGTTTGTTCTAGGTGTGCAAGATGTGGTTCTTTCACACATATACGTTTATCTATTCTTCCTCGCATCTTTTTCCCATGTAGGTTATGACACAATGTTGAGTAGTCTTCTCCTGGTTTTCTGTTCGTCTTTGCTGGTTATATATTTCACATGGTTTGTATATCTCTCTTAAGCACAATATGGTAATGTATCCAATCCTCATCCCTTTCTATTTGGTGAACCATAATTTTTTTAATGAATCTGTGATTGCCTTTCTCTGTGGAAATATCTTCATTGGTATCAATTTTTAAGTAACTCCTAAAAGTGATATGATAGGATATGTGTCTTTTGCTTTCTCACTTACTACAGGTGGCGTGATTACGTCTAGACTCATCTATGGTGCTGCAAATGGCATTGTTTCATTTTTTTCACTAGCGAATATTCCATCTGTACATGGAGGAGTTCTTCTTTGCCCATCCATCTGTCGGTGGACTTTTTGGTTACTTCCATATCTTGGCTATTGTAATACTGTGCTATGCAGATTTGCCTGCCTGTGTCTTGCCAATTCTCTCTTCTTAGATTATAGGTGGAGGAGTGGGCCTGCTGGATCATATGGTAGCTCAATGTTTACCTTTTTAAGGCAGCTCCATTCTGTTCTCATTCGTGGCCCTTTCCCACTTACGTTCCACTTGAAGTTGAGGGTATGGATTTCTCCACAACATCTTCAGCATTTATTGTTTCTAGTATTCTTGCTGCTGGTTATTCTGACAAGTGTGAGCTGATACCTCTTTGTGGTTGAATTCGAATGTGCTACATAATCTGTTGAAATTGAGATTTAAGGCATGTCCTGTCCTTTTTATTTTTCAAGCTGTGATTACCACTTAGTTCTTCAAAGTGTTCTCTTAAAGTATGTGTCACATTTTGAAATGTTTTGGCCATTACCTCCCTGAAGACATTTTGAGGGCAGGTTTCATTTACAGTTCTGCAGTACTTGTTCCTATGAAATGACCATTAGCACAGGCTTTAAAGCTGCTTTTGCAGGTAACTGCCAGAGGGCGGCAGCTTTTCTATGTTCCCCACCCTGGTAACTAGGGAAAAGCCCTTGTGTCCTGTGGTGTTTCTCGGTTATAAATTAGAGTGGAGTGTGCCCGGACAAACCCACACAAGCTGATGTCTCCTTACTTTTGTTGGATTTTTAAATTTAATTTTTATTTTTTATTGGAGTAATATTCCATTGTGTACATGGAGCACATATTCTTTGTGCATTCCTCTGGTGATGCACGTATTCATTGCTTCCAAATATTGGCTATGGTAAATGTTGCTGGAGTGCAGGATTGCCAACTCCTGTTTTTTTGATCCTCATCTTCTCAGGTGATAGCCCCTGCAGTGGGCATGGAAAAATGCTCAACATCTTGAATTAATAAAGACATGCTAATCCAATCTACAAAAACATTTACCTCACAACAGTCAGAATGATCATCACCAAAAAATCTACAAACGATAAATGCTGAACGGGTATTAGAGAACTGTGTACCCTCTAGCAGCTGATTGGATGTAAACTGGTAACAGTCAGTAGTGAGAACATAATGGAGGTGAGTTTAAAGGTAAACATTGAGCTACTATATGATCTGGAAAGCCCACTGCTGGGAGTATCACCTTAGAAGACCAGAATCAAAAAGACACAGGCTGGCAATCCTGCACTGCTACAATATTTACCATAGCCAAAAGTTGGAAACAACCAAAATGTCCTTCAACAGATGAATGCACAAAGAAGAAGTTTTCATTGTACACTGTCGAATATTAGCCATGGAAAAGAGTGAAACAGTGACGTTTGCAACACCATAGAAAGACCTAGAGATAATCACAGAACTTGAAGTAACGAAGAAACCGAAAGACAGATATCCTATGATATCACTTTTAGGTTTTACCTAAAAATTGATACACATGAACTTATTTCCAAGACAAGGGCCCTAATGGATGAAGAAAACAAAACCATATTTAACCAAATGGAAAGGTGTGAGGCATGTATAAATTAGGATATGCTGGATTACAGACCTATACTAATACATATGAAAAATATAAATCACCAAACCTAGGCTATACCTACAGAGGTCTACTGAACACTCCGTAATAACCTCCGTGGGATAGGATCCAAAGATCTATAGATACATATATATAATGAACCAGATTCTGTACACCTAGAAGAAACACAACATTTTAATCAAATTTGCTCTAATAAAAAATAAATTTAAAAATCAAACAGAAAGTAAGGAGATATAAGCTGTTGGGTGTTGTCTTGGCACATTCCACTCTAATGTTCAGCCTACTAACACGATTTCCAGGAAGGCTCTGTTGCCCAAGTGCCGAGAGTTGGAAATGCTGCCTCCTTGTGGCCATTTAACGCAAGACCAGCTTTAACCCCACAGCTAATGGTCAGTTAATATTCACAAGGACTCAGGGCTGTAAAGGACACCTGTCCTCAAAAAATGTCCTGGGGCAGGGAAAGGGCAAAAAACTCAACACAGAGCAAATTTTTCAAGAAGATCATTGGTAAGTTTTACTCACTTTTTTTTAAGGGATAAGTTTTACACACTTTTTTTAAAAAAGGAAAATAGATATAAACTACACATAAAGAATTATTAGACTAATGCAAATCTAATCTACAAAAAGTTTCAACTCGCACCAGTCAAATAAACATTAGCAAAACGTCTACGAACAATAAATGCTGAAGGGGTTTTAGCCAACTCTGTGACCTGAAGCGGCTGGTGAGATGTAAAGTGGTAAGAGCCAATAATGAGAAGAGAAAGGAGCTGCGTTTAAAAGTAAAAATTGAGGTTCATTCCCCGGCACCTCCACCAAAAAAAAAAAAAAAAAAAAAAAAAAGTAAAAATTGAGCCACCATTTGATCCAGCAGGACCAGAGCTGGGCCTATCACCAGAGAAGAGCAGAATCGAGAAGACACAGGCTGCAAAAGCTGCACTGCAGCAGTATTCAAAATAGGCAAGACAAGGAAGCAACCAAAATGCCCATCAACATGAATAGACAAAGAAGAAGTGGTCGGGGTACACAATGGAATATTTGCCATAGGAAACAATAAAACACTGCTCTTTGCAGCACCGTAGATGAGCCTAGACGTAATCACAGAACATGAGGTAATTCTGAAAGCAAAAGAAAAATATACTATGATATTACTTATAGGTATTATCTAACAACTGACACAAATGAACATATTTCCACAGAGAAAGACACTCACAGACTTAGAAAACAAACTATGCTCATCTAAAAGGAAAGGTGGGGGGAATGGATAAATTAAGATTAGTGTTACTATACGTATACAAACACATATTATATACATATCTCAAAAAGACCAACCATATAGCAAGGGAGGTCTGCGGAACCCTCAGTAACATTTTACATGGGAAGAGGATCTGTACTTGAATAGACATATATAATGTACAAACGAACCAGATGGTGTACACCTAGGACAAACAATATTCTAAGCTTTACCCCAATTTAAAAAAAATTTAAAACCAAGAAGAAATAATGAGACATAAACTTATGGGGCTTTCTCCATGCACATTCCAATGTAATTTACAAACTAGGAACACGACTTCCAGAAAGGCTCTGCTGCCCTAGTACCCAGATATGGGAATGGAGATAAGCTTCCTGCTTGAGGCCACTTCCTCCAACAGCAGCTTTAAACCCATTGCTAAAGGTCACTAAATATTCACCAAACTTGCAGTTCGGTAAAAGACACCTGCTTTCTAAAAAAATTCTGGGGTGGAAAATCGACCAAAAATTTCAAAAGAGGGCAACCTTCCAAGAACACAATTTCAAGAGTTCTATTGTACTCCCAATTGTTTCCTTTTTTTTAACAGAAAAGAAAACGGTGGAGAAAAATGATGAGTTTTACGAATTTTCGAAGACATGCAAACCCAAATTACAAAAACCTATCAGCTCACAGCAGCCAGAAGGGCCATTAGCATAAATGCTGCAAACAATAAATGCTGAAGCGATTGTGGAGAAATGCGTACCCTCGATTCTAAGGGGGACGTGGTAAGAGCCACTAATGAAAACACAAAGAAGGTGCTTTGCAAAGGGAAACACGGTGCTACCAGTCAATCAATCACACCCACTGCTGGGCCTATCACCTGAGAAAATGAGAATCGAAAAGTCACAGCCTGGCAATCCTGCACTCCAACAATATTTACCATAGCCAACACTTGGAAGCATTGAACATGTCCATCAACCGAGGAATGCACAAAGTAGAAGTGGTCCACGTACACAGTGGAAAATTACTCCAATAAAAAATAAAAATTAAATGTAAAAATCCAACAAAAGTAAGGAGACATCAGCTTGTGTGGGTTTGTCCGGGCACACTCCACTCTAATTTATAACCGAGAAACACCACAGGCCGCAAGGGCTTTTCCCTAGTTACCAGGGTGGGGGACATAGAAAGGCTGCCGCCCTCTGGCAGTTACCTGCAAAAGCAGCTTTAAAGCCTGTGCTAATGGTCACTTCATAGGAACAAGTACTGCAGAACTGTAAATGAAACAGGCCCTCAAAATGGCTTGAGGGAGGTAAAGGCCAAAACATTTCAAACTGTGACACATACTTAAAGAGAACACTTTGAAGAACTAAGGGGTAATCACAGCTTGAAAAATAGAAAAGGACATGCCTTAAAGCTCAATTTCAACAGATTATGTGGCACATTCGAATTCAACCACAGAGAGGTATCAGCTCACACTTGTCAGAATAACCATCAGCAAGAAAACTACAAACAATAAATGCTGAAGGTGTTGTGGAGAAATGCATACCCTCAACATCAAAGGGGACGTAACTTGGAAAGGGCCACGAATGAGAACAGAATGGAGGTGCCTTAAAAAGGTAAACATTGAGCTACCATATGATCCAGCAGGCCCACTCCTCGACGTATAACCTAAGAGAGAATTGGAAAGACACAGGCAGGCAAATCTGCATTGCACACCATTACAATAGCCAAGATATGGAAGTAACCAAAAAGTCCAGCAACAGATGGATGGACAAAGAAGAACTCCTCCATGTACAGATGGAATATTCGCTAGTGAAAAAAATGAAACAATGCTATTTGAAGCACCATAGATGAGTCTAGACGTAATCACGCCACGTGTAGTAAGTGAGAAAGCAAAAGGCACATATCCTATCATATCACTTTTAAGAGTTACTTAAAAATTGATACCAATGAAGATATTTCCACAGAGAAAGGCAATCACAGATTCATTAAAAAACTTATGGTTCACCAAATAGAAAGGGATGAGGATTGGATACATTGCCACATTGGGGTTAACAGAGATATACAAACCATGTGAAATATATAACCACCAAAGACGTACGGAAGACCAGGAGAAGACTACTCAACATTGTGTCATAACCTACATGGGAAAAGGATGCGAGGAAGAATAGATACATGTATATGTGTGAAAGAACCACATCTTGCACACCTAGAACAAACAAACCATTGTAATCATATTTACTGGGATAAAAAAATAAAAAGTAAACTACAAATATGAACAAGAAGTAATGAGACATAAACTTAAAGGGCTTTTCCCTGGCACATTCCATTCTAATTTACAACCTAGAACACCACTTCCATTAAGGCTCTGTTTCCCTAGTAACCAAATATGGTAAAGGGGAAATGCTGCCACCTTGTGGCCGTTTCCTGCAAGAACAGCTTTAAACTCACAGCTAATGGTCACTTCACATTCCCAAGGACTCAGGGCTGTAAAGGACACCTGCCCTAAAAAATTGTGCTGAAGGAGGGAATGGACAAAACAATTCAAAACAGGCAAATGTTTCAAGAAGAGAGTAGGAAGAGTTAAGTTTTACTCACGCTCTTTTAAAAAAAAGGAAAATGGATAAAAGCTCAACCTCAGGGAGTGTTAGACCCATGCAATCTAATCTACAAAAAGTTTCAACTTACACCAGTCGACTGACCTTGAGCAAAAAGTCTACAAACAATAAATGCTGAAGGGGTTTTAGGGAACTGTGTACCCTCTACCTGCTGGTGAGACGTAAAGGGGTAACAGCCAATAATGAGAACAGAAAGGAGCTGTGTTTAAAAGTAAAAATGGAGGTACCATTCAATCCAGCAGGCGCACCAATGGACCTCTCACTTGAGAAGACAAGAATCGAGAAGACACAGGCCGCAAAAGTTGCAGTGCAGCCTTATTCACAATAGCCAAGACAGTGAAGCAATCAAAATGTCCAACAACCGGTAAATGGATAAAGAAGAAGTGGTCCATGTACACAATGGAATAATAGCCATGGAAAACAATGAACCACTGCTCTCTGAGGCACCACAAATGAGTCTGGAGATAATCACAAAACATGAGGTACGTCGGAAAGCAAAAGACCTGTATTCTATGATATCACTTATAGGCGTTATCTAATAACTGACACAAAGGAACATATTTCCACAGAGAAAGACACTCACAGACTTAGAAAACAAACTATGCTCATCTAAAAGGAAAGGTGGGGGGAATGTATAAATTAAGATTAGTGTTACTATACGTATACAAACACATATTATATACATATCTCAAAAAGACCAACCATATAGCAAGGGAGGTCTGCGGAACCCTCAGTAACATTTTACATGGGAAGAGGATCTGTACTTGAATAGACATATATAATGTACAAACGAACCAGATGGTGTACACCTAGGACAAACAATATTCTAAGCTTTACCCCAATTTAAAAAAAATTTAAAACCAAGAAGAAATAATGAGACATAAACTTATGGGGCTTTCTCCATGCACATTCCAATGTAATTTACAAACTAGGAACACGACTTCCAGAAAGGCTCTGCTGCCCTAGTACCCAGATATGGGAATGGAGATAAGCTTCCTGCTTGAGGCCACTTCCTCCAACAGCAGCTTTAAACCCATTGCTAAAGGTCACTAAATATTCACCAAACTTGCAGTTCGGTAAAAGACACCTGCTTTCTAAAAAAATTCTGGGGTGGAAAATCGACCAAAAATTTCAAAAGAGGGCAACCTTCCAAGAACACAATTTCAAGAGTTCTATTGTACTCCCAATTGTTTCCTTTTTTTTAACAGAAAAGAAAACGGTGGAGAAAAATGATGAGTTTTACGAATTTTCGAAGACATGCAAACCCAAATTACAAAAACCTATCAGCTCACAGCAGCCAGAAGGGCCATTAGCATAAATGCTGCAAACAATAAATGCTGAAGCGATTGTGGAGAAATGCGTACCCTCGATTCTAAGGGGGACGTGGTAAGAGCCACTAATGAAAACACAAAGAAGGTGCTTTGCAAAGGGAAACACGGTGCTACCAGTCAATCAATCACACCCACTGCTGGGCCTATCACCTGAGAAAATGAGAATCGAAAAGTCACAGCCTGGCAATCCTGCACTCCAACAATATTTACCATAGCCAACACTTGGAAGCATTGAACATGTCCATCAACCGAGGAATGCACAAAGTAGAAGTGGTCCACGTACACAGTGGAAAATTACTCCAATAAAAAATAAAAATTAAATGTAAAAATCCAACAAAAGTAAGGAGACATCAGCTTGTGTGGGTTTGTCCGGGCACACTCCACTCTAATTTATAACCGAGAAACACCACAGGCCGCAAGGGCTTTTCCCTAGTTACCAGGGTGGGGGACATAGAAAGGCTGCCGCCCTCTGGCAGTTACCTGCAAAAGCAGCTTTAAAGCCTGTGCTAATGGTCACTTCATAGGAACAAGTACTGCAGAACTGTAAATGAAACAGGCCCTCAAAATGGCTTGAGGGAGGTAAAGGCCAAAACATTTCAAACTGTGACACATACTTAAAGAGAACACTTTGAAGAACTAAGGGGTAATCACAGCTTGAAAAATAGAAAAGGACATGCCTTAAAGCTCAATTTCAACAGATTATGTGGCACATTCGAATTCAACCACAGAGAGGTATCAGCTCACACTTGTCAGAATAACCATCAGCAAGAAAACTACAAACAATAAATGCTGAAGGTGTTGTGGAGAAATGCATACCCTCAACATCAAAGGGGACGTAACTTGGAAAGGGCCACGAATGAGAACAGAATGGAGGTGCCTTAAAAAGGTAAACATTGAGCTACCATATGATCCAGCAGGCCCACTCCTCGACGTATAACCTAAGAAGAGAGAATTGGAAAGACACAGGCAGGCAAATCTGCATTGCACACCATTACAATAGCCAAGATATGGAAGTAACCAAAAAGTCCAGCAACAGATGGATGGACAAAGAAGAACTCCTCCATGTACAGATGGAATATTCGCTAGTGAAAAAAATGAAACAATGCTATTTGAAGCACCATAGATGAGTCTAGACGTAATCACGCCACGTGTAGTAAGTGAGAAAGCAAAAGGCACATATCCTATCATATCACTTTTAAGAGTTACTTAAAAATTGATACCAATGAAGATATTTCCACAGAGAAAGGCAATCACAGATTCATTAAAAAACTTATGGTTCACCAAATAGAAAGGGATGAGGATTGGATACATTGCCACATTGGGGTTAACAGAGATATACAAACCATGTGAAATATATAACCACCAAAGACGTACGGAAGACCAGGAGAAGACTACTCAACATTGTGTCATAACCTACATGGGAAAAGGATGCGAGGAAGAATAGATACATGTATATGTGTGAAAGAACCACATCTTGCACACCTAGAACAAACAAACCATTGTAATCATATTTACTGGGATAAAAAAATAAAAAGTAAACTACAAATATGAACAAGAAGTAATGAGACATAAACTTAAAGGGCTTTTCCCTGGCACATTCCATTCTAATTTACAACCTAGAACACCGCTTCCATTAAGGCTCTGTTTCCCTAGTAACCAAATATGGTAAAGGGGAAATGCTGCCACCTTGTGGCCGTTTCCTGCAAGAACAGCTTTAAACTCACAGCTAATGGTCACTTCACATTCCCAAGGACTCAGGGCTGTAAAGGACACCTGCCCTAAAAAATTGTGCTGAAGGAGGGAATGGACAAAACAATTCAAAACAGGCAAATGTTTCAAGAAGAGAGTAGGAAGAGTTAAGTTTTACTCACGCTCTTTTAAAAAAAAGGAAAATGGATAAAAGCTCAACCTCAGGGAGTGTTAGACCCATGCAATCTAATCTACAAAAAGTTTCAACTTACACCAGTCGACTGACCTTGAGCAAAAAGTCTACAAACAATAAATGCTGAAGGGGTTTTAGGGAACTGTGTACCCTCTACCTGCTGGTGAGACGTAAAGGGGTAACAGCCAATAATGAGAACAGAAAGGAGCTGTGTTTAAAAGTAAAAATGGAGGTACCATTCAATCCAGCAGGCGCGCCAATGGACCTCTCACTTGAGAAGACAAGAATCGAGAAGAC